>NW_027492332.1:0-622018 GCF_021521415.1 Bidens hawaiensis
AAAGCACCCAGAGCCGAAACAGAGGGGTACACAGCTAGCTAGTTCATGCACCAAAGAGACGGTGTGGGTGGCGTGCACACATTGTTCCATCTCAAACAGAAGTCAGGAGTCAGGAGTCAGGAGTCAGAAGTCGGAGCTAAGATCGATCTATACGCCTCTAAGTGGCCAAGGTACTACATGAGTACTTTCAGAGACGCCGTGAACTTTGATTACGCACTGTCACGATAAGTGCCATGTCAGGAGTCAGGAGTCAGGAGTCGGAGCTAAGATCGATCTATACGCTTCTAAGTGGCCAAGGTACTACATGAGTACTTTCAGAGACGCCGTGAACTTTGATTACGCACTGTCACGATAAGTGCCATGTCAGGAGTCAGGAGTCAGGAGTCGGAGCTAAGATCGATCTATACGCCTCTAGGGGCCAGAGTGCTATACACGCACAAGCTAGAGACGCCGTGAACTTTGATTACGCACTGTCACGATAAGTGCCATGTCGTTGACGCCCCAACGACAAGTCAGAAATGCTCGGGTAACAGAGTACTGAAGCTAAATTCATATAACTAAATTCGAACAGGAACATGCAACAATGAATACAAAATATATATAACCTATTGCATGTTAAAAACTTAATATTAAACATATCATACGGATAAACTGAACTCAATCTGAAACTGAAAAATAACAAAAATCCGCACTACGAAGTGACGGACATAGAATATAAAATGGACTAGAATCAATACTATGAGTGAAGAAAAAAAAACATAATCCGTACAACAAAGTAACGGAGTATAAATAATACTAAAAGGAAACAAAACAGAATCCGTACTACGAAGTAACGGAATATAAATAATACTAAGAGGAAACAAAGACGGAAACCGTACTACCAAGTAACAGAATATAATTAATACTAAGAGGAAACAAAGACAGAAACCGTACTACGAAGTAACAGAATAAAATTTATACTATGAGTGACAGAAACCAGAATCCGTACTACGAAGTAACAGAATAGAGTTAATATACTATGACTAAAAGTAAACAGAAACCGTACAACAAACTAACGGACTATAATTAATACTAAAAATAGCAAAAACAGGAAACCGTACTACCAAGTAACAGAATATAATTAATACTAAGAGTAACAAAAACCAGAATCCGTACTACGAAGTAACGGAATATAATTAATACTATGAGTGAAGGAAACCAGAAACCGTACTACAAAATAACGGAATATAATAAATACTAAGAGTAAACGAACACAGAAACCGTACCACAAAGTAACGGAATATAAATAATACTAAGAAGAAACAAAAACAGAATCCGTACCTTAATAGTCACTGAGCAAGCAAGTAATAGTCGAGTCGCCTTAAGTCGTACTAACACCTACATTTTGTTTTATTTCGGTCAACCTCATGCAGCCTAAATCATATATTCGGATTTGTAAATTGTTGGTTCTCTGGCGACTCGGAGAATTATCTTTTAGTGGTGTAACCTACTATTATTATCTCTTTCGTTGTAAACAAAATAACATTTAAGTTATAGGTGTTGAAATCTCCATAACCTTTTATTTAATAAACCATTCATTTATTAACCTTATTTATACGTTACTATTTATTTAAATCTCCATACATATTCTCTAAGATACCATGCAATTTAGTATACTATAGCATTTTGCATTGTGAAAATTTATAATGCAAGGTCATGGAACACAAGCTATAGGTCATTGCACCCATTACTCCAACTATACAAAACTAATTTACTTTATGGCATTTAGTAGGTTACATGAGATCGGTGATTTAAATGATTTATTGAGTGGCATAAAAGAAAACAACCGAAAAGCAAACCATACTTGAACTTTATAGCAAGCACCAAGTGAAAAACGAACGGAATAATTTATTATTATTATTATTATTATTATTATTATTATTATTATTTTCTTTTATTTGCATGAACTACTATTATGTTCATCATTCCCAAATACATATATACTATTCAGATTCTATGGAGCTTTAGTCACAACCCAAAATTACAGTAGCTATATTCAAACTCTAAACTGGTACCTTAATATATAGGTGGAACAAAATCGAGAATGAGACAACGGACGCGTGGTGGTGGCTGTCAACATTACCGGAAATCAAAACGATTCCGAATTCAAGATTTATTTTACTAAAACGGAATAATGGTTTCGTCTACTAACCTGAATAGAAGTCGAAATCAACTGGATGGCATAACGGTGGCAGTAACGAAGGCAAAGAAGCTGCTGGTCACAAGTAGTCGAAACGATCTAAGCAGCGGAGACGATCGATGTTTCGTGACCGAGTCAGACTAATAGAACGGTTGGCGAGTGTCTCCGTTTTCCGGTGACGGTTCCCAGGGCGGCGGTGGTTTGATGCGGTGGTTAAACAAAAGCACAATCAGAACCGGTGGTGGGTTTCGTGAATACGGCAGAGAGGAATGAGGGTGGGCGCCGCGCGTGTCGATAGCCGTCTCCACTAGGACAGAAAGGTCGATGGCGGTGCCGGTAACTTATGTGACGGTGAAGGCTAGCTCCGAAAACAAGCGATAGCTGCGGCGGTGTATTCCCGGAAGTTTGCAGAACGATGGTGGTCTCCCGACAAGGCGCAACAGATCCGGTGAAGGGTCGAGAGCAGCGTAGGTGGATGATTTGGCAAAACGGAACCGAAGAAGAAAAGCTATTGATGAAGCCGAATTGGTTGCCGATTTTTTCCAGAATAATATGAGGTTTATAGAGTATATATGGACGAAAGGAAATCGTGATTGACCACCTACGAATACGGTTTGTAGATGTACTTGAAGGTGGTGATAAGGTAAGTTCAAATTTTAAAGAATCATATCTTGAAATTATAGGATTAGGTGTGCTTATTATCTATCTATTTATTTAAATTGTTTATTTATATGAGTTTGCAACGATATACTACAATAATAATATTCAAATTCTACTTAATGGTATCTTTACTCAAATCATAAGTGATAATATATATATATATATATGTATATATATATATATATATATCGTTAACAAGTTAACCCACGTATATATATTATCTTATCTCTAATACCATTTGATTATATATCAAATTTGAGTTCCCAACGGAATTCTAAATTCAATACAATTTCCATTAAACCATAATCATTTAAATAATCATCTTATTTTATTATCATAAAATTTAGCTATTATAATTATTATCTGAAAAAATTCAGATATTACAATTCTTCCTTCCTTAAAATAAATTTCGTCCTCGAAATTTGATATATATAAATAATGAAAATTTTAGATGTAACAAATACATAACAGAAATTAATTTTTCACTGTTTCGGACATCGAAAAATTTAAACATACCAAACCACAAGAGTTTTGGTAGAATAGATGAAACTGGGATTTAGAGGTGTTGGGAAGCGATGGCTTATTGGAGACAAATAACTGACAACGTAACAAATAAAATTGAATAACTAATGGCTAGAGAAGGATACCTAGTCGTGAGAATAATACTGAATTATTAAGTATATATCCTATGAATGTCTGAGTATTACATTTTCAGTGCAACTTTACGACCCGAAAACGTTGTGAAAGTGTCATCCCGGCTCCCGCAACTAAAGCAAACAGATAGCATGGTTTCTTGAATGGGTCCTCCCAAACAGCATAATGATTTCCACCCTGCAACAATTTGTCAATTTCCAAATATTCAAAACACATTACAAAAATAGTAAATAATATAGATAAAATATTTTCTACCTCTAAGTCTCCTTGCTCAATAAGATTCCCATTCGACAACAATACCGGGTATAACGATTTGTTGGCCTCGATACGACAAGTATATTTCGACATAACATCAGGGCGATCCTGAAACCGTATACATTATATATCAAAATGAAGAAAAAACAAGAATACCAATAATAAGAAAGTAAAGCAATAATCACTTCAAATTATGAACCTGAAAATATGTTATTTTTCTAAAGCCTTCTGCTTCACATTGTGTGCAGAAGTAACCATAAGACTTGTAAAGACCCTGTATCAAGAATGCTACTTTATCACATAAACTCAAAAAATAAAAATAAATAAAAATTTAAATAATAACTGTTTTACCTCCAATGATGTGTTCTTATGTGGTGATATCTCAGTAACAGTTTCCAAGATAAAATTCCCACTTGGAAGTGAAGTGAGAGTAAGATGTCGTGAATCCACATGATAATCTCCGTCCTTCGGTTCATTTCCGTTGACTTTGACCGAAACCAGCTTGAGGTCAACCCCATCCAAGACCAATGGGGAGGTAACACCTGTCCAAATGACATCATATTATGTTAAAAGAGGATATTAACTACTAAGTAATTATACTTTGTGTCAGTAGAAAATTTAAATCATACCATTAACTCTAGGGACGACACTGATTTTTGCGCAGACGGTTGTTTTTTCTTCGTCCAACAAGAAGGATAAATGCACCTGATTAACAACCTTATTAGTATGCAACATTATAAACAAATAGTAGCAAACACATGTTATTAAACGAAATACAAACCGTATCGAAGTAGTAATCAGGTAATTTGTAATCTTTCAGAAAGATCTCTTTTGGAGCATCCATACTTGTTTGACTGGTTCTCTAAAGGTCAAACCTTTCCTACAATCACCACCATGGTAAAACAGTTACTAACAAAAATCAACAATTTATAACATTCTGACTGGAATATAGGGGTGTAAACCAACAAAGACGCTCACAAGCTACTCGAGACCAGCTCGCAAAAGCTTGAGCCCGAGCTTCACTTGTTAAACTCGAGATGTCTCGCGAGCCTAAATGAGCCTACTTTTTACTTATATTATTTAATACATATCTATTTAATCAGTATCATTATTAATATATATGAAATTATAATAAAAATAACTAAATAATATACATTATGTTATATATATAATAATATTATACTTTAAAAATTTATATAAAGTTTTTTATAAATATATATACATAAATGAATTCATAAATAATAAAACGAGCCGAGCTCGAGCTTGAAAAACTACTAATAAGTCGAGCTCGAGCTCTCTGTAAGTTAAACGGGCCAAAGTTAACGGTTTATTAGGGGCAAATGAAGTTAATTCAAACAACAGAAAGATTAATATCAAGACTAAGATTAATAGATGGTATTAAGTAATCACATGACATGAGATGATCAATCTATCCATTGTTAACTAATAATCAAGATTCTGATAGATTCACAAAAGGGTGTAACTATTCTAAAATTAAATTAAATTAAATTGCATACCCTTATAATTGTTTGATCTGGTGTGGAATCAGATTATAGTGTTATTGTTGACTGATGATTGCGTGTAGATATATAATAATATTATCGCCACAGAAATAGATTTCAAAATTAATTTAAGTTGATTTTTATCAAGGGTCAACCATTTTTAGCTCAATTGACATTTGAGTAGAAGCAAATTGTTAGGGCCAGAGGAGCAAGTTCTCAAGTTTTAATTCGATACTAACCAGGTTTTATCACAGTAGACTTTTAGGTGGTGGATTTTTTCCAAAACAGAATATGTTAGCTGGGTTTTATAGCAGTGGATATTCGGGCGACGGGTTTTCTCCGGAACAAGAGATGGTCGTCTTTTGTCATTTGGTTGCCCAGGGTAGTCGGGCTTTATTTGTTAGTTGTTAAAAAAAAGGACTTTTATGAAGGATTTTAAAACATGCATTTTCTAATAATAATTAATTATAGGGAAAGGTTCCAACGAATGCTGCATTTAACTTGGAAACTTGTGAAAACCAATTCTAAAAACTAATTTTTAAATATTTTTGTTTTATCATTATTTTTATATGTTATTAAAATTTATCAGATCCAAAAATAAATTGAAAAAATATGTAGATTGCGAAATTACATATATGCATCTTTCAAAGTTACATGTATGTATCTCATACGAGGTAAATATATGTAGATTACAAGATACATAGATTTATTTTTGCAAACAACATACTTTTTTTTGTTAAAGATTAAAAACATATGAAAAGAATGAAAAACTAAAAGTTTAAAAAATTAAATGTTAAAAGTGGTTTTTACAAGTTTATAAGTATTTTAGTGGTTTTTATTTAAGTCCCCTCATGGATTAATGATTTATAAGCAAGAGGCAAATTTCGCCGAAGAGTAAAAAGTTGAGGTGAATTACCGTTTAAAGAAGCTGTTGATTGCATCTTAAGAATAGTTGGAGACGGGTTGATTGTCTACATAGCTTGGTTTTATTGGGTCTTTTATATTTGGAAAAAAACAACAGGGAGACAAAATTTGGAAAACATTACTTCCATTATGGGATTCATTGCATGACGCGACATGCTAAATTTTAAGAAAATATCCGGTGAACAGGCCTACAAGAGAAAGTCAAGATGACAGCTAACTGGGGGTGCGAGTTGAGCAGAATAACGGCTCGTTTAGGGGGGGGGGGATTATGATTATTTTGGTATGGGTCAAAATGAATTCGACAAAAAAAATGGTTGGGTACGGTTATGTGTGTGGTGTTTTTAGCTACGTAGATTAATTTGTGTGCTACAATTTGAAAGTATTAAGTCCATGTCACATGAATTTATGGGCTTAATTCAATGATGTTTTCCAAAAGCCCAAAATGAGAAGTGTACACTCTAGCAGTCTTAGCATACGAGCACCTCAAAGTAACCATATATGAATATATGATTGGCCCTTTGGATACAAAAGTCGAGACCTACTTTAAACATATAAATATACCTTGAAACTTTAGTGAGTTAAACATGTTACTATGTTAGTCTGGTTTTAAGAACTGGTCAACCAACAAAGAAAGGACTCAATCATCCGCCGGTTTTGCCTTGATAACTGAAAACATGTTGGTTCATCTTTGTAGCTTGTACTTAGATTAACAAAATCGACGATATCTGATTTAACCATTCAGTTTGAGACATTTTTTTTCCTTCCACAATCATATTAGATGTAAGTACTTTTTTAAGTCACATTTTTATTCACAAGGAGGTGAATGACATTTTAACCTACCAAATCAAATTTGGATTTTTGTAATGTAAAAATAGGAAGGAAAAAACGCTATTAAATTAATGTTTGGAAAACAATGCAAAAGAAAGGAACATATATGTAAAAGCATGAAAGGGATCATTGCCATTGTCTTTTAGGTTGGCCAAATTGTCACCAAACTCATTATTTATATTTTAAATAAATAAATCCATTTATTATCTTTGTTTATAGTTATGTTACAAACAAAACCACAATTCTAATAGAAACTAAAATCTTTATGGTTGTCACTAAAATGCAAATGAGTCAGGCAGCTCGTAAGTTACTCAATCAGCTTTTTGGAACCTCACATGAATGATATGACACAATGAAGTAAACAAGAAATCAAGATATATGTTGTAACGTGTTTCTACACACACACATATATATATAGGGTTTGAATAAAATAAAAATTAAATAAACGTGCTAATTGTATAAATCAAGTAGTGTGGTGTAATTACAACATAGTGTAATTACACCATTTGTATATATAATTACACTACTTAATTCACACAGTTAATATGTTTTTTTTTGTTTATATGTTAACTTTCCCATATATATATATATATGTAGGGGAAGGTTAACGTACATTACGTACACGACATACGTTCAGCTAAAACGTTCAAGCCAAAATTCTCAACCTTTAAACATTCAGCTAAAACGTTTAAACCTTTAAACGTTCAAGCCAAAATCTAAAACGTTCATGCAAAAAAACCTTATACGTTCAAGCCAAATCTAAACGTTCAGGCAAAAACTTTATACGTTCAAGCCAAATCTTAAACGTTCAATGTCAAAACCCATCATTCAAAACTCAATCGATTAAAGTTTCAAATTGATGATTAATTGAATCGATTTCAAAGATTAACCGATTAATTGCCTTCAATTTCAATTCAACTAAACAAACATGTGACGAGTTTTGCGTTTGTCCGATGAGTTCGTTGTCGACGGCGATGATGGTGACGAAGAGTGTTGATGGCGCCGACGAGCGGTGGAGATGGAGATGGATTGAGCGGAGACCGTTTTTCCGGTGACGGCTCACACATAGGAGATCGTTGGGCAGTGGAGGTGATTTAGGGTTTCTTAAAATCAAGGGTAAAGGAAGTCGCGTACTTATTGTACGATAAAGAATTAATGTATTGGATCCTTTTCCTATATATATGTATGTATGTATTGTTTGTAATAACAATATTCAACTGGTGTTACCAAACATTGTTTGCATACAAGCAAAAAGCTCTTTTAATTAATATTTGATATATTATGCATAGAATCATGTTGTGTAATAGAACATGGAACATGGAATATTGAATGAGCCAAAAAAGGCAAAAACCATCCTTTTCTTTATAATTAACATACAAAAAGGGCATAATGACCGACAAGTTCTTTTAGATTCTTGATGCTTTTATCTATTAAAAATTTAAAATGCATACTTTTCTTTTATTTTGTAACATAAAATAAATAAGTTTTTGACATCTGTATCTATATTATACCTGACTAGGTTTTAAAAGAAAGACCAATGCTTCTGATATTTTTTAGTGAAAACATCTTTATTTTTGTATTTGCGACCATGGTATTTTGGTAAAATACATAAAAATATTAAAGTTTGTATGATTTTGTTATTTTAAGATTATTAGTTTTTTTTTAATCTAAATTAAGTTTTCTTGTGACTAAAATGAATATTTATTTATTCACCTCTTAATAAAATGAGGTTCATGCAACAACACTTGATATGTCTTATGGTGTGATGTGTATATCAATTTTGTGCTGCATTAAAACAGAAAAAAAAACGTATTATAATATAATTAAAAAAGGTTTTATAATCATGTTAATATTATTATTTGAAATATAATTTTGACAAAATATGAATTTTGTATATATGTACTTTTTTTTATCATACCACTGACCACCACTATCATTCACATACAGCCACCGCCGTCAAAATTAGAGGTGACAATTTCCAAAAGGACACAAGACATGAGATGAAAATAATTAGGTTTTCGGTTGTCATACCTAACATGTTAGGTATGAGTGTGTTCGGTATCTCTTATTTAACCCATCAGCATGATTAATACGTATACAATCTGATACTACTCATCAGCTTGTTTGACACGTTTAGATGAAAGGGTTAAACATGTCATGTTCGTGTTACACAGTTTTAACTATTATATCCCTCACGCACTTTGCTAGACTAACTGGAAACCAAGCATCGCGTGGAAAACAAAGTCACCTATGACAAAACAATGTAACATAGGGAATAACAACCAACAAAATACATATACAACTTAAAAATCAAACAAAACCCAAAACACAGTATCAACATAATTATCAATAATTCAATATATTAGCCATTTACATATGAAACAAATAGATAAAAATTTCTCATTTTGGTTATATAAAAACCTACCATCTCCAAGGCTTGATGCAAAACTACCATCGAGCTGGGGGTCTCACCGGAAGCAGCCTCTCTATTCCTACAGGGTAGAGGTAAGGCTGTCTACATCTTACCATCCTCAGACCCTACCATAGCTTTGCTATTGGTGGGATATACTGATGATGATGATGATGGTTACATAAAAACCTAGTTACCTTTAGTTGAAATATAAGTTAACACCCATAATAAAAGATTACTCAAAGGTCAATACTTTTTAAACATTTTATCTTTTATGTAAATAATTAAGTACATGAATAATTAAAAATACGAAAATGAAATGCATGGTCCACAATTAGCATAAAAGAAAAAGGATTACATTATAAAAATATATAAGGAAAAAAAAAGGAAAACATTCAAAACAAATCAATCATTGAGCAGCTTGTACCTTGTAGAAATGTGTTTTTGCCTTTCAATATTGTTTTGGTCAAAGCGCATATTTGGAATCATTATAAGTTTGGGGGTGCCAAAATGATAAATTAAAATAAGGATTCTTTTGCCAATCTTCCATAACCAATAATTCATCTCTAGAATATCATAACTAATGTTTACATTGATTTATATATTTTATACAAAATCTTTTGTTTTAAATAGTTGGAAAATAATTCACAAGAGTGGAATAGTTTCTGTTTTGTTAAATCATGATATTCTTTTTGGGTTTAAGCACCAACTTAACTCAACCTGAGACTTTGCATCTCTTTATAGTATGAGTCGAGCCATGTTTGTCACCTCTTTCGGGTTTTATTACTCATTTGCAGAAAAAAGATTTTTATATATGTTATTGAATGGGACATTCGTTATGTTTCTAGAAGTATATAAAGTTAGAGCATCTACAATTAGGGTTTGTCTTAATATTCAATTTATAATAACAATATTCAATGAAAACTTTTCTTGAAGCGTAAGCTTTTGGTTAGTTACAAAGATATATCAACTAACGTATTGTTTAAAAATGTCTTTTGACGATAGTATTTTCATATTCTAAAAAACCTAGTAAAACTAACATTGAACAAACTTCAGTTTATGTTCAGGCTACTTTTAACAAGTGTACAAATATGTCCATATTTGTGGAAACAATATACACAAAGGAAGTTGATGCCCCGATACAAAAATGAAGATAGTACTAGCCACACTTGTTTTAGGTGAGATTGTATATGTTTCATAGGTTTATAAATTGGTGTGTCTTTGTTTCTTCAAAAGGTTGAGGGCCCTTGTGACAAAAACCCGTTGACTAATGAACCCTAGCTACATACATGGGTGCATTAGTCATCATGAGAGAATATAAAACTAATTGCACGCACTAAAGACCCAATGATCATAAACACCAAGCATTTGAAAAGGGACAAGAAGCATAATCATGTGATTAAACTATAATTAAGCACTTTCTTTTGAATTCCTTTGACTCATGCATTTTGTGGCATTAAGAAATTAATATCGTGCTATTTTTTTCTTATGTTTGTGTTTGAGGTACATATTCCACATGTTTACATAATTACATTTGTAGGTAAATTACATATGATATGCTGACTTACAAATCAAATTATTTCACATCAATAGGTATACTGGACGTCCCAAAACTTCATAGGTTGTCACATTTTTTGTATATTCCCTTTATGGCTATCTATTTTGTCGTTTTAAAAGTCACGCATCTATAACTTGTCATTTTCTCTTTCTAGTCACACGTGAATAAAAGATCAACCCCTTTTTTCCCACTGGGTTAATTTGTTTTCTATTGGTCTCATAGGCGGTTCACAAGCCAAACCAATCCAGAGCAAGTTCGTTCTTACTCAAATGTAAATCGAGTTGTCTTAGTTTTGAAACCAAGCTGAAATTAAGTGAGAGACATCACACATATTGTTGTTATTTTCCTAATATTTATATAGAATATTGTTGTTATTGTTAAAACTATTAAAATTCGGGGTTTAATTAAAACGAGGCAATCGAGCAAGCCAACAAGCCAGTTATGGAGCGAACCACGGGCCGAGGCAACCATGGCTTGGGCTCAACTCGTTTACATACGAGCTTTTTTCAAGCAAGGCACAACGATTAAGAAAAGTTATGCAACGTAACAACGTAAGCGCTAGCACTTTCTGTGTATCATTGGCTAGTAGTTTTGGCCAATCCTTTGATAAATAAATGATATGACGATCCTAGTGACTTGAATTAATAAGCGGAATAAATTGGTTGGCTCTCGGACAATCAAAGACACCCCATGACGCGTAGCCCGTAAGTCGGATGTAAGGTCCCAAAACAATAGCTCTAGATGTTATATATTATTTTCAAACTGAAGCCCGTTAGTGAGTTGTAATTGGATGTTACCCTTCATGTGCCTTCTTATTATTTGTCAACTTTTACTTGCTACAATTAGGAAAAAAAGAGGCCAAAGTTTTTTTGGCATGAAATGGTAGATAACTAAAACAATATATAAAAATATATAAGAATATATATTTGAATGATCTAAACAATAAAAAGAGAAGTGCAAGAGAATACTAGTGACACAAAAGCAAATATTCCTAAGTTTTATACTCAAAATAATAATGTCACCTTATAAATTACATTACTCTTATCAAAACCAACTAAATGCTTTATGTGACAACTTGTTTTCTTTCTTCTGAGTTCTGACCTCTTTCCAGCCTTCATATGCCGCGTCTCAAGTTTGATCTTACTGCTTACACTCAATCTAAGATCAATAAGAATACTAATACTAATAATAAAATATAATCTTAGAACATTTTTAATTGCTTTTATAGCCATTGTTTTTTATTTAGGAACATAGCTAAATTGATGAAGTTGGGTGGTGGGCATGTGGGTGTTGAAAAAGTGTTGTCTTGGTATTCCTTGATAGTATTCTTTTTGCAACCCCTCCATCTACATATGCAACAAAGAAAGAAAACCAGTTGTTAAATTGTAACCAATAACTTGAAAATGATATATATCCTAGATACATACCCATAATTCATCTTCATACTCGTATCGTTGAAAATTTAAAGCTTTAGGAGTCGTTTCTTCAGGCTCATCATTACGTGCAAATCTCCCACGTATTCTTGGCCGGTTATCAGCAAGAGTTTTTCGACATACATACTTTACAAATAAAATGCAAATAAAGTTAGCAGATACGAAGTACGCAATGCATCCGATACATCACTTATTTAAATTTAACATATAATAAAAAAATTAATATTTTTATCAATAAAAAAACGCTACATATAAATAACACACACATATGTGTACATTTATATGACTGAGAATCCTAATTACCTTAATTGTTTTATTAAAATTTCTCTGCGTCCTTTTGGCTTTGTATCTTAATATTCTCTCTTTTCTTTCTTCTGGACTGTAACGACCCACCTTGAAATTAGCTTCCTCTGTCAACGATCCATCCGTCGCTAATGGGCTTGACGACAATGTTTGATTTCGATGATTGTTTTTCAAGCTCTAAAAAGGGGAAATAAATAACTCATTTAACAAAAGAAAAAAGAGTAAAAAATGGATGTGCATGCACATGATAAAAAAAGGACTAACTTGCAAATCACCAGTGCTGCAGACCCTTCTCATATGGCTAGAACTAGAAGTGAAGCCATGATCAGGTGAGGTGAGGAACATGGATTGAACATTTGAGGACTCAATCAAGCTATTAAATTTAGGTTGAAAAAGATAATTATTTGCTCTTCCATTAAAAGATTTACTGTAGCTTGTGTGCATCATGTTCAATGCATTTTCATATCCACCATAGCTATGAGGCAAGAAAGAATTGTTGTTGACATGATAGTTAAACAAGGGTAGTTGACTCTCCTCTGTTTTGACCTCAAGGTGACATAAATCTAGTGAATTTACTGAACTGCCCATTTGGTTAAGAGAGAGACTCTCAAGTTGGTGGCTTGGTGGGGAGGAAGAGAGGAGGGTGGTGGTGGTATTGGTGGGGGTGATTTGGTCATTTTCATCAAATGGGTGGTCAAAGTTTTCATGGGTTAAAGGGTTTAAGTTGTGGTTATTTTCTTGATATTTTTGGAGGATGTCAATGGAGGAGGAATCATTCAAAGGGGAGAATGGATAAGTGAAGAAACAATCTTCAAATTCAAACAAATCAGAAGACATTGAATATGATTGAATCTTGGATTATCATACAACAATCTCTTGTTTTCACCTAAAGAGAAAACTCCAACTTGTGACGATATAGTGCTTTTGGTCGCTCGAAAGTATGACAATCTTTAAAAGGGCGAACAACATGAACTTGTGACTTTTATGTTAAAAGATATAAGATCGTGAAATTCACACATATGACAATCTTGAAAAGGACAATTGGCCTTTTATATCATGATTTGAAAAAAATTTATGTTAATCTTAAAAAGTCACGTTTTAATAAGAAAAGGGGTAAAAACTGAATCTTTGACGATTAAAGGCCAACTTTTTTTCCTTTTAGCTGCTTTAAACGGTGACACTTAGAATGCTCATGATCTTGAAAACGGTGTAGAAGCTTGAAACAACAACATTTTTTGGGAATAAATTACAAGACTTGGAGCTACAATAACTTGAAAATTTTTCACTCCCTTATAATGTGTTTGAAGGTCTATGATTGGTGAAACAATAACCAACCATAGAGAAGACACTATTTGAGGGTGACCCAAAAACACTTGAAAGCAGAGAGAGAAAGATGGCACTTTCTCTCTCTAAAAGAAGTAGAGGACACCATTCTTTTGCCAAGAGTAGGGGAGTTTAAAAGCACCAACCTCTTGTGACAATACCTAAAAACTAATAGCAATTAGTCCACTTATGCTTATATTATATTGTATTACAAAAAGGTTTACTTAGGACACCCTTGAACTTTGCCTTCTTTGCAAAACCTTAACCCTCATAAAAAGAAGGATCATTATAATAATTTTGAAACTTTGATGGTAAGTGGTCTCACATACCATTGTTTTCTAAATAACCAATCTTTTAAATCATTATTCTCAAGCATTTTTTGTGTCAAACAACATTCTGCATGATCTTAAACAAACACTTTGGTAATCAAGTATGATGTAACAACTTACCCAAAAGAGTGAACTGCGATTTTCGTTCCCGTGGTTTGTCTAAGTCTGCTTTTTAGTCCAATTGTTTCAAATTTGCGATTTTCGTCCATGTGATTTTATTTCACTTGCAATTAAACCCGAATTCACTAATCCCGTTAAGTTTCGATCGTTAAACTCATCAGCGTCCCCTTCACGTGAGGGGCAGTTTTGTTTTTTTATTTCCTTTTTTCTCCAAATACACCCCAGCCCCTCACGTGAGGGGGCTTGCGAATTAGGACTGGGGTTTATTTGGGGAGAAAAATGACAAAACTGCCCCTCACGTGAGGGGCACGCTAATGGGTTTAACGACCAGACTTAACGGGATTAATGAATTCGGGTTTAATTGCAAGTGAAATGAATCCACAGGGACGAAAATCGCAAATTTGAAACTATTGGACTAAAACCGCATATTTGGACAAACCACATAGACGAAAACCGCATTTTACTCTACCCAAAAACTATTTATTATTGTAAACCGTAATACTTCTATGGACATATTCTACAAACATGCAAATTTATAGTTACCATCAGGGGCGGCCCTATAGTGATGTCGGGTGAAGCTAGGGCTTGAGGACCCCGAAAAAATAGGGCCTCCGTTTAAAAAGTTTAAAAATTTATATATATGTAAAAGACAATATTTAAACCATGTAACTAAAGTTTAAAAAGATATTCTATATTGGCCCAGTGGTTAAAGGTTCAAGGCACCCACCCTCTTAAAAGAGTTTTTCATCCAGTTCGATTATGATAATGAGCAGCACTTATTTTAGTTATTTTCTATAGACATTTTTTATTCACTTTGTTTCTAAATTTCAGTTGTTACATGTAACTTTTTTTCACTACTGGGAAAGACAAAACAAAGTTGGGTATTTCTTTGATCTATATTATAATCAAACTCGTTTTCTAAAGCAAAAATTGAAAATTTTGTAATTATATATACAAAACACGGCAATCGCTCAATAAATTTTAAAAATTACCTTTATAAATTATGTAATTTCAGCTCTCTAACTTTGAAAAGGGCCCCGAATTTTTCTATGCTTTAGGCCCCCAAGATGGTTGGGCCGCCCCTGGTTACCATCACCCTCTATCTAGTTCTATCTAAAAAATGAACTAGGATCCATTTTAGTCGATATTAGAATAGCTACTTGTATCATATTTAAAAGATTTTGCTTTGAGTTAAAATTTTTGAATGACATTAGCTTGGTGGCATCGATCATAACACTTACAAACCCTGTACCGGCCGGATAAACCTGCGATGGCTTGCCTAGTTGCTTTGAGTTAAATAATAATGGTCTGACGGATAATTGCTAAATTATTAGAAAGTCACCAAACAGCTTATATTGTGAAATCTGAACACAATATTTTGTTGTCTCCTTTCTCATGGCCCATGTAAGAAGATTTTTTTTTTTTTTTTTTTAATGTTCAAGCTTTCCTCCTACTATTTACATTATACCGCCAATGCCAGGAATCGAACCCTGGACCTCTCACCCAAAGGCCAAAGCCTTTACCATCCCACCAAAGTGGTGATGGCCCATGTAAGAAGATTGCCATTAACGTCCCCCTATCACCATGTGTGCAAAACTATGGACTTCTAATATTAATTAAACTAGCTTTTGAATCCGTATATTACACGTGATTTGTCAAATGATAAAAATTAATAAGATTCGTTATTTGAAATAAAGACACAAAATTAAGTAAAAAAGAAATAAAATATATTATACAAATAATAAGTCTTAAATCTCAATTTTACAAATTCGAGAAAATATCTTTATATACAATATTTGTAATTTTATCACAAGTACTATTTTGTATTATAAGGACTATAAACATAATCAACGTTTTTTTTATTTTATGTTTCTATTTTATATATTTTTATTTTCTTTAAAACAATTCATTTTATATTAATTTAAAAATTGACAAATCTCATGCATTACAAAGGAGTTAGAGCTAGATGAACTAAATAAATGATAAAATGAATATATATTTAGGTTTACATTTATATCCTAATTTTCCTCATAATTATCTAAGTTGTAACCCTTTGTCAAAATGGGTTTGACGCATGACAAATAATAGATAGGAGGAATGAGATAAGAGATTAGAAAATTTAGGCTAGGATTGAATGTAGTTAGAAGATCTAAGTATCATTATTTTTGTTTATTAAAATAGTAAGAAAAGTATATATAAATGTGTATCTGAAGCGGTTAAATTTGAATTAACAGAAAAGAAGAAAAGAAAGATAAGTTGGTTTTTAATGATATTAAAAAATAACCCTTCAGTTCATGGTTAGAAACTAAGCTTTGTCTATCCTTTAGATTGGGTCAGGCCCAAAATTCATTACTAAATCCTTAAATTTATAAAAGGTGCATGATTTCAGTCCCTTAATTTGCCTCACGGGCCCAACTCATTTTAGTTAAAAAGTTTATAAATGATAGTGTAATTTGTAATGTAATTTTGTATGAGTTTAATTTTAATAAGAGCATGAATTTTATACAGCCTATTAAGATATAAGGACGATTATCATGTGTCTGTTTGAATAACCATAAAAGTTACAAGCATATTTCACGTGTACATTTTATTTTTGTGATTTACCATATTCCTTTCGAAAGTACACACCATATTTCATGTTGCGAAATTCGCTAGGCAGTGCCAAGTCGATCAATTGGGGAGTTATTAGTACTCGACCTAGATGGGGTGTACTTGGGAGTTACTCGCCAAGAACTCGGCCTATGCGGGAAGTACTCGGGGATTACTTGTGGAAAGACGCGATTTTTGCAACCATGACATATTTTCACCTTGTTACTTTTGTTTTCAATTATGAAAAAAAAATTCAAGTATACGATTTTTTCTCTTATGCAACATTCTATGAGAATTTGAACACTTTTAAAAACCGAAAATTATGAAAAAAAGTTCAAGTATACGATTTTTTCTCTTATGCAACATTTTATGAGAATTTGAACACTTTTAAAAACAGAAAGCCGGTCCAATTTTTACGTTTTAAGATATTTGTAATCATTTGAAACAAAGTGATCACTGTATTTTCTTCATATGCTATTATGATTAATGAGACTGAAACATACACAAATATAAAGATATTTTGTTGCCCTCGCCCATAACTCCCCCACTTTTTTATTTTCAAAATAATCACTCAAATCCAATTTCAACATGTAAATAAAGTATAGTATAATTTTCGCTCATACTTATTTAATAATATCATCACTAATTATTACCTCATCTAAAAATCAAACACCACTTACCACTTGGCCACTACTTCTATTTTTGTTTCCTGTCTTTTTCAGACGTGCCAAAACAATAAACAGGCATCTATTACAGTAAGGTGCTGTCTGTTTTTAAAGATAAAAATTGTCTGCAATCTGATTTCATGTGATTTCATAATCAGATTTCATGTCTGCAACTGAAGATGTGGTCTGAAGGTCTGCAATATGAAAATATAATACTGTTTGTTTTATAAATTGGGTATCGTCTTCGTAAGCTGAAAATTAGTTACCTATCATACATATCCAGTAGATAGAAGTCATTTAACGTCTGCAGACTGGTAAAATAGTTGGTGGAGGGCGGTGGACGGTGGTGGTGGCGGACGGTGGGGGGTGGTGATGGAAGGTGATGGTGGTGGGTGGTGGACGGTGTTGGTGGCGGATGGTAGGAGGTGGGTGGTGATGGTGATGGTGGCGGACGGTGGTTGGTGGTAGTGAACAACGGTTGTGGGCGACGGGTGGGTGGTGGTGGTGATGGACGGTGGTGGCGGGTGATGGACGGTGTTGGTGGGCGGATGGTAGGTGGTGGTGGTGGCGGACGGTGGGTGGTGGTAGTGGACGATGGTTGTGGCCGACGGGTGGGTGGTGGTGGTGGGTGGTGGATGGTGGTGGCGGTGATGGACGGTGGGTGGTGGTGGACGGTGGTGGTGGTGGTGTTGGACATTGGGTGTTGATAGGATGCCAAGAAGTGTGAAGATGTGTGAAGAAGTTAAACAATAGCTTCTTTTTTAAGACCATAAAAGCAGTTTGCAGGTCTTATTTTAAAAAACAAACAAACAGTCTTCAGAAGCTTATGTCTGCGCGCCGGCAGACATAAGCCTCCTGCGGATGTTTTAAGTAAAAACAAACACAGCCTTAAACTACCATGTAGTGATATAGACGCAATAGGTGACTTTTTTAATATTTAACTTTAATTACATTTAATTTTATAACTTTTAACACATGATATTTTATACAATTTTGAAATTAGTATTTCATTATGTTTATTTTTATCTACTTTTTAAAATAATTTTTTTATCATAAATCAAGATATAACTAATTATAATATCAAATTGAATATTAATATGATTTGTGAATTGTGATAAAACTTATAGTAAGACACAGGTAAAAACAAACATATCAGAACTATGTATTCAAATTTATACCAAGGTTGTATGTTAAAATGTATAAAAGGAAATGTATATGAAAAATTAAAGAGGTCGCATCTTAATTTTATAAATATAAATGGTACGATCAATACTGAATACATAAATCAAATACGAATTTACACAATTTGCCCCTTAATGATGTATGAGCTTTAACAACCACCTTCTAGTTATTTGCATTATGACATATTTGATCACACTTCATGTATTGTTTCATATATTTTTTGTTGTCCTTCATGTATTGTTTTATATTTTTGTTACCAAACAATAATCATACTTAGTAAAATCACATCAATAATAAAATTATCAGTAGAGTTTAAGAAGAGTAAGATATAGACAAGCCATATCTTTATCCCAGAGGATAAAAATGTTGCTTCCAAAGAGACTCGCAACTCTAACGCCGCTATCTAGACACGAAAAATATATTATGAACATATAGTTATTCAATTGGAATCTAAATAACAGATGAAGACAATATGAAAGTAATATGCAAAACTCATTAAAGGGAAACGTAAAGTAAACCCCATGACAATTAATCCATTATCCGAATTTTTTTAGTTATTAAAAAATAAATATTATTTATAAATTCGGATATTTTGGGTAATTTGGTTAATTTTTCGGATAACCTTAGGATAATCCGAATATCCAAAATATTTTTAAGAATAATTCTATAATTTTTTTATACAATTAATACTTTTTGAAACAAGTTTTAATTTTTTCCCAAGTTTTCTACGGATTCAAATAGTTTAATCCACTATCCGAAATGTCCGGATATCCGAAAATCCGGATATCCAATTTTGAACACGACGTCTCTACTACATTCAACTTATACATGTACGTTTCTTTCATGGTCCAACAACCTATTCCATATACAATAGTCATTCTAACGGCAACTCTATAAAATGTTCTCTTTAGTTTAGTTTAGTTTAGTTCCAAACCTTGAATATCATTGAACCTATTCTCCACCCGTAATGATTCAAACTCATTCGAGACTAGACTAGACTAGACTAGACTAGTTATGAAACCTATTGGCAGTTTTTGAATTCACATAAAGTAAAGGGACGCAACAAGTAATATACACAAAATACCTTCTTTCGTTGAAGTTAACGCGTTGTTGCTTCCGGCTGACCAATTCACGAGTCAATTGTCGTATACGTTTTTAGGGTTTATCAATCCAATACAGTTATCTTCTTCTTTGATTCAAACCTCAATCGATTCAAGCATCAACGATGGCTGCGTCTCAAGAGCATTTGGACAAGATGCAGCTCCGCCAGAGCTACCGCAACCTATGGCACACCGATCTCATGAGCACCATCTCCGCCGACACTCCTTGTAACTATCGATCAACTTTATTATTACTACAATATTATCAGCGGCTTCGTCTACTTAGTTTATGTTATTGATTGTTATTCGTTGATGCAGATTGCTGCTTTGCGTTGTTCTGGTAAGAGCTTCTAGATCTGTTATTCTCTTATTTCTATTGCTTGATTGTTTTAATTGAGTTTTATAATGTTAGGATCGATTAATCTGTTTACGATAATTTTTATAAAATTAGGCAGGGTTAGCCAAAACCGAAATTAATCATAACCGACTGTTACGGTTAAGTGAATATGATTAACCGACAATTCCGTTATGGTTATGCTTAATGTGTCTTTTACCAAACCGAAATGAACCTTGTAATTTTATACCTCTATATTTACTAGCTTTGTACATTTATATAAATATAAGTTACAATTGTCTATAACATAGCTTGGATAACCATAACCGAACCAAATTCAACCAGAATAAAGGAAAAAAAAACATAAAAAAATACATTGGGCAATTGACCGAACTCAGCTGAAACCAACCCATATCCGACAGTTAGATGGTCTATGGTTAACCTACCATTCGGATATGGTTATGGTTATGGTTAAGCTCCCATAATGAACCGAACCGACTTTGCACACCCCTAAAATTAGGTTACTAGATTGAGGCACATCACTAGAAGTCTTGAACAATGCATTTGTGCATATTTTTGTGGTTAATTACACTGTTTTTCTTAATGTGTTTTAGATGTTTTTCCGATATAGGTATTAGTGTATTATAAGTTTATAACATATTTTTGTTCTATATTACATAGCTAATAGGCGGTTCCGCGGTTTGCAGTTTATCATTATTTGTTATGACCTATAATCTGTTGACGATCACGCTAGGGAATTTCTCAAACTTCACAAAATTAGGTTAATAGATTGAGGATTTGAGGCACATCACTAGAGAGAGAAGTCAGAGAGGATATATTAGTTTGGGTTTATTATTACATTGTTAGGTAGTTAGAAGGTATGATTTAGTTAGATTTTTTTTTTTTGCAATTATTCTTATTGTGGTCTTATGCACAGTTGATTATATCATATGAGTTTTGTTATTTTATAAATGGGGCTTCATGACACTCCTGTGTGAATTATGTATCTTTAGATCTAGTAAGTCATAACATTTTTATTTGTACAAATTTTCTTTTGAAGTTTAGGCATTGTTATAAAATCTTCTTTTTTGTGTATAATCTTGTAGCTAATCATACTCTGATTTTTCAACGTGTTCAAGATATGTGTCTTATTTATGTTCTATATTACTTTCTTGCTAGCTACTATGCAATTTGTTATTGAACATTTTGTTAAATACTTTTAAATTTAGATAGTATAGTTCAAACATAAACAATTAAACGTAAACACAACAAACCAATAGAAAAAATTCAAACAATTACACACTAGTTCATGGACCGGGTTGGGAGCTTGGGTTAACGGGTTAAAACCAAGGTCCGATTTGGGCTGATTTTGGCCACCTTTGACTGACTACCGATTTTTTAGTCCGATCGCATCGGTAGCGTACGAATTAGTGATTAATCACCGATTAGTCGGCGCTTAATCGCGGTTTTTACAACACTGCTAAGGAATGAGCCAATTGGTCAAATACAGGGTCTGTAGGGAGGCTGATATATAAGATTGACCAAAAGGATGAAGAGAGTATGAAAGGTTAACTTGATTAAAATGCTTGCATGTTAATATGACCAATTTTACTTGATTAAAAGCTTTTATGTAAAAACCTTTTTCTCATTATGGGCTAAGGAATATATTTATCTAAACATCTTAATTTCTTACCAATGCATGTTTTCTGTAACTCTATTTAAATGACAGCGGACCATGTGTTTCATACTTACTTCGTAAGCGAGCTCTGTACGATGATATGTCAAGGTATGCATTGCTATCCATCACCTAAACCATACTTCAATGCAGATTAGTTATTACTTATTTCACATTTTAATATATACGTTTTTTTTGTTCTCTGTCACAGGTATAAATGCTGTGCTGGATATATGCCATGTAGTGGACGGTGTGGAGAAAGCAAATGTCCTGAATTATGTCTTTGCACTGAGGTATGCAGTTACAATATACAATTTTAATGATTTGTTTAAAAATTATGTTATTCACAATCATTCTGTTGTTTTGGTTTGATTTTGCAATCATCAGGTCTTCTTGTGCTTTGGGAACTCAGTTGCATCCACTCGGTTTCTATTGCAAGATGAGTTTAACATCCAAACAACACAATGTGATAATTGCATCATTGTAATCTCGTCACAAAACTCTTTTCTATCTTTAATGTTTATCGTCATTCACTCTTTTTAACATTCTTTTATAATGTAGGGTTTCATGTTTTGCCTCCAACAACTTGCGTGTATATTCTCCATTGTTGCTTGTCTTGTTGGCAGTGAAGAACTCAGTGAGGCATCTCAGTTGCTGAATTGCTTAGCTGATTTGGTTTATTGCACGTAAGTCGATATACTTTAGTTAACATTATGAAAGACGAGTATGCTAAATTGCTAATGTATCCATTGCAATTTTCTTTTTTGTAGGGTTTGTGCTTGCATGCAGACACAACACAAGGTGGAAATGGACAGACGTGATGGGAAGTTTGGACCGCAACCAATGTCAGTCCCACCCGTGCAGCAAATGTCAAGGATTGA
Source organism: Bidens hawaiensis (assembly GCF_021521415.1). NCBI lineage: Eukaryota > Viridiplantae > Streptophyta > Magnoliopsida > Asterales > Asteraceae > Bidens > Bidens hawaiensis. Next base: position 22,905 of record NW_027492332.1, read on the forward strand.
CCAACCGTATCCTCCAAATGTCGGGTACGGTCAACAACCTTATGGTTATTCGCCACCTCAAGCTCAAGGGTACCCCCCTGCAGGGTATCCTCCAGGCGGGTACCCTCAACAAGGATATCCAGCCCCGGGTTACCAGAGGTAAAATGGTGAAATCTTTTGTGAATGAAAGATTTTGTGAATGAAATTCATATTTGTTTTTATTATTGTACTTCTTTGGACTTTTTTTTAATTATGCGACGAGAAACTTGCTGTATATTACTTATATCTGTGTGGTATCGGATTACTTTGTATATTTTGTGTTTGTCATGGCCATGTCTGTTGTGTATGCACTCGATGGGTTCGTTTATTTTAATGGTTAAAGTAGGTGCATTTGTGAAGTGTTCTCATGTTTTGTAATGTATTGAAGGTATTCGTCTCTTTACAAGTAGAGGTGGACAACAAAACCGGTTCCTGGAACCGGTTCGGTGAAACCGAACCGGAACCGAACCGGTTCCTACCTGTTTTTCGTAGGAACCGGTTCGGTTCCGTTTCAACCCGACGATCCGGGACCGGTTTGACATTTTTGGAGGTGGACCGGGTAGGAACCGGAACCGAACCGAACCGGTTCGACCGGAACCGGTTCGGAACCGGTTCTAGCCGTTGGGAAACGGTTTTATGGCCGTTTTTTGACCGTTGGGGTCAAAAATGGCCGTTTTTTGGCTCCCCAAACACCCCACTACTAGTATAAATAGGTATTTGGTGTAATGGGTTCATCACAACACTCAAAACGCAAACCTGAACGCAAAAAAATACAAAAAAACGCTATTACAACGTTCTGAGTTCTCTAATCTCTTGTTTTCTCTTCTTCTATATTCATATTTGTTGTTATGGCTGCCTCACAATCATCGGTTGGTCAAGGTTCCACCGCCGGACCAAATTTCGTTCGTATTGTACCTCATAATCGTAATCAAGAGATTTTGTGCAATTGGGATTTGGTTGAATTGAGTGACCATTCATTGAAGGCTCGGTGCAAGTTTTGTGGGATTTATTTAAACCCACTTTCGAATTCAAATTTGAAGAAACACATCGAAAGACCGTATTGCAGGGCGTTGAAACAGAACGTCGAGTCGCAACAAACGCAAATGGATAGTGAAGGCGGAATATTTACATACCAAATTGATCGAGTTCAAGATCGTATGGCGAAGTTTGTGATTCAAGAAGCTTTGCCGTTTAGCCACTTCGACAACCCTCGCTTAACCGCCATGATTTGAGATACGCTTCAACCACAATACACTCACGTAAGTCGTCATACTCTTAAACGTTATTGTTTAAAATTGTGGAAGAAGGCCAAAGAGGTACTAATTGCATATTTTGAAAATATAAATACGGGAATAAACTTAACTAGTGATGTTTGGTCGGCTCCACATGGTCTACCCGAATCTTATCTTTGTGTCACCGCTCATTGGGTAGACCCGTCATCGTGGGAAATGATGAAACGCACCATTGCTTTCGAACTCTTTGAGTATCCACATACGGGAGATAATTTGTTTGAAATTTTAGATTATGTTATAAAAACTTATAAACTAGAAAATAAAATATTTTCAATTGCATTTGATAACGCGTCGAATAATACATCGGCGGTTGATAAATTAAAATTAAAATATACGCCGATTTGCAATGGTGTATTTTTTCACTCAATGTGTGTTTCACATATCATTAATTTAATCGTGCAAGACGGACTTGCTTCGGATGAGGTTACATCGGTTATAAACGATTTTAGAGTAATGCTACATGAAGTTTTTAAATAAAGTAAAAAAAGACAAATGGATTATAGAAAATTTTGTAAAGATACGGGAAGAAAAGCTTTGGGAGCTAATTGGGATGTACCTCATCGATGGAATTCCACTTGCATAATGTTTCAAAGTGCTTTGAAACAAAGAGAAACTTTACAAATGTTTCATTCTAGTCTTGCCGAGAATGATTTGGCAATCCCCTTTTCAAATGAGAAATGGGAAATTATCAATGACTTATCGACTTTTCTTGAAGTTTTTAAAACATCAACTACGAAACTATCGGGAACGTATTATCCGACAAGTCCCTTGGTTCTTTCGGAGTTATTTTTAATCGTTAACAATCTTAAAGAATTTGAAAATAAAAGTCCAATGTTTTCAAACATCATATTACCAATGAAGTTTAAATTAAAAAAATACTTTCTTGAATTGCCACCGATTTTTACTTGCGCCGCCGCTTTAAACCCAATGTTAAATGTTACGGGGGTTGAATGTGTGATAGACGAAATTTTTTCAGCCTTAGATATGCATGAAGTTGACCCAAACTTTTCAATAGAGGCACTAAATGTCTAGAGTCACATTTAGATGTAGCAAGCATATTAATGTTTGGCATAACATTTAAGTTATAATGTTTGGCATAATATTTAGGGTATAGCGTATACTTTACAATGATACAAAGTACAAACCCTTTTAAATATTGTCTCTTTAAATCTGTTTTAATTAATAGTTTAATACTAGTTGGAGACTTTGCTCGATGTGGCGACTCAAACTTGAAATGTGAAGGGACCCTAACGCTTCTGTTAGTTACCTTGTCAAAAACCCAAAAAAACTCACACTCTCTTTGTAGTTGCTTTAAACCGGCGCATTGCGGGGGTAAATTGGTCGGTATCGGTACTGGTTTGGTTCGTTACGGTACCATCAAAAAAACACTATGTGACCAAAGTTGAAAGTGAAGACGAGTTGGGGTTAAAAGAAAAATAGGTTTTTGTGACCGAATTGGTTCATCAAAGTGGAAAGCCTAAAAGTTTTATGCAAGTTGTAAAAATGTAAAAATTTTGTGACCAAAGATGAAAAGGCCTAAAATTCTTGTGCCAAAAGTATAAAGGTGTGAAACTTTGTGGCAAAGGTTTGAAAAACAAGTTCGTGAGGACAAACATCCAAAGAGCACAACTTTATAAGTTGACCCTTCAAGCGAACTAAGAAGGTATAGTGCATATGATTTCTCTACCGGTTTATCCGAAGAGGAATATGGCACTTTTGATGTTTTGGCTTGGTGGAAGGTAAAGGAAACCGAGTTTCCGATTCTTGCCACCATGGCCCGTGATTTACTAACCGCCCAAGCTTCTACGGTAGCTTCGGAATCTGCTTTTTCTCTTAGTGGCAGGGTAATATCGGTGAGAAGAACAAGACTGAATTCGGAGTCGGTGGAGATGTGCATTTGCTTGAAGGATCACTTGGACTCAATCGATCGTGTTCAACACGTAACCACTCTGGAAGACGAAACACCACTTGATGTTCGAGTGCACGACGAACAAGAAGGCGTTTCTACAAGTAATTCTGATGAATAAGTCGCCACTCAATAATTACGACGAACAAGAAGGCTTTTCTAGAAATAATATGTCACAACTTTATATTTATAAGTTTAATGTTTTGTTAGTTTGTTTTTGAATATTTTAAAACATGTAACCTTTTTTTTTTGAACTTCTTAAAGTAAATAAAATGAATTTTATGTTAATTGTTTTTTTTATTTAACATGTTATACAAATACGAATCGTATAACACCGCTCTTGATTATAATTCAGCATTTGACTTGCGTAAGCCAAAAGACTATAATACATAGCAAACTCAACAAATGTAACACGATACAGATTTAAGTTCACCATTACACGATACACGATACAGACTAATCAATTCAAACACGCTGACACTCATAGCATTAAGTTCAATATGTTGTTTACCATTGCTCTGTGGGTGAACAACAAAAGTAGCATGAGCCTCTTCAGAAATCAGAAGAACACAAATCATCACCTACACAAGCAGCGGAAACGAAAAACGAAAAAAAAAATAATATTTTACACTGTAACCGGTTGGAACCGGTTACAGTGTAAGAACCGGTTTAGGAACCGGTCAGAACCGGTTCCACCGGTTCCGGGTCCGAGGGTTGGGGAACCGGTTCGACCATGGAACCGGTTTAAACAGTGATGTTGACTAATGGAACCGGTTCTGAACCGGTTCCGGTTCCTTTGACCAACCCGATTTGATCACCTATATTTACAAGGTTGATAAGACTCCTACTTCACAATTCACACACATTCAATTACTCATTTGCAATGATCTTACGTATGAGGTTCAGTCTAGACCGTTTCGTTTAAATGCACCTACTTTAAGAAGCCAATTAACACTCTTCTATGATGCATTTTGTTTTGTGAAAGGACAACTATATGGATGGTTATATAGTAAGAAAGTGGTTTCTTTATAAAGTGTCGCAAAGAAAATCTAGCTATTCGTGTATTTACAGATTATTTTTAAATGTATTACAAGACGAATAGAAAATAAACTTTGTTCATACTGACACAGTGACACATGTAATCACTAATAACTATTAGTAACAGCCAACACATTATATGTTTGGTTTCATGTGGGAAGGAGGGGTTGCTAGTTCTACTCGAAAGACCTTTGGTGGGGCGAGTAGAGTGTCTTGTCCACCCTTATATATTTTGATGATGTAGCCGTCTTTTGAGTTTTGATTGAAGTTCAGTCCATGGGCTTAGGTCCAACACTTTTCTCGTGTATAGACAGTAGAGAGATTAGAGGGGGCAACTCTTCAAGATAAACTACACCATCACAGGCATGACTTGAACACTCGAACTAATAGAATCGAATTATCTGGATTTTGAAGTTTTGAAGCTGGACCCGACGTTTTTAACAAGCTAAAGGTATATCCTGTACAGCTGTACCCGACAGACAATTATCTGAGAAATACCCAACGAGTATTTGGTCAGGTATAACATGGATTTAAAACGTGCCAAGATTACAAGTCTCAAACTCGTCGCATTACCAATTTACCATGCCTAAATGGAGTTGATGAATTCATAATGAAAAAACAACAACTGACTATATATATATTTTCAATACATGCATAAATAAATACATTGTAAGAGCATTCTCATCCAACCCCTCATATTATGTGAGGGGTGTTTTTATAATTTAGAGAGTGATTTAGGGTGTTGTGAGTGAAGAGTTTTTATGTTTTAGAAAAAGTAGTGATTTTTCTGTATATTTGAAAAGTTACTGTTTATCCCCTGTAATTTTTTAATATATTTTGAAAGTGGTTGTGAGTGAAGGAAAAAGAAAAGGTAATGATAAAAGGTATAAAAGTATTATTTAATTGAAATGAAGAGAGAAAATAAAGTGAGTTTTAGTGTAATTTTTGGTTTGGAGATTGGGGTGTGGGATGAGAATGCTCTAAGACATTTGTATATAAGGCATACGTGAAGGAAGACTTGAACCGTATCTTGTATGGTGAGGACATACTCGAAGGATGATTACTAATTCAGGATAGCATCCGTACAAATATATACATATAAAGAAAATCTAACTATCAAGAACCAACAAGTGACGAATCGGCTTCATAATAAGCTCCCCATAATCGTTCATTAAACGAATCCTGTAAATCATCAGTTACAAAAGGCGTCCGACAAAGCGGGCAAGTTGTCTGACCATGGTCCATCCACCGGACAATACAACACCGATGGAATACATGTTTACAAGTACTTACCCCACGGATATCGTCACCAGCATCAAACTCATATAAACACACTACGCAGCAGTCCAACGGGTCCACAAGCACAGAGAATTTAACCACGTGGAAGCGTTCTCGTAACTGGAGTAATGGTTGATCATATCGGGTGTGATTAGATTCTGATTCGGGTTGACGGAGGCTTATGAAGTGAAAAATGGAGGAAATGAGATTATGGATGAATCCCAGAACGGTTAATGTGTTGATTATGAAGTCTGGGACGAAGAGTTCGGTGTAACCGATTGGGAAGCCCATGATTAGTTGAATGTTGTTTTTGGCTAGTTTTTCTTATAGCAGAAGGGTAAAAGCTCGTTTAATTCTGGTTTCCGTTAGGAGTGATAATAATAATAATATTAGGTGGGGTGGATGATTTATTGGTGGGATGGATTGATCCATTGAATTAGAATGTGGTGGGAATGGTGAGGGTGGTTGGTAATGATGATGACAATGAAGAAAGAGTGGAGTGAAATTGTTAAGTGTAAATGGAGTGAAGGGAAGTGTATTTGTATTTGTGACATCATAGTTTAATGTATTTGTTGCTTGTTGTACACTTGTACCCTTTTATGTGTATTATATGGGCGTATACAAGTGTAATTGCGCGTATACAAAGTGTTATATGGGCGTATACAAATGGTATACGAGTGCATACGTGTTTTGGAAAGAGAGAATGATAAATGTGATAGGGAGATGGTGTGAAAAATAGGATTAGAAGGGACATTTTATCATAACTCGTTTAATGGTTACGTAGAAAATATGATTGAAATATCTTGACCTTGATAAAAATGTTAGTAAATTGACGAAAAGAGAAAAATAAATAGGTATATGTATAAAGTTTATGTAGTCTTTGAAAATAGTTAAAACCACATTGCCATGAAAGCGTGATTTTTGTGATATCCTTCAAGAAATTTAATTAAATGAGCGAATGAGAGAAAACATTTACCATAAAAACGAAACGATGCATAGTTTTTTCGTTTCATTCACTAAAAAAACCTTCTTTTAAAGGTAATTTCATTGAGATCACAAATCCGACAAGCCAATAGCTAACCAGGGAACAAAAACAATTAAAAAAAAAATCCTTTTAGGGTTTGGTCTTCACTATGAGAGAATTTTTACTACCTAAACGAAATGAAACGATGCGTAATTTTTTTTGTTGCTTTTTTGTTACTTCACTAATAAGAAAAAGTTTTATGGGTTGTTATCCATTACAGTCTAAACTTCTCTCTAGTCGTTTAAATATCTTGTTATTTCTAAAAAGATGGGGCTCTATTTTGGTCCTCATCTTAGAATTAGAAACTGCGGCGGTATCTTCATGGTTACATGGAAGGCCTTAAAGTCTTAAACCCTTATGAGTAAAAAAGATAAAAAAACATAAAGAAGAAAAAAATCGAACCGAAACCCGTTTCGACTTGGACCCGTTCAGACACGAACCGAAACAACCCTTTTTTTAATTGACTCATTCCGGCCCTAGCCCGTTTCGACCCTAGCCCGTTCCAACCCGTAACCCGTTTCGACCCAACCCAACCCAACCCATTTGCCACCTCTACTTATGAGTTATGACCATAAACAACAGTGAAATAATATGAAAACATTCCTAATTAATAGTTAAGTCTTCCATAAACCGTGGGCCTGAAGGCTGAAGCTACGTGCGTCCAAAATATAAAGTGGGTTTATTGGGCCGTTAATTTGAGTTTTTTCTGTATGAAGATCCAGTACGTATCTGGGCTTGGCCTCTAAATCTAGTAAAAATATAAGCAACTGTCGAGATGATATAACTATATAACTTTATTAAAATATAGTCAAAATGGCCATTAATACCGATAAGTTTGACAACATAACCTTAATTTAATTATTTTTGTTTACAAATTTACCTATTGGCTTTTCTTGTTTAGTTAAGAAATTGTTTTAGTCAATCAAAAATTTCCACACAGTTACATTCTGTCACGCCTACGCAATAGATTTTGACATGACACAAATTTGACACAAGAATTTGGATCTGTTGCACCAAATTAATGACAGTAGTCAAACATTGGTTGATTTAGTCAAATTTAAAAGTCAAGACTATTTTGTTATGCTTATTTGGTAAGATGGTCATTTTGGTTGGAGTGTTCATGGATTTGAGTCCACATTAAAGTGGTCGGTTCAAGTCCACAAAATAGTCGCTAGGAGGATTTTAGAAGTAAATATGGGTGTGTGTGTGTGTTCACCATTAAGAATAAAATATAAAAATAAAATTTAGTAGTCTTACATTATTTGTGATTATGTAGTTCACATCCGTTATATATTGTGTTGAAATTTAATTTTATCTAGTGGTAGAAGGCCCTTGTCCTCAGCAGAATGGTACGGGCTCAAGTCCTAAGTGGATTTTGGGAGTAGATAATATTATTTGTGATTTTGTATTTCTTATCCGTATATATTTTGAATTATAATTTAATGTGCCAGTACTGATCTTTACATAAAGAGAAATAATTGCAAGAAATTAATCATACTTTGCTGGACCATAGAAGAGAATATGTTAGATTAGGGTGTTACTTTACCTTCTTTAAGACACATAATCTAAACAAAATCTGGCCTTATTATGGTAATTAGTTACTTGTACTCTTAATTGGCAGACATTTTATAAAATAATGGGGTCAAGCCCTTGAAAGCAACTTCTTTCACTTCAACAACCAGATGTCAACTTCTCATCATCAACTCAACAGAACCTACATTATGACTTGGGATTAACTCAACTGTTACATATAACTTGTAAATGAAATATAATTTCATATTATAATTAAGACCTTAATTACTATATAAAAGCAAATTAATTATGTTGGGTAATTAATATATGAAAAACATGTGGTCAATGCTCGAACTTGAGAAAATAAATAAGAAAAGTTTTTGATTAATTTATTGTTAAACTTCACCCTACAAGTTTTCTTCCAACACAACCACATCCCATTGAAATTAATTAAAGGAAGCAACTATTCATTGAGGATATATATCTATTTTTTCGGGTCCAACTATGTTTTCTTAAAGAATTTCCCTATCACATGATCCGAAAGTTCCAACCTTCTTTTCCTATTTATTACTAGGTGTAAACTAATCAAGTGAAACTTTAGCTTGGCTTGAATACTCCAAACTCGGCGATTTTTAAGAAATACAAGCTCGATCGGATTCAACTTGAGAATGATTCAAGTTCACTAAAGAAGGATTTAAGTGTAACACCCCGACCAAAGGCGGATTATACATCGGGGCGCCACATATTGCTTCATTACTCGCGACACTATTGGTGTCAATATTTATTAATACACATTTTATCGCGCACGCGCAGCGGGGAAAATAAAGAACATAAATCAAACATAAATCAATATATTATAAATTATAACATTCAAACATCATTAACTTGTCCTGATACATTTTAATTCTAGGTCCAAAAGTAAAAAAAACGTCCTACGTGTCCACAAGCTCCAAAACAGCTACTGCAAACCTGAACATGTGTTAAAATAAACGTCAAACACTTGCGTGTTGGTGAGAAATCAAGTTTAATACAATACATAGATAACAATAAATCTGCGCGCAACATGTGTATGTCTGGTTTTCAACAAGGGTGTAATCTGATCGGGACCAACTCTAAGAGACAAGACTGCCAGTGCTCACAATTGAGCTCACAAACAAGACTAACTGTGTACGTGTAAACAAAAGAGAAAATCATAAACGAATGTTCTCCCGTGTTCATCTAATGGTACCATGAAAACTGCGGAATAGACCGTCCATACGGTTAATGATCCACACATACAAATAAACAGCCAAGTCTACGTCCTCAACACATGGGATACTGCGCGACTAAAGTTCATAAACAGTTTAAGACTCAAGTTTTGTATGAACACATGAACATCCCAAAGCATTTAAAATAAAAAGGGATTAGATACGAGATAACTCACTTGATAAACGATGCGGTGAAAGATATGCAAGAATCAACTCTTAAACAAGCAAAGTTAACCTATAATTAAGATTATTGTTTTAACGATCTGTTTTAAGTCTTGATAATAAGTTAGCATAATTAATAAGTAAATTATTATATAATATATATATTACCGGAAAAGCAGGGCAGAACAGGAAGGAAGACGGAGGCAGAGAGGAAGACGGCAGAGAGAGCAAGGAGCAAGAGAACAGGAGAGATTAAGTGTTTGTGTGTGATGTGTTATGAAAATATTATTATTATATATAGGAAAACCCTAGGAGACACAAACCCTAGAAAAAGGGGAAAAGATCTCAAAAAGTAAAAGAAAAGATATCAACGGTAAAAAGTTCTGAAAAGTAAAGATATCAAAAGATATGGCAGCTGCAGGGGGCAAGATAAAGCTGACAGGGAACAGTAAAAAGCATGGGCGGATCAGATAAAGGTACTGGTCAAGCATGGCAAAAGCAGATCTCAAAAGATTATGTCAGTCACTTTTTCTGTCAACCAATGGGGTTGGTGCGCATGCTGCGCCGAAAGTAACTATTCAGACATTAGATAGGTTAGGTCAACGGCTCAAAAGATAAGACAACACAAAAGCAAACGGCTAGATTTAAACAGAAGATACAAAGGTTAAGCGCGGGAAGGCTGAGTGCGCGAGCGCGAAGGCTGGCACAACAATCCTTAGCGCACTGCGGGAAGAATCACATCCTTAGCGTGCTGCGAGAAGAACATGCATTCTTAGCGCGCTGCGAGAAGAGTTCTCTTCACGCATCGCAGGAACAAGATGTCTTCACGCAGGCTTCCATGTAAGGAGTCTGGCGCGTGGAGCTGCAGACATCCTTAGGCGGGAAGAACCAAAGGACAAGCAAAGAGTTGAGGGAAACAAGGCTTAAGGGCGGGACGGCGACAAGAGGGAAAAGAAGGCGGAAAGAGAGAAGGAAGGGGGAGGGGACGGCGGAAAGAAAGAGAGAGAAAGAGGCGGGAAGGAAAATATATATTATTATTAAAAGTAAAATATAAGTATAAATAAATATTAAATCATAAAAGAAAGAGATCGGATAAGGGAAACGGGTACCTGGGTCGGGTCGGATCAGGGCAGATGTCACAGTCTCCCCTACTTTAAGAAATTTCGTCCCGAAATTTATCTCGAAGTAGGTTGCGCAGAGAACAGGTGCGGGTACTTGATCTTCATTTGATCTTCCCTTTCCCATGTAAACTCGGCTCCGCGCTTGGACTCCCAGCGAACTTTCACGATAGGGATACGACTGCGCTTGGTTTGCTTAACCTCGCGATCCATAATCTCAACAGGCTTCTCAACGAAATGTATAGTTTCATCAACTTGAACTTCATCAAGTGGAATGTGAAGGTTCTCGTCAGCTAAACACTTCTTGAGATTGGATACATGGAACGTTGGATGCACATTACTGAGCGCGGGCGGCAGGTCAAGTCTGTAGGCAACTTTTCCCACACGCGCGAGAATCTTGAATGGACCAACATAACGAGGAGCAAGCTTACCCTTCTTCCCAAAGCGGACAACACCTTTCCAAGGCGACACTTTGAGGAGAACAAGATCACCAACTTGAAATTCGAGAGGCTTTCGCCTACGATCTGCGTAACTCTTCTGTCGGCTTCTGGCAGTCAGCAAATGATCACGGATCTTGGCGATTTTATCGGTTGTCTCTTGAACAAGTTCGGGTCCTGTGATTTGAGCTTCACCCACTTCGCTCCAACAAATCGGGGAGCGGCACTTACGACCGTAAAGTGCTTCAAATGGGGCCATACCGATACTGGAATGATAGCTGTTGTTATAAGAAAACTCGATCAAAGGCAGGTGTGAATCCCAATTACCTCCAAAATCAAGAACACAAGATCGGAGCATGTCCTCAAGAGTTTGAATAGTTCGCTCAGACTGACCGTCAGTCTGAGGATGATATGCCGTACTCATGTCCAAGCGAGTTCCTAGCGCAGATTGGAGAGATTTCCAAAAGCGAGATATAAAACGGCCATCGCGATCGGATATGATGCTCAAAGGAGTACCATGGCGGCAGACAATTTCCTTGACATAAAGCTGCGCGAGTTGCTCAACACGGTAGTTTTCACGAATGGGCAGGAAGTGAGCAGACTTAGTCAATCGATCCACTATTACCCAAATGCTATCATGCTTGCTTGCTGTCAAAGGTAACTTGGTAATAAAGTCCATCGCTACACATTCCCATTTCCACGTAGGAATTTCTGGTTGTTCGAGCAAACCAGATGGGCGTTGGTGTTCAGCTTTCACTTTAGAACAAGTCAGGCACCTAGCTACGAACACAGCAATATCCTTTTTCATGCCAGGCCACCAATAAGTTATGCGCAAATCCTTGTACATCTTATCAGCGCCAGGATGAATAGAATACCGAGATTTGTGCGCTTCACTCAGGATATCAGCGCGAAGATTCTCATCACAAGGGATCCAGATGCGATTAAGATAGCAGAGAATTCCACTCAGATTAGGGACAAAGTGCGCTTCCGCGCCACACGCTAACTCGGCGCGAAGGTTACCGTTACTGATGGATGCGCGCTGCGCGTCACGAATACGCGATTCAAGGTTGCTTTGAATCGGCGCAAAGTGAAGATGCGTGCGCGGCAAGATACAGTTAAGTTGGCAGGGTTTTCGGCTGAGCGCATCGGCTACCACATTAGCCTTACCAGGATGATACCGGATCTCACAATCGTAATCGCTGATGAGTTCGTTCCATCGGCGTTGCCTCATGTTAAGTTCCTTCTGATCAAAGATATGCTGAAGGCTTTTATGGTCAGTGTAAAGGATACACTTAGTACCATAAAGGTAGTGTCTCCAGATCTTCAAGGCAAAAACAACTGCACCAAGTTCGAGATCGTGAGTTGTATAATTCTTTTCATGAACCTTAAGTTGCCTCGATGCGTAAGCGATAACCTTGCCTCGTTGCATAAGAACACAACCAAGACCTTGGTTGGATGCATCGCAATACACGACAAAATCATCATTACCCTCAGGTAGCGCAAGAACAGGAGCTTTACACAACAAACGCTTGAGCGTCAGAAAGGCTTCTTCTTGCTTCGAGCCCCAAATATACGGTTTACCTTTGTGCGTCAGAGCTGTTAAAGGCAAAGCGATCTTCGAGAAGTTCGAAATAAAGCGCCGGTAATAACCAGCTAAGCCTAGAAAGGAACGGATCTCAGAAGGAGAGGATGGCGTAATCCAGTTCTTGATTGCTTCAATCTTGGATGGGTCGACATGAATACCCATCTTGTTTACAACATGACCAAGAAACTGTACTTCATCAGACCAGAATTCACACTTGGAAAGCTTAGCATAGAGCTGCTCGGTTCGAAGCTTCTGCAACACCAACCGAAGATGTTGCTCATGCTCGGCCTTGGTCTTAGAATACACCAGAACATCATCGATAAACACGATCACGAATTTATCCAAGAAAGGCCTACACACCCGATTCATTAGATCCATGAAAACGGCGGGTGCGTTGGTTAGACCGAAGGACATGACCAAGAATTCAAAATGGCCATAACGAGTTCGAAAAGCAGTCTTCGGAACATCTTCATCGCGGATGCGCAACTGGTGATAGCCAGAGCGGAGATCAATCTTCGAGAAACAAGAGGCACCTTGGAGTTGATCAAAGAGGTCGTCAATACGCGGTAAGGGATACCGGTTTTTAATGGTGAGTTTGTTCAACTCGCGGTAATCAATACACATGCGAAACGATCCATCTTTCTTTTTAACGAACAAAACCGGAGCACCCCAGGGCGAAGAGCTAGGGCGAATGAATCCTTTAGCAGTCAACTCTTGAAGTTGGCTGGCCAATTCTTGCATCTCAGCGGGTGCAAGACGGTAAGGAGATTTAGCTACGGGGGAAGCACCAGGGACAAGATCAATACGGAACTCGACTTCACGAGCGGGAGGGATACCAGGAAGATCATCAGGAAAAACTTCAGGGAAATCACGCACAACAGGGATATCGCGAAGCTTCTTCTCTTCAACAGGTTTAACCACATGGGCTAGAAATGCAATACACTTCTTCCGCATGAGTCTTTGGGCTTCGGCGCAAGACATAAGTTTAAGACCACTGGAGGGTTTTTCGCCGTAAATGTAAAGATCACCATTTTCTCGAGGTATGCGAATCATCTTCTTGGCGCAAATAACTTCGGCGCGATTATGCGTAAGCCAGTCCATACCAATAATAACATCAAAGCTTCCAAGAGGCATAGGGATGAGGTCAATCAGAAAATCGTTTTCGTTAAGGTTAAGCGTGCAATCTTTAATCACCGAGTTAATTAAAACAGTTTCACCGTTAGCCAATTCAACTGAAAAATCTTCTTTTAAATCGCTGCGCGGTCGCGCAAGCTTCTGCTCGAAGGCGCGAGAAATAAAACTTCGATCGGCGCCAGTATCAAAAAGCATAGATGCATAAAATCCGTTAAGCAAAAATGTACCATTAACTACGTCATTATTCGCTTGCGCTTGGTGCGCGGTTATGTTAAAAGCTCGTCCACGCGTTACTTGGTTTGAAATCTGGTTCACCGGATTCGCTTGTGTGATTTGCACTTGCAGTCTCGGGCACGCGTTCCGGAAATGACTGGGATCACCGCAGTTAAAGCACGATCTGGGTCGTGGGTTTTGGTAGGTTGGTTGTGGATTCTGCGGGTAGACTGGTGGTGTTGGCGCAATTGGATTGGCGAGAAGGACTCTACAGTTCTCAGCAGTGTGACCAGTACGGCCACATCGGTTACAAAGTCGACACGGGGTTTGGGTTGGGTGGTGAAATCTACAGGTTGGGCAAAAGGGATGGTTTCCTGTGTAAGGTTTCTTAGTTGGCGGGGCAGGGAGTGCTGGATTGGTTAAGGCATAGTTATGGACTGCAGGAGGTGCTGGGTAGGTTGACAGTGGGTTAGGCGCGTAAACTGGGGGTTGGTAAACGGGTTGCTGGACAATGGGCGGGTTGGTAAGCGCATACGCCTTGCGCCTGCGCTTGAGGTTGTTACGGTTTGAGGGTTCTGGTTTGGTTTCTGCGGGTTCAGGGACAGTTTTGGTGGTTTTGGTCTTCTCAGTTCCCCGCAGGAACAGGGTTCCTGCTCTGACATGGTTGTCGCTAAGCACAGCGGCCAACTCGATGGCGTCAGAGAGGGTAACTGGGTTTCTGGCCCATACAGAATCTTGAATTTCCATGGGGAGACCCCCAAGGAATTTCTCGATTGCTCGGCGTGAAGGGGTAACAAGGTGAGGGACCAGCAGGCTTAGTTCATGGAAGCGCGTCGCGTACTCGCGCGCTTCACCGCTGTATTGCTTCAAGTTCCAGAATTCTTCCTCCAGGCGCTTAACTTCGTTGGGAGGGCAGAATTCTTGGGTAAGAATTTCCTTGAATTCCTCCCATGTCATGCTAGAAGCAGCCTCTGCGCCACGCGCATGAGCTACTCCATTCCACCATGTAAGCGCTCTGGATTCCAGGACACTGGAAGCATATAGGGTTCGTCTTTCTGAGGGGCATTGGGTATGGAGGAAAGTGTTTTCAATCTTCTCAAGCCATTGGAGCATCACGGTGGCTCCTTCAAGACCTGTGAACTTCGGAGGGTTACCCGCATTAAAGGACTTAATGTTATAACTCGAGGTGTTGGTATTGTTTTGGCTCAAAGCTTGGGCTATTGCGGCGGCCATTTCCTGGGAACGTTGCTGTCTACGCATGCGCGAGGCTTCTCTTCTCTGAAATCGGCGAGATAGCGGAGGCATTCTATAAAAATTTTAATTTTAGTTAATATCTTGGTTTTTATCGCAAAGTTTTAATCTTATAAAGCTTGGTTTCACGGAGTTAGATGCTATCAAAAGTTAAAGTAAAATAAATGACCCAAAATGCAGACTTAATAAAGGTAACAAATTCGAATCAGAAATCGACAATTCATGTATCACCATGACTTTCCGAATTCCCAATTTAAAATATACGAGTAAACGAGTATTGGAGATTGACGATTCATGTATCACCATGACTTTCCAATCTTCAATATAAAATATACAAGAAAATGAGTATTGGAGGTTGACAATTCATGTATCACCATGACTTTTCAAGTCTCCAACCTCAGAACATAATCGTAAATGGAAATTGAAAATCAACTATTCATGTATCACCATGACTTTTCGGATTTTCAAATCCCACAAACGAATATGTAAGTAAAATCAATAAAAATCGAAATTCAACCAAAATCGAAATATCGCGAAATAGAACATAAAATCATATACTGCGCAAGTGCGAGCATATTCATAAATAACGAGTAATTAACAATAAGCGCGCAAACATGAGATTTCTCTCATGCGCGAGAAGGGACTCTTAGGTATTCTAGGCCGTTACGTCTAACCACCTATCCTAAAGTCAACGAGCTCTGATACCAATCTGTAACACCCCGACCAAAGGCGGATTATACATCGGGGCGCCACATATTGCTTCATTACTCGCGACACTATTGGTGTCAATATTTATTAATACACATTTTATCGCGCACGCGCAGCGGGGAAAATAAAGAACATAAATCAAACATAAATCAATATATTATAAATTATAACATTCAAACATCATTAACTTGTCCTGATACATTTTAATTCTAGGTCCAAAAGTAAAAAAAACGTCCTACGTGTCCACAAGCTCCAAAACAGCTACTGCAAACCTGAACATGTGTTAAAATAAACGTCAAACACTTGCGTGTTGGTGAGAAATCAAGTTTAATACAATACATAGATAACAATAAATCTGCGCGCAACATGTGTATGTCTGGTTTTCAACAAGGGTGTAATCTGATCGGGACCAACTCTAAGAGACAAGACTGCCAGTGCTCACAATTGAGCTCACAAACAAGACTAACTGTGTACGTGTAAACAAAAGAGAAAATCATAAACGAATGTTCTCCCGTGTTCATCTAATGGTACCATGAAAACTGCGGAATAGACCGTCCATACGGTTAATGATCCACACATACAAATAAACAGCCAAGTCTACGTCCTCAACACATGGGATACTGCGCGACTAAAGTTCATAAACAGTTTAAGACTCAAGTTTTGTATGAACACATGAACATCCCAAAGCATTTAAAATAAAAAGGGATTAGATACGAGATAACTCACTTGATAAACGATGCGGTGAAAGATATGCAAGAATCAACTCTTAAACAAGCAAAGTTAACCTATAATTAAGATTATTGTTTTAACGATCTGTTTTAAGTCTTGATAATAAGTTAGCATAATTAATAAGTAAATTATTATATAATATATATATTACCGGAAAAGCAGGGCAGAACAGGAAGGAAGACGGAGGCAGAGAGGAAGACGGCAGAGAGAGCAAGGAGCAAGAGAACAGGAGAGATTAAGTGTTTGTGTGTGATGTGTTATGAAAATATTATTATTATATATAGGAAAACCCTAGGAGACACAAACCCTAGAAAAAGGGGAAAAGATCTCAAAAAGTAAAAGAAAAGATATCAACGGTAAAAAGTTCTGAAAAGTAAAGATATCAAAAGATATGGCAGCTGCAGGGGGCAAGATAAAGCTGACAGGGAACAGTAAAAAGCATGGGCGGATCAGATAAAGGTACTGGTCAAGCATGGCAAAAGCAGATCTCAAAAGATTATGTCAGTCACTTTTTCTGTCAACCAATGGGGTTGGTGCGCATGCTGCGCCGAAAGTAACTATTCAGACATTAGATAGGTTACGTCAACGGCTCAAAAGATAAGACAACACAAAAGCAAACGGCTAGATTTAAACAGAAGATACAAAGGTTAAGCGCGGGAAGGCTGAGTGCGCGAGCGCGAAGGCTGGCACAACAATCCTTAGCGCACTGCGGGAAGAATCACATCCTTAGCGTGCTGCGAGAAGAACATGCATTCTTAGCGCGCTGCGAGAAGAGTTCTCTTCACGCATCGCAGGAACAAGATGTCTTCACGCAGGCTTCCATGTAAGGAGTCTGGCGCGTGGAGCTGCAGACATCCTTAGGCGGGAAGAACCAAAGGACAAGCAAAGAGTTGAGGGAAACAAGGCTTAAGGGCGGGACGGCGACAAGAGGGAAAAGAAGGCGGAAAGAGAGAAGGAAGGGGGAGGGGACGGCGGAAAGAAAGAGAGAGAAAGAGGCGGGAAGGAAAATATATATTATTATTAAAAGTAAAATATAAGTATAAATAAATATTAAATCATAAAAGAAAGAGATCGGATAAGGGAAACGGGTACCTGGGTCGGGTCGGATCAGGGCAGATGTCACATTAAGATCGTCCTACAAACCCATATATTTAAATGAAAAATATTTTAGATAATTATAAAGAGAGAAGTTAAACTAATATTAAGTTTTGGGAAAATTCCTAAAATGGCCCTATTTTAGAAATAAATTTAATTTTTGTCCCCCAAACTTAAAATTCCAAAAATGTTTCTCTCTAACTCATCTTTGATCATGTGTTAAGAAATCTAACATGTCTTTGACGACATATTAGCATAACACGTCGTCAAAGACGCGTTAGATTTCCTAATACATGGTTAAAGATGAGCTATCCAAACACGTAGTTAACGACGTATTAGCATCAAACAAATAGTCAAAGATATGCTAGCCTTTTGTTTGTTTTTTTATTATTATATTTTTATAACTAGTTTTATTTATATTTGTTTTTCTTTTATAACTTTTAATATATGAAATTTTATATTATTTCGAATATACCGACGAGACATGCTTACTTTTATCTATGGACCGATATAAACTTACTCAAACTCGAGCCGTGCCAAATCAATATCGAAATGTTCAATAAAATTTGACCCCGCTCGGTTTTAAATAAAATTTATGTCAACATATAAATAAAAGTAAACATGTCTTGTCAGTATATTCGAAATAATATAAAACTTTATATATTAAAAGTAATAAAATAAAAACAAATATAAGTAAAACTAGTTATAAAAATATAATATTAAAAAAACAAACAAAAGGCTAACATATCTTTGACTATGTGTTTGATGCTAATACGTCGTTGACTACGTATTTGGAGGCCTAACTCATCTTTAACCATGTGTTAAGAAATCTAATGCGTCTTTGACGACGTGTTATGATAATATGTCATCAAAGACGTGTTCGATTTCCTAACACATGGTCAAATATGAGTTAGAGGAGATATTTTTGGAATTATTAAATTTAAGAGAACATTTAAAATAGGGTCATTTTAGGAATTTTTCCATAAGTTTTTCTTTTGGAATTAGCATTATATATTGGAGTAGATAGCTGTAGATAAAAAAAAAAAGAAAATAAAGAGGGGATATTTTAAAAAGATACTCTATATAAAGACGGAGAAAAAGACTGGACTTAATTAGGTACAACTACTAATTAGAAGTGAATTAGGTTTTGTTATGTTTTGCTTTTGAATGAATTATTGGTGATTAATGGCTCACCTTATTTTGATTGGACACCATAAATATATTTTGTTCCCAAAAGGAAATGTCCCTTGATGTGACCCACATATGAATGCTTTTTCTTAATTTCCCAAATGCCATCAATTTTTCCTCTAAACTTTCCAAAATTAAACAATAAAATATTAATTTCCTTTCACTTATGAATACTTAGATATCAAATTCTATACTATCAACTAAAACCAAATTAATTTTAAGCATATAAATATATTTGGTCCAAAACCCCACCATGTAAGGTTGGGAAAATGGCATCGGGGTGAGAAGCGATCTGGCTTGGTGGTAGTGAGTGACAAAACACTCCTGCTGCCTACACCTTTAGGTATCGAAAGATTAATACCTAGCATCATTTCATGTTAATTGGAATGGTCGGTGTGGAAGGAATAGGGGAAGCAGACGAGCTTGATGTGGCTTCAATACCGAATGGAGCTTTGACATGACTCCCCATCCTAAATGAATCAAAATAATACTTTGATTATCTAAATTAAAAAAAATAATAGTAACAAATACATACGTTGTTGAATGTATAAAAATGTAAACTGAGATATAACATATAAAAGTGTATTGCTCTCATGTCAAGAACCAAATAAGCAAAATGATGGACACTGTCCATAGGCAGTTTTTGGGCGTTTGGGGCAAACAACGAGCGTGGGGAACATAAGTGTTTGTTTGCTTGTTTATTTTATTGTATGGACCAATCAAACACCTCAATCTCATATTTCTTTTTAGATAAAATAAAATAAGAATGAAGCCTATTATAGCCATTACACATTTTAGTTGTTAAGAGACATTTTTTATTAATTGAAACATCTACGACAGAATCTTTGTCGATGATAATTCTTTGTTTAGTAGTGATATCATGAAAAATGCATGCCTATTTACAAGAACACATATGAAATCATTCCATAAAGATTATCAACCACAACTCAAAACACTTTAGCTTATACACACTTTAACAGAGAACCACTAGATTGATAACTACATGTGCCAATGTTTACTCTTCCAATGTAAGTTATACTATATGTAGGTGTTGGAATATGTATATAAGATGTAACAAAGTGATGATATTGCCAAGAGTCTTAAAAGCTAAATGGATGTGCACGTGACTAACACCTGCCATGATTACAATGGATGATATGAAAACAAACTAGGGTTTCGCTAGTCAATAAGTACTAGTCATAGATGTAAATTAATGTCTAGTATTATTACTTGCAAATAATTTAAAATATATATTTCTTTGTGAAATAAATAATAGAGATTTAATATTTATTTATTTATATAATAAATATGCAACCAAATTTATATCGTTTAGTTAGAACCTCCGGCGTAGATTCATAGGAGATTTTAACCAAAAAGTAAATATGCAACCATTATTCTTACGCTGTGAGTATATGTGCACAATTGGATCCCATATCAACCACAATGTTATCTCAATGACATGCATACCATGTGACATATATGATATATTCAAAGCTCGAAGGAGAGTTTCGCAAATGATGTGCAACTGCAACATAAGTTTCCCGACTCACACGTTTTGAGTACCCAAGTAAAAACCATGTTGGCCACACATAAGCATCCCTCATCAATCGACCAATGTGTAGGTCATCTAGATGGATCTCACAACTTAACTCGGATCAATCCGTGCTGTTAGTTAGCGGAAATCACCAACAACACTCGGATCTCGGATTTTGGTTTTATATATATAAAGGAGAGAAAAAGAGAAGGTTTGATGGAAGATGCTTTATTTCCAAGAGTTATGTCTTTAGTTGTGTGTTTGGAGAAATGGATAAAATGACCCTTTTATAGGGTACTCATTTCTCAAAAACTTACAAAATAAATGTACTGAGTACGTAATACGTCGACTCAAAGCAAAGCAGAAAGACATACACAATCCTAATAATAATATAGAATATTAGCCGTACAATCTCCCTCTAGGATTGAGTATGTCAAGGAACATTCATCAAATTCTTTGCTTCGTCTTTATTTCTTGAAAGTTAATACTTGTCTTGATCCAGGAGTTGAACGTGATTGGATTTTGAACAATTCTTTATTTTCCGTTCTTGTAGACTTGAATTTCAATCTTATTTTCTGGGAAGAATCGGAAACAACAAATTTTAGAAACCTCACATGGAGGAGGCTCGACATCTAATTTTCTTTTGTTGACTTTCTTGAGCCGACTGGTTTCCTTCCTTGTCTTCAGACACGATCAGTTCAAATTTAGGTTCAACCACCAACTTTCATGTTCTCGTTTTCTTTTAAGCGCTTCAGCATCAGCAACTTAAGTTTCTGCATCCAAGCAAACTTGATCTTGATCTACATGTCTATGTACAACTGCACAAAACTTAGAACGAATAAGATTTGTTCACAGACCCTCTCGAGGGTCAAAGAAGAATTCGTTCACAGACCCTCCGAATTTCAGTCCCTCAACTTGTAAGTGATTTGTTTAAGTCCCAGGTTTCCAACGAACTTTGCATAAACGACCTTGACAACAAAGAACATGATTTTAAATAAAACAAGGTTTAATAAAATACGTACTAACAAAATAATAACTAAAAATCTTTTGGCATTTTCATATATTTTAAAATGATGAAAATATATATATAATATTTTGAAGTTGAAACATAAAATAACAAAAGACAAAAAAAAAACAAAAAAAATAAGATAGGAGTAAAAATGAAATTAAGATTATATATCAATAGTATTTACAAAAAAGTTTACAAAATTCTTTTTGTAAGAAAGATCACGGCATGGAATCATATTTTCTAGTTAACGTTCTAGATCACACTTCTATTTGGACATTACTATGCTAAAAACCCAAAGCCAATTGTTGGTATAATTAGTCCACTTTAAACTTAACAAGTATTTTGATATCAACGTGATATGTTAAGGTATGTATTAGGCACAATGCTTGTGTGATCCCCATTTAATTCGGTGAATTACATACTCTATTATACCTCGGGCTGAATTTGCTTTCACATGTCACCTAAACTTGACTCAAGCCTTCCTTATTTGATCGTAGTATGCTTATAGACACTTTGGACATTTGACTCTATCTAGAAATATTAAAATAAAGCAGAAGTTCAAAGCCTTAACAATAATGTTTTGTATGACTACAAACAGAGAAAGTCTAAGGCTTGAACAAAAGAAATAAAATAAAACAGTATATTCAGGGCTTTAACAATCAGATCTTATATGACTATAAATAGAGAAAGTCCAACGCTTGAATCAAAATAAAGGAATAAATAAATTAGACGTTAAAAATCCTAAGACAGGCTTCTTTTGAACTTTCTATTTCTTTTCTTTTCTTTTCTGACTCGTTTTCTTTTCTTTTTTTGACGCTTTTCTTGACACAATAAAGTAAAATTGACAGACAACAACATAAGACAACCGTAATAAGGTAAAGAAAAGCTTGGGTATGACATGTTATTTACATTTCTGTCTTAACTGATATGATGTTACTTGGAGTCATGTAACTGCTTCAAGAATAAAGTTGAATCAGTTGATTCAAACCCGCTCTGATACCAAATATAGGTCTTGAAACCGGATCCGACAACTAACAGATTTTGTTCTTGATAACGTTCGAGACGAGTGCGGTACATCATGTGACATTCGTCAATTTCGGGTCTTGTTTGTATTCGTTTTTGTATTTGTTTATTATGTAAACCGACCCAATTTGTAAACCGAAGCTTATGTTATAATCAAAATGATGAATTTATGTTACAATATTGTTTCACACTTGTTGGGTCTTGAAAACATCCTACCTTTATTTTTAGTTTTATTTATTTTTTTACTTTTTTTATTATTTTTTTTTGTTGTTTTGTGTTTTTGTCTTGATCCATTTTGCATGAAAACTCTTGTGTCTCACACCCATATTTGACCACCAACATTACCCTATATATACCCTATATATAAACCACCTTTCCTCAAAAAAAAAAAAAAAAACTCTCTCAAACATTAAAGATTCAAGGTTATCTTCTTAAGTGTTCTTGAAGGTTTTTAGTCTTTCATCTTAATTAGTTTATGTAGCCTTATTAATACTTGTTTATGGTTGTGCAAAATATATATATAATATACACCCCCTGTTTACCTTTGGTAGTTACTTCTCCGATTCCGGTCGGTGAGGTTTCGGACCTCATAAGGCAAGGCTTCATGGAGGACTTCGTGTCCTTGATATATATACATCTATATAACTTGTTCATACATATTAATCTTGCTTATTTTAGTTTGTTGGTCATGTTTACAAGTTCCATGGTTATGGGTTTTTAAGAGTCTATGCTTCGGTTTAACCGTAAA
Source organism: Bidens hawaiensis (assembly GCF_021521415.1). Taxonomy (NCBI): domain Eukaryota; kingdom Viridiplantae; phylum Streptophyta; class Magnoliopsida; order Asterales; family Asteraceae; genus Bidens; species Bidens hawaiensis. The sequence goes on from NW_027492332.1 coordinate 46,154, forward strand.
TAGCTCTAAACCGTAAACCGAACTTTGTTACTAGTTTTGTTAACTAATTGTTTAAACATACTTATTGTTAGATCTAAGTTTCTAAAATCATTTTTACAAATTCTATGGTTATGGGTTTGTAGAATCTTACCTCGGTCTTAACCCGAAACACGATCCGAACCGAAAACCGAACTTTTGTTTAAAGACTTTATTGTTAACTTTTGGTTGTAAAACTTAAAGTATTTTTTTTATTTGTACATTATTATACAAGTTCTTTAGTGTTTGGACATGTGGAAACCAAACCAATTCTTACTCGCTTAAGACACACAAGTGTGTTTTTTTAGCCATCAAGACTTTTATATTTCTTTAAAAATAGTTACAAATTGATTTTTAAATATTTTCTTAAGTACTTGGAAATGTTGGATCCAACTTGATCTCATAACAAAGTTTGGACCGACAAAACCGAACACTCGCTTAACGTGCGTTGTTAGTTCTAAAACAATGGAACTACATACTTGGTTAAGTCTTATTAAATTTTATTGAGTTATCTCATAACATTCAATATTTTGGAAAGTTGACTTTGGGTTTGACCAATTATCAAGACCCGAACCGACAACCCGAACACTCGATAAAAAAAAAAACCCGTTTTAGTATCTTTATTCCAAAGGGATTTGCATTCTTGCATTTTACCCACCTTATTACTTAACATAGGTTGAGTAAATATTAAGGTTAGATACTTTAACCCGGTTTCGAGCAAACTTACATATTTAAAGGGTTATTATTATAAATTCTTAAATAGTTACATTTTAAACCTTGAACTTTAATTATTTACATTTCTCAACATTTATTTTGTTTAAAGACCTTCAAGACAACCTTTCTAAATTAAAGTCTTCTTTTCTTTTTAGGCATTGTGCGTTAAACTCGTCGTTCCGACAAATCTCCAAATTATCATCTTTCAAGTTTACTACTTGACGGTGAGTACTTCATACCCCATGTTCCATCTTTTATTTTGGGGGTGACATTTCATACTTATTCAACAAAATGTTTTATATTTGAATCTTAAACCACAAACGTAGTTGTATACTTTACCTAAATAATTGCTCGATTTGGTGTTCTATGCTTATATGCCTATGTGTTTATCGCTTTTGGTTGGTGGAACTATAAAATCCTAGACTATTTGGCATCCCCTTATAGCAAGGTGTTGTTAACGTAATGCAATTAACGATAACTATAAAATCCTAGACTATTTGGCATCCCATTATAGCTAGGTGTCGCTAATGTGTTTAACGATATCTATTTATCCAAATTACCACTTTTATTTATCGTTTCACATGCAAGTTTTGTGGCTATCTTTATTATATACTAATATGATTAGACTTATGAATTTCTCACCAACCTTTGTGTTGACAAACTTTATTTTATGAAATGTTGCAGGTTTGCATCTTGGTTGATTTATGACTGTGAAGAAAACGACATCAAAGACCTTAGGATATTAGTAAAAATGAACAATATCAAATTTGCCATATTTTGTGATATCTTGTTTATGGTTATTTTATGGATAATTGTTATGTGACATTTTCGATGTTGTGAAATGGAATGAGTTTATTAAATACTGTCACTTTAATTAGTGTCATGTGCTTATGGACAATCGTTACACATCGACATGTTCCGCCGCCTTTGGTCGGGGTGTGACACATCAAACGATCGAACAAAATAATATAACGATACTATAAATAGTGAACGACTTCGTAATCAATTAAAAGATTTATAACATTAACAATGAACCGACCCCACCCAAGATGAGCTCCCTTTGGGTGGGTGATTACACCATAAGTACACACACTAAAATGTGACTTACAAGTCCTATTTATAGCAAAAGCATATTCCTTCTAGAAGATCTCCTCCCCATTGAAGCTAACTCGTGCACCGAAGTTTTCGTCTTATTTTCGGATTTCACGCACACTTTAATTATTAACTTAACCATAATATATTTAATGAGTTTCGCCATATTAATATCAAAAGTCACAAATATTAGCCTTACACCATGGTTCCCGATAGTGTTGGAACTGACGTACATTGACATACATTGTACACCACATGTTTCCAATGCGCACATCTTATCTTACTAACACATGCAAATATGCTCTCTCTTTTATGTCATTATTTATGAGTCTATCCTTTCCATTAGAAATTAACATGTGAAATTTATATCTCGATAATGTAACAGTATGAAACTTGAGAGGCTTTTTATTTAGCATTTGTGACATATATTTCAATAGTTATGAACTGTTAAAACCGAAGGCTAGGATGAAAAAGAGTACCCATAGTGTTTTCGTTTTGACGAATCACCAACAACTACCGCTCGTAGCAATTTTGGTCAACTGACAGAAGTTGAAAAGCGTGAGAATAAATCTTACTCAAACTCATATCTACATAGTTTCAAACAGACCGACGAAAAGATATACCGTGGTAATGGTCAATAATCGTAACAAGCACATTTTCATCGCTAACTCGTCACTAAATACTGACAAATTGCCTTCGTTAAGGTGTCAACGAATTGAGTTTTGAGCTAGCTACTCAAGTTAATCAATTGACTTATTTGAGTTTTGAAGTTTTGAGCCACCATCAATTGATGGATAGAACAAGATACTGTAAAACAATATACACCTCCTTGGCAAATGCCCATCACCAAAACATTCAATATATTAAAAGAAAAAATACCAACCAACCACGTGACCAACACATCCCCACCCAGACAAATAAGCAAATGCAAAAAAATGGGTCTAAAAAGTGTTGTAAACATTTTTATATTAATTAATCTGATATTAATTCGAACTTAAAAATGATTAAAGTTAAGTATCACCCTCGCATACACTTTCTATATATATACGAGAAATAATAGAAAGAAAGACTTAAAAACGTTAGGGTTAGGTATCAATGATGAACAGAAGAAACAGCTCTGGTGGAGGGCAAAGTTCTTTAGGGTACTTGTTTGGTTCTGATGAACTAGGACAACAAAATGATCAATCAAAAGCCTCGTCACCGCCGGTTCTTACGCCGCCATATGGCACCGACGATGTGGAAATGAAGTCACCTGTAAAAGCCCCAACTCCTCCTCCTACCAAGAAAGATGACACCGGTACCTCCCCTAAGAAATACATCTATCATGGAGATGGTGATAAGTCTAAAGATTTTCTAGTGACAGTAAGTTTTTTTATATGTTAATATATAATCTTTTAAACATGTTTTCTTACCCTTTTTATGAAATATTGATCGATCGAGCTTTACCGATGATTATAGGGCCGTCCATCAACAAAGGTCAAGTCAGTTCCTGGTGGAGATTCATCTCTTGGCTACTTGTTTGGAGATAAGTAATTAATCATGATCTCTATAATTATAACCTTAGCTATTTGCATTTAAAAAATAAGTAGATTTCGTAACTATGGATGGAGCTTGAAATCAAAACCCAATGGATATTGATGTCAGTTCTGGTCTGATGGAATTGCCCAAAACATATGATTTCTTATGGTGACAACTAAAGATGTTTAGGGTTTTAAGGGTGTGCTTCTTGTTTATTTATATTCAGTTTAACACAAATTATGTGATATATTTATGTTAGTATATAAATGTGTGTACTATTATCAAATGTAATGCAATTACTTGGATTTTGGAATTGTTCTATATATATTTGAAATTCTCAGAATAACTTGTTTCGTTAATTACGAATCTTTTTATATATAAGGGCCAAAATAATCGAAAGTTATACATGGATCGAGAACTATATATGCAATCTTTCCCAGATTATCTTTTTAATGATTGACAACGAGTGCTCTTAATTGTTTTGAGGTGCATCAGTTGACAATCTTGAATTATAGTTGATCAGTACTAAGTATTCAATCATGACATGCCAATACAAGTTTAGAGTCCAGGTTCTTTTGCTGCTATTTTGGCACAATCTGAAGGAAATAAATGATCCTGAATTACTGATTCCAGGACAAGAACTGTTTAATAATTGCACTTCTATGGAGACGCGAAATGAGAATTAAATATCAATATGATCATATATATGTTACACACTCATATGTGAAAAGTTTGAATCTCTTCTAATTATGATTACTTATGCCTATAGTGTCCTAAAAATGATATATGATAAAATCGGGGCTTAATTTATTGGAAGACATGATGTAGTTCTGCATCTCACAACTTCCGTAGATCACTTAGCTAGCTAGTTAGCCTAGGCCATTCTGCTTCTCCGATGACTAATAATCGAGTATGCTATTACAACAATCTTATCACGAATGACCAACTCCCGAATGTCCCTTTCCTTCGCTACTAGGAGAGTCTCGCTAGCTTGCTTGCAATCTAGAAACGGTAGCTTCCGTGCCCTTCCTGCCTACTGAAAGGGATGTGAATGATCGTGACAGCTCTTAAAATCCTATTCAGTCTGATTAGATATGTCACTGAAAGAAAGTGATTATGTTCCCTCTCTTTTTTTTAGGATTCCGAGGATGGGCCGGCCCATCCTAACATCATTTATGAGGAGCCGGACGACGAAGCCTCCTCCTCAGAAAAAGATGTCTCCGACGCAACTCCCCCGACAAGAAAAACTTGATCTATTTAGATTTTTTTTGCGGGTTCGGGCAGGAGGGACAAAAGAGAGATGCTTTCTATCAGTCAAAAGCGGATACCCCATGCTCCTACGGTCCGCTTACCGAGTAATAGAAAGGAAGGACCCAGGGCCAGAGCAAGTTGGGTTGGGGTATAGAGCCGTAAGCGCGGTGGGGGGGGGGGGGTGACAAAGGACGTGCTCGTACGGTTCATATAAGAAAATTAAAAAGTCATTGATTGTTGGGAACTTTCACTCCTCTATATTCGAAATATGCCTTTCTAGGAGCATTACGATCTGCAGCTCAAATGGTCCCTTATGAAGTCTCGATCTATACAAATCCAATTAAAAGGCTCACTTATATATATATATATATTTGTAAATAGGTGATAACGAGCTACAAAGATCTCAATTGATTAGCTTCCAATATTTACTACATATGCAAACAAATTACCCTGAGTACATGAATACATTACTATATAAATGGGCATCACTCCGTGGGTTTACTTACGTTTGGACGATGCACGATTGCCTACTTTTAAAGAAAGAACATGGGCAACAATATTTTTCAAAATAATTCCGAGTTAAAATTTCATGCATGGCTCTAGCTCTATATATACTTTTCAGGTGAATTAACTAATGACCTTAGTAAATTTTAAAAACATTAAAATTGATTCAGTCATAGCATCATATAGCTAGTCAAACAAATTAAAAAAGCATGGTACAACCTTGTACCAAATAATTCTTCAATTATCCTAGCTAGAAACAGCATCCGCCATTTTGGATCATTGTCTACCACCAGAACATTTAAACTAAAGAAACAAAAGCAGCCAACCAACAAATCCCCACCACCACCAAACCAATTAAACACAAAAATGGAATAAAAGAAAGTGTTGATAAATATGATAAATTTAAATTTAAAAATAATCAAAATAATCAAAAACATCAATTTGTAGAAGGTAGGTTTCCCTCATTTAATTATATCTTCTATGTGTGTATATGGGTTATATATGATATATATTGATCTAGGGTTTGGTATATATCAATGATGAACAAAAGGAACAACTGAGGCAAAGTTCTTTAGCTTAAGTGTTTGGTTCTGATGTTTTAGAGGAACACAGCGAAATGATCAATTCAAAGCAGTATTTTCTCTTGGCTACATGTTTGGAGATAAGTGAGGATATCTTTATCATGAACCTAACCAGACATATTCATGAAATAAAAGGTAGAGAATTTGTATCAATCAGAGCTAAAAGATATTGAATTCATTTTCCAACATAAGATGTTCTGTCAATATTAATCTCAGTCAGATCCCACGGCTTATGTTTTGTGGTTAAGATAGATCGAAGTGACCAAAAATGTTTAATTAGGGTTTATAAGAGTGTGCTTGTTTGACTGTATTTAAGTTTTGAAGTCATATGAATATGTAAGTAATTAAGTAAATGTATAGTTTGTAGTGAATGTGTGTACTATTATTAATTAGTATTATAAAGAAAAAAAAAACAGAACTTTGCTATCATGACATGCATGCTTGCTTATTTATTTATTTATTTATTTATTTTGGTATTTAAAAAAGATGTGAAACTAATTTCTTGATAAAAATACTATATAATTAAAAATTAAAAATAATTTGTTCTTAATTTTAAACAGTTATTTTTTAAACTATTTTTGACGGTCCAAAACATATGATTTCTGGTGCAATGCTCTTTAGATTGTTGAATAATCAAATTTATAATGCAATATTTAAGGATTTAAAGTTACGAAGATGACGCGGTTTTAGAATCCCAGATGCTTTAATGTCTTTTTTGTCTTTGTTATTTTATTGTTTTTTGGATCACAATTTGAAGAAATAATGCGAAATTACAAGCAAAATCGTAACTTGAATAGCATTATATTAAGGGTGATACAGTTGATATGATCTTGGAGAGTGGCTTGAGTCGGCTAGCTAGGGAGTTGCTGAGTTAGAGGCTTGGCTCTCTCCTAACATAAGAGCAAATGGCACCATCTTAGCTTAATTCTTTCATTTTAGTCTCCTATGTAACCTTGTTAGTTTATAATTGGTGAAGGTCATTATTCTTTGGAAAATGGTTAGGCAGAATTTGTGTCTACCGGAGCCTAAAGAGGGGTATGTGTCATCCTCGTGTTGGTTTTGCCAATTTTTGAAAATTTGAATTTATTTGCCTACTCAACAAAAGTCATGGCCACAAATCTTCATTTTGGAAAATTTTCCTTATTTTAAGTATGAGCAAATTTGAATTAATCTACACCCTTGAAAAATCCTTGAGAAATGAATCTAGTTTCATTGTTTCGGAATGGCCTGGGTTTCCACGCTTTCGTCCAAGCTTCACTGTTTCATTTGCTATCAATTATACATGTAGTAATTATACGTGTGAATGTTTTATTGAAGTGCAAAAAAGACTAAGATTTTTGCTACATGTTTTGTAGCTAATACCATAACGTATAAAGAAACAAAGCCAACCAAGCAAAAGGCCCACCTTTACAAAAATGGGACTCAAAACAAGCATGCCCTCTCAATGGAACCCCATTACATGTCTTCTTCTTGAAGCTTTATCTATAATGTGATTATGTGAAAACGCCCTCATTTTTATCTAGATAGACAAGACATGCTCATTATCTTAGAAACAAAAGGTCAATCAGTTCGTTAACTCCAACGCTGTATAACATCCTAACTTAAGTAAATGGGGATCTTTATAAATTATAAAAGCAATAAGCTAGGGATAATAATCATAATATATATCTTGCATTGAAATATTATGGGAATGAGCAGTTAGATCCTTGATGCTTCACCCCTAAAATTGCTTCTGACGGAAAACCATTACAGTGGAAACTAGTGACCATTTTTACCATCGCTAGATTTGTGACGAACTTCAGACTAGTTTTCGAAGTTCTTTTTGGCAATGGAGGTCCGAGGATTGTGACTGGAGGCATTTGCAATGGGAGAGATTTAGGATGAGCTCTTCCACCTTCAATTGGTGCTATTTTTTCCCTTTGGAATGTAGTCTTTTAACTTTGTGACCAATGTCATTAAGCCGTAATTGATTAGCTATCGAATTTGTTTGTTGTAAACTCCGTCAGAAGATTAGCGAGAGTTGTACATAACATGACCGTCACAGAATTAGCTAAAATTTTGCCAATAGTATAAGCCTGCCGAATGACCTTTGTTTAACTGAGAAAGGTGATCAAAGCACATATCATTTATTAAATGAGATAATTATTCAAATGCTCCACGTGATCAGTACATTTTGCACGTTTGCTTTCCACGTTTCTAAAATTACAAGTTTGTTCTCTAAAGATTTTTAAAACGTAACACATATGCACCTTGAAGTGGATAGACGTAAACTTTTGTAGTCAGGTGTACGTAAGATATGAAAAAAAATACATTAAGTAATAGCAAACTAATTAATTATTAAACAAATCAACCCATTTTTCTCCTTTTTGTTGCATTCCTTCCCCCAAACATTCTCTTTTCAATATTCATGTTGACTTTAATAAAGCAAATTACGTTGATTCCTGTTTTACGCTTAATGTATTGAATGAGTTGGTTAGTTAATAGCTGTTAAGTTTTTGTAGGTCGTCTAAATGGATCTCAAGACTTGACTCGGATCAATCCGTGTTGTTAGTTAGCAGAAATCACCAACAACACTCGGATCTCGGATCTTGGTTTTGTATACATAAATGAGAGAAAAAGAGAAGGTTTGATGGAAGATGCTTTATTTCCAAGAGTTATGTCTTTAGTTGTGTGTTTGGAGAAATGGATAAAATGACCCTTTTATAGGGTACTCATTTCTCAAAAACTTACAAAATAAATGTACTGAGTACGTAATACACAGACTCAAAGAGGGGTAGCGGAAATCACCAACGACATCCGGATCTTGGATTTTAGTTTGGTTGTTATAAAAGAGAGGAAAAGAAAGAAGTGGGTGAGAGAATGAGAGAAAGTAACTTTATTTTCTTGGAGTTGTAAAAAAGTTGTTGGGATAAATGGGTTAAGTAGCCCTTTTATAGGGTCTCAATTTATCCAAAGTTTACATTTTAACTTACAAAATAAACGTACCGAGTACGTACTATACCGACTAAAAGCAAACTAAAACGACATACACAATCCTAAAAACAATATATAATATTGGCCCTACAATCTCCCTCTAGGATTGAGTATATCGAGGAACCTTCGTTAAGTTCCTTGCTTCGTCTTTATTTCTTGAAACTTAGTACTTGTCTTGATCCAGGATCTTGAACCAGATTGGATCTTGAACAGTTCTTTATTTTCCGGTCTTGTAGACTTGAACTTCAATCTTATTTTCTAGAAAGGATCGACAACAGCAAATTTTAGAAACATCAGATGCGGGAGGCTCGACATCTAATTTCTTTTGTTGACTTTCTTGTGCCGACTGGTTTCTTTCCTTGTCTTTGAATGCAATCAGTTCATTTTTAGCTTCAACCACCAGCTTTCACATTCTCATTTTCTTTTCATTTCAGCATCTGCAACTCCAAGCAGATTTGATCTTGATCTACCTGTCCATGTATAACTGCACAAAACTTAGAACGAATAATATTCGTTCACAGACCCTCTTGAGGGTTAAAGAAGAATTCGTTCACAGGCCCTCCCAATTTCAGTCCCTCAACTTGTAAATGATTTGTTTAAGTCCCAGATTTCCAACGAACTTTGCATGAACGACCTTGACAACAAAACACATGATTTTGAATGAAACTAAGTTTAACAAAATACGTACGAACATAGTAAAAACTTGAAATCTTTTTGGCATTTTCATATATTTTAAAAATAACGAAATATATACATAACATTTTGAAGTTAAAACTAAAATAAAACAAAATCAAAATAAACAATAAAAGATAGGAGTAAAGATGAAATTAATATTATATATCAATAATATTTACAAAATTTTCTAAATGATTTTAATATTTTTGTGAGAAAGATCACAACATGGAATCATATTGATTTGCAAAGCCCTAGATCGCGTTTCCATTTTGATATTATTATGTCACAATTTCATCACCGACTATAGATATCGTCCATTTGTTTAACCTGACAAGTGTTTTGATGCCAAAGTGATACATTTAAAGTACAATTAGGCACGGTGTAACATCCTAAAATTTTTATAATGTTAAATAAAAGAAAGTTATGTCTAGTGATTTCACGTTTTAGTTATTTAATGTCGAGTAAGGAACGGGTCATGGGCTTAGATTACGTAAGATGGGTTAAATGAGAATGGGCCTTGGGTCCGTGGGCTTGAGAGATATAAATACCCATCCCAAGCCCAAGATATCATTTTATTTCCATCTTTCTCTTTTACACACTCAAAAACACACACATAACCGACCGAGATCCGAAGTCGAGACCCGAGATTTTGCTGGTAGATCTGAGTTGGAAAGGTAAGAACTAATCCCGCAAAGCTAATATTACTGAAAATGGTTAGGATTTGACGGGTTAATCGGACCCGAAACACAACTGCCCAAATCGGACCCCTAAAACGTCGATTTTAGGCCGATTTGATGGTTGGGATTTGTAGGCGCCGATCATACGATTCCGTGGGTACCAAAATCGAGTTATTTGGCTAAGAAACGAAGGAGTTATGGGCAAACAGATCTGCAGCGCGACAACTTCGCCTTCATCTGGGCAACTTCGCCTTCAAGCGATGAACTTCGCCTGCAAGCTAAGTTCGCCTGATGAACTTCGCCTGCAAGCCAAGTTCGCCTGATGATAAGTTCGCCTGAAGCCAAGTTCGCCTGATGGCAACTTCGCTGAAATGGTAACTTCGCCTAAGGTTTAACTTCGCCTAAAAGCCAAGTTCGCCTGAGGTTTAACTTCGCCTAAAAGCCAAGTTCGCCTGAGGTTTAACTTCGCCTAAAAGCCAAGTTCGCCTGAGGTTTAACTTCGCCTAAAAGCCAAGTTCGCCTGAGGTTTAACTTCGCCTGAAGCCAAGTTCGCCTAAGGTTTAACTTCGCCTGAAGCCAAGTTCGCCTACGGTTTAACTTCGCCTAAAGTGAAGTTCGCTTAGAAAATAAATTAAAAACCTAATGGAAAATGTGTTAAGGCAGTTATCGAAAATAAAATTTTTTTTCCAAGCTGACCTGGCAGCTTAACCCCAGCCAGGGGCTCTGCCCCTTGGACCCCGCTAGGGGTTGCCGCCCCTAGAACCCCGCTGCCAGGGGCGCTGCCCCCGGACCCCCGTTCGTTGTAGGTCATATATAGATAGAAATACAAAACGAGAAGTAGTAGTTAATTGATATGTGTAAATATTATACAGTTAGCCGAGCCCAGTTAAAGAAAGGAATTACGATCAACGGCGAGCGTAACAGGATCCAGGTGAGTTTCTAGCCCCATTCCTTGTTATGTTTTCGGGGCTGTGTGCATACTTGATGTGTTGTTAATACATTTATCCTAAGTGATAAGTGTATGCCATATGTGATATATGTGATATGTATGAATGATTGCTTGATGGTACGTGAACGATCTTCGGATATTGCACGTACTGTCAGGTTGTAACGTTATAAATATGGTAAGTATGATATGTATGAACGATTGCTTGATGGTACGTGAACGATCTTCGGATATTGCACGTACTGTCAGGTTGTAACGTTATAAATATGGCAAGTATGATATGTATGTTTATGTGTATGAACGTAATAAAGTTAATAAAAGAAGGAAATGACGGTTGTATGGTTGTATGGTTACGAAAAGGGTACCGAGCCCAAATAATACTCGAGGTATGATGTATGGTTGTATGGTAACGAAGAGGGAATCGAACCCTACTAATATTCGAAAACAAGGGACCAGACCCTAATAATATCTGTGATGTTAGGGACCAGACCCTAATAATATCTGTGATGTTAGGGACCAGACCCTAATAATATCTGTGATGTTAGGGACCAGACCCTAATAATATCTGTGATGTTAGGGACCAGACCCTCATAATATCTGTGATGTTAGGGACCAGACCCTTATAATATCTGTGATGTTAGGGACCAGACCCTTATAATATCTGTGAGGTTATAGGGCGAAAGGCTCTTTAAAACGTATGATTATGAATGTAAAGAAAGTATGTAAGTAAGAATGAAGGTATGAGTACTTATGTGTGTATGAAAGAAAGTTATGAGGTTAAGTACGTATGTATGTAATAAGGTATTGTATGGTATTGTATGATTAACTAGAACTCACTCAGCGTAGCTGACTTTTAGTATGCACGCAGGTGAGTAGGTTGAGACAGCTGGCTTGAGTGGAGGACACATGGCAGAAGACTAAAGCCTGGCATCTGAAGATCTGATATGTTTTATAAGTTATGTTTTGATTTTGAAAGACAAGTGGAACGTTTTAAGACATGATTATGAATTGATATGTAATGTTTTATGAAAGTTTTATATTCCGCGTAAAGTTTTTTATTAACTCTGATATTTAGAACTGTGTTTATGAGTAAATCCAACACGAAAGTAGGGTTACCTGTGACGGGGCCTTACACACGGTGCTTATGTGGTCCCCACTTAATTAGTCATGTTACTGATTCCATCATATCTCGGGCTTACTTTGTGTTGACATATCACCTCAACTTGACTTAAACCTTTCTTATTTGATCACAGTACTCTTATTAACATACTTGACATTTTATGCTTTATTTTTACACACTTGACTCAATCTAGAAAGATTAAAAGAAAGCAGAAGATTCAGGGCCTTAACAATCAAGTCTTGTATGACTACAAACAGAGAAAGTCCAAGGCTTGAATCAAAATAAATGAAGAAATAAAGCAGAAGTTAAAATCCTAAAATTGACTCTTTTCGACTCTTTTTCTTGATTTTTTTTCTTTTCTTTTTTTCTTTTTTTTTCTTGACTCATTTTGTTTTGTTTTGTTTTCTTTTCTTTTCTTTTCTTGACTCAATGAAAATTAAAAATTGACACGGATTTTATAAGACAACTGTGATCAGGTAAAGAGAGGCTTGGGTATGACATGTTTGGTTACATTTCTGCCTTCATAAATATGACTTCAAGGAATCATGCAATCGCTTCATAATCGTATATCCACTAGTACCGGCTGGAATTTAGGCTTATATCACCTGACACTTGTTTGTCAGGCCTACCTACACATCAATGAATGATTTTGTAGACTTTTGATCTACTATTTTCATGCGCTAAGATCATTGCATACCAATGTACTATCATTTTCCATAAGGTCGGATCAATTTCTCAGACTTTTGAAAATTTTAATTACCCGACTCCCTCTAAGCATGAGCTCCCTCTAAACGGGACAATTCCTTTTAGATTTTCTTAAAAGTAATATACAATCTTTTTGGTAAATCAAATGATTTATTTTTGCTTTTCTTAAGATGAATTAAAAATCTTTTTGGTGAGTTATAAATAACTCAATTTTCTCCCTCTAAAATTGTGACATATTTTAAAAATATTTACAATTTTATACACAAAAAGATAGATAGGTTGTTTTAATCAAAATTGATCATGCCGAACGATTCGACCATAAATTCAAATCGGGTATGATCGATGGCTTTAGTGAAAAGGTCAGCAAAGTTGTTGTCAGATGGACTATCTTAAGCATGCATTATCACATTATATAACAAAGTTGAAGAGATTCAAACCGAGATCCAACAGCTGATGCTGGATCCATCACTTGAGAGAAGCAGTTGAACGAGGTTGGTTTGAGAAACGCTCGAAAAGTTGTTGTTGAACCACTTAAACAAGGCTTCCCTTCCATGAAGTTTGTCCTCCCATGTCACTTATGAAAGACTCGAATCCGCCATCAAATGGTTTGGCATCAAATAGCAAGGGTTTGTCTCCCATCATATGCCGGGTGCAATCACTATCTAAGTACCTAATACTATTGATAGTCCTCCTTGATTGACCCTGCATGCACTAAGCATTCAAATAGACATGGGTTCCCGGGATACTTTTGTCCCGGGAAGGTCAACCGTAAATCGACCAAACTTAATTTTATTTCTTGAAAACCATTTATTTCTTGGTGGAGGAGCCTCACTTGATGAAGAACAGTCCTTAGGAATCCAAGCAAAAACTTATTTCTTGGTTTTGTCAATTTTGGACTTTTCTTTTCTTAATTTTGAAACTATTTTTGGTGAATCCTCAGACTTTACAGTCTTAGGATCCTTTTTGATTTTATCCTTCTTGGTTTTCCAAAAAGGTTCCTTTTTGTGTTTTAATTTATTTACTTTAGATCTCACATCCATTTCACTGGGTTCACTATCAGCTTGATCAGTCCTTGAATCAGGGCTACTAAAAGCTCATTTTGGGGACTAACTAAGCCGCCTTTGAATATCAAGCTGTTGCTTGAACCAGTGCTTGCAATGTCTTGCAAGGTGAGAAGAGTGACCACACACAAGACAACACTTTCTCCTAGGAGTGCCATATAACTCATCTGAACTATAATGTGGTTGGTGCGATAGGAAAGGGGATCATTGGAAAGGAACGTGATTATAAAACACATTTGTGTAATATGGATCAACAAATTTTTGTTGATAATGACCATAGTAGTTGTTATCATAGAAGTTGTATGGCTGAGGATTTCTAAATTGATTGGTTGTTTGAGAAAATGATCGTTTATTTGGTGGAACATATTTACAAGAAGTACTTGCCTTTTCATTTTCAAAAACTTTGCTTTTACTTGAATTATCCTCGGTCTCACAACTTGATGATGAACAACTTGATATGTTCACCTCAACAGGTCTACTTTCATTGACACATTTTTCAACAAAAGTTTCATCACAAACGGTTTCATAATCACAACTCGTGTCCGTTTCCACCGACCCATTTTCTTCTACACAACCAGCTTCAAAAGATACATTGATGTTAGATTCATCAGATGATTGAATTGGAGCAACAGTTTGTGGTACTGCAGGAACAAATTTCACAGGTTTTGGTATTCTACCAACCCCATATGACATTTCTTCCTCGGGAGAAGTATTATAGCTAAAGTTGGGCAAAATGGTGTAGTTATCATTAAAAGGTGGTGGTACGGCAGTGTAATCATACCCCAGCTCCGCTTTCACTTTAGTACTTCTCTGGGCTACAAAGATCATCCAATTTCTCAGATGGTGTTTCAAATCTTTCAACTTGTTTTTCTTTTTCCCTTTTACCATAAGCATCAAGTTTCAACTTTTCAATTTCATCTTTTAAATCATTAATTATGTTTTTATAATATATAACGCCATGCTCCTTTTGAAAAATTTTAAGTTTAAGATTTGCCACATCATCATGATGAGTTTCAATCTTCTCAACGTAAATCTTGTCAGCCTTTACATATTCAGCATTTAACTCACGAAGTTTTGCATTTTCTTTCAAAACTTCATTCTGATGGTATCTATAATATGTGACCTTGTTAATGCAAGCTTGAGAACATAAATTGCTGTATACCTCATCAGCATGTGATGTGTCGGGAATGATAGGACATGCACGACTGCTTTCACCTGCAGCACTTGTCCCAACTTTATTACTTGTCCCAACTTTATTTTCTTTAGACTGATTGTTTATTAAGAGCTTATCTTCCATTATTTCAAAAGACTTGATGGTAGAAGCCAACTCTGAGAGTGTCATGGTATACAGGTCTGTGGTTCTTTTAATGGTAACCACATTGATGTTCCATGTGTAAGGTGGTGAATTCAACAACTTCATGTTGATCTCAAACAAACCATTGATGATACCGACACTACTCATTTTGGAGACGAGTGACTCAAATCTGTTGATGAGAGAGGCAACCGATTCTCCTTTAATATTTGTAAACATGTCGAATTCTCTTTTTAATATTTTCTTTCGGCTTTCTCCCATATCCAGATTCCCTCCAAGCTCAGGTTCGTAAGACACACACACACACACACACACATATATATATATATATATATATATATATATATATATATATGTCGCTACAGTGTTTCGCATAAGTTGCTACAGTACCTGACGCGAAGCGATTGCTACAGTACCCGTGCGAAGCGATTGCTACAGTACCACCCCCTCACCCCCCCCCCCCCCCCCCGCGCGATTGCTACAGTACCTCGGAAGCGACTGCTACAGTACCCGATGCGATTTTTTTTGTTTTTTTTTATTATTTTTTTTTGAGAATATAACACCCAAACTTCCAAAAAGTCAAAAAAAACTTTAGTCTAAAAATCAATAAATCAGCCTAGATCTGAGTTTTAAGCCGAATCTGAGCTCGGACACTAAAACTCAAAACACTAAAAACTTAGATTTGGTGATTCTCGTGTATTTCCAAGGTGTAAGGGACTCCAAAAGAGATAAATAACACGAAATCAACCTCAAATCCAACAAAAACTAAGATCAAAATCCGAAAAGTTTGACCCGAAAACCACAAAAAATCGAGCCGAAAGCTCTGATACCACTTGTAGGTCCTCTAAATGGATATCAAGACTTGACTCGGATCAATCCGTGTTGTTGGTTAGCGGAAATCACCAACGACACTCGGATCTCAGATCTTAGTTTGGTTATTATAAAAGAGAGGAAAAGAGAGAATTGGGTGAGAGAATGAAAGAAAGAAACTTTATTTTCTTGGAGTTGTAAAAAAGTTGTTAGGATAAATGGGTTAAGTAGCCCTTTTATAGGGTCCCCATTTATCCAAAGTTTGCATTTTAACTTACAAAATAAACATACCGAGTACGTACTATACTGACTAAAAGCAAACTAAAACGACATACACAATCCTAAAAACAATATATAATATTGGCTCTGCAGTTTTCGTTTATTCATTTGTTTGTGGCGTTTATATAAAAGACTATGTGTAGTGACGAGCTACATAGGGGGCGAATTTTAACACGTAACGCTACATTAGCAGGGGTGATTTTCATTTTATGGTTTAGTGGTTTGTAGCCCAATATTACCCATCACATCGTCATGTCATTTTATTTATTTTTTTTATAATTAAAACAACAAATAAAACTTTATTAAATAAATATAAATACATTACAATTAAAAAAACAAATATTAAAACAAAACAATTCATAACAAAAATTAGAAAAAAAAAACTAAAACTAATGCCACAGGCTGTATACTTCCCATATTTTTTGTTTTAGTTTTTTTTTTTTCCAATTCTACGGCCACTTCGGTTTTGCCGATTAGGCGAAAGGAACTGGATGTCTCGTTCCATTTGTCACAATGCATATGAATCGGCAAACCTTGCATTGACTTCGGTGTTAGCACGGATGGTAGCGTGACGGTCCACACTATCGGTCTCAAAATGGTCGAACATATCTTGTAGTCGCTCCACGTCTTCGTAGGTCCCCTTCTTGGGTCGTGTCGACGACAAACCCTCCACATTTTCACCTTGTTTTACTTCGTCTCTCGGGGGGGGGGGGGGGGGGGAGGTTCGGGGTAACTCTTTTACATCTTCGTCCTCTAAATTAACCTCATCTTCCTTGTCTTCGTCAAGGAGGTCGAAGTTACGAGAATCGGAGCCGGAGACAGGGGTGCTCGGATTTGTGGAAGACGAGGTCTTCGACCTTTTTGGCGGCTAGGATGACGCGCCGGATCGCCAAGCGACCGGACCGATGGGTAATTCGAGCCATTTTGGGTGTTTCCGAAGATGCTCCCAAGAACTTAGGAACTTAAATGACCCACTCCTAGAAACTCGATATTCGGTTAGCGCTTTTCGTTGAATGTCGACGTCTTTTTGCCGCTACCTCATTTGCTATTGCTCAATCGGCTATGTCCCACTGAATTTTTGGCAAACGGTGTTTACAACCCTCCAATGGGCTTGAACACCTTCTTTACCCCGATAATCCGGCCTCGCGCCCGAAAGCTTGAGCTAATTTTCAAATACTTTGGTTCAAAATATTCCACTTCTTTGAAAGTTGGCTATAATTAAAAGCTTAACCTAATTTTCAAATACTTTGGTTTAACATAATAAAATTTTTTTACCGGCATCGGGATCCTCTGAAACGCCCACCAAAGAACGTGCGAGAAATTTGTCCTCCTCCTCATCAGTCTACGGTATGTATTGTTTTCCGTCGCCGGCTCCTCTGGGGCCTTCTTTTTGTGTTTACGAGGCTTTCGGCTTGAATCGGCGCCTCGTTCCGGTTGAGTCTCCGACAACGCCTCCTGCACCGGATCCGTTTGGCTTGACCCGAACACCGATGTCAGGTTTTGGGGGTTCAGCAAATTGCAAATGCATGCCAAATTAGTGTGGGTTGGAAATATTATACGGACGGTTGGGGTGTAGCTTGTTGCTCGTTAACCTTCTGTCTTGATATAAACATTAAAAGAAATAACCAACCAACCACAAAACTATTTTCAACTGGAATTAAATCTAATTCCACTAAAGTCCCATTCCTTTCAAGCTTCCAATTTCTTTCAAAATAATTCTAGAAACCAAATGCATACAAAATTATTTCAAGAACTTATAACTTGAAACAACCATTTATGGCGGCAACACAACAAACTTTGGACTCCTTTAGAAAGTGTGTGTCCTTAAACCATATCATAAAGCCTCCAAATGCCCCTTGGCTTTGTTTTAGAGTCAAATTACTATTTATTAATTAATAATATTTTTTACACTATACTCAGATCATGCCCTTCTTCTCCATTATACAATCAGGTTGGTTTATATATATTTATATCTCTCACCATTTATATATATTATTATACAGTGATAATTGATCTTAATTCATAAACCCTAATTATAATTCTTGTTTCTTGGTCAAATTCACAAACTTTTAAAAGCTATCAAATTTAGACGATCAATGGCTACCATACCATCAATCAAGACTGGGGTTTCACTCTGGTGTCCTCAGTCTTTGAATCTTGATTGCCGGAAGTCTTCGGTTATTGATTTGAGAAGCTTCAGTCGTCGAAACTATGCCGTTTCGGCGTCATCTTTCGCTAATGAGAATCGAGAGTGAGTTTGATTTGTTTTGTTATTTAATTGTTGGGTGCAAATGAGCCGGGTGGGTTAGCTGAGATCGGATTGATAAGAAGCTTGAAACGAGCAGAGGCTTATTGATCCCAAGCCTCAAATAAAGCTCATTTTGTTTAGACTCGTCGAGCCTTAACGGGCCGAATGTATTTTTAAGTTTTAACTGTTTTGGACTGCTTGCTATGTATTATTAATTTCACACGACATCCGAGCTTTGGCTCGTTTAAGGTCATGCACATGAGCTCTAGCCGGATTAGGCTCATTAAGGTTTTTCTCAAAATATTTACAGATAATTAAAAATGTATATTAATTAGTTAGTTAATAATAAGCGAGCTTGAGCTTTAGAAAAAGAGCTTGAAAGGAGCCAAGCTCGAGCTCTTGTAAGTCAAAATGAGCCGAGCTTGAGCCTAGTTTAGCTCGGGCTTGGCACGGCTTGTTTGCACCCTTATAACAAGATTGAACGAAACTGTTTTGAGGGGCATTGATTGGAAATGGTTTCAGGTTTGTGATAGTTGGAGGTGGAAATGCTGCTGGATATGCAGCTAGGTCTTTCGTCGAACACGGGATGGCTGATGGAAAGCTATGCATTGTTTCCAAAGAGGTATTCTGTTTATTTCTCAATTAGTTAGGGTTTATCATGTAGTTCAAATCTATAGGTAGTTATTACAGTTTGAGGTTATGTGAATTAAAGGATTATTATGCTGTCAATGCAGGCGTATGCTCCATACGAGCGTCCCGCTTTGACAAAAGGTTATTTGTTCCCATTAGACAAGAAGCCAGCTCGTCTGCCAGGTTTTCACACGTGTGTGGGCTCGGGAGGTGAGAGACAGACACCTGATTGGTACAAGGAGAAAGGGATAGAGGTAAGTAATTATACATCTGGTCCAAGCTGGTGATTATGCTGCTATTGAATTAAATTAGTTGACTGTAACATTAGAGGATTTGAGTGTAATTACCAAGCTTATTGCAGATGATTTATGAAGATCCAGTGACTGCAATTGATGCAGATAAACAAACATTGACAACAAATTCGGGAAAATTACTCAAATATGGTGCACTCATTATTGCCACAGGGTGCACTGCATCTAGGTAATTCTTGGAATAACTTAAGGACTGCGAGTTTCATTAAGAAAAATAGATTATTATTAGGCCTGTAAACATACCGAACTCTCAATGAACAGGTCGTTAACCGTTCGACAGGAAGTTCGTTTATTTAATAAATAAATGAACATGCACAAAAACAATTGTTCATTTAGTTAAACTAACGAACATGAAAAAATGTCTCGTTCGGGCATTCAAATTCGTTTATGCTTGTTCATTTACATTCATTTATATTTGTTAGTTTACGTTTGTTTAAGTTTATTCATTTATGCTTGTTAATATATTTATTTAAATTTTTTTGGACCATTACAACATAGTCTAGTTTTGATAAATATTTAGGCCCAACACATTGTCCCTCGCATTACTTCTAACTGGTTTTAGTTCATTTATGTTTGTTCATCTGTGTTCAGTTATGTTCGTCCATTTACGTACGTTTATATGTTGATACTGCTAACAAAACAAACATAAATTAACACGAACATGCTCATTTTCTTAGCGAGCGAACAACTATACCCTGTTTGTTTAATTGTTTTTTTTTTCGTTAAAGTTAAACAAACGAACATGCTCCCTTCGGTTCGTTTACAAGCCTTATTATTATTTATTTATTCTTTAAAGTTGCTAGAAGTTTATATCATCATCATCATCGTACTCAGTATATCCCACCAATAGCAAAGCTATGGTAGGGTCTGAGGAGGGTAAGATGTAGACAGCCTTACCTCTACCCTATAAGGATAGAGAGGCTGCTTTCGGTGAGACCCCCGGCTCGATAGTAGTTTTGCATCAAGCGTTGGACATAAGGCACATAGCACTCAATCATCGGGACACCGGCTGATCGGTGCATGTACCCTTGTCTTTCGGCTATCTAGCTTTCGGTGCTAGAAGTTTATATATCCTTGTTAAATCTTGGCCATTTATATGCGTTTAACGTCATGTCTATATACATTGTGCTTCAGATTTCCAGAGAAAATCGGTGGAAACTTAAACGGTGTTCACTATATTCGGGATGTTGCTGATGCTGATTCATTAGTATCATCACTAGTAAGTGTTTTTCTTATTTTCTTTTCCTTTTTTAATAGTTTTAGCCTAATAGTGATTTATTCTAATTGATATAATTCGGTAGTCTAAAGCACAAAAGGTAGTTGTGGTTGGTGGTGGTTATATTGGCATGGAAGTTGCAGCCGCTGCTGTTGGATGGAACCTTGACACAACTGTAAGAATTTACTCCAATACTGTTTGTCACATTGCACATTTTATATAAAATAATAATCTTTTTAAGCATATGAGCGTCTAACTTGCATAGTTTATTATCCAACAATAACAGGTCATATTTCCTGAAAGTCATCTTCTTCCAAGACTATTCACTCCTTCACTTGCCCAAAAATACGAAGAACTTTATCAAGGCAATGGTGTCAAGTTTGTTAAGGTTCTTTTCCTACCTAAATGCTCGGCACACAAACATATAAACGCATAAACCGACACATAATTTTGTTACAGGGTGCTTCTATAACAACCTTGGAAGCTGGTCCTGATGGGCATGTTACTGGTGTTAAACTTGAAAATGGATCTACCATTGAAGCAGATTTGGTAACTTAATTACCACATTTTTGCACACTAACATTTTAAGCAAAAATTTATACTAGTCGTGTTAAATATATTTAGGTTGTTATTGGTATTGGAGCAAGGCCAGCTGTCGGTCCTTTTGATAAAGCTGTTAACTTAAATACAACTGTTGGCGGAATAGAGGTTAGCATAAAATGTAATCACCTTTTTTTGTTAATAATCATTTATATAAAAACCCTTAACGTTTATAATTTATATAATTTGCAGGTTGATGGTCTGTTTAGAAGCAATCGTCCAGGGATTTTCGCTATTGGTGATGTGGCCGCATTCCCATTAAAAGTATGTTTTTTCAAAACTTGTCAACTATTAACTTACATTGTTGGCATTTAGGCTAATATCATTGTTTGTGAATGACAGATGTACAATAGGATTTCACGTGTAGAACATGTTGATCATGCGCGTGGTTCCGCTCAACATTGTGTAAAAGCATTACTAACCGCACATACTCACACGTATGATTATCTCCCGTATTTCTACTCGAGAGTTTTTGAATATGAAGGTAGTTCAAGGAAAGTATAGTGGCAATTTTTTGGGGATAATGGTAAGCATATGCTAAAACTAAAAAGTTGTATCTTTTTAGGTACCCATATAAATTTCCTTTTATTATCAAATTTATTAACTTAGTACCCCTGTTGAACAGTTGGAGAGGCAATTCAAATTGGGAATTTTGATCCTAAAATCGCTACGTTTTGGTTGGACTCTGGTAATCTTTTCAATCTCCCTTAAACTATCCTATATTGTGTTGTATCAGATAAATATACAAGAAAATTTTGAGGATAATTAATGTTTTTGCTGCTTAATAGGTAAATTAAAGGGTGTGCTTCTTGAAAGTGGATCTCCAGAGGTATGATGCCAATTTGGTTTTTCGGTTAGGTTTATTTTGAGTGATATTTTATTGTGATTTGTGTGTGTGTGATTATAGGAGTTCCAACTGCTACCTAAACTAGCAAGGAGTCAACCATCTATTGACAAAGTCAAACTTCAAAGTGCAGCTTCAGTTGAGGAAGCCCTCGAAATTGCCAAAGCTTCTCTCTAGGTTAGAACTCCAAACGATGTTATCTTGTGTATCGTATGCGTTTTGGAACTGGTTACTTAGTTATTGTAACCGGAAGTTGTAATAACCGGATTTCAATGTGTGGTTGTGGGTCAAATTGTCTTCTGTGGATAAATCAGTTAGCAACAAAATTTATTATCAAGTTTTGTTAATATTATAAGTTTCTATTAATCAAGTTTGTTTGTTTGATTTGCAGAGCTAAAGTATGCATATAGGGAAAAAAGGCAGGCATGTATTACTATTATTAATTACATTTTCCTCGGCATGTAATGCAG
This sequence comes from Bidens hawaiensis, assembly GCF_021521415.1. NCBI lineage: Eukaryota > Viridiplantae > Streptophyta > Magnoliopsida > Asterales > Asteraceae > Bidens > Bidens hawaiensis. The sequence continues at coordinate 68,706 of NW_027492332.1, forward strand.
AAGACACAACATGCAGAGCATCTTCTCAGTTTCATCTTTCCTAAAGCCTATATAAGAATGTACTTTTCTGGTCTCTGTGTGGCGAGATCCAATCATCAGCTTAGCCACTGGCATTGGATTGTTTGATAATATCTTGCAATAAGTGTACCAAAAATAGTAGATAAACAAACTGTCCTTGAGCGCAATAAAAGTAGTGTTTTAGATGTGTTTTATCTTATGTTTTAACATGCATGTTTGTTTCAACTACTGTAAAACACGTCGTCATCACCACCACTTAGTACCATCAAATCCAAATATTGAGTTCAAAAGTTTTTCCCTGTTTTGCCGGCTTTTACTAATTATCATACAACCATCTTCTACCTGTTTTTATACATGTAAGACGATCAATAGTGCGTAAACAATCATGAGGGGGCATTTAGATATTGACTTGAAGATGGTGGGTCAACCAAGTAGCCTTCTGAAAGTTTTCAAAATCACCATAATACCAATCAAGGATTAAAGTGGTGAATCATTGTAATCGATGTTGTTCTTACTGATTTAGTAATCTAAGGGACCCGATTCCTCACGTGTTACGAAAATAATTAGATTTTGAATTGATTGAAATGGGTTCAGCTCATTAACAGATTGATTTAAACAGGTCATGTGCGAGTTGGTTTAAGCAAATTGACTTACCAACCTGTTAAAAAACTAGTTATTTACAGGGATGCATACACACAAGTTTTTAAGCCACTTGCAACTTTGTTACAGCATTGTCAACTCATTTAAAGCCTGTTCACAATCTCATTGCATGTTTGCAACCCCTTTACAACACTTACCACCAGTTTTAACTTGTGAAGAGGCGACCTCTTTGGCTCGTTTAGAAAACATGCTATATGAGTTGTGTGTTAGACGGTTTTAAAAGCATGCCTGGGTTAGTTTTAACACATATCATATGGGCGATGTTCAGGTTCATCAATTTTGGCCCACCAAGCTGACACGATTTCACCCCAGCTAAATATATTCTCGTCCGCCAAGCGGGCCAAGAGGTATAAATTCTCAGGCATTACATGTACCAAGAAGCATACTGTAAATATAAGCAAATACCGCATTTTTTGCCTACCGACTCTACTGAAAATTGAAAGATAACTTTTTGGTTATGCAATTATGTAGCTTTGAAGTATTATAGAACAGCTACAGAACAAGTAACTTGTTACATTTCCATAATTGATAATCCATCATGAGCACATAATCTTACCAGCTTTTATAAATAATCATCACACCTTAAAGGAGTAAATCAATTATTGTTGTTCACATCTATTTTTGAATCTTGATCCAAAGATGCAAATGCAGCAATTATAATTCTTACAATTGAACCTGTGTTTCAAAGCGGCCTCATTTCTTCATCAAAAGCACAACTGTATGCGCTGCAATGCTTCTATTTTCTCCAAGACTGTCTACCTTCTCATGTGTTTTGGCTTTCAAGTTCACAACAGAAGGGTCTGCACCTAAAAGCAAAGACAGATTGTCTCTAATGGCTTCTTTATGCGGGCTTAGTTTTGGTCTTTGAAGAATCAAAGTTGCGTCTAAGTTCCCTAGCTCATAACCAGCCTCGTGCATCAATCTCACCTGATATTTGATTCAGCACAGGGTCGAGTAACTCAATAATGTAATTGATTGTACATGATATAATGATTGAAAAGGTAACGATGAATCTTACAGCTTCTCTGATGAAAACGGACGATGCTGCACCTTTCCATTTAGGATCCGAGTCTGGAAAGATCTGCCCGATGTCAGGTAGTCCCAAAGCACCCAAAATTGCATCAACAACACAATGCAATAGCACATCACCTAAAAACCACAGATAATCAGGTAAGAACGTCACTTTATCAAACATTCATAAAAGTGAGCATAATCAGTGTCGTAAAAATCGGCATTAGGATTAACCAGAAATCGGCAGTAACCGATGTGATTTCAGGTAATCGGACCACAAAATCGGTCATCGTCAAATCCGGTCCAAATTGGCCCGAATCATTCAAATTTCAGTCAAAATAGTCAAATTTTGGTCAAAATCTGTTTAAATTGTTCAAAAATGGTCAAATTTTTCTGTCAAAAAATTTCTAAAATGGTCAAAATCTATGAAGTATTTGGAAAGTTATATATAGAAATCTTTGATAAACTTTGTGTGTGTGCGTGTGTGTATGTATATAACTTTGAAAAACTACATATAAAAATTCCAATCCAATTAATCCCTAGTCGGTACCCCCACTGCCGACTAGCACCTATCGAGTTCTAAAACACTGAACATAACTGACGCAATGACATTAAAATACTACTGCACATTAAGCAATTCTATATCTCCGTCTTATCTGCACTTTTCATTTCTTAAAATAAGGAAGTCTGCAGCAATTCTACCAAATTGTGATGCATGACTTAGAACAAAATAACTCAATTAAGTAGCACGGTTTGAATAAATTAACTGCAATTAGTTACGATAAATATTACAACAATTAAAATTGCTCGATATGAAAATATTTAACATACATATATTTCATGTTTACACCTCAAAACAAAGAGGTTTTAAACAATTATTTACACAGTTAATAGACATCTCCATAAACCGACTATCAAATTGACATGCATAATACGAAACAAGTCAATTAGAGTAGTTCTAATAAATACAATTAAAATTGATTAATAACAAATTTAAGTAATAATATAACAAATTACCATCGGAATGAGCTTCGCATCCTCTCTCATGAGGAATATTAATGCCTCCAATGATAAGCGGATATCCAGGCTCCAATCGATGAAGATCGAAGCCATGACCGACTCGGAACGGTAGAATCTTCGCCGGAGATTTCGAAGCCGCCGGCTTCTCAACTTCAACGGCGTTGGAAGCTGCCGCAACCACCGCCGGACGGTGTATTGATGACCGCAGAGAGGTAGGTGAGCGGCTGGTGAAGGTGAGAATGGAGGTTGAAGACGGTAGAGGTGTCCGGTGGTGGTGGTTATAGGATATTCCGGTGTGAAACGGTGAGGTGCAAAACGACGTCGTAGAAGCCATCTCTTGTTTTGGTGTGTGACTGCTGGAATGGAATATACCTTTGTTCAGATATTAGCAGTAGTTATAAGCTTATAATTATTGTTATTAAAAGTCTAATAAAATACGCTGACTCCTTATTTAAATATAGTGGAAGTTGTTGCTTCTTATTGACTAATAAATAGGTTGTTATCCGGAGCGTTGCGTCGAGGCGTGCTGGGCGGTTCTGTGTTGGACACACCCGGGCGTCGTTTATGTAAGTTGACGCGAATTCGGTTGGTATCGGGTTCTTTACGGTATCAAAACTAAACCAAAAATACAATTCCTCAAACAAACGTACTTAAAACAAATTAAAAAACGAAACACCACACCACCTTACTTTTTCATTTCTTGATTTAGTATGAAGCCTATAAATACAAAATCTATTTCTATTTAAAAAAACAAAAATAAATGGTTTCAAGAAGGCTCGAACTCAGGACTTGTAAGTCGCAACAACAAAGCAATACCACTACAGCAATTTTCTTTTTCTTTTTTTTTTTTACTTTTATTACTTTCAAATGAACAATTACTAAAAAAAAGAAAGAACTCAAAGAGGCTCAAACTCGAGACCTAGAACTTGTAACAACACAACAAAACCACCACACCAACTTCCATTTTCGTTAACTTAATTAGTTTCAAATTATTAAATACCAAAACAGATGTTGAAATATTAAAGAAAATGAAATTTGTGTTGCAGCCACTTATTGGACCTCCCTAAAGTTACTGCAGCTTAAGGTTTCCATTGATATTGGATAATTTTTTGAAGGTGTGATTATTTTTTATTTTTGGAAATTTAATTTGTTAGATTTTGATTTTTGCAAATATGGCGTTCATCAGTTTTGTTAAAGTTTTGTGACTTATACTACGGTGATACCTTAATTGGGCTTTTGGTTCAACGGGTTTGGCACGTCATAAACTGGTACATTATGGTTTGTCCATATGATTTATGAGGCTAGCTCATAATTATAAATATAATACTCTATGCATACATACAGAGCTGCAAAGTTTAAAGCCCGGCTGGATTCAGATGCGAAAACCGATTTAGTTAAACGTATTTGGATCCCCTGACCTACTGGTTTGGTCCATTGGTCTAAAATTGGTTTGAGTATATACGCTTTGAATTCGGTATGGGAAAACCGCTAGTTATATTATACGTTGAATCTGGTTTGAAAATAGCTCCAATCCAATCTTGGGTGGCTTTCCTTTAGAAACCACTTTCTAAACTGACATGGTTTAGACCAAACATTTTTTACTCTGTTTGACACGATCCGAAATGGTTTCCAAACCAGTGGCGGATGCACCATATTAAGAGGGGTAGCGGAGGCTACCACTCAACGTTTTACCGGTGGTGTAAAAAAAAAAATTTTTTGGTCGGTTTTCGTGTTTCGTTACCCTAAACAAAAAATAACGTTACCCTGTGTATTTTAAGCCCGTTAGCCTAACTAATTTAATATTTAAACCCAACAAAAGCACAAGCCCAAACCAAAAAACCCAAATAATACAATAGAAAAAAAAAGCATATTCCTCTGCTCAGCAACCTCACGGCTCACGCACCAGACCAGCCACCGCCAGTCACCACGACACCTCCACGGCTCCACCTCTAGCCAGCCGCCACCAGCCACTCCATCTCCGGCCTCTCCAATCTCCATCTTTCCGGTAAGATTTATTGTATTTAGGGATTTAGGGTTATGTTTTAGGGTTTATGTTTAAACTGGAATTGATTAGGTATTTAGGGTTATGTTTAAATTTTAATTAATTAGGGATTTAGCTTTTAGTTTTATGTGTAAATTGGAATTGATATTAGGTTTTTTGGTTCAAATTTTGTTTAGGAACTTTGAAGATGAGTAAACAATCTCTTATTAGCAGCGTTTTTAAACGTCAAAGAAAAGAAAACAATGAGGAAAAGATTGCAAATTGGTATCGATTATTGGGTTATGTTCGTAGTTCTAGATTCTTGTTAGAAAATAGTTTATCATTTCGTGGTCATAATGAATCTGAAGACTCTTTTTCTAAAGGTCTCTTTCTTGCGGTTTTAAAGTTGATTTGTGAGAACAACCCGGATATTGGTAAGTATTGTTTAGGGAATGCAAAAAAGAATAATAAGTTTACAGCTCCATCAATACAGAAAGAGATTATCGATTGCTTTGCGAAAGAAGTAACCAAAAAGCTTTGTGAAGAAATTAAAGATGATGTGTTTGGGTTGTTAGCTGATGAGTCTAGTGACATGTCTCAAAAAGAACAAATGACCGTAGTTTTGAGATATGTTGATAAACATGGAGTTGTTATAGAGAGTTTAATTGGACTTGCTTACGTTAATAATACATCTTCTGCAACTCTTAAAGAAGCCATCGTTTCTTTATTATCAAATAACCAATTGAGCATTGATCAAGTAATATGTTTCATACTTTTGTTACATAAACTTTAATAAAATATATGTATCTTATAGTTTATAATTGTTTACACAGGTCAGGGGTTAAGGTTATGATGTTGCAAGCAACATGCGACGAAAGTTTAATGGATTAAAAGCTTTGATTATAAGAGATAATCCATTAGCACATTACATGCATTGCTTTGCTCATCAACTTCAGTTAGTGATTGTGGCTGTTGCAAAAAAACATACCGGTGTTAGAATTTTATGAATCTCTTGACATGGTTGTTAATACGGTTGGTGCTTCTTGCAAAAGAAAAGATATGTTGTTGGAGTTAAAAAAAGAGAGAGTGGAAAACGAAATTCTTCTTGGTGAGATTAAAACAGGAAAAGGATTAAACCAAGAGGTTTCCCTCGTACGAGCGAGAGACACGCGATGGGTTCTCATCATAGAACAATCACAAGCTTGTTAAACTATTCCCGAAAGTTGTTGAGGTACTTAAATTTATTGAAGTAGATGGAGAGAGCGTGCAACAACGATCCAATGCGAAAGGTATTTTTATCATATTTTAAGAAACTTGAATTTGTGTTTTATATACACTTGTTGGAAGAAATTTTAGGCCTCACAAATGCTCTAGCAAACCATCTTCAAAAAAAGAGTCAAGATTTGTTAGAAGCATCTAAGTTGATAAGCGGGACCAATCGAGCATTGAATAATCTAAGACAAAACGGATTTAACAAGATGTTGGCAAAAGTGACATCTTTTTGTGAAAAAAACAAGATTAAGATGTTAGATATGGCGGAAAGTTATGGTAATCAAAGAAACCGAAAGAATGCCATTTGGCATCATTTTGAGGTTGAAGTTTTTAATACGGTTTTGGATATGCAAATTCAAGAACTTGGAAATAGATTTAGTGATGTCTCAACTAGTTTGTTAGAAAATATGTCGGGTTTAAATCCTTGTGATTCGTTTTCTAAGTTTGACATATCTAAGATAGTGGCTTTTTCAGAGATGTATCCGAACGATTTTACTAACGAAGAAAGAGGGTGTATTTCGGGTGATCTTACGACATTTTATTACACTTTAAAGGAAGATGAGAAATTTGCAAATCTGGGTGGAATGGGTGATCTTGCTCGTGTAATGGTGGAAACCGGAAAACACACAACTTTTCCTTTGGTTTATCGAATATTGAAGCTAGCGTTGGTTTTATCGGTTACAACTGCAACCGTTGAAAGATGTTTTTCTAAAATGAAGCTTATCAAAACGGATTTATGCAATCGAATGGGTGATGAGTATTTGAACAATGCTTTAATATGTGTTGTCGAAAGAGAAACGTTTGATAAAGTAAATGAAAAAGATGTAATGGCTTGATTTTAAGCGTTCAAAAACCGAAGTGGAGAAATTTACAGCCCAAGTGTTTAAATTTATTTGTTGTTTTTTTTTTATATTTGTTTCGTTAGCATGACATGGAAAAAAAAAATTTGAGCGCTACCCCTAAGTTTCAAGTCTAGATCCGCCACTATTCCAAACCGAGCCCAAAAAACAGATTTGTGCGCCTTTATACACTTAATAAGTTATATGTTGAAGGGGGCTTGCCATTTGTGAATATTTAAAACTCTAGTCCATATTTTTTTTAGACAACATTAATATTTATTAATGTATAGAATTGAACTAATATGAATAGCAACTACAAAGAAAAAACCCAAATGTTATGAAATTACAAAAACAATAACCTTTTTAATGAGTTTTGCAATAGATAATCTCTAAAGTAAAAAAAATAAAATAATAGTTGATGCATAAAGTAAAATAAAAAAAAAAAGCTTTTGATCATCCATTCTTGTACAAATACCAAATCGTATCACGTTGAACAGACACTACTGCTTTCTAAATTTCACATATAACAGCATTAGCTCAAACTGTTCTCAACATCTCATAATCCAAAAACACAGAGGCCATATCTGTAACTCCAAAATATACTAGAAACTACAAGCAACAAAACTCTGCAATCAATAAATAAATTGTATTCACTAAAGATGTGGCAACTGTAGTGAAATACCTGCGGTACCCACATCACGTCAACATGGAGTCCGAGATGATCGTTTGGCAGACCTAGAGAAGGAACATTGACCAAAAGCAGATTCAAGGGCAACCGACTATAATTGGAACGTTCCTAACTCCTGCCCATGCCTTTTGAGTAACACTTTCTTTCCACCATCCCATTCTAGCCTGTATGAGAGATCAAGGTTATGAAGCAACACTTTCAATCTCTCTATTTCGCTCAAGTCCCGTGAATTATCCTGTCAAATAAAAATAAAAACTATACTATGAGTACTATGATGCCCTTAAATTACAAAAATACCCTAGCTGGTATCAAATTACCTGTGAAAACTGCTTCCCGTTACCCATTACACTTGCCATAACACTAGACCTTGTGGAAGTAGGAGAGAATCCTTCCCATGGAGGAACAAATATTAATTTAGTACACTGAACCGGAACAAGATTCCTACTAAGCTTTTCCCACCACATGGATCCTATTGACCACCATCTGATCATCAAACCGTGCTCAGAGAAAGCTATCAGACCCTGTTAATTAAAAGCATTATACAATTCAAAAGATGCAACTTTTCACATGTGAAAGAAGTAACAGAATAAACTACCTCTCCATCAGGTGAAAAACTCAAGACTGAAATTGCAGTGTTTACAGTCGTTTCAGAAACTCCACCGAGCAAAGTTGGTTGTCCTGGGGGGCCACTAGCATCCAAGATCTTTATCTTTGTCATACTATAATAAAAAAAAAAAAAAGAAAACATAAATAAAGTTAAATCTAAACAATAGTCATTCAGTCTTTTTTATTTTTGGGTCAAACCTTTGCATTTCATATACACGAATGATGGATTTGTTAATATGTCCAATTGCATCACCAACAGCCAATCGGGTAGAAGAATCATTTAACGCTACCATTGGGAAAACATGCACGACTTCCTTTAATGTTGCCATTGAATTTTGTAAGCAATTTCTTCGCATGGCTAAGTTGCCAGGATCCATTGTCTGTAAAATAAAACTCACCACCTGCAAACTGATAATTGTTAAAATTGTTATACCTAAAGTATGGACATTGAAATAATTTACAAACCTTATCGAGGTAAGGAGCCAAGTTTCTAGGAGAACCGCGTATTACTCTAATGAGAGTCATGAGGGACACAATGTGAACAGGTGAGTCAGAAGCAGTTGACCATATTTGTCTTTCGATAACTTGTAAAAACGATGGGACATCCGCCATTGCTAAACTTGGTAACAGTATTCCAACCAAAGATCCCCGAATCTCAACAGACGTAACTGATTTATGTTCGATTTGATGAAATATATCTGAAATTAAGTGAGGTATTTCGGAACTTATTATTGCACTCCATGTGTTTTCCATACCTTCCGCAAGTATCTCAGCTGCAGTGGAGCTGTATCTTTCATTCATGGCCATAACTAACTTTAACAACGGGTGTACGCATAGAGTGGCAAGAGTTGACTTTACAAGACTTGGATACCAAACAACCAAAGCAGCAGCAACAACAACATGAGAAGTCATTGCATCTTGACTCGTTCCCCAAACGCAAGATATCCAATCTTGTCGTTCAAATGATTCTAACCATGCTACCATTTCAGAATCTTCCTTTTCATGCTTCACATCTTTTAGAACCTTCTCTGTTTCAGAATTTAACAATGTATTACTATTACTGTCTGCACGTAGGGGACGGGGAATGGCTCTAGAAGCAGCACAGTGAAACAATGAACGTGCAGCCATTCGGACCTGTTCGTTCTGGTCTTGCCAAAAGCTGATTAAAAGCTGTATTTCAAATAAATATATTAGAAAATAATGCATATATTGGAAAATTCTACAAGAAGTTAACTACCTGGAGCAAAGGTGGCTTAATGTCGTGAAATTTCTCTGCAAACTTTCGAGTGTAAAAAGCTGCTAAGGCACTGCAAAACATATATTATAAATGATGTTGAAGATCCTAGAAAAAAATATTTCTTAATTACAAAATGTTGTGTTACCTGCTTGCTGTGGAGCATGAGTGAGACAAGCTAACCATGTGTTGCGCAAGGGAGACCATAGTTAATGATCTGATTGCACAGAACTCAGATGATGATCTCCATAGCTGAAATATTAATATTAATATATATAACTTGAATAGTTGAATGATGAATATGTTAAATTAACACGTTATTGTAAACAGAAAATATGGCACCTCAAGAGTTGAACTTTGACCAGGAAATGTCAACGTGAGAGACCCTCTGTCTCCAAGCAAGCCAGAAGCTAGAAACAAATTTTTAGGTTTCTTAAGTTTCATCTCAGAGGTCAACAGTTTGTCCAGCTCATAGTCAAGATTCCACAAGTGCAAAACAGACAAACTGAACCGAAATAAACTTCCTTCTAATGAATGCGCCCAATCAGTATATTCTGTAGCATCTGATGTGGTTTCTTGAAACCCATCTGTACTTAGTGGGCCTGGTTCGGCCCCTTCAATAACCCGTTCTTTGGAAAAGTTGCTCATTTGGTCTGACCCATTTTGACTTTTAAACGATTCAATTTTATGTGACATCAACAATGTCATATCAAAAACGAGTGTTGCGATTCCGGGAAACGGGCAAGAACATGTAATTGGATGAGTGTTTGGATGAGATTGTGAAACTTCTGTATTATCTTCAATTATTGGCATAACCAATGAGGAAACAGATGTGTTTCTCTCCATTGAAGTTAAAGACACGTTATTCTTATTCCCGCTTGTACAAAAATGGTCAAACATTGACTGAGCAGCAGTACCACGAAGAACACGTTCGCGGGCACCTGATTTTATATCCCAAATGTACAGCACATCAGATGATTCAGATGTTGATGAATGATTCATAGAAAAACACGCCAGATAACCGCGTGTACTATCCCACATGACTTTTGAAGGTACAAATGGGTGACCCGGAAACATTCTCTCGACTCTTAAAGTGTCGAGTGAAGCTAACGCGACACACGAGTCATCTCCAACGGATAAAAAGCAATCACTCCATGGACGATCAGTGTGGCCCGGGGGTAGGATGAGCTGACGAACAGGTTGTACATGATGGTGCATCACAGATACAAGATTACCAGAATTAAGATCCCAAATGCGTATTGTACAATCATTACTTCCTGATATTAGAAATATGTTGGAGTTAAACCCTGTGGATGTACGAACCATCTGGTGTGCAGCCAAACAGAGGATCGCACCCGTGTGGCCCGAAAGATATTGCTTCTGTGCACATGAATCTACATCTAAATCTTCCATTCTTTCAGAGAACATACTGAACCGTAAAACTTCTATTTCTCCATTATCATATCCATAAACTATTGCATACGGTAAAGAGTCATTTTCAGAAATAACCATTGAAGACGTGACCACAGATTCTCTCCTGAAAAGACCATTTTGCCCTTCATTTGTATCCACAAGCCACTCATCAAAGTAGCTTCCTTCTCCAACCAATTTACATTCTTGATGAAACTTTTCACCATTATTACTCAATTCCCATATTGTCACCAAGGGTTTCCAATGCACTGGTTCTCCAGTGTGTACAGAGATTGATTCAATACGAACAAGATTTTGATTTATTAGAACAAAAGAAAATGACAATTCAATATTAGGGATATGTGAAGCAAGCATAGAGTGATGTATTTAATATGGTATACATGATTAAACAGCCTTTATTGTTCCACGCAGCAAATGTTTCTTCAAATATGTTAGGGCTTTCATCACCATGTGGCGTTGTACTACAGTAATCATTTCCAAGAAACATGCACCCTGCCACATCATCATCCAAGAGTGCAATTTCTCCAATCTTAGCACTACCATACACCAGCTTAAACACACACCAGCTCTTATATAGAATGACTAAAACCTGCCCAGAAGCAGCAAATGAAATTGGAACTTCTTCATTAGAATCTTGAATCCAATCTGATGCTTCCAGGTGGCAAGAGTTCTTTTGTGAGTCATCTAAAGCATCTTCATTTCGACCGGTGTCTTTTAACAATGATACACATTGAAAATTACCAAGTGAGTCAGCAATCAGCACTGATTCCTTCTCCATATCACCAACAGGTGCCACTATAGACATAAACTTAAAAGGCCCAATAGCTAAAGTACCACGAAAAACGGTTTGCACTATGGTTAATGTATATGAATCAATCACTACAACTGTGCATTTTGAAGGTTTGTTGGACTGTGGTTCACTATACTCAACAGAATCAAGCAACCGATGGTCTAATGGACTAACTGAATCAATGAACTGACACGCGACACATACGTATCTTTTGTTTTCAGGCAGTGACTGAACCATTTATGGACTCCCAACCCAAGCTGGCATTTTCCTTCTTTGGCTGCAATGTCCAGTATCTCTGCCCCAAACGCATAATACACCATCAGTACACGCACTTATTAGAGAACCATAGTTAACTGAACTAGAGTTTGGTGCCACATTACTTGAATCAATTGCCTTTTCATCTCCTAGGGTTGATGCAGGGAAACAGATACCCAAGTCAGAAATTGGTGCAGTATGACCACATAAGATAGCAACTGGTTTTATATCCTGACAATAAAATATCCATTAACATGATTTCCAACTAGAAACAGAAGCCACAATTTAGGGTGTGTTTGGTTCACGAAAATTTTTTGAGGCAATTGGAATTTATCAAAGAACTTGGAATTTTCAAAAGGAATTGGAATAAAAAAAGGATTTGGAATTTGAGAATGCATTTGGTACATGGAATTTTTTGAAGAAATTGAAATTTATTAAAAGAAATTGGAATCTATCACTATGACCACAACGGCACAACCTAACATACGCGTAACTGATGCCTAACGTGTTAACCGGTAACAGACGCATTACGCATGATCAAAGAAATGCTCCTAATGTGTTAACTGCTGCCTTACGCGTAGGGTTGTAAACGAACCGAATGTTAAGTGATCGTGAACTGTTTAGCAGGAAGTTCGTTTAACATACAGACGAACATGAACAAGGAATTCCGTTCGATTAATTAAACGAGCGAACAAAAACAGAGGCCATGCTCATTCAATTGTGTTTGTGAACATTCGATAATGTGTTCCTTTACGTTCGTTAATGTTGTTTGTTTATGTTTGTTCATTAAAGGTTTCAACTTATATGTAAATTAACATATAACCGTTTGTTTACGTTTGTTCATTAAAGGCTTAGAGAGTAGTGGTTTCACAGCCGGTCAAGCTGCTTTGAAAGTTGCTTCAGGGAAGGTGACCAAACATGAGAAGGCGTGTCTTGACATCCAGCATGTGTTTATTCCTTTTGCTTTTGACACTTTTGGTTTCCTCGCGGCGCCTGAAGCTGTGGAGCTACTTACCCGAGAACACGGGTCATGCATAGTAATGTTATGACTCCAAGATCCGCAAATGTAGTTTTTAAAAGATTAGGTTTTGCAATTCAAAAAGGGGTAGCGGCGCCGCTTGTTGCCCGCTTGCCTTCTGTTTCGATGCAATTTAATTTTTAAAAGCTTAACCAAATCAAATAAAGCATCATTTGCGTTCATTTATGTTGGTGAACCGTTCACAAACAAGTTCATTTCCTTAATGAACGAACACGAACAAGAAATTCCGCTCCGTCCGCGTGTTCGTTTACAGCCCTAAGTGGCCACTCTACAAACCTAACAACGATCAAAATGAATCCAAATGAAAATGAAACTCGATCATTGAACTAATTGAGCATGCAGATATAGTTACAACAATATGCAAAACCTAATTGAAATTAATGTGCAAAATTAAAGCACGTGCGTGCTTGTTAATATAAGTTATGAGGTGAGTAATTGAGTGGTTGTGAAGTTTGAACTCACGTGATCGGAGTTAGTTAGGTTCCACCAGAAGATGGTGCCATCGGATCCGCCAGTGTAAAGAGTGGAAGGCCGGTCGAGTACGGCGGTGGCAGTGACTTTGTGAACCGGTGGTGATTCGGACCATACGCAAGCTACAGATCGGCACTTCATTGGGAAACAAGTTGTCAGTGAACGGATCACACAGATGTTAGTTAATAGATTTTTTTATTTGAACCGGAATAAATTCATCATATCTGCATGCACTCGTCTTCAATCCGAGAAAAACTGTAACTCGCCCAAAGGCCACGACAGCGGTGAGATAAAAATCTTTCAGTTCAAGAATTCAACTAGTGAACGCCACATACTCGCCCAATCTCCCATCATCACTCTGGTGCGGCTGAAACTAAACGTCTAGAGCAGGAATTGAGCCTAGGTTACATATAACATCAATTCTCTTCCTAACCACTCCACTATTGGTTCATTGACATGTTAGTTAATAGATGACATGAGCACCAGATTTCGCCTTCGATTAAGAAATTCCGAAAAGATTATTAATTATTTTTTATTTTTATTTTATTTTTGTTATCATTTAAAATTTTAACCATATAAAAACGAGTTGAGTCTGAGCTTGAAAAAACAGCTCACGAGCTGTAAGGCCCCGAACCCGGTAGCCTTACTTTAGCGTCGGATTTACTCATAAACACAGTTCTTACAAATCAGAGTTCATTAAAACTTTCGCGGAATATAAAAACTTTCATAAAACATTTCGTAACAAAACACGCCTTGTCTTAAAACATCATTTTGTCTTTCAAAATTAACGAACATTAACTTAAACGTCTTGAGTCTTCCGATGCCAGCCTCTTATTCAGTGCCACGTGTCTCCTCAAGCGAGCTGCCTCATCCTACTCACCTGCGTGCATACTAAAAGTCAGCTACGCTGAGTGAGTTCTAGTTAATCGTACGCCATACAATACAACACATACATACATATCCGAAGATACATATCCATACTCCACTAGTTACCCTTCTGTTCTACATACATTCTTGCTACCATACATACATACATATCTACAATCACTAACCTCAGTCTACCGAGAGTACGTTCATAGTCCGCCGTCTATACCTGTACTCACGATCGTGAACACGTAAAAGGTCCGCAGTCCTTACCTATGTTCACCATTCATGGTACGTACAAGGTCCGCGATCCTTCCCTATACCATCATACATCCACAACACGTACAAGGTCCACGATCCTTCCCTATGTTGCAACCTAATTCATAGCACGTACGAGGTCCGCAGTCCTCCCCCATGCTAAAGCACGTATAAGGTCCACGGTCCTTTCCTGTGCTGACGCCTATCTATATTACGTATAAGGTCCGCAGTCCTTATCTACGTTACGTATAAGGTCCGCAGTCCTTATCTACGTTGGCGTCTATCTCCTATAACACGTATAAGGCCCACCGTCCCTATCTACGTTTACATCTATCATCTACATCACGTATATGACTCGCAGTCCCTAACTACGCCGTCACCTGCCAAGTCTATGTCCAACAGAAGTTAGAGGGATTTGCCATCCTAACTTACTATGTCGAACGTAGAACTCACATACCATTCGTGTACCTGTATACACATACTTCACATATACAATAATTGCATTATAGCATAAAAACACTCTAGGCGTTCCTTACATCACTCATTAACAACCATACCCCTTGTCGATACGTGCAATATCCGAAGATCGTTCACGCCCCGACAAGTATTCATTTGTAAAGTTCATACATCTTCGATATATAATATTCGTACCTTTATTTTTTTTAACCTGACAGTACGCGCAATATCCGAAGATCGTTCGCGTACCGACAAGCAATCATTCATATCCATCACATATATCACATATGGCATACACTTATCACTTAGGATAAATGTATTAACAACACATCGAGTATGCACATAGCCCCGAAAACATAACAAGGAATGGGGCTAGAAACTCACCTGAACTCTGCCTCTTCCTCTAATAGTTGTAAATCCCTTCTTTAACTGTGCTCGGCTGACTGTATAATTTACACGTATCAATACTCGTCTGATCTAATCTGGTGGCCTAGTATTAGCTTACTTTTACTTATCGTTTTAATCTATTCTCTAATCGAACTTGACTTTAGGCGAAGTTAAACCTTAGGCGAACTTAGCTTTAGGCGAAGTTAAACCTTAGGCGAACTTAGCTTTAGGCGAAGTTGTCATCAGGCGAACTTGGCTTTAGGCGAAGTTGTCGTCAGGCGAACTTGGCTTTAGGCGAAGTTGTCATCAGGCGAACTTAGCTTGCAGGCGAAGTTGTCATCAGGCGAACTTGGCTTTAGGCGAAGTTGTCATCAGGCGAACTTGGCTTTAGGCGAAGTTGTCATCAGGCGAACTTGGCTTTAGGCGAAGTTGTCATCAGGCGAACTTAGCTTGCAGGCGAAGTCCATCAGGCGAACTTAGCTTGCAGGCGAAGTTGTCGTCTGCAGCTACTGTTCGTTCTTAAATCCTTCGTTTCTTAACCAAATAACTCGATTTAGGTATCCACGGAATCGTCTGACCAGCGCCTACAAACCCCAACCATCAAATCGACCTAACATCGATGTTTAAAGGGTGCGATTTAGGCATATAGGTTACGGGTTCTTTTTATCAATCGATTAACCCATCAAATCATAACCGTTTTCAGTAAGATTAGCTTTGTTGGATTCGTTTTTACCATACAAAGTCATATCTATCATTTCTCAAATCAACCCGAAACTACACGAACGATTTCTAACTATAAACGTACCTTGAACGAGTCGAACTACGAACACGGTTAAGCCTCGATGTTGTTTTGGTCCGTCACAACGTTCCAGCACCAACAAGCTCGGGTTTTCGCCTTCGGATCTTGGTTCGGGTCGTGTGTGTTTTGGGTGTGTGTGTATGGAATATGTGAGAATGAGGATTAAATGGTGGTTAATGGTATTTATATTTAGGGATCATGGGCTTAAGCCCATGGACTCTCCTTCCTTCTTTCATAACCCAAGTCCATAACCCATATCCATTACCCAACACTAGCCCGACCCATACCAACTCCTACTCTATTTATTTATTTCCCGATAACCCGAGTAAACTTTCCCTCTATTATTAAGTAATATAATTAATATCATTTTGGAAATTTCGGGATGTTACACGAGCCGAGCTCGAGCTGAGTCGAGCCCCAACTTGAACATGCTCGAGTTTGGCTTGTTTTAATTTATGAGGGCTCGAACTCGGCTCATTTCGAGCTCTTTTTCTAAAGCTCGAGCTCGGATTGTGAGCTATTTTTTCAAGCTCAGGCTCGACTTGTTTAAATATTATTAATTAATTTATATCAGTTTTCTATTTTTTATATAATTTGAGAAAAAGATTAAACGAGCCAAAGCTCGACCGTAAAGTGTTAAAACTAGAAACTTAAAAATACACTAGGTTCGTCAAAGCTCGACAAGCCTAACCAAGCCTCCCATACAAGGCTCATGTTCGGGCTTGGTAATTATACGAGCTTTATTTCTCAGCTCGGGCTCGTTTGCACCCCTACACATAATATGTTATGATTATAATTTGTAAAAGGATGTCATAATTTCAACATTTTATCATTAGAACGATAAAATAAAATATTTAAGAAAGTTTTTCATCAACTTGATTTACATTTACTGATTTCTAGGGTCACATCTTACCAGTTAAATTGGTCACTGAAATTAAGTTGAGGAACAAAAACTAGATTAGAAATGAAACTCAGAAGGATATTACTCAAACTCATTCAACAATAGCTCGTTATAATCATCAAAATTATGACTTATATCTATGTTCGAATCATGCCGTGTGTAGGTTGGGTGATTTTTAGTTAATAGAATAAACTAGATGCCGGTGAAAAAAGAATGTCGCTCCATACCCTCAGTTGCTTTCTCAACTTCGTATATACATGGTATTCGACACTTTTGTTTTTATTTACATGCAGTGCTTGTAGACCTTCGTATTCACTTTTACTGACTTGGTTGCGGACTTTCTTACAGGGTGATTCATGGCTGTCACAGATATAGTCCCAACTGGAGAAGGCAACAAATGAGACAACATCACCTCTCAAACCCCTTTAAAATCGTCTTACCCTCTCGCCTTTCTAACATATCAGAAGAAAAACAGCCCGACTACAAAGCTCCGTTGATGCACAGTTGTTTGAAGCGCTTTCTGACATGATTGATACAATTAAAATAGTTTGAGCAAGAATATAGTTTCAAATTCGATTACTTGTTTGAGCATATTCGTCACGGGTGTTTGTATACCAGATGTTGGTCTAACCACATATGTAACTGCATTCAAGGGTCCTAGATGGTGCAAATTTACCAGTAATTAGCTCACCCATTTACCACAAATACAATTGTGACCCATAAATTCTACTAAAAAGAAAGCAGGCTTAAAACCATGATCACATTGAAAAGGCACCAAAAGAGATGTCCTTCAAAAACAGTTCCAAGAATCAGATGTAATTTGCCATTTTACATAACAAAAAACTTTGGATGCATATGCAGATATAACAGGTAACCCGAGCTTCAGCGGTTGTACCTTTGCAGTAACAGCATCCCTGAACCCTTTTCTGCCATTTATCTTGAGTTTAGCAGAACAAGATAGTACATATGATCTTTATATAACAATCATCTCTTTCCACCCTGAAATTAAAACATGAACAATATGCATCAGATCATTATAACGAAAATTAAACGTTCACAAAATGTCATTATAATAAATATAATGCATTACACCATTAGAAATTTAGAATTGTGTACCTTGTGAGGTGGAGTTCCGGGTCTCAATATATTATTCCCAAAGTCAAACCTCCCTTTCTTTTCCGCCTTAAGAATTTGAAACGAACAAGTCAACGTATCATCCACGCTCATCAACGCACCCGCATTATCAAACTCACCACAGTAATTCGGTGCAGAAAATATAGTCACAAGCTGACGGTTCGCAAAAAACTCATACCCATCTTCCACAACCTTAAAACATCAAAAGAATCAGCACAAGCCGTTAACAGCTAACTGCATGTAATCAGAACAATAAAGCATGTACCTGGTGGGCCCGACAGATAAGATCAAGATCATGTTTTTCAAGAAACTCTGAAACCGTATCAGCCCCAAACGTATACGACACACCCCTGTCATTCTCCCCCCATCCTTCTGTATCTCTATCTGGGTCGGCCCATAACAAGTCACAAAGAAGACCCTGATCCGGGACGTCAACGGGTCGAACCAAATTTCGGATCTGGTCCAAGTTTTTCAAGTCAGGGGATAATCCTCCATGCATGCAGAGAATCTTATCATCAATAAGAGCGGAAACGGGCAGACAGTTGAAACAGTCGGTAAATGTTTTCCAAAGACGGACGTTATACCGCCTTTTGCATTCGTCATAGAACCCGTAAATGCGGTTAATAGAAGCACATTCGTGGTTTCCTCTAAGAAGAAAGAAATTTTCTTTGTATTTTATCTTGTATGCAAGCAAAAGGCATATTGTTTCTATGCTCTGTTTACCACGGTCAACATAATCTCCTAGGAATAAGTAGTTTGACTCTGGAGGGTATCCACCGTACTCAAACAACCGTAAGAGGTCGGAATATTGTCCGTGAATGTCACCTGAAAATAATATTAATGTGATCAAGTGACCATACTGTACAAGCACAACTACTAGTAATTGTTAATGTGACCAAATACTAATGGCACAAGTTTTCTTCCTTGTGACCAATTTTCATGCCAACAAGAAAATCAGTAAATCAACATGTTAAACGTCTGTAAATACATATCCCCTCTGAATGAACAGAAAGCACAAATATGTATTCAGTACACCTGGGAATTTTGACCCACCATCCAAAAATGGATATATGGGTGGCTGTTTCTCACAGAACAGGTAAGACTGGGTTGATTGAGGCAACCCTTTCTAATGAAATGGGGTGGTGTTATTTTTCAAACAGGCCAGAATGGGTTGGTGTTATCTTTCAAACTGGTGAAATGGTGTATTTCTTTATGCTCAAATCAATGAATAACTTAGTAGTCGGTAGTGGACGTGCGACCAGCGCCGAAATGGCGTGACCAACATTAAACATGTGTAGCCAACGCCACACATAACAAGCATTGGTTACTCATAGTCGTGAGGAGCTACTTATGCGTCAAGCACTGAGTTAAACACGTACTGGCTGGCAAAACAGGTCAAATCGTGTTTAACAAGCTAGAGACAATGCGATTAACACAAGTATCAAAAATGAAAACGACTAGTTTAACTACTTTATATCTCATGTGTATAATTTTTTTATATGTTCTATGTAACAAGAGGAGAAATTATGGAGCCTAGTCTCCTAATTTTAATTATTTTCAAAAAAAAAGTATTAACATTCCGTAGTGTACTTTGTATTAACCAGGTTTAATCGTGCTATAAACAGGTCAGAAACTGCCAGTTCTGGCAGGGTTATATGCGTGACATGGTGCTGAACTCACGTTTCCCGCCCGGTATGCATAACCGGCACCAGAACACACATAACCAACGCAGTGTGTGTAATTTTAACCTAATCACAGGCTGAAAAGATAATTTCCTCATCACCATTACTATACATAGCTATTGTATTTTAAAAATCCCAACTTTCACCTATTCACCAGGATAAATCCTAACTCATAAAATGTTTGCAGAACGTGTTTTCCTCCATCGATCTCACATTAACTGAAAGCTAATGCCTAATCCCACATAAGCAGCCACTTAACTTGCAGTAAGAAGACATGTTTTGGACATATAGGTCACCGCGTAAGCAGTCCATGCCACCATATCATCAAAAACTAACGGCGTTAGTTTTTAGTTAGTGTGGGATTGCATCAGGAAAATACGTTTAAAGTTGAGACTGACTGTTAGGCTGTTCACTATGGAGGGGCTTTAAAGCCCCTCCATGTCATCACCACGTAGGAAACAGGGCTTTGAAGCCCTTCTCTATAACGCCCAGCTGCGGTTTAACGCCCCTTTACCGACCCATTACACACACACACATATATATGTATTTATGTGTGAAAAAGTGAGCCCCCCCCAGCCCCGAACCGAACTTCTAGATTTTTATTTTTTTATTTTAAGTATGTTATTAGAATTTAATAAATATGTAACTCAAATATTCTTGGCCAAATGTATAATAGTCACTTAGTTAATAATTAACAAAATTATTTATACCTAAATTCGTTATTTTCCGCCTAACTTTTTTTTTACCTAAAATTTTCAAACTCAAATGACTAAAATCTGAAAAAACGGAAACCAAAAAGAAAACAGAAAAACCGAAACCCTAAACGCCGAAACCAAACGGTTTCAAAGATCAAAAAACCAAAGTTTTAGTTTGGTTTTTGGTTAGGTTTTAGCCCAAAGCCGCACCGAACCGCACTGCGCACACCCCTATCCGTAAACATTTCCTGTAGTCCCAGCCAATAGGTGAAAGCTGGATTGTTAAAAATTTAAAATCCAATATCCAACAACTAAACAAAATAACCTAAATACCTAACTAACAACAATTAGGTATAAGTCCGTATAACAACTAAACAATAAAATATTCAGTTCATTATTACCACAAATCTTAATCGGCGCTTCAAGCTCTAGCAAATTCGGCTGACCGAGAAACACATCCTTCGCAGCCGCACACAGCTGCCGTATCTCGGGTTCCGTAATCTGCGCTTGCTTCGGTAGGCGTCCGCCTTTAGCATCAATAAGCTTTCTTATTATCTCGTCTAGTATCACCTCCTCCATTCTTTGAAAACTAACAAATAGCTTGTGTAAGTAAATTAACGACGACTTGGACTTGTTGGTTGCAGTGAAGTGGAGGCTGATTGTGGTTTGGTTTATTATTAGTAGGGGGAGACCTAGCAATAATAATAATAATAATAATAATAATATTAATAATAATAATATTAAGGTGTGACAAATAAAACCCTATTGAAGAGGTATGTCCCAGCAGAGCCCAGTTGGACCCGCAGGACTCACCCTGAAGAGAGACGTCTGCGCAGAAACCAACTGGATCCGCAGGACCCACCATGCTCAGAGACGTGACGTCCTTACGCGCAGTACGCAAGCTGTTCCCGCAGGAAATGCCTCCCAATGGTGTACTCCGCCTGTTCCCGTAGCTGCGGATACAAGCCATCAGGGAAGGCCACCCGCGCAGCAAGGCTACACGCACAAGGCACTTAGCTCTCAATAATTCAGTAGTCACCTGAAGGAATGAGCAAAGCCGGGAACAATCCCGCACAAAGGCGGGAGGGGGAATACTCCCGCCCAAATAAGCCAGTCCGTACGATACTGGAGGATCTTTTGTACTGTACCTGAAGAGGTATGGGCAAAAGATCTGACCAGAGATACGACAGCCCATTGACAACAGTATGGCGAGCAGCATGCTCTTGTACTGTATGTCACTATTAGCCGGTACCTACTCACCAACTCCTGTCATACCACGTGCATAGCCTGCAGTTGGTGGAAAAGGAATAGTACACAGCAGGCCTGGTCACTGTCAGCCGCTGCCTACCCACCAACTGCCAGCATGGCACGTGCGTAGGCCACGGTTGGTAGAACAGGAATACTATTCAGCCGGCTATACCCTCTTGGAAACCTACCTTCGGCTATAAATACCCCAAATGGTATGATCATCTCATCTTATCTTGTATCTTACATCTTATACCTGATATCTGCTCTAGCAATCTCTTAATATACATTTATATTCAAGAGCAATCTAGTCTGATTCTCACGCCGGAGGGTGGTCACAAGGAGGTACCCCCCCTTCTCAGTGACGAGCTCACGGTGTCTGTTTTGCAGGTTATCAGAAGAACCATCTTTGCCGGATCTAACCCCTCGTGGGAAACATCTATTTAACCCCCAGATTATCCGTAATCTGCCTGGGGTAACTTAGTGTTTCTTCATTGGCGCCATCCGTGCATAAAAGCTAGAACTTCATTTCTTTTCAGTTTTTTCAAACTTCTGGAAAGATGGTTAAAGAAACTCCGGTAACCACAACCCCAGCTACTCAGGGGAATATCGGCGACTACACAGTTTTTACGAACACTACCCCGGTTACCCAAGCCGGGGCAAGTGCAGTAAATTTTACGAACACTACCCCGGTTACCCAAGCCGGGGCAAGTGCAGTAAATTTTACGAACACTACCCCAGTTACCCAAGCTGGGGCAAGTGCAGTAAATAATCACTCACTGGGATTCACCGATACCCAGTTAGAGAGACAACGAACGAGGCTCCCCCGCCAAACACTCGATGAAGTTAAAGCGTGGGCGGAAGCACGTCAAAAAGAATTCCAAGCCGAGTTGGATGAACGCTTACGTTCACTCCAACAGCCTGAGGAATTCGAAGAGTACTGGGACAATGATTCGGAGGAATCCGATAGTGACGCAAACCCTCGTCATAGGGCGAAAGGGAAGCGTAAGGAAACGGACTCCCAACCGAGAAGGCGTTTTGGAGAAACCTTCAAACCAAAAAACGCAGGTGGAAACCAACGTGACTTCTCCAAAACATTTACACCAGCTGCTGCAAAGGCGGGAACGTCCAAATTTGCAAGGGACATTGCGGAAGCAATCGTCCCGAAAAGTGCCAAACAGATGTCCAACATCGGCACTTACGATGGTATATCTGATCCAGACGATCATTTGAACAGGTTCATAGCGGGGGCAACCGTCAGTAGTTGGACGGAACCTACGTGGTGTTACATGTTCCAAATGACGCTTGTTGGGGCAGCTAGAGCGTGGTTCGATCGTCTACCGGTCCACCACATCTACGATTGGGAAGACTTCCAGCAAAAATTTAGCCAACACTTCAGCCAACAAAGAAAGTATACCGAAGAGCAATGGACAATCCTCAAATGCAATCGAGAGGAAGATGAATCTTTGCCAGACTTCATCACTCGCTTCAACTCAAAGAAGCTAAGTCTGGGTAATATTAGCGAAGATCTTGTTCGCGCTGCTTTCATCCAGGGCGCGAACGACCCAGAGCTCATCCGCACCTTAACGGGTAAAGATGGCATGCCATCCACATGGGATGCCATCATGACAGCAGCTAAACGCTTTGCGGAAACGGAGAAGCAACTGGGTAGAGATCTCCCCCAGAGCACAAACCTCTACACCCAGAAAACAAGAGAAGACAACGTCCTTACCGCCCGACTAAACAAAAAGCGGAAGCTAGGCATTTGGCAGTCAAGGGTAAACTTTGACACCTCATCCGGCTTGCAACATCGGTTAGGCGGAAGGGATAACGTACAGTCGAACCATAACTCCAGATGGACGCCACTCACCAAAAGCGTCACCGAGATATTCGCCACTGAGGAGCTCCCATGGCCAAAGGCTCCAATAATCCGACATCGTCACAATGCTGATCGGAGCAAATACTGTGACTTTCACAGGACAAAAGGCCACAACACTGAAGAATGCACAGACGTAAAGGACATCGTCGAAGCATTTGTCAGAGATGGGACGCTCGCACACCTCGTGGCGTAACGAACGCTGAGCAGGCTGATGCGTGTAGAACCCCAGCTGGGGAAAGCACGAATAAAATTGCAGCTTCAATGCCGGAGACTACATACTGCGTAAACAACGAGATCCCGAACCAGGTGCATATCGGCTCGATGGCACTCCCATCCCAACAACATGGAAAGGAGCTCAATTACACAGTTTGCATGTAGATCAATTCCAAATTTGTAAAGAAAAGGCCCAGAGCCACTTCTAATGGAAATGATTCTCCTTAGAACATCGATGCTGATGATTTTACATTTATACTTATGAACTTTCCACACGAATATGCCGGTTTTCGCCGCATAATTACGGGGAAAGTCGTTGCGTGGGGAAGGCGGCAAAACCCGCATAAACCCAAAAAACGGCAAACCTTCACGCAGGTCAGTTAAAGGTAAAAGTTCAGTCATCCCACTAAATGAAAGTGCCGGTCTATCCGCACGAATCATGATAGAGGAAACTGAACACTAACCTATTAACAACCGCGCGTCGAACGGTTAATTTATTCAACACTGATGCTGGTACTCACCGCATAATTACGTGGAAAGTCGTTGCGTGGGGAAGGCGGCAAAACCCGCATAAACCCAAAAAACGGTAAACCTTCACGCAGGTCAGTCATAGGTAAACTTTGGTCATCCCACTAAATGAAAGTACCGGTCCTAACCGCACAAATCATGAGAGGAAACCGAACCTATTGACAACCGCGCGTCGAGCGGTTAACTTATTCAAAATACTTTAGAAAATTTCTAACAAAAGGATGAGGAAAACTTCCACGCAGGCCAGATATAGGTAAAGTTTAGCCATCCTACTAAGTGCAAGTGACGGTCTTACCCACACAATCACGAACGAGGAAGCAAAACTTCAACCTATTATCTACCACGTTCAAAGGTTAACTTATTCTAAACACTTAGAAAATTTCAAAGGAAAAGATGAGGAAAACTTCCACGCAGGTCAGATATAGGTAAAGTTTAGCCATCCTACTAAGTGCAAGTGACGGTCTTATCCGCACAATCATGAAAGAGGACGCAAAACTTTAACTTATTATCTACCACGTTGAAAAGTTAAATTATCTAAGTACTAAAGAAATTGCTAAGTTGAATCAGAATATGCGTGAAATAAACAAGGCAAGGGATTGGCAAATAATCTTTATTCCATCGAAATTCAATTATTACAAAGATTGCTGGGTACATACCCGCATACAAAAGAAACTATACAAAAATAAAAATCTACTCTAATGGTGGAAAGGGATCTTCAAGATCAAGCCTCAGGACCGCTACCACTTGGACCCGCACCATCAGTAGAGTGTGGCGGTTCAAGGAAAGCTTTAAGGATAGCTAGCCCATCATCAGCAGCGGCAACTTCGTTTACCTTCTCCACCACCGGATGCGGGAAGGCGGCATACTGATTCACTGCTTGGTCGTATACAGCTTCAGTATCCACATCAAATAAAGGGAAGTTGGAAGGCGGGATGCCTTTCTCAACGAACCCTAGACCAAGCAGGAAGCCGGCCTTTTCCCCATCCTCATGAGAAGCGTTGAGGGCTGCGCTCATAGCATCGTCATAAGACGTATCCGTGAAGACCCGATGCACAACCTACAAAAAGAAAAAATACAAGTATCAAAATCTTTTCTATTTACAAAGAAAAGCGTAAAGACATTATGAAGTTAAGCTTACCTGAGACAACGCTTCTCGAAGAAGCCATTCCTTGGCAACCAGAGCCTCTTGGAGGGCGGCTTGAGCTTGGTTACGGGCGCGTTCGGCTTCACTTTTATTGAGGTTGGCAAGCAACACTTCCTTTGCAGCAGCCTCTTCAACGCCCTTTAGCTTCCGCTCAGTGTGGTCAAGCACGCCCCTCTGGTCCAAGATCTCTTGGAGCTTTTTGGCGTCTTCCATCGCCAAGGCATCATGAGCCTGTTGGAGCGCCTCTAGTTTGGCTTTAAGTTCCTCATTCTCGAGGCGTAAAGGCTCAGCAACAGCTTCAGCCTTGGTGGCCCTCTCGGTTGCGTTCCGTGCAGTTTCCTTAGCCAGCCGAAGCTGTTCGTTAACAGCTTGGGCAGCCTTGGAACGGGCCTCGAGCCGGGCCTGAACTTCAACCTCGAGGGCCTTGAAGGCCTTCTCCTTTTCCGCAGCCACTGCGGTAAGCCTTTTGTTCTCCTCCCGGACAGCCCGCGCCTGAGCTACTTCTCGAATGCGAGCTGCTTTTAACTTGTCGTTTTCACGACAAAGCAGCTCGACGCGCGGCTGCATCCGGGCCGGGAGAACCCGAAGCTCATTGGTTAGCCTACCCTCCTGGTAGCTAGCCATGGCTTCCCCCAACGCACCACTGGGAGCTGCGTGACGAGCCCACTCCACGCACTCCACAGGCGTGCGAAGGGTTGTTCCTCGGCGGATTTCCATCGTGGAACATACACTTCATTGGAATCCGACACTGAAAAAAACAAAAAGCAGTTAGGAAAAGATGATATATAAAAAAAAAAGGCCAAAAGAACCCTACGCACCTGTAGGGTCGACAACAGGCCGATAGCCGCCAAACCCATCACCTGAACCCAAGGGAAATCCGTCCAAGAGGTCAGGCAGATGGGAAGGAGGCAGAGGTTGGCGAGAAGCCCCAAGCGTACCTGAAGGATCGGCCGTCGTTGCCGATGACGGAGGAGGCATGGTGAAGGCCGCCGCGGTAGTAGAAACCAACGGAGGTGAACTCACCGTAGGTGAACTCACAACCGTGGTCGCCGCTGCGGAGTCCGCAGAAAAAGTAACCGCCGGCTCAGTGAAAGATTCAGTAAATATGGCACTGACAGCCGGCGGTGATGTCATCACAGTTGGAACAGTTGGCTCAACGGGGTGAGCAACTGAACCAACTGAAGCACGCGCAGCCGCCTGGGTCGTCGCCTCATGTAGGCTGACCAAGCCTACCGTCATGGGTCCGGAGGTACTCCTCCCCGCTCTACCCTGGAATGCGGTAGCATCCACGCCTGCACAAAGAAGATAAGTATTAATGATGGAAAGCTATGAAGTTAAAAATAAAGGAAGTTTGTACTTACGGGTTTTCTTGAGCCTAAAAGTGCGGACAGGCGGGGACGAACCCGATGGAGCCGGCCTCTTTACGCCGCTCACCATCGTCATCCTGGGCTCTCCGGAGGTGACAGTCGTCGCAGCCTCCGGAGCAGTGGTCTTATCACCACAAGGGTTCCCCGCCACCTCCTCGCTCTCGGTCTCTGAATCAGACCGAGGCACCGGATCGGCAGTGGAGGCCACATTCGCCTTCCCCTTCCCGCCGGCAGCCTTCTTCTTCCGCACCAACGGAGGACCATCTGCGGATTCCTCATCAGAACACAAGATTAGAGGAATTCCAGCAGAGGTTTCAGCATTGAGGGGTCGAGGGTTGAATAACGCCTTACCTGGCCGCCTGGCGCTCAGGATCTCGTGGCCTGGCGGGTAGACCTCCACGAACCGATCCGCCGTCTGATCAAGGATGGGCAACTCGTTCTCATCTAGAGCACGAGTACCCATCCGAGCGGGACTATCAGCCTCCCGCGGATACAAGAGCGACTGCAAGTCGTTCCCCTCTGAAATAAAAGAAAAACAGTTAGAAGACAAACCTATATAAACAAAGAAGACAGAGCATACCGTAAGGGACAGAGTTCAAACCGTATTCAAGGACGATCGGGATCTTTTGCGCCTCCGCATCCTTCCACACCCGGCTCATCCCGAGCATCACCATCCCGGACTCCGCAAAGCGGTAAACCGGAGATTGGACTCGGGATATCTTTGAGAACCATTCCGCCTCCTGGTAGTTGGAGGCGTGAAGGCTGGGGAGTGCTTGCCCATTCTTGAACTTCATGGCAAGGGGGATGGCGCGAGCGGAGATATAAAAGAACTCCCGCTTCCATGAACGAAGACTGCGCTCGGTTGCGCAAATCTTCAAACCCTTGATCCGGGTTATCAGAGTATACCACCCCTGGATGCACCTCCAAGAGTAGAAGGTCATCAGGCGGTCGACGAAGGGCTCAACGCCCAGAATCCGGCACACCCACTCGAAGTGGCGAATCTTCGCGATCGCCATCGGGTGTACCTCGGTCAGGTGTACACCGTGCCTCTCCAGAACACGGTACACAAACTTCGTCAAGGGGAACCTAAGATTCCCATAGACAAAGAATGCGGCATATACCCCGATCTTGCCTCTGGGGGCATCATACACCGTCTGATGAGGTTCAGGAAACTCAGGCTCGAGAGACTCGAGCATGAACTTCCTGACGATGTACTGATATAGATCGACAGGCAGAGCACACTGGCACTCGCCAGCAGTACTCTTGTCATCTTTGTCGGACGTGGATGACGGGTTCTCGGCGTACACCCCAGCCTCCTGGGCTGTAGCCTCAAGATCGTAAGCAGAAGACATCTTGCAGGTATGAAAAAGAGAACGATTTCAAGAGAATGCTCGACTGAAAAGGTGAGTATTCGCCGGAAATCGTTTTGGAGATGAAGAGAAAAGTGAAAGTGTGGATTGCAAAGGACCCTCTCCCCCTTTATATACTAATCGCAATTAATGCGATGAATTTAATGCGGAAGAGAGAGAAATCGCAGGTGCAATGAAACTATGACACGTGGCAATAAGCAAGCTGGCAACAGCTGTTGAAAGGACGCGTGCCATTAATTTCGCGGCCACGCGCCCGAAAATTCGCGCCCACGCGCCTGAAAAAGCGCCTGGAATGACCATATACTGTCACGTCGCCATAACTTCCTGCACGTCCTGACACAGTCAGAAGAAACCGTCGGACGACGTTTCAATAGTTTGGACTGTTCTTATCCTTTCACCAACTCTTCGAATTTCAAAATTTCAAAAAGATTCAAAAGCGGGAAAATACCCCTTACCTTGGCAACCAAGTAACTGTAAGACAGGTGCGGGTACAGTGTTAAGGCAAAACCCTTCACATACTTAGCACCTGCAGGGAATTGAAGCCAAGAATTCCTCGGCAACCAAGTAACTATAAGACGGGTGCGGGTACAGTGTTAAGGCAAAACCTTTCACATACTTAGCACCCGCAGAGAATTGACGCCAGGAATACCTTGGAAGTAAAGTAACCGTAAGACGAGTGCGGGTACAGTGTCAAGGCAAAACCCTTCACATACCTAGCGCTCCGCAGGGAATTGAAACCAAGAAGGATCTTCTGGGCAATGCTTGCGGAAACGGGAATAACATCCCCGCATAGCGGGAACGTCGAGAACTACATTGTTTGAAGCTTCAAGATGGAATTGGTGGTTTTAACATAATTGATCACTATGTTCAAAACTACCAAAACCTCATGGAGAATCCACACAAGTGGGACTCAACGCTCCTGACTTGCGAGGAGGTTACAGACCTACCCGCATCATACCCAAAGATCAAGCAGGAAAGTCGGGAATTTCTGCAAGTGACATAAGGACTTCCGCGGGAAGAATCCCCATGGAAAACCTTAAAACTAAACCCTTTTCAAAACCCTTTGCTTAAGTCCAAAAGTTCACCTCACTTTATTAAACAGTCATGAGAAGAACATTGGACTGGGGGGACTTGAAGAGGTAGGTCCCAGCAGAGCCCAGTTGGACCCGCAGGACTCACCCTGAAGAGAGACGTCTGCGCAGAAACCAACTGGATCCGCAGGACCCAACATGCTCAGAGACGTGACGTCCTTACGCGCAGTACGCAAGCTGTTCCCGCAGGAAATGCCTCCCAATGGTGTACTCCGCATGTTCCCGCAGCTGCGGATACAAGCCATCAGGGAAGGCCACCCGCGCAGCAAGGCTACACGCACAAGGCACTTAGCTCTCAATAATTCAGTAGTCACCTGAAGGAATGAGCAAAGCCGGGAACAATCCCGCACAAAGGCGGGAGGGGGAATACTCCCGCCCAAATAAGCCAGTCCGTACGATACTGGAGGATCTTTTGTACTGTACCTGACGAGGTATGGGCAAAAGATCTGACCAGAGATACGACAGCCCATTGACAACAGTATGGCGAGCAGCATGCTCTTGTACTGTATGTCACTATTAGCCGGTACCTACTCACCAACTCCTGTCATACCACGTGCATAGCCTGCAGTTGGTGGAAAAGGAATAGTACACAGCAGGCCTGGTCACTGTCAGCCGCTGCCTACCCACCAACTGCCAGCATGGCACGTGCGTAGGCCACAGTTGGTAGAACAGGAATACTATTCAGCCGGCTATACCCTCTTGGAAACCTACCTTCGGCTATAAATACCCCAAATGGTATGATCATCTCATCTTATCTTGTATCTTACATCTTATACCTGATATCTGTTCTAGCAATCTCTTAATATACATTTATATTCAAGAGCAATCTAGTCTGATTCTCACGCCGGAGGGTGGTCACAAGGAGGTACCCCCCCCTTCTCAGTGACGAGCTCACGGTGTCTGTTTTGCAGGTTATCAGAAGAACCATCTTTGCCGGATCTAACCCCTCGTGGGAAACATCTATTTAACCCCCAGATTATCGGTAATCTGCCCGGGGTAACTTAGTGTTTCTTCACCTATCTTAAGTTTGGAAATGAAATGAGGTGTGTGCATGTTGTTTTGGAATTGTGATTTTGACATTCTCCAAAATATCAACTTATTATTTACATTTACATTTACAAATAAAAGAAACTTATGGTTTGATTTTGAAAGGTATCCTCCGACTAATAGTCTATTGCTTGTGTAACGTCTTTAAAAGTCAATGCATCGCCCCACCGTTGCATCTTTGCTAATAGGGGCTCACAAAGACTTGGCTCCTTCTTCGTATTTTCATATTGACGTTACCCGTCATAATCACAAGAATTTTCTCCCTTTCATCTTTTAATGATTAGATTGGTATCGTACGTACTAAAACTAAATTTTATAAAAAGTGGATGTTGAATCTATTGGTATCGCACTAACACTTGTTACAAAATGCTCATTTTTTTAATTTTATATTGTGCCGGTACTGGTTTCGAAGATACCAACACCGAATATTTGGAAAGTGGATACTTGGTACCAAATGCTCATCCCTCTCTCACTTACTACATTTGGGAATGTTTACTCTGGTGCATTATTTTTTCGCTTTCTCCTTGTTTCTCCTTCGTATCGGCCACAATGAGATGTTTGTTGTTGTTTAAATAGTTATGATTTGAATATTGCTTGTCAAAGGCTCATTCAAAATCAACTTGGTTGTAAACAAGCCTTCAGTTTGTAAGCGAGTCGAGACCGAGCTAGCCTGGCTTGGCACAAATTGGCTTGCTCGCTTGATAAGAGTATGAGACTTGAAATAGGCATGTATTTTGATATAGAGTTTTCGGTGTTTTAGTTTATGATGTTGTGTTAGATGTTGGGGTACTTATGCTTCATATTGGACCGGTAAATCCGTATATAGATAATAATATAGTGAGCCAATGGAGTGGGGTTTACATTGATATATTTCACGAGGCGTCACATTAAATTGTCTATGTTCGGACGATGAACATTATAATTATGCTTCATAACTAAGTTAACAAGTGATCTTATATAAAAACAAATTTAAGATAGTTTTTTTTATTATAAAGTAAAATTGGTATTGAAAAACGTTTGACATTTAAATGTCTAGAAAAAGATGGTTGTTAAGAATAATATGAAGTGATGAATAGCATCAAACATGTTACTGAAAAACACACAAAATAAATAAAATAATAATAATTAAGGTATTTGATAAATAGGTTTTGGTTAACAAGCATGAGAGAAGTAAACAAATAATAACTTATAGCTAGACTCTTAAACTTATGGTAAGCCAAAGGGTTTAGATAATTATACCTCATGTTGTCATTTGTATATTATATTCCAA
This sequence comes from Bidens hawaiensis, assembly GCF_021521415.1. Lineage (NCBI taxonomy): Eukaryota > Viridiplantae > Streptophyta > Magnoliopsida > Asterales > Asteraceae > Bidens > Bidens hawaiensis. Next base: position 100,351 of record NW_027492332.1, read on the forward strand.
AATTAATTTGTTACAATATAATACCAAATAAATTTAAATTTATTTTATCTTAATAAAAATGACATGTGAATATTAGGTATACATGTCATGTGAGAATGACATCCATGTGGGCTGCAAACTTGCTGAATAAGCAAAATTGTCTATTTGCAAATCTTTTTTGCTTTTAGAACGTTATCAAATGTCTATTATCAGTTTATCACGGATGAAAGATAAAAGGCGTCTAGTTTAGCAATCTATGAAACACAATTTATCATATTCTATAATCGATTTGGTTATATACACTAAAACATTATTGATAACAGTATATCAATAATGATCAATAACATTATTGTTTACAACATTATTGATAACACTAAAACATTTGGTTATATACACTAAAACATTATTGATGATGATGATCATCATCATCATCGTACTCAGTATATCGAGCCGGGGGTCTCACCGGAAGCAGCCTCTCTATCCCTATGGGATAGAGGTAAGGCTGTCTACATCTTACCCTCCTCAGACCCTACCATAGCATTGCTATTGGTGGGATATACTGAGTACGATGATGATGATGATGATGATGATTATTGATAACAGTAAAAAAAATAACGTAATGTAATGTTTCATATGTAAATAAAACACTACACATGGAAAGTGGTTTGTGTTAATAAGCTCTTCATGTTTTAAAATATTAAAAAACACAATTAATACATACTATCGTTGCTATTCTGATCGAGCAAGTGTTAATGGTTCATTTCCATACGATCCACCTAGAGATGTGCAAAACCCGTGTTTTTCCAAACCAAACCGGTTTGGTCAAAGCCTGGTAAAACCGGCTTGACCCAAACCGTTCAGTTTATAAATCGGTTTAGAAGCAAGAGATCCCAATGGTCCAGGTCAGTTCGATCCGGTTTAGAACCGGTTTTTCTCAAACCGTTTCGGTTTAAAAACCGGTTTGCTTGTTCAAAAAAGGAACCAGTACCAAAACCAGTGGTTTGGGTCGATTCATGAACCGGTTCGGATGAAACCGGTTTCCTTATCAAACTGGTTCGGATCGGTTTGGCATGAACCGGTTCCAAACCGGTTTTTTTACACCTCTAGATCCACCTTGTTAATTTTTCTTGGGTTTTAATTGTTTGGTTAATTTTAGTGGGCTAAATATATATTGATTGGGCTAAAGTTTGACGGGTTAAATGTTTTTTGATTGGACTAAAAACTGGTAATTGTTGACTTCTCTCTCATTCTCTCTCTCTTTCTATATATATATATATAGAGAAAATGGTTCAAATAAGAATAAGGGGTTTCCTTGGTAAGAACCAATAGATTTTTGACATGTGACATTATAACCTATAGTGAAAAAATAATTATAGGAAACTACGTCGGTTAGGCTATCCGCTATGATGGGGGGGCATCGAAGCCCCTGCACCGTGCTACGTCAACGCCACGTCATCGCCTCGTAGAAAACGGGGCATCGAAGCCCGCCCCGCTATGGTTTAATGCCCCTTGGGCGCCCCCAATATATATATGTGTGTGTGTGTGTATGTGAGAGATGAAGAAAGAGAGGGCCCACCACCCTCCGTTCCTCGCCCGTCGTCCAGACGACCGATCCTCCTTTCACGCCAGCCTTGAAGGCGCCCCCGGGCGGTGTTCCCCCCTCTTCCGCGCCCCGTTCCCCCCTCTTCCACGCCTATAGCGACCAGCCTTATAAAGGTGAAAGAAGAATTCTATGAAACTATGTCAGTTTTTGGTAATTTTAAATCTCAACCATTGATTAACATGATCCAATGGCTATGATTTATTCCTAGCATTTATAGAAAACTAATTTTTATTTTAACCCTCCCATAAAAATTAAAAATTGCATCTCCCGTCCTTGCACTATCTTCTTGCAGGTCTTGGCAGTGTTCCACGTCAGTCAAACAGGCCACGTCGGAGGTCGTCTTCACTTTCTTACGGTCTTGGTGTACCGAATGGTCTAACTAATATATTCAGTATACATCTTTCTCTGTGTATATGTTTAAATTTAAAAGGCTTTTGTATTCTTTTGAATAAACAATAAACTGTTCACAATTAATTTAATAGATAATTCACGAATTACTTATGGTCTTATGGTCCAGTGGTATGATGTCTATCCTTTTAAAAAATAGAGGTGGTGGGTTAAATCCTTGCAAATACAAGGTTAGGGAAATTTTAGATGGAAAATAAATTTGCTGTTCAAAAAACGATAATTCACGAATTTAATTTTAACCGTATTGAGAAGATTAAGAATAGAAGGAGCATGTAATAAATATAAAGGTGTTGAAAAGGATTTCTATGAAATGATCAAAAGTTTAATAGAGCATATATGAAAGTTCATCTGGCCATAAATAAATATTTTCAAATGGTCAAAATTTATATTTAAATAAAATTACTAAAAACAATTTTTTAATTTGCCGAGTTATCTATGAATTGGCTTAAAGACTAAAGTGTTCATATATACGGGGTTGGCTCTAAGAATTCATGTGTCCTGGTCGAGGCTGGAAAGAATATGTCCCTTAAGCCTTAACATACTAAATAATATAAACATATTTTTATATGCTGATTAAAGTTATGAAGATAAACATAACAATTAGCAAAAATCATGGTATTAGAATGAGTTTATAACATACTGAATAGGCTAATAGCTAACCGAGGATTTGTAAAGCTCTCCTAACATTCTTGATAGCAAACTGGTGAATCAACTCTTCATAGTTTATGCTCTATAGTATTCTGTTCTAGATAGCGATCATCGTCAACTCGCTAAGTTTTTCTTATGCATTGTAGATCGTAAATAAGATTTCAATAGTTATAATTTTGAAAAACTCATTTCCGCAGATGCTACCGTGATTGCTGGTGTTTGGTATCGACTTTGTTGTTATCCCGCCTATTCGTTTCTTTTTTTATTTATCTTTTATTGATTAATTAAAAGTAATGGGCATTTTTTAATTTTTAATTGGCCTATAAGTTTTTGGGCAATTAAAAAAAGTTCTAAAATATGTTTGAGCATTATAAAAATAGTGAGATTATAAGCGTTTGCGTATTTTATATATATAACATCGGGAATTTTCAAAAAATTTTGTAACCCCGTAAAAAACATGCTCCGGTCGGGCGCTCACATGGCACACCCTTGGGCTGCATATATGCTACATTATTATGTTAAAAGGTTATATCATTACTCTAATAGACAATTTTGCAATTTATTAACTTATGTTGTTGAGAAAATATCGGTTTGGTTTGTTGGCTGAAACGTGACTTGTTTAGTTTTATCATTCTTTATTACAACTAGAGTAGTATTTTAACATAGGGAAATATACATGACGTAACTAGATTGATTATAAATTAAAAACAGCAGATGTTTTACTCAATATGATTAAAAACCAAATTAAATTAAGCTTTGACCATAAAAAGTTAGAATAAACCTTGGAAGAGGTCAATATCGGCAATTCGGCAATGACCCTCTATTCCTCTAAAGTCTAATCATATATATGGGATTGATCATCGAATTCTCACTCCACGCGAAAATGAGATACGAAATTAACACTTAACCGTTGGGGTTAACGTGTTAGTAATTTTTTCCCTTCATAGTATTCACTAATAGTTTTGAACTCATTCAATACTATTACTTTGTTCTAGATGTGTATAATGTCTCAGTTTGATATTTCGGTTGTGTGTAACAACTTTTGTAAATGCTATGAATCAAATTCAATGAGAGAGAAAATTGTGAAAACAAAAATGAGAAGAGTGAAAGAGAGCATAAATGTATGAGTGTGTAATCTTTTTAATTATGTCGAGCAATTAATGCTAACATGTTACATGTCATGCATCCTTGCGTAAAGAGCTATCGTATGCTTGAATATATCAATAGACACATTTTTTTCACTCGCTATAAGTTTCACTTTAAGCTAACTAAATTGATTTTGATCCAAAGCATTATAGCAAACCTTGTTAAATTAAATGAATCACACTAAACTACGCCACCCCTCATCTAATTTCACGCCATCAAACGACCGTCTAGAAAACATTCAATGGTTGATCCCCGGTCACCGCTGTTTGTACGCTTCGTAGAGTAAATTTTCGCGATTTAGTCGGAAAATTTTTATATCTATTAAGCCCGATCACCTCTTGGTGACTTCGGTCAATCCCATATAAGATTTGATGTCAAAAGTGTGTGCATAAGTTTTTTTTATTTTTCTTCTTATTATTTTCTTAAAAAGTACAATGGTTGATTTGAGAATTGAGACTTTACTATTTACACACACGTATTAGCTTTATTCAATGTTGGTTCTCTGACTTCTCTCATATATATATAAACACTTACTAAGTTGTAACCAAATTATAAACTCATAAACCCTTCGAATCACACACACACAGAGACACATGGAAGACCCCGAGAGCCAAACAACCCGGCTCACACCACCCGGTCCAAGAAGCAACGACCAACAACTAGAGGTGCACAAAACGGTTTTTTTAAAAAAACCGGTTCGGTTATTAACCGGACCGGTTTTTTTGGCCCGGAAAAAAACCGGTTCGGTTAATAACCGGACCGGTTAATAACCGGTTTTTTTTCTGTCAAAACCATAACCGGTCTAAACCGGTTAGGACCGGTTTAGAAACCGGTTAGAACCGGTTAATAAACCGGTTTTTTTATTAACCGGTTTTTTTTATTAACCGGTTTTTTTTTTTTTTTTTTTTTTTTTTTAAATTTCGCGGTTTCAAATACGAATATTTGTTTTTTATATTTTGTACTTAATGAAGACCATTATTTTTTCACAGTATAAACAAACCGGTAACTACAAGGCAAACCGGTAACTAAAAGGCAAAACGGACTGACCGAAGCCATTCTTTGCTTTCGTTGTTAGGGTTCTTTGCTTGGAAGATGAGTATGAGTGTGTGTTGGTGAATGTGTTTTCAACAAACCAAAGATTAAAAACACATAACTTTCATTTATAGTTTTTACATTAAAAATACAAACATTAAATCGTTATTGCATATTCGTAACTCAAAAATACAAACATTAAATCATTAACACTGAAGAAATCTCTGCCAAGAACTGTTGTTCATGATTTAACTCAAAAATACAAACATTAAATCGTGAACTAGCAGATGCTCCTGTTGTTCCCAATCGCAGTTTGTTCATGATTTGCCTCCATGTTTGCTGTTTCTTTAACTAAATTAGAAAAATCCAAATCAACAAGTAAATAAGAGCACATATTAGGAAAAAGAATGCTTAGACACGATTACATGAACAACTTGCTGTTTCTTACTCATGATTTGCCTCCATGTTTGCTGTTTCTTTAACTAATTTTCTTCGCTACCCGATCCCGAGCTATTTCTTAGGTAATCGTCGTACGCGGCTTCTTCATCGGTCATTGGTTGAGTGTGTCCTTCATTGACCTCGTCTTCATACAAGCCCGCTTCATACTCCATTTCCCCCTCGAGTGAGCGTTGATGTTGTGCCCTATCTAAAGAGTCCAAGTAATCCTTGTAGCAAATCGACATCTCTATAGCTGGTGCAGTGAGTCGAGTCCTCCTAATCGATATAACCCTGCCAGAAACAGAAAAAGCAGACTCCGAAGCTACCGTGGAAGCTTGGACCGTTAGTAAATCTTTGGCCATGGCGGCGAGGATCGGAAACTCATCCTCCTTACCTCTCCACCAAGCCAGCAAATCAAGACTTCTAAATTCATCCGGAGTCATGTGTTTCACAAAGTTGGTACCACCATACCTTCCAAGTTCACTGCTTGGGGTGTTTACCCTTTGACGTTTACCGGCGTCTTCCCAAATCATGTAGTACATCCCCATTTCAAGGTCGGTTTGGGATTGGGATTGGGCAACAGCTCGGTTCATTTACAGCAATATTAATAATATTATTACCGAAGGATTCCCTTGAATTAATTACCAGCATATGTAATTAATTTATATGTAAATTTAGCAAATAATATAAATGTTAAAAAAAAACCTACCGTAAACTTAGTAGCTTCATCAAACCGTTGAGAACATCAAATAAAACATTGCTTATATTCATTTGTGTTCATGAACCGTTTACGAACAAATCATTTTTTAATGAATGAACACGAACAATAAATGTCGTTCGGTTATTTGTTCGTGAACGATTCAGTTATCAATAAAAACTTAACAAACGATCATGAACAAGAAGTTATTCAGTTCGGTTCATTTACAGCAATATTAATAATATTATTACCGAAGGATTCCCTTGATATCGACGAGCCACCGCGACCAAACCCCGAACCCACTCGTCAGGATCAAAATACTCGTCCCCGAAAAACCCATTCCCGTCATTATCACCGCAACACCACTCAGGCAAACTAACGTGGTTATCAAGCACCACCATTATCTTCCCTTTTCCAAGCTCATTAACGACCGCATTTTGTGCCTCGACAATGCTCATTCCCAACACTTCGGGGTTGTATTTCGCGACACCGTCTTTAGCAGCAGTCAAGTTCCACCTATCTAGCGACTCCGAAACCGTAAGATTTGCTTATCGTGTGTACATATAAGTAGCCCACGTGAGCCGCACGCAGTTAAACCCCATAATATTATTAATGTCCGAAACAATATCTTTCAAAGGCTTTTTGTTTAAACCCTCCGGAATCATGACTTGGAGGTGTCCCGGCCAGTTTACACAAGCGAGCTTTACGCGGTGGCCGGAATGTTCGTCGACGATCCATCGGGATGACGTGGACAGTGGGAATGAATGAGAATGGAGTACGGAGAATATTAGAAAGAAAACATAAGTAAATGGTGAAGACATGTTTGAGATGTGCATATGTTGTGTTTTTTGATGTTGTCTTTAAATAGGGTGCTTTAGTTGATATTATTATTATTATTAGTTACAGTTCTTGCCGTCACGGTTAGTACTTTTGTAGAGTTGACTTTATAACAGATCATTGGAGTCACGGATTTTAATTTCTAACTACCATCAAATTTACCATTTAATTCAATTATCATTTCCAGTAAAGAAAAAAGTTGTACACGATTTTCTAAAGAAGAAATAGTAAACTTATCGACCTAAGTTATGTACAGTTATTATGCTATGTACGTCCAGTTGCTACATAATAACTTATGTACAATTATTTTATAAGGTGACTATCTTTTATAAAGGAGTGAGTTCTTATACTTGACGATTATAAAAACAAAAGTTCAGTTTTGATAACTTTAGTGTAACTTTTAACAAGACTTAATTTTCTACCTTTACTTGCATTTGAAATTTCTGTTGGTTAAATGAAAGAAAAACTAAAAAGCATTCATATCTTCCAAAACTTGAGATTTTCAGTTTATTACCTTTTTGTTTTTAATATTATGTGTTTTTTTTTAATAATTAAAATAAAAATACGTATCAAGATAAAAAACGTAATCCGTTTCATATATATTTCTTATTTTTATTAGTTTATTGAGTAGATTTGGTTTGTTTTCGTTTAGGATCTTATTTACAATTATTTTTTCCTAAAACATAGAAAATCAATTAGTCTAGGCTGTATTATGCCTTAATTATACGTGGTTTTGTATTCTTTGATTTAGTTTCTATATAAAACTTTTGTTGGTGTTGTAAAAAATATACATAAAATACGTAATGTTAAATCAAAAAATTTAGAAGGTACTACTAAACAAATTTATGACAACTCACTTACTTTGCCAGTAAGATAGCTATAAATACTCCCGAACTATTAGCAAATGAAATATTAAATGAATTGACCAAAATGATACCAGACTTCCTAAAAAAAAGTTATTGAATACTTGTCCAACTATATACTAAAATCAAATAGAAAACTTACCCTAAAAAATATTGACATTTATATATTTTGCAGTACAGAAATGGTTCCAAGCTTATTAATTAAACTTTCCTATTATTTCAACTTCACTTTTTTATAGTTATACAAATTGCAAAATGGCAGCATATTCTAAGCACAAAAAGTCATATATGTACGTATTGATGTTCACTCTACATTAATTTAACAACCTCCACCCACCCAAACCCAAACACAGTGGGTTCAATATTACAACATCCGCTTTTAGAAGAAACAAGATTATCCATGGGCTGGTAGTTTATTGTAAAAATAACGTCTTTAAACACTTTGGATTTGAGAGATCTTGGTTCAAAGACTTACAGATAACAAAAATTTAAAGAAATTCGTCATTAAAGAACAAAAAAAAGTAAGAAGCGGAATAACTATATATATAAACATTTGTGTCAAAATAAAATAGAAAATAGTTGAGTGTATGTCTTTGCATAACCTTATTATGAGTATAAAGATTTTTGTGATTTATAACATACGTTAATGATTTATATTTTCAAAATGTATTAGAACTAGCATTGTCACCCGCGCGTTGCGACGGTGTATTTTGTGTTCGATTTATTTAGCTTTGCATGCAAATTTAGATTACAGTAGTTGCTAGTAATATTTGCTACATACAAAAGTCAATCGAACTCGGCCACTTTTACAACATTGGTTATGTTTGTTTTGACGTGAAGTGAAAGATGACTAAAGACGCTAGTCATACCAAAACCGTGCATCATAATATTCACACACCTTTGCACAACCACTGTCATTAACACAGGTAACAAAACGGTTGCTTGATTGCAGTGACTAAAAAACACAAAAGTATATAAAACTAAAACAAAGGTGGTCACAAAAAACTTAACTACAATAACCCAAGAAATAGATTAGCAACCTTTAACAATGACTTCTATCTTAATACACAAATCTTGTAAAGAATATTTAAATTGTTGATGATTTGTTGCGTTAAAACGTGAACCTGCACATTATAATTATAAACATAAGCATAAAACAATTTGCTATAAAGCAACAGATCATATACTCATTCCATATATGCATACTAACATATGTTGTTTAGCACACTTTGTTTACAAAGTTATAAAGAATTGCATATCTGCACAGCAAATTCATTTAATGCAAGTTGTGATAACATGATCACTACTGAATTAATAAAACCATACAAAGAACCGGATTAAAAAGGTTTTAGAAGAGGAAAACTGATCTCAAAGTCCAAAACCACACAATAGAATGAAACCATGTATGAATCTTCCGCATCATAAATTGGGGCTGCACATTTGGAATCCCTCATCAACATATTAAAGATTCACACGGCATACAAAATCTAAACACTGACCTAATTTTTTGTTGATTAATTTGACATCACCAAAGTAACAAATTAATATTTTTATGGCACCATTTTTTGAGTAACGAATTGTGTCGAATATGTACACATACAGGCTACATGTGCCTATTAACAATGCAATTGCATTAATGATTTGGACACAAATAACATAATTTGCAAAAAAAAAAAAAAATTAAATGACATCATGTTCATACGATTAATCACATAACAGTATTAACTAATCGTAAAAGAGAAGAGGTGTTTGGTAGCAGTTCATAAATAACAACGCATTTTGGGTTTCATGGATTAAAGTTTTCACTTTACCGTTCGAGAGGGAAAAAGATACGATTTACGGTTGTAATTGGCGTAAGGATTGGAACTGTTTATATAGTGAATCAATCGTGTCACCTTCTCTCTTGATGAAACGACGCGATGGTTGCCGGAAACCGCCATACGTCCCTAACCTTCGTTTTGTTAATGTGAACGGCAGTTAATTAAATACATAAAGGAAACCATCGCCAGCCACCGTAACCCTTCCGTTTTCATGGTTAGAAACCACCGCATGACATGATTGGTAACTGCCGCCGTGAAGTTGTTCTTGTAGTTCCGTTTTCAACGGATGGGTTGGTTTAATTTTATAATAATAATAATAAAATAAAATACAAAATAAATGGAAAATGAAAAGATAAAAAGGAATAGGGAGGGCATGACGTTGACATGAATTCTAGGAGCATTCCCAGCCAGTCTTTCATCCCCATCTCTATAGTTACACTACAAAACATTACATTTTTTTCTTCTTTTCAATTAAATAATATTTTTTTACACCTTTACCACTACAGTTTTCTCTCTCCACCCTATAATTTATAAAAAAATCACCACCCTTTTCCCAAATTTACAAAAACTCACTGCATTTCCTCTCTCCACCCTATAATTTACACTCACAACCACTCATAACACCACCTCATAATTTACAAATTCCCATCACATAATTATAAGGGATGGGTTGGGAATGCTCTAAATGTAGTATAGGATAATTACCGGATGTCCATCATATATATAACCGTTCAACGAAAAAAAAAAATAAACCATCATATTAGAAAAAATAGTGACATTATAAGGGTCAAGTTATTTTACAAAGTGAGATAAAAATGAGGAAGAATTTGTGATATAAAAAAAACTCCTAGAAAACTAGTAAAAAGTTTCTTCCATCGGCCTCGTTCAAAAAAAAAAACAAAACAAAAACAAAAAGACATAATGCTGAAGAAAAAAGATTATTGTGTGTTTTTATTTATTATTGTATATTTTTTTGTTTATTTTATTTATTGATTGTATTTTTTTTCTTGACATTGTGTTTTTTTTCTTGATATTATATTATAGTACTTAACATTGTGTTATATTTTACGATCTGTTGTGTCTTTTTTATTTATCATGTGTTTTTTTTTAGTTTTTGTCATTGTGTTATTTTCCTCGACATTATGTCTATTTTTCAATGAGAAAGATGGGGAAACATTGTTGTTGTTGGTTTTTTTTTTTACCTTTTTCATTCTAGATTTATATTTTGAGTTATAACTTTTTTTATTATTTTCTTGAATTTTTTTAATGAGTTTTTCTTAGACAACAAATTTTCTTATACTCCTCATTTGTGTCTCTATTTGTATTTTAACATTTTCATAATAATTATTACTATATTGATGTATATGTTTATTAATATAACAATGAATAGTAATTGTACGCCTTCACAAATTATAATTTTTTTAAAGATCTCTTTTACTTCCTAGAATTTGAATCCAAAACCTTTAGGTAATTAAAAGACTTTGTCGATCTTTACCGTTAAGCCATCGAGTACACAAGGACTTACACAAATAATAATTGCATTAATGTTGTTTAACACTATTTGATTTCAACAAATTATATATATATTTAAAAAGCAAGTTGGGTTACTCTCACATAAAACACTGTAGCTAATTGTACAGACCATCAAGCACACTGTACAAGTATTTGATACGTCTTTAACATCCACGTTGCATCTAGGTTTTAACCCACGCGTTCATGTCATGGCCTTCTTTTTTTCGTATTCGAAGCATCGAGAGATTGAGAGGCGTGTACTGTATTGTGTAGAGTTAGAGAGAAGGGAGATCTTTTCTTTCTCTGTCGCTCGAAATCAATAACTGAGTTGAAGAGAACGGCGGAAATCGGTTCTGGTCAAGACTTCCTGTGGGAAATAACCGGTTAGACCGGTTAATCGGGTCGGGTACTAACCGGTTTTGATAAATTAATAAAAAAAATCAGTTAACCGGTCGGGTAATAACTGGTTAAAAACCGGTTTTTAATAAAATGATGATAAAAAAAACCGGTTAACCAGTTAGTAACTGGTTTTAAAATCAATAATATAAACCGGTTACTAACCGGCGGTTAGGATCGGTTAGTAACCGGTTAGAATTGGACCGGTTACTAACCGGTTAGCATTTCAGTTAGAAACCGGTTAACCGGTTTCTGTGTGCACCTCTACTTAGGGGTACATCTATATATCTATATACACGGGCTTGTCAACATTAAAATTAATAAAATAAATATTTAAAAAAAAAAATTAAAAGTATAAAATAAGAACACTATTCTCAAATATATATGTTGAGATATTTTACTCTCTTACCTGTTATGCATATTTGCATTTAAACCAAATCAATTATTAATTTTCAAATATTATTTCTAGTTTTTATTTTTTTTAATATGGAAAGTTGGTTCTTTTCTTCTCAATCAATGGATGGATTATGATTAGAGTGACAAATGGGTTGGGTTGGATTGAACGGGTCATGGGTCGAAATCGGTTTGGGTCAGAATGGGTTTTGTCAGAACGGGTCAACTAAAAAAGAGTTGTTTTGGTTTGGATCAGAATAGGTTAGGGTCGGAACAAGTCGGAATGGGTGTCACACCCCGACTAGGTAGTTGCGGAAGCGTAATACGGGAATGTAACAGATAACACTGGTATCAACAACATTGTTCATAAAGAAACATTACTAACTAATTTACAATATATTATATCGTTCTAACATCTTTTACAAACTAGGTGATACAATCAAACCGGTTCTTCAATTACTTTACTTCTAACTCAAATGCCCATGACATCATTCACCAATCAGACACGTAACGCACAGGAAATTACTTCTCATATCTGATTACCTGAAAAGCATGTTAAAATAGGTCAACTACGAATAGTTGGTGAGTTTCATAAGTTTAACGAAATCAGTTCTGCGTACCACACAGTCATAGTTTGTGTGTACGCGCGTATGTAAAAATATGTGCTTACGTTTGTATAAAATATGTACAGCCATATCCTTGTGTGTGCATATGCACACATGTAAGTTTATAATATAAATTTGAAATTTCAGTAAAATCGTGATTGTTTGTTCGTACTACCTGTTTCCAATTTCCGTGTTTAACCAACCACTATGGACCCCCTTCCTCCCACAACGGTTCCACATCAACTCAACCACTGTGGCCCCCCTTCCGCCCACAACGGTTCCGCGTTAACATCAACCACTGTGGTCCCCCTTCCACCCACAATGATTCCACGTAAACTCAAACATTATATAGTGTACATGCAAATAATTAGTATATTCTACACATAGTATTTCCTACGGCTAATCACATAGCATGTATATAGACACATATACACATATAGTATTTATCACGTATCACCAAACACTATGGCTCCCCATCCGCCAACAATACGCATAATCACATTATTTACTTAACATTCATGTCATAATCAAGTTAGTTCGTTTAATAAGTTGCAGCAGAACTTGGCTCATATGCCATACTCAACTTTAGTTTATAAGTTGCAGCAGAACTTGGCTCATAGGCCATACTCAACTTTAGTTTAGTAAGTTGCAGCAGAACTTGGCTCATAGGCCATACTCAACTTTAGTTTAGTACTATTGTGGCCCCCCTTCCGCCAACAATAGCACCATAATCATCACAGACCACGTTATCCCCATGGCCATTACAGACCACGTTATCCCCCAGATTAGTTATGTTTAACAATACATAACGTGTTTGTATAAACATGCTATCACGTGTAATTTCATTATGTTTTGCAATTCGTATTATCTCCACTCAATATATCAGTCAATGATAATAATCATCTTTCATCAGCACGTAGTCAATCATTATGTTTGTAGGGACTTTTCATATATAAATGTTCAGATATTTTATATCCTGAATCATTTTCAGATAGATAACGTGTGTAAACATGCTTTCCAACCCAAAAGTTCGTAAAATAGTTTAAAGAGTGGGGTCATGAAACTCACCTTATTGTAGTTCGCACAGAAATTACGTATCAGTAAGTCAGATGCCTCGTTTATAGCCTGATTCCTATAAACGGTATCGTATCGTTAATACTAGTACAGTGTTCAAGCTAAGTCGGGCCGTATAGATAATCTGGGTATAGCTGTTAGGCCCAGAACATGACCATAGTCTTAGATTGTGACGTTGTATACTATGAAATGTTTAAAACTGGATTTGGCTCAGTTTCACCGTTTCCTGAGCCTAGCTCAGTTGATCGTTTATACGTTTCGGGATTAGGTAAGATCACATAAAACTTAAGTAAATATATCGATTGATAAAATAATTTGATTTATGAAAGAATTTTAAGGTTTCGTTGTCTGGTTTGATCGCAAGATTTGTTTCTGTTTTCATACGTGTTTGATTATACAAAACGCGCATAATTCACCCGAATTTTCCGGAATTCTCGTAAAAAGTTCGTTTTTATCAATATCATTCAAAAACATGATATTTGACCACTTTTGACATTTTGATATACCAGTCAGTCCGTTAAACACAAAACTGCCGGTTTCGTTAAAACAATTATAATTTAAATCTTTGATTAATCATAACTAAATATGTACTTATATATAAATTATGTAAATTTTTGTAAAAATACATTAAGACATGGAGAATTTTATAAAAATATTTTCAGAAACTTTATGATTATTTATTTATTTATAAAAATTCATTTAATAGGTTATAATCGTGTAATAAATGGCCCGTTTATATCAAACGACCTCCGAAAAATCCGATAATTTTTACAAATGGCCTAAATGTTATTACATAGCCCCTGCAAAATTTCCAGAACCTAACTCTTTTGACAAAATGCCTTTTTGTGCGTTTTTCGGCTGTTAAAATTCGGTTAAGCCATGATTGCACAAACCATACTTAGACATTTCCAATGATTCCCAAACTTTACCAGTTATCTTAACATCACATATTAAACTCCAAAACCAAGTTTCATAATTTTTCAATATGTTTAGCTATTTTTCCCAAATAAACGCTCATAAACGGGAATAAATTCACCAAATATTCTCCGTTTATCGAAAAATTACCAAATTTGAACAGGGACTCATTTATATGATCCCTAATGTCCCTGCAAGTTTTCACAGGCTAACAACAAGCACGTCACAACCTAATACTAAACAACCCCTAAACGAGTGTTACGGGTTTACCTTGTCGGTTTTCGATGAATTTTGCTAGTTTAAACGACTTTCCGGGTCTCGGGTTGCAAACTCAGTATATCTACATATCATATAACATCAAACCAAGCATAAATCATCCATGTAACAGCCTTGATAATTAGGGTTTCGGTTTTGGGTTCAAACCGAACTTTCTAACTAAAAACGTTGTATTCATGTTCTAATCCGCGTTTTTGACCAAACAAAGTATATGTTCCTGGTTTGTAAACATGTTTAACATCAAAACATGGTTTTACTTGATTTTTAGGGTTTTTGGATGGTTAAACATGTTTAAAACTAACTAAAACATGTTTATAAGATTATAACTTAGTTAAAAGATGGTTAAAAGTTCATGAAAATGAAACTTACTTGTGGGTTTTGGGCAAGGGTTTGGAAGAACAGCTGAAGGGAGGTCTGGTCTTTAAGTTATGGTATAAAATTAGGTAGCTTAATCAAGAAGTCTTGTAAGTAAATATCTTTGGTGGGTGGTTGTGTGTTGGCGGCCGCAAGTCCTAAGGGCCCTTAATGGGCTGTTTTGGCCCATTAATTTGATCATACAAGCCCAAACACGAAAAGCCCACTTCAAATTTAGTTCGGGTTCGGTTTTTCGCAAGAAAATTAATTCGGGTGTGAGAAATAGCGCAAAAACGAGTGTTTTTCAGCTTATTTTTGTAAAATAAGAAAAACATACTGACTCGTTATAAAATTCCAAAATATTTTCACAGATTGCTTAGAACATGTCATATAAGTGTTTTATAAATCTTTTTCGGCTTAACGGTTGCTACAATGCTTGTTTTGATATTAACGATTGCGTTTAAGCTTATAGCGTATCGATAAACGAAACCTTTTTCGTTTAAAGAGTTTTAAACGTACTGGGGCCTAAATATCAATATGTTAGCCTCTATAACATATATATAACTCGTATATGACCCCTCAGTATGTATACGGGTCATAATTAGTATCGGTCGGTTACTCGTTTAAGCACTACGAATTAACCGATTTATCGTTTACTTGTTACGTAATGAATATAGTGTACCTCGTTTTGTTTGCTATCGAACTAAGGCCATATTACTAATATTTTAGCTTGCATAGATCATATATCACTTATAGATGGCACCCTGGGATATCCGGACCATAACCAGACCCGTTTGGTTATTTGTTTGTTCGTTACGCAATAAGCGGTTAAACGCTTATTCGAGTTTGTAAGTACTAAGGTGTACTCGGTTTTGCCACGGATGTCACATTCTCCCCCTGTTAAGAAATTTCGTCCCCGAAATTCAATATGCCATATATGCTCTTTTTGGGGAAAATTTTATAATCATTTGTTTTGGAATTCGTTTTTCTGTTTCCGAACACGTTTGATTCCCCGTTGCGGATTCCACTGGATTTATTATTCAATGAGATTTTATTGTGTCACAACTGTTTGATTTTCCCCACTCAGCATTTTCATGAGTCTCTTTATAGAGTTTAGCTGTATAAAAGTTTTCAAATAGTACTAATTCCGCCATGTCAGCAAGGCACTCGTTTTGATTCGATATATGAAATATAGGGAGTGAAATAATTTTGTTTAATGCGTTATGGGGTTAACTTTCAAGGCAATTTTGTATAGTGCTATATATTTTAGAATTAACTCACCGTTCCTCAACTCAACTAACAACTTTCAAAATTTGATAACTTCTCGTATTTCTCAGTATAGCCCTCTTGTTAGCCTTAGGCGGCCTTCGGTTTGTTATTAATATTACGAGTTTTATTTATGGTTATCGAAATCAAATCGGATTTTGTATTTTGGGGGTCACCAATTTTTTTTTTCAATTTTAATAAGATGGCGAGTTACATTCTTGCTCGTATAATATGGTATATTACCACTTGTATAATATTATGATGACTGTTAATGTACGAGGATTGAAATTACTGGTCTCACCTTCCTCTATTGTTTGAATAGTTTATTTGATTTGATTGTTTTATAGAGGATTATAGACCGTGCTTAGGCCAATTAGGGATCTAAAATTTCATACACAATTCACCAAGAGTAAGATTTTGTTAAGGCGAGTTTTTCAGCTGGATAGTTGTTACAAATCAGAAGAAGGTATTTGGAGTGGATTAGTCAAGAAACTATCATTCAGCTTGAATTGCTTTCTCGGGATGTTTAAGGAACACATGTTAAGGGTTCCATTTTAGTTTGTTTCCCAATTCCAATGGGGTATCTCGAATTGTTGTAGCATCTCCGAGGATCTTTAGTATTCCCCCAGAACTTATAATAGTGCACACTTTACAAAACATGAGCCTATGATTCCTTCATAGATTTCGCTTGCATCTTTATACTAGTACTCAGTTTATCCGAACATCTGGCCTGACTTTTCCTTGTTCATCACTCAGTTATTAAGGCTATAAAAATTTAAAGTTCAAGTTTCGGTTACGGATAGTATAGTTTTCCACATCCGTGTTTCATCATTGGGGTACTAGGACTTGTTCCGTGTACGGGATCACTTCTTTATCTAGAAGAGGCAGTATAACAGTTCTATTTCTATATATAACCTTCATTTGAACACTTTTAACTAGTCCATACTGACTATTACACAATGACTCCTCACTTCCACCGGGAGTGCATCGATAAGGAATAACTAGTTATTTAGGTTAAGAGGGTAGTTTTTCGAGTAATATGGTTAGTATTTATAGTCTTACTTTTGGTGGTTTCTATAGTATACAGAACTGTTATTTTACTAGACGGTATATTTTCCAAAATAATAACTTGTAGGAACGAAACGTCTATCAGTGTCCGTAATAAATAGACTAAAGTATGTTAGGCATTACTAGGAACGTACCTGTCACTACATTTGTTCTATCCGGTTTATTCACAATACGTGACCCCTAGTCGAGTTGGACGTCGATGTCGGTCCTTGCCTTTGTCTTTCCATCGCAATTGGGTTCAATCTAGGGCAGTCTTTCTTGATGTGCTCCATACTACCACACTCATAACAGGCATTACGGTTTATTATGGGTTGGTTTTGGTAGACTGGTTGTTGTCGTGTTGGTTGCGGTTGGGGTAGTTGTGAGTCCTGGAGTTGGGTTGGTGGATTTATAGTATTCATAACGGTTCTACAATTTCGGGCATAGTGTCCCACCTTCCCACATTTGTGACACACATTGGTCTGACATTCACCAACATGATGATAACCACATTTTCCACATCTAGGCAAAAGCCCGTTATACTTATCTTGTTTCACATCGGAACTGACCATAGCGTAATTTTGTATTGCAAGGCGCGCGCATTTATTCCATTGTCTTTCTTGTATTCCCGCTCCATAATTGGTTCGTTTTGTACCAGATGATTCCCCGGGCATTCTTAATGAACCACTTCTAATCGAATCAGAAGTTACAATGCCGGCTTGTAACACGGCATTTTCGAAAGTTACAGGGCCAGTTGAATTAACCAAACTCCTGACTTCGGGGGCTAAACCCCAAATGTAGCGTTCAGTACGTTTAGATTCTGGAGTAACTAACCATGGGACTAGACGAGCCAGTTCGTTAAAGCGATGGGTATACTCCAAGTGATCTGCACCCTTCATTTCTAGATTCCAAAATTCTTGCTCTAATTTTTGAATTTCGTTTATCGGACAAAAGTGTTTTATCATAAGATTTTTAAGTTCTGTCCAAGACATACGATTGGTTGCCTCTTGTCCTTGGATTTGCACAACAGTATTCCACCACATCAGCGCGTGGTCTACAAATGTAGAAGTAGCAAATTTGACAATACAATCTGGTGGACAGTTAGTGATATTAATGATGGATTCAGTCTTTTCGATTCACTTTACCAGTCCATTTGGTCCTTCAGTACCGTTAAATTACATAGGTTTACATAGCATGAAGTTCTTAAGTTGATATCCGTGTTGCGGGGGATTTTGATTGTTACAACTATTGTTCAAGTTCGGTGCATTATTTAAAGTAATATTGGTATTCAACGGGGGAGTATTAGTTGTGATAGTATCAGTATTTATCGGTGGAGCATTTGTGGTTGTATTAGCATTTGTCAAGGGATTAGTATTTACAACTGCGTTAGCGTTCGGCACTTGATTTGTATTCATAGTTGTATGGATACCAGCAGCGAATTGTGCTGCTATTGTCGGAAGTACTGTTTGTAGTTGTCGAGCGATCATTTCGGCTATATCTGCCTCAGACAACATGTTTACTTTCTTCGGGGCCATTCTATAACAATAACCAGTTATCCAACAATTAACAAAATTAACATACACTAATGATCACAAAAGGAATTGTAATAACAAGTAATCAGGTATTTCAATTAACACGTATATATCACACGGGTTTGTTCTTGAGTTTGAATACTAAGGATAATATGTAAAGTTAGCCTAACAAAGGCCAATGTTTATATATATATATATATATATATATATCAAAAGTTGTCACCTAGTGACAAGTAATTGTAATCCAGTAAGGGTAAGTGTTTGAAATGAAATATCCAATGCGTCACCCATATCAACATAGCATCCTACCAGATGCTTGCATGGGGTATCGAAGGCTATATACAACAATATCGTACTACCCTTATCTATCTAAGTACACATTATACAATTATATACGGTTTACAACTTGCCCGAAAATTATTCCGGTACGATCCCATCATTAGGCAATTGTTTTTCTTTAGCCTCTTCCATAAGTAGACAATTGTTCGTTATGAGTTTAGTTAGTATATTTATCATATGAATGCACTCATATATTCAACTAGACCCTTAGAGGTTGTTAAATATAACTATAGAATGTATTCCTTCGCCAGGTCATTCGGTGCACGCAAGTATGTTGGGCCTACTAAAAGTGGTAATTTACTGGTTGGGTTAAGTATGTTCCGTTCCAGTCAGCATGTCATCAATTCGTGAGCATGAGGTTTCTCTCCTACAGTAACCAATTGGAATAGGAAAAATATAGGAGAGGTTGGATGTTCTTGTTCATAGATGGTTCGAAGAGTTTGCTAGTTAAGGAGGTTCATCAGAATTAGTTGTACTGGTAATATGTAAAAGAAATTATTATTATTAATATTTCTTTTTGAAATATAATCAATACATTATATGTATTGGTAGTCACGGTCTACTTATAGATTTAGGGATTCAATAAAGTAGTTTTTATATTTATAATTCAATAAGTTGGATTCATCACTAAGTATTTCCCCCATGGATGGTGTTTGTTTTTCAACCAACAGAAATCGAATGATGACCAGAAAATAGTTTAGTTTAGTGTCAAAGAAACGAGTACATAAAATAAAGGTTAGACCCATGCTGAGAGGTATTATATGTATATATATATCTATATATATATATATGTATATTCTTGAAATCATTGTCTGTAGGACACGCCTCCCATGGTTCTTTCCCGGGCCTTGCATATTAAGCCCCTTTGTGGTGCTGTCACATCACCAGACTTAGTTAAACTTGTTGAAGCATTCTCATATTCTCACTCACAGGAAACACCGGTTCTTTATCTGTCGTAAAGCTACCCGATCTCGACATCTTTCAGTGCAATCGTTAATCAGAAGAAAACGTTTTTCGGTAGCTTAAATCATCGTAAAGGATATTATTAATTAATACCGAAATTAAATATTTTATTTGTTACAATAAGATTCATTATCATCGGTAGTACCGTACGTACACATATCCCTATACCTCATCTCAGATAAGCACATATGCACACTTCATATATACTTCACATCACCTTTATGCACGTATGTTGCCATTTTTACCTTTCAATATGTTCCGCGACTTCACCCCGAATTCCCTCGTACAAGCAAGTCTGTTATTACGTTCCGGACCATAATAACTCACTTGCCCTACGAGTTCATCCCGGCATCCATCAGTATCTATCGTTACTCATTAATAAGTTCCCCAGTGATAATCGAGCCTACGGTTATATTATAGGTATCCTAAGGGATAACCTAATCCTTTATAACCAATGGCTCTGATACCAACTTCTGTCACACCCCGACTAGGTAGTTGCGGAAGCGTAATACGGGAATGTAACAGATAACACTGGTATCAACAACATTGTTCATAAAGAAACATTACTAACTAATTTACAATATATTATATCGTTCTAACATCTTTTACAAACTAGGTGATACAATCAAACCGGTTCTTCAATTACTTTACTTCTAACTCAAATGCCCATGACATCATTCACCAATCAGACACGTAACGCAAAGGAAATTACTTCTCATATCTGATTACCTGAAAAGCATGTTAAAATAGGTCAACTACGAATAGTTGGTGAGTTTCATAAGTTTAACGAAATCAGTTCTGCGTACCACACAGTCATAGTTTGTATGTACGCGCGTATGTAAAAATATGTGTTTACGTTTGTATAAAATATGTACAGCCATATCCTTGTGTGTGCATATGCACACATGTAAGTTTATAATATAAATTTGAAATTTCAGTAAAATCGTGATTGTTTGTTCGTACTACCTGTTTCCAATTTCCGTGTTTAACCAACCACTATGGACCCCCTTCCTCCCACAACGGTTCCACATCAACTCAACCACTGTGGCCCCCCTTCCGCCCACAACGGTTCCGCGTTAACATCAACCACTGTGGTCCCTCTTCCACCCACAATGATTCCACGTAAACTCAAACATTATATAGTGTACATGCAAATAATTAGTATATTCTACACATAGTATTTCCTACGGCTAATCACATAGCATGTATATAGACACATATACACATATAGTATTTATCACGTATCACCAAACACTATGGCTCCCCATCCGCCAACAATACGCATAATCACATTATTTACTTAACATTCATGTCATAATCAAGTTAGTTCGTTTAATAAGTTGCAGCAGAACTTGGCTCATATGCCATACTCAACTTTAGTTTATAAGTTGCAGCAGAACTTGGCTCATAGGCCATACTCAACTTTAGTTTAGTAAGTTGCAGCAGAACTTGGCTCATAGGCCATACTCAACTTTAGTTTAGTACTATTGTGGCCCCCCTTCCGCCAACAATAGCACCATAATCATCACAGACCACGTTATCCCCATGGCCATTACAGACCACGTTGTCCCCCATATTAGTTATGTTTAACATTACATAACGTGTTTGTATAAACATGCTATCACGTGTAATTTCATTATGTTTTGCAATTCGTATTATCTCCACTCAATATATCAGTCAATGATAATAATCATCTTTCATCAGCACGTAGTCAATCATTATGTTTGTAGGGACTTTTCATATATAAATGTTCAGATATTTTATATCCTGAATCGTTTTCAGATAGATAACGTGTGTAAACATGCTTTCCACCCCAAAAGTTCGTAAAATAGTTTAAAGAGTGGGGTCATGAAACTCACCTTATCGTAGTTCGCACAGAAATTACGTATCAGTAAGTCAGATGCCTCGTTTATAGCCTGATTCCTATAAACGGTATCGTATCGTTAATACTAGTACAGTGTTCAAGCTAAGTCGGGCCGTATAGATAATCTGGGTATAGCTGTTAGGCCCAGAACATGACCATAGTCTTAGATTGTGACGTTGTATACTATGAAATGTTTAAAACTGGATTTGGCTCAGTTTCACCGTTTCCTGAGCCTAGCTCAGTTGATCGTTTATACGTTTCGGGATTAGGTAAGATCACATAAAACTTAAGTAAATATATTGATTGATAAAATAATTTGATTTATGAAAGAATTTTAAGATTTCGGTGTCTGGTTTGATCGCAAGATTTGTTTCTGTTTTCATACGGGTTTGATTATACAAAACGCGCATAATTCACCCGAATTTTCCGGAATTCTCGTAAAAAGTTCGTTTTTATCAATATCATTCAAAAACATGATATTTGACCACTTTTGACATTTTGATATACCAGTCAGTCCGTTAAACACAAAACTGTCGGTTTCGTTAAAACAATTATAATTTAAATCTTTGATTAATCATAACTAAATATGTACTTATATATAAATTATGTAAATTTCTGTAAAAATACATTAAGACATGGAGAATTTTATAAAAATATTTTCAGAAACTTTATGATTATTTATTTATTTATAAAAATTCATTTAATAGGTTATAATCGTGTAATAAATGGCCCGTTTATATCAAACGACCTCCAAAAAATCCAATAATTTTTACAAATGGCCTAAATGTTATTACATAGCCCCTGCAAAATTTCCAGAACCTAACTCTTTTGACAAAATGCCTTTTTGTGCGTTTTTCGGCTGTTAAAATTCGGTTAAGCCATGATTGCACAAACCATACTTAGACATTTCCAATGATTCCCAAACTTTACCAGTGATCTTACCATCACATATTAAACTCCAAAACCAAGTTTCATAATTTTTCAATATGTTTAGCTATTTTTCCCAAATAAACGCTCATAAGCTGGAATAAATTCACCAAATATTCTCCGTTTATCAAAAAATTACCAAATTTGAACAGGGACTCATTTATATGATCCCTAATGTCCCTGCAAGTTTTCACAGGCTAACAACAAGCACGTCACAACCTAATACTAAACAGCCCCTAAACGAGTGTTACGGGTTTACCTTGTCGGTTTTCGATGAATTTTGCTAGTTTAAACGACTTTCCGGGTCTCGGGTTGCAAACTCAGTATATCTACATATCATATAACATCAAACCAAGCATAAATCATCCATGTAACAGCCTTGATAATTAGGGTTTCGGTTTTGGGTTCAAACCGAACTTTCTAACCGTAAAAACGTTGTATTCATGTTCTAATCCGCGTTTTTGACCAAACAAAGTATATGTTCCTGGTTTGTAAACATGTTTAACATCAAAACATGGTTTTACTTGATTTTTAGGGTTTTTGGATGGTTAAACATGTTTAAAACTAACTAAAACATGTTTATAAGATTATAACTTAGTTAAAAGATGGTTAAAAGTTCATGAAAATGAAACTTACTTGTGGGTTTTGGGCAAGGGTTTGGAAGAACAGCTGAAGGGAGGTCTGGTCTTTAAGTTATGGTATAAAATTAGGTAGCTTAATCAAGAAGTCTTGTAAGTAAATATCTTTGGTGGGTGGTTGTGTGTTGGCGGCCGCAAGTCCTAAGGGCCCTTAATGGGCTGTTTTGGCCCATTAATTTGATCATACAAGCCCAAACACGAAAAGCCCACTTCAAATTTAGTTCGGGTTCGGTTTTTCGCAAGAAAATTAATTCGGGTGTGAGAAATAGCGCAAAAACGAGTGTTTTTCAGCTTATTTTTGTAAAATAAGAAAAACATACTGACTCGTTATAAAATTCCAAAATATTTTCACAGATTGCTTAGAACATGTCATATAAGTGTTTTATAAATCTTTTTCGGCTTAACGGTTGCTACAATGCTTGTTTTGATATTAACGATTGCGTTTAAGCTTATAGCGTATCGATAAACGAAACCTTTTTCGTTTAAAGAGTTTTAAACGTACTGGGGCCTAAATATCAATATGTTAGCCTCTATAACATATATATAACTCGTATATGACCCCTCAGTATGTATACGGGTCATAATTAGTATCGGTCGGTTACTCGTTTAAGCACTACGAATTAACCGATTTATCGTTTACTTGTTACGTAATGAAAATAGTGTACCTCGTTTTGTTTGCTATCGAACTAAGGCCATATTACTAATATTTTAGCTTGCATAGATCATATATCACTTATAGATGGCACCCTGGGATATCCGGACCATAACCAGACCCGTTTGGTTATTTGTTTGTTCGTTACGCAATAAGCGGTTAAACGCTTATTCGAGTTTGTAAGTACTAAGGTGTACTCGGTTTTGCTACGGATGTCACAATGGGTTTCGGTTTTTTTTATCTTTTTTTTTGGAACGAGAATAGCGGCAGAAACATTTTAGTATTTTTAGATTTTTTATTTTTTATTTATATTTTGAGTTATCATTTTTTTATTATTTTTTTTAATTTTTTTTAAAGGGTTTTCTATTAAGATCAAAAACCCCTCAAAAAAATATTTAAAAATAATAATAAAAAAATCATAACTCAAAATATAAATAAAAAACAAAAAAACTCAAAATCTAAATAAAAAACAAAAAAAAATTAAAAAAACTAAAATGCTTTCTCCGTTGTCCTCGTTCCATAAAAAAAAACCATCGAGAAATCGAACCGAAACAAAAAAGTCAACGAAAATGAAACAAAAAGCAAAACGAACCAAATCAATCGAAATAAAAAATCGATCAAAACGAAACTAAAAGGTTGAAATCGAACAAAAACGAAACTAAAAAAACAGACAAAAGCGAAACAAAAAACCAAAAACGAGTCTGGAATTGACCAAAAAGATACCAAAACCCAGCCCGTTCTGTGTGAAAACTCGTGTTGGCTTGAAATCTGAACCGAACCCGTTCCAATCTCAAACCCGTTTCGTGCCAACTGTCTCGCGCGAAAACCCGTTCTGATCCGAAACCTGCCACATTTCCTTAGGACACTAAAGCACATCGACCCATTTCTTTGAATATGTTGTTAGTGCACGGATTTGGTGTCCGCAGCTGTTCGAATAGGATAGGGGTTGTTTAGTCTTTATATTAATGTATAAAGGCACATTCGCTAAGGATGTTTAGCGAATGAGCCTCATTCGTTAAAAACTAAACATATTCGTTAATGTAAGAGCTCATTCGTTACTACTGTGTAACGAATGGAGGCTCATTCGTTAAAGTAATGCCCATTCGCTACGGGAAGCCTCATTCATTAGTGATGTTAACTAATGAGGAGGACTACCTATAAATAGGCCTTCCCTAGTGAATGTGCATAGAGATCTGTGCCATATTTATGTTTCTGTACCGTTACCATGCCGGATTCTCTCTAGACTCACAATGTATCTTCATCATGTAATGTAATCATCCTTTAACGTATTGAACACGAGTTAACGTATCGATTTGCGACTAGATTCCTGGCTCGTAAACATTCGTATAACGTTTCTACAATTGGTATCAGAGCCGGCGGTTGCTCATGATACGTGTTCTTCGTGTTCATCGGGTTTTGATCTTATTTCGGATGATTTCGTTGATGAATCATGAAATTGATGATATATTCATGTTTCTGGATTAAATCCGAAGCTTCGTTATCAATCTGGTGTTTAATTCTGATGAAATGTTGAATCTGCCATTGATGACCTCGGATGGAGCTTTGATGTTGCAGATCAAAATTAACATGGATTCCGTGCTTAATTGATGAATTAGATGCTATATTCGTGTTCCTAATAAAATTCCAAGCATATGGATGTAATTTGGTGGTTATTTATGAAGGTTTGATGATTCTGCCATTGTTAGGGCTTGAAGATTTGAATTTTCCGGCGACCAACTTCCCATTCGT
This sequence comes from Bidens hawaiensis, assembly GCF_021521415.1. Classification (NCBI taxonomy): domain Eukaryota; kingdom Viridiplantae; phylum Streptophyta; class Magnoliopsida; order Asterales; family Asteraceae; genus Bidens; species Bidens hawaiensis. The sequence continues at coordinate 126,324 of NW_027492332.1, forward strand.
TAATTTAAAAGTCATTTGTTACGGAAGTTTAACGAATGAGTTATTCGTTACAGTGTTTAACGAATGAAAATCTCATAACGAATGAAACCTCTTTCGTGTACTGTTCATACGAATGAGGGTGATTAACGTATGGAAGACATTCGTTAAGGGTTTAACGAATGTGAGCTTAACGTATGTGGCTATTCGTTAATTGGTTAACGAATGAGACCCATTCGTTCAAGGGTAACGAATGTGGATGGATGTTTAACGTATGTGACACTATTCTAGCGAAAGAGGAGATAACGAATGAGGATTGTAAAAAAAAGAAAAAAAAAAGAGTATTTTCGGAAAATTTTCTTAAACGAAATTTTTCGGAGATATTTTAAATATGCGGGATACTCTTCTAGCAAATTTTGGTGACATATTTTTTGGCCGACTTTTCACGTATATCGAGGGGCCGAGGGGGAGTAACCGACTAAGTTAACGAGAATTTTCCTGAATATTTTCGAAGAATTGTTCAAGACCTTGCCTAATTTGTCAAGAAAAGGGGGAGATAAAAACTTTCAAAGAGCATATTCGATCGTTATCTTCCTACCTTCGCAAGGATTTCTTGAAAAATTACTGCAATTCGGGTGGTAATTCATGTTTGCAAAGCTATGTTTGACCGAGTTCAAGACTGTGTTTGTTCTTCGATTGGTGATTGATTTGTTCATGATTGAAACCTGACTATGTGGGATACGAGTGTCTGTCCGTTTACTTCTTTCTGAGGGATTTTGATCCTGACTATGTTGGCTACGAGTATTCGGCGGATTGCTTTTGTTGAAGGGGACATTCTTGAATGGATTGATGTGGTTGAGGAATATACGGGTCTTGTTATTGGATTGAAGAATCTGATCGTTCGGGATTGATTAACGAAGGTTGGAACTCTGAATCATATGCCCAAAGCATTAGCGCATCCAAGCGTATTGGTTGCCGAAGACCTTCAAAGGGTTATATTTTGGGATAGACGTTATCAAGAGAGTGAAGACCGTTGTGAAAGATGTGGAATGATCGGGTTGTTCATGAAGATGTGTGACGAGGTTAAACGTAAAGACATTTGTACTTTACCGGTGCGACAGATAGTCGATGACTTGCTGCTAATTGATTCGTTTGATTGAACTATATCATATGCCAGCTAGATGATCGAAATGATCACCTGGACATGCTTGTTTGAGGGGGAGATCTATACGAGTTGCTCAAGTTGTTGGTTTACTTACAAAGAGATATATTTTGTCTGTTTGCTCAAGCCCGAGAATCATCAACCAAGGGGGAGGTTGGTTGTACGGCTGATGATATGCAGTTAAAGTATTCACGGTTAAAGTATTGAACTTTAACGTATTCGACGTTAATGTATTGGTCGTTAACGTATTCGTCGCTAAAGTATTGAAGGTTAACGTATTCGACGTTAAAGTATTGGATGCTAAAGTATTGGAAAGCATTCGACAGCTACGGTCAAGGGGGAGTTTGTTAGTGCACGGATTTGGTGTCCGAAGCTGTTCGAATAGGATAGGGGTTGTTTAGTCTTTATATTAATGTATAAAGGCACATTCGCTAAGGATGTTTAGCGAATGGGCCACATTCGTTAAAGACTAGACATATTCGTTAATGTAAGAGCTCATTCGTTACTACTGTGTAACGAATGGAGGCTCATTTGTTAAAGTAATGCTCATTCGCTAAGGATGTTTAGCGAATGGGAGGTCATTCGCTATGGGAAGCCTTATTCGTTAGTGATGTTAACGAATGAGGAGGACAGCCTATAAATAGGCCTTCCCTAGCGAATGTGCATAGAGATCTGTGCCATATTTATGTTTCTGTACCGTTACCATGCCGGATTCTCTCTAGACTCATAATGTATCTTCATCATGTAATGTAATCATCCTTTAACGTATTGAACACGAGTTAACGTATCGATTTGCGACTAGATTCCTGGCTTGTAAACGTTCGTATAACGTTTCTACATATGTCGACCCATTTTGACCCGAAAATAACAAGATGAAATTTCAAATGACCTATTTTGACTCATTTAGTTAAAATCTCTAACCCAAACCAACCCATTTAATTTTAAAATAACTCAAATTGATCCATTTGAAATGGTTTGGGTCAAGATTGCCACCCCTAATTATGATAATAACTAATTAAATAAAATCCTAGAATCAAAGATCCTGTTAGTTTTAATGGGTCATAAACTAAACCCATGGACCATGGATACCTTGGATTAATGAGAATGAAGATTAGAAATAAAAATGGATATAGTTATGACACAATTTTTGTTTATTACTAAAGTAAGATAAGATAAGATATGAATATTGGTTTTAAATAATCCAAACTATGCCCTATTGGTAAATAGTAGTCCCAACTTTAAAGTTGGCTGGTGGCAGTACCAACTAAATAGGTATTTGTTTTAAACGGGCCGTGACTAACGGATATTAACTCCGTTAGTGATTTGCTGACGTGCACTAACGGTCCCAACTTTAAAGTTGACTGGGGGCAGTACCAACAAATACCTATTTAGTCGGTACCTAAATATTACGTGCCCCGGCCGATGGTCCGACCGGCACTACTCTCTAGCCAGCCTTGAAAGAAGGTCATGCTTTTCAAGAAAGATTTTGGCAGGCTTTCAGCTCGGTAAACTGGAGCTAGTCAGTCCAACTCGGTAAAATTGGATTTTCATTGTTCCTCACGTATTTTTCGTTATTTCTCATGTAGATAATTTGGAAGACGAGAATTAAATGATAAATATTCTATAATATTAAAATTTGAATATGAATTTGTGAAATACTTTAGTATATGAACATGTATTTTTTATTTATATGGATATGCACATAGGTTTTTTTTCTATAAATTTAATATACTTATAATATATATAATTTCCTAAAAATGAATTTCGATATAATTTACCATGTCCAAGTACTTCCCGCCTAGTTAGGTCAAGTACTCGTAACCTCCCACTCAACTGTCAAGTCAGTGCCTCATGAATTCTGCAACCTTGCCGGATAGTATTCAAATTAGTGAAGAATCTCCATCTCCACTTTTAAATAGAGCTAGACTAAAGCCTTCCAAAGTTACAATACCCGTGATCTCGCAATATTTTCCCTCATTGGAAGCCCCAAAAAAGTAAATAGACACTTATCCAACTTACAACCAGAGATCTTAGCACAATCGGCCACCTCGTCATCTCCCACACCCGCCAACCCCATACAAACTAGATTGATACTATTTAATTTTCATCACTTGAGACGTCATTATAAAGGGTTGACTTCTTCATCTTGACAAGAGGTTAATACCTACGAATAATACTACAAACGCCTCTTTAACAAGTTTGCCAATAACAGCACGTTAACTACGTACCCTTAAATCTTTGTGGATGTTTCCACTACTTCCGATCAAGACATGTAGTTCTTCATGGATCATGCGGAGTTTGTTGGCTCGATAGGCCCTCAAACGTGTCACAAACCATTAACCTCACGATCCACACGTAAGAACAAAAATGTTGGTTTACTCAAACAATGTGTCATTGTGATACTAATGAGCTGAGGACGGGGCACCATCATGGATAGAGTGTATGGCTTTCAAATCACATGACAACACCAGCCCACTCCATGTGGGTAAGATGAATGGCTTCATTCTATGGCAAAGGTTTGCCACACAAAATTGATTTATTGTTGACCATTGAAAAATTAAAATGAGTTAATAAAGTTTTAGGGTACTTGTGGGTAGGTGTTGATAGTAACTTTGTTAGGTAATTAAGTGTAGAAATGAGGTGTCAGTACATGATTGACCGGTACATGGGTAACACCCATAAGTGCTCCTTCCCCTCTTATATCAACAGACGCATAGTGAAGTAGCAAATAATAAGTGAATATTAATTAATATTCTTCAATATAAAAAAACTGGCACAGTTATAAATGAAAAAAAACCAACACATCAAGGTCCAATTTACAAGAAAATTCAAGCATTTTGTCATCAAAGTAGCAAAAACAAGATTCATTACAAAAGTAAATTTAACAACTAGTAAATTGCATGAATTGGTGATACTCATGATTTGCTTATTAAACTAAAAGGCAAGAAAAGTCTTTAATTCAAATTCAAACCAAGCAAAAAGTTGTGTTCGTTTTAAGTTAGACTCTTTTCATGTATCATAACTAATATAAAGTTTTAGTTGATGTGTTGTCTAGTTTAACCACATCCGTAAATCTCTTTAGTTATGACTACTTTAAGTATACGTTATGGTTCTTCCTCAATTGAAAAGAGCTCGTTTTGGAGGAGTAGAACGTTTTAGTGGATGCGTTGTTCAGTTTCACCACCTTAGTAAATCCCTTTAACTATGCTCACTATTAAGTTGGACCCTTTTCACTCTTCGATCTTCCGCATTCTAAATGGTTCATATATATATATATATATATATATATATATATATATATGGTTTTGATCAAATACAAATAAAATTAACGTGTTAATTATAAAAATCAAGTAGAGTAATTATATATAAAAATAGAGTAAATATGTAATTACATAATAAAGTAACTATGTAATCACATTAACATTTTAGTAAAAGAGAGTCACAAATAAGTGAAAATTGCAAATTTAAAAATCCACAGCAGAACTAGAAGAAAATTAATGGTAGATGTTCATTTGGGACCAAGTGATAAATTAAAGTCTTTCTTTGAAGTGTTCCATACGGTTAAACCCAAATTCACTTAACCATATATAACATACGTACGTAGAGTCGGTCATTGCAAAAAATAGTCTGAAAAATGAAAAGTATTTCACTGACCGGTCTGGACGGGTTAACTTGATTAGTTTTCCTTTAGACTTTAAACATTTAATTTCCAAACTTTCACGTTATATGACTTTTGGTGTTGCAGTTAACGTACACAACCTTGAAGGCATCCTATAAATTGATATATATTCCCTTAATTGTAAACGAAAACACACACAAAAATATAAAAAGAAAGGAGAAACATGCAGCTTCATATAATTATTTTCCTCTCTCTTCTTGCAATGGCCTTGGGAACCCTTCAAGGTTCCACCATTAACAATATATCAAAGCCAAACTGTCCAACCCACTGCGGGAATGTGATGGTTCCATACCCTTTCGGTATTGGTAATGACACAGGTTGTGCGCTTGACAACTCGTTCTACGTGACTTGTAACAAGTCCTACGAACCTCCGAAGTTGTTCCTTCTTTCTGGCAATATAGAAATATACAACATTTCAGATACGGAGTTCCGCGTTGGCACTGCCGTTGCGTATAGGTGCTACCACAAAAATGGAACCATACGAAGTTATTTTGATTGGTGGATGCGGGTTGGTGCATTCAGCTTCTCTCAAAAGAACAGGTTCACAGTCCTCGGGTGTGATGATCTTTCTACGATCAGAGGGACCAATGGTGCAGACTTTTCAAGTGGCTGTTTGGGACTATGTAGCAAAGCACAAGATTTATCTGATAACGGAACGTGCTTAGGAATTGGCTGTTGTCAGACATCTATACTGAATGGCCTACAATACTTGAATGTTACACTTAGTTCCTTTCAAAACCACACAGATGTTTGGTCCTTCAACCGCTGTGGCTATGCGTTTCTTGGCGAGGAAGGCAGTTTCTCGTTTCAGGGCGTCCGTGATTTATATCCAGATTTGGGTATTGTGAAGAGGGTAGAGTCCAATGTCACAATTGTTGTAGATTGGGTGATTGCGCATTCCACTCGTGGTTGCTCTGAGTCTACCGCATGCAAAGAAAATAGTTCCTGCTATGAGATAGACACTGGTGGGTATCGTTGTAGATGCAACGATGGTTATGAGGGTAACCCATATCTTGATCCAGGCTGCCAAGGTCAGTTTCCGGTATATATCAAAATATATCTCAACATGCATAGGAAGTATTATATATTAATAGTTTACTTAAAGTAATGTTCTACATAAATCTTTAATAATTTTTATTATATGACTTTTGATTGAAGTTTCAGTGTGTAGCTCTTCAACTTTGTATCAACACAATTTCTTTTTCCTATTTTAAAAAACAACTTAAAATAGGATATGTTCTGTTTTCTTTAATAAGTCTGCTATGTTTCCTTTTTATAGACATCAACGAGTACTATACCTGCCAAGGTATGGACAAAATAGACAAGATCTGACCAAAGCAGCCCATCACAGGGTGACAGCTCACTGACAACAGTACGACGAAGAGCACGCTCTAGTACAAAATGTCACTATCAGCCGCTGCCTACTCACCAACCCTCATCGTGGCATGTACATAGCCTGCAGTTGGTGGAAAAGGAATAGTACACAGCCGGCCATGTCACTATCAGCCGCTGCCTACCCACCAACCACCAGCATGGCACGTACGTAGCCCACAGTTGGTAGAAAAGGAATATTATACAGCTGGCTGTACCTGCTTGGAAACCTACCTTCGGCTATAAATACTCCAACACCTTGGAACGGTATGATCATCTTATATTATCTTATACCATCATATATCATCTGATATTATCTAGCTATTTCTCTTAATATACACTTATATTCAGAGCAATCTAGTCTGATTCTCACGCCGGAGGGTGGTCACAAGGAGGTACCCCCCCTTCTCAGTGACGAGCTCACGGTGTCTGTTTTGCAGGTCATCAGAAGAATAACCATCTTTGCCGGACCTAACCCTCGTGGGAAACATCTACTTAACCCTAAGATTATCCGTAATCTGCCGGGGTCACTTAGTGTTTCTTCATTGGCGCCATCCGTGCATAAAAGCTAGAACTAATTTTCTCAATTTTTTCAAAACCTCTGGAATGATGGTTAAGGTTACTCCGGTGCCAAGGCCAGCGAGTGACCAAGAAACCCCGGTAACCACAACCCCAGCTACTGGGGGGAACACCGGCGAGTACACAATTTTTACGAACACTACCCCGGTTACCCAAGCCGGGGCAAGTGCAGTAAACAATCCTTCACTGGGATTCACCGATACCCAGTTGGAGAGACAACAGACGAGGCTCCCCCGCCAAACACTTGATCAAGTTAAAGCGTGGGCGGAAGCACGTCAGAAGGAATTCCAAGCTGAGTTGGATGAACGCTTACGTTCACTCCAACAGGCTAACGAATTCGGAAGCACTCGACAACAGCTCAACATGAGCAATGAGTGCGAGTACTTGGACGATGATTGGGAGGAGTCCAACAGTGACGCAAACCCTCGTCATAGGGCGAAAGGGAAGCGCAAGGAAACAGACTTCCAACCGAGAAGGAATTTTGGAGAAACCTTCAAACCAAGGAACGCGGGGGGAAACCCACGTGACTTCTCCAAAACCTTTAGACCAACTGTTGCAAATGCGGGAACGTCCAAGTTTGCAAGGGAAATTGCGGAAGCAATCGCCCCGAAGAGTGCCAAATAGATGTCCAACATCGGCACTTATGATGATATATCCGACCCAGACGATCACTTGAACAGATTAATAGCGGGGGCAACCGTCAGCAACTGGACGGAACCCACGTGGTGTTATATGTTCCAGATGACGCTGGTTGGAGCGGCAAGGGTGTGGTTTGATCGTTTACCGGTCCACCACATCTATGATTGGGCGGACTTCCAACACAAGTTCAGCCAGCACTTCAGTCAACAGAGGAAATATACTGAAGAGCAGTGGACGATCCTCAACTGCGTTAGAGAGGAGGACGAATCTTTACTAGACTTCATCACTCGCTTCAACTCGAAGAAGCTGAGTCTGGGCACCATAAGAGAAGATCTTGTTCGCGCCGCTTTCATCCAGGGCGCCGAATACCCAGAGCTTATCCGCACGTTGACGGGTAAATACGGCATGCCATCCACATGGGATGCCATCATGACGGCGGCCAAGCGCTTTGCCGAAACGGAGAAGCAACTGGGTAGGGATCTTCCCCAGAGTACAAACCTCTACACGCAGAGGACTAGAGAAAACAACGTCCGGACCGCCCGGCAAAACAAAAAGAGGAAGCTAGGTATTTGGCAGTCAAGGGTAAACTTTGACACCTCATCCAGCTCTCGCCCTCTAGTAGGCGGAAGGGATAACACGCACCCATCAAGCCGAAACCCCCGGTGGACGCCACTCACCAAAAGCGTCACGGAGATATTTGCCACCGAAAAACTCCCATGGCCAAAAGCTCCAATGGTCCGGCAACGACATAACGCGGATCAGAGCAAATCCTGTGACTTCCATGGGACAAAGGGTCACACCACTGAGGAGTGTATATCCTTGAGGGATATTGTTGAAACATTCGTCAAGGATGGAAAACTTACACACCTTGTGGCATCAATCAAGAATGGAGGGATGAATGATAACCGATACAAAAGCAACGGACGAAAGCCCGTTGACATCAGCATCCACATGGTTCATAGTAACGTTAGAGGAAGAAAAAGACGAACGACAGAACCATGCGCGTGGAAGGAAGCTGAGGTGCGCTTCCCGCGAGTGCCAGGAGGACCCAGCAAAGAAGGCCCTATCGTCATCAAAAGCCAGCTGGGGCACTACATCACTTCCCGCACTCTTGCTGACAACGGCGCCTCGTCAACGGTTATGTACAGGCAGTTTTTCAACAAGCTAGACGACGAAGACAAGGAACGCCTGGAAACGGTCTACGCCTCGATGGAAGGGTTCGACGGCAGCACAAACACCCCCTGGGTATCCTATCTTTCCCCGTCATTCTCACGAACGGGAAACACTCCCGCACAGAAGACGTGGACTTTGTCGTAATGAGGAAGCCACACCACACATACGACATTCTCTTCGGGAGAGACGGGATGGCAAGATTCAATGCCGTGGTATCTTCAGTCCACGGCATGATGGGATGGCCAACAGCTGAGGGTGTAGCGATGATCACCGGTATTCCCCAGGTATGTATCGCATCTGTCTCATCAAAACCCAAACCAAAGATGGCTAAACCAACCATCACCGAACCAGAAGAATGGGCCTTCAATGGCAAATACCCTGACCAGGCTGTTACCATTGGCCCAACAGTCACTGATCCTACGCGCACCTTACTCAAACGCTTACTATAGAAAAACGCTGACATCTTCGCGTGGACACCAGCTGACATGACTGGGGTACCTCGAAGTAAGGCAGAGCATAAACTCAAGTGTGACCCGGCTTTTACGCCAGTCGTACAAAAGCGCAGAGTAATGGGGGCGGAACAAGCTAACGCGTGTAGAACCCAAGTCAAGGAACTCCTTGACGCGGGCATCGTACGCGTTAGCAGATATCAAACATGGGTTGCAAATCCCGTCATGGTTCCGAAATCTAACAAACAATGGCGCATGTGCATAGATTTCAAAGACTTAAACAAAGCATGCCCCAAAGATTGTTACCCGTTACCCGAAATTGACCTTAAGGTAGATTCGTTAGCACCGTTTCGCCTTAAATGCTTCCTTGATGCGTATAAGGGATACCATCAAATCCACATGGCCATTGACGATCAGGACAAAACCGCATTTCGGACGCCCGGTGGCACATTTTGTTATCAAATGATGCCATTCGGACTTAAGAATGTCGGGTCCACATACCAACGCCTGATGGACAAAGAGTTTCATGCCCAAATTGGGAGGAACTTGGAAATATACATGGATGACTTGGTCATCAAAAGCCCTGAGCCAGAAGCGATGTTGAAAGGCATCGAAGAAACTTTCAACACGCTCAGAAAGATAAACATGAAGCTCAATCCGAGCAAGTGTTCCTTTGGGATGGAAGAAGGGAAGTTCTTAGGAGTCATTGTTACTAAAGATGGCTTCAGAGCGAACCCTGAAAAGGTCGAAGCCATTATCAAAATGGAATCACCTACTACCATCAAGCAAGCTCAGACACTGAATGGACGACTAGTCGCACTTAACCGCTTTTTGGCAAACCATGCGGATAGGTCGTCCCCATTCGTGTTAACATTGAGAAACTGTTTAAAGAAAACGCACTTCCGCTGGACACTAGAAGCGGAAGCAGCTTTTCAGGAAATTCGGTCACGCTTGATCGAACTCCCAACGCTCACAGCACCAGAAATGGGAAACTCACTCACCTCGTGGCGTAATGGACGCTAAGCAGACTAATGCGTGTAGAACCCCAGTTGAGGAAAACACGGATGAAACTGCAGCTTCAATGTTGGAGACTACATACTGCGTAAACAACGAGATTCCGAACCAGGTGCATACCGGCTCGAAAGGCTCGATGGCACCCCCATCCCAAGAACATGGAATGGAGCTCAATTACGCAAATGTTACATGTAGATCAATTCCAAACTTATAAAGAAAAGGCCTAGAGCCACTTCTAATGGAAATGATTCTCCTTATCACATTGACGCTGATGGTCTTACATTTATACTTATGATCTGACCACACTGATATGCCGGTATTCACCGCATAAATAAGTGGGGAAGTAAGTCGTTGCGTATGGAAGGCGGCAAAACCCGCATAAACACAAAAAACGGCAAAAATTTCTAAGGAAAAGATGAGGAAAACCTTCACGCAGGTCAGTTATAGGTGAAGTTTGGTCATCCCACTAAATGAAAGTGACGGTCCTACCCGCACAATCATGATAGAGGAAACTGAACATTAACCTATTGACAACCGCGCGTCGAAATGTTAACTTATTCAAAACACTTAGAAAATTTCTAAAAAGATGAGGAAAACCTTCACGCAGGTCAGTTATAGGTGAAGTTTGGTCATCCCACTGAATGAAAGTGACGGTCCTACCCGCACAATCATGATAGAGGAAACTGAACATCAACCTATTGACAACCGCGCGTCGAAAGGTTAACTTATTTAAAACACTTAGAAAATTTCTAAGGAAAAGATGAGAAAAACCTTCAAGCAGGTCAGATATAGGTAAAGTTTAGCCATCCTACTAAGTGAAAGTGACGGTCTTACCCGCACAATCACGAAAGAGAGAGCAAAACTTTAACCTATCACCTGCCACGTTGAAAGGTTAACTCATCCAAACTACTCAAGAAATTGCTAAGTTAAACTAAAATATGCGTGAAACAAAGTTTCAAAATAAGAGGGAATACACCCCCTTACCTTGGTAACCAAGAAACCGTAAGACAAGTGCGGGTACAGTGTCAAGGCGAAACCCTTCACATACTTAGCACCTGCAGGGAATTGAAGCCAAGAATACCTTGGTAACCAAGAAACCGTAAGACAAGTGCGGGTACAGTGTCAAGGCGAAACCCTTCACATACTTAGCACCTGCAGGGAATTGAAGCCAAGAATACCTTGGAAGTCAAGTAACTATAAGACGAGTGCGGGTACAGTGTCAAGGCGAAACCCTTCACATACTTAGCACTTGCAGGGAATTAAAACCAAGAAGGATCTTCTGGGCCATGCTTGTGGAAAGGGAAATAACATCCCCGCATAGCGGGAACGTTGAGAACTAGATTGTTTGAAGCTCCAAGATGGAATTGGTTGTTTAACATAATTGATCACTATGTCTAAAACTACCAAAACCTCGTGGAGAATCTACACAAGTGAAACTCAACGCTCTTGACTTGCGAGGAGGTTACACACCTACCCGCATCATACCCAAAGATCAAGCTGAAAAGTCGGGAATTTCTGCACGTGACATTAGGAAAACCGCGGGAAGAATCCCCACGGAAAACCTTAAAACTACAAACCCTTTTCAAAACCCCTTGCTTAAGTCCAAAAGTTCACCTCACTTATTAACAATTCATGAGAAGAACATTGGACTGGGGGGACTTGAAGAGGTAGGTCCCAGCAGAGCCCAGTTGGACCCGCAAGACTCACCTTGAAGAGGGACGTCTGCGCAAAGACCAACTGGTTCCGCAGGACCCACCATGCTCAGAGATATGAAGACCTTACGCGCAGTACGCCAGCTGTTCCCGCAGGAAAAGCCTCCCAATGGTGAAGTACCCCGCCTGTTCCCGCAGCTGCGGATACAAGCCATCAGGGAAGGCTACCCGCACTAACAGTAAGGCTACACGCACAAGGCACTAACTCTCAATAATTCAGTAATGTCACCTGAAGAAGGAATGAGCAAGGCGGGAATACTCCCGCCCAAATGAGCCAGTCCGTACGCTTCTGGAGGATCTTTTGTACTATACCTGCCAAGGTATGGACAAAATAGACAAGATCTAACCAAAGCAGCCCATCACAGGGTGACAGCTCACTGACAACAGTACGACGAGGAGCACGCTCTAGTACAAAATGTCACTATCAGCCGCTGCTTACTCACCAACCCTCATCGTGGCACGTACATAGCCTGCAGTTGGTGGAAAAGGAATAGTACACAGCCGGCCATGTCACTATCAGCCGCTGCCTACCCACCAACCACCAGCATGGCACGTGCGTAGCCCACAGTTGGTAGAAAAGGAATATTATAGTACCTGCTTGGAAACCTACCTTCGGCTATAAATACTCCAACACCTTGGAACGGTATGATCATCTTATATTATCTTATACCATATATATCATCTGATATTATCTAGCTATTTCTCTTAATATACACTTATATTCAGAGCAATCTAGTCTGATTCTCACGCCGGAGGGTGGTCACAAGGAGGTACCCCCCCTTCTCAGTGACGAGCTCACGGTGTCTGTTTTGCAGGTCATCAGAAGAATAACTATCTTTGCCGGACCTAACCCTCGTGGGAAACATCTACTTAACCCTAAGATTATCCGTAATCTGCCGGGGTCACTTAGTGTTTCTTCAGCGAGGATCTAGGTTCCAACCCTTGTTTTGGTGATTGCATAAATACTCCAGGGAGTTACAATTGTACATGCCCACCGGGATCGTTTGGTGATGCAAATACAGAAAATGGTTGACGAAAGACTCAAAAGCCCAAAGATTTGAGGTTTTCTTCAACCGCTTTCATTATAGGTATTTCTTTCTTGAATATATATAAAAAAATGTGTCAACGTACACTACTAGAAAATAAATCTTTTCTAAGATGGTAGTTTCCAAAAACGATGTTCTTCATTGCAACTGATCACAACCACTAATTTGAAATGATTTTCATTTTCATTTCACCTGTAGCAATCGTGTTTGGGCTGTTAGCAATGCTATCCGGTCTAATTGGTATTTTATATGGAATAAGGAGGAAGCTAATGAAGCTTCGAGAAAAGTTCTTCGAGCAAAATGGGGGAGTGTTACTGAAACAAAAAATCAGCTCGCATGGGTCTCATGAGGCGATGACATTGTTTAGCACATCACAACTTTGTAAAGCCACTCGCAATTATTCTAAAGATAATATTATTGGCCGAGGTGCCTATGGCGTAGTGTACAAGGGAGTTTTGTCTGATAAACGTGTTGTTGCAATAAAGAAGTCTAAAATAGTGGATGAGAGCCAGGCAGAGCAATTCATAAATGAAGTCTTGATCCTCACACAAGTCATCCATCGAAATGTGGTAAAGCTTTTAGGGTGCTGCTTAGAAGAGGAAGTCCCTGTATTGGTTTATGAATTCATCTCTAATAACACTCTTTTCTATCACATTCATTCTAGATTGGGTGGAATGAGTTGGTTATCATAAGAAAATCGATTGAGAGTAGCTACTGAAGCTGCAAGTGCACTTGCATACCTTCATTCGGAAACTCTCATGCCAATCATACACCGAGATATCAAGTCTACAAACATACTATTAGATGATAACTATACCGCAAAAATTTCAGATTTTGGTGCATCAAGATTAGTCCCATTAGATAACCAACATGTAACTACTCTTATTCAAGGCACACTAGGGTATTTGGATCCAGAGTACTTTAGCACAAGCCAACTAACAGAAAAAAGTGATGTATATAGCTTTGGAGTGGTCCTTGCAGAACTGATAACTGGGGAAAAAGCAATTGGTGTTGATTGGTCCGATGTTGACAAGAATTTATCAATATATTTCGTCAACTCTGTTACAAACAAATGCTTATACGAAATTGTTGAACCTCGAATATTACGTGAAGGGAGATTTGAGCAAATAGAAGCGGTAGCCGACCTGGTGAAAAAATGCCTTAATGCACTAGGCCAAGATAGACCGACAATGAAAGAGGTGGCTATGGAACTAGACAACTTGAGGAAATTCACAACTCATCCTTGGATTCAGCGACAAACTTTTCAAAACACCATAAGCTTAGTTCTTGAAGTTGAGCATCCGGATCTTTATGAGGTCCCACTAGTCTCATATGGTACTAATGATAAGGAATCTTAATCGAGTAGCACATATATTGCGTTTGAAGGTAACAAATCACGCAGATAAATTTTGTGAGCATCACCACCTCACCAAATATGGTTGGTATTCAAGATATTAGTTTGAGATTTATCATTAGTCAAAGTTTGTAATATAATAGTTGTTTTTGTTCACTAAATGAGCGGTTTTCTTTTTCTCTATATTCCCATTCCCATTGTATTTTATTTTTACTTTCTTGTCTCTATATTCCAGTTGTATTTTAGCACTGCATGCAACTCTTTATTTGATAAGGCTTAGTGGTGTCCACCATTTATTAGGGTTGACACGAACTTTTCTGGCTCGCCTTTTTACTTTCTTCTGTCTTCACAAATGCCCGCATGCATGTACCATTCATCTCTAATACTTTTTATATGACCCTGCCGATGAATTCTGAATACCGAGGCTTGGTTTCATAATAATTTTTTGCTTCGTATTGGCACTGGCGTTGCTTACAACCAAAATGGAACTGTACACGATGATTTTGATTTTGATGTGTGGTTTAAGTTAAGTGAATTCACTTTCTCTCAAAAGCACAAGTTTACTGTCCTTGGGTGTGACGATTATTCTTTCATGAGAGGGACAAACGGTGTATGTAGCAAAGAAGAGGATGTGGCTAATTGTAACACCCCGGCTAAAGTGGAAACGCTTGAGTGTGACGTACAGATTGTTCAAACACACTTGACACTATTAGGCGACCATAATAACATTATTTCATTTAAATCTTCGTGTAACACAAGTTTATCAAATAATACAAGTTGTAACAAATAAATAAACAAAATGGTAAGTTTTCTTTGAATATCCTATAAGCATGCTATGTGTCTTCTAACTTTCATCCTCGTTTCTCTACACCTGTAACATATGATAGCTGACTTTATTTTATACATATGTTATAGGTGTAGAGAAACGAGGATGAAAGTTAGAAGACACATGGCATGCTTATAGGGTATTCAAAGAAAACTTACCATTTTGTTTATTTATTTGTTACAACTTGTATTATTTGATAAACTTGTGTTACATGAAGATTTAAATGAAGTAATGTTATTATGGTCGCCTAATAATGTCACGTGTGTTTGAGCAATCTGTACGTCAAACTCAGGTGTTTCCGTTTTAGTCGGGGTGTTACACTAATAATAGGAACTGCTCTGGAATGGGCTGTTGTCAGACATCTATACCCAAGGACCTAGTCTGGGTAATTTACCCCACGCGGGTTGCTCTGAGTCCGATGTATGCAAAGAAAATGGTTAAGAGGGTAACCCCTATCTTGACCCGGGCTGCAAGGTTAAATTATATTATATTATAGTCTTTTATGTTTTCATGTTGTAGTAATTAATTCCCTTTAACAGTTTGTTAATTTCTAAAGTTCTATTCCATGAATACTTCTGAAAACTGAATGGAGCACCTTCTAGAATATTTTTCTTAACTTAAAGCTTCAGTTCGTTTTCTTTTTCTTTGGGATCAACAACAGAGTAAAAGAAGGTAATGTAAATTTGGATATATTGGGTCTGTTAAATATAGTGTCAATGGTTAATAATAAGTCAAAGTCAACTACTGGTTGCTGGTTATAAATTTAGAGGGTATAAACTATTAATACTTCATTCTTTGAAGTTTGGGCTGAAGTAACAAAGTACTAAAGACTTGAGGGACTAAAATAAAAATAAGTTTGTTACATGACTTTTAGTTACGTTTGGGGATAAAAGACTTAGTAATTAGGGTTTTGTTTTTAGTTTTCAATTTTGCTTCATTCATTACTTGTAATTTTGTATATACGTTTCAGTTCAATAATAATCATTCGATTTTCGTTTCTAATTGTTCTTGATTCAATCATCTTTAACAATTGGAGAAGTTTGCCAACGTGATATCCTTTATTAGGCCAAAACATGCTATTCCAAACGTCATATGTAAATCCAAAGTATTTTCATAAAACGACTATAACTATACTAAGGTTAGGTCAGACCTAAGAGTCCGCTGATCAGACCTCGAGTCTGCTGAACTGAATCAGACTTCAAGTCTGCTGACCAGACCTTGAGTCTGCTGAACTGAAACAGACTTAAAGTCTGCTGAATAATATTAACTAGGTACTTATGCATACCTATTATGAATATAGGTGAATAGCATACTGAAGTTAAGGAGTCTGATATTACCTACTGATTATACATGGTGAACAAATTAACCTTTTATGGTCTGAACTGATTTTACTCTTGTAATAGACTGGTTGTTTATTACAAAGAGTCTGATAAATGTTTGCATGAGATATAATCTCTAAAATCGTTACAATACAAAATAGATAATAAAAAGCAACTCAGACCGAATACACATGTGTCTGGATCCAAACATAACTGATAATTGGCAGACAAAATCAAGTCAGTCATAACCGGTTCTCCAACAAGGTTATATAGCCTAGGGGAAGGTTGTCTCCGAACAGGGGCTATATACTCGGAGAACCTTTGAATTGCGTGTGTAGGGCAGTGGTACAAATCCCGGGAATGGACAGGCGTTCCTGCTGAGTTTGTGAAACAGAAAACTATGTTTGTATTTAACGACTGTTGTAAAAGTTTTATCGAGTCAACGTTTCACCAGCATATAGCTAACGTGTTTTTCCCACCTATGCAGGTAACTAGATGACTATAGATGTAAGGCCCCGAACCCCGGGAACCCCACAGTTGATAATCATTCAAAACACTCGTAAAAATAATTAAACTTAAAAACAATTCTTTTCATTAAAATAACATCACAGAGTATAATTCGGCGGAAAACGTAAATAAATGAATGAGTTCCCAAAATCCGGGGATTTAACCCCAAAACCAAAATTAAGTATAACTTTTATAAGTCTTTTGAAATAAAATGTTCATAAACAATTCTTCATTCCAGTATGCCCTTCACCATCCAAGTAGCTCCGTGCACGTCCAAGCGATAAGGCATCCTCTTCCTAACCTGAAATCTCGATTACGAAGGTGATTCAATTAATCCGTGAGATTGAAGAACAAGATTGTCACACCCCGACTTAGGGCCTAGGTGTGTGACTATCAGTTGGTACATGTTTTGTAAATATATCAGAGTAGCGGGTTCATTTTAGCGGAAGTCTTTAAATATTAAAATATTAATTTATATTATCAAAATGACTCGGGAATTAAACACCCGAGTTTCAGTTTTACAAAAAGTGATATTAATAATACAAGGATTTATAAGTATTCAAAATGAGCCATCTCGAGCAGTATTCTATGACTCCAATCCTTGTATACCATCTAATTACCTGCAAGGGTGGGAAAAACACGTTAGCTATGTGCTGGTGAAAACGTTGACTCGATAAAACAGTTTATAACAGTCGTTAAATACAAAATAGTATTCTGTTCACAATCTCAGCAGGAACGCCTGTCCATTCCTGGGATTTGTACCACTGTCCTACACACACAATTCAAAGGTTCCCCGAGTACATAGCCCCTGTTCGGAGACAACCTTCCCCTAGGCTATGTAACCCTGTTGGAGAACCGGTTATGACTGACTTAGTTTTGTATGCCAATTATCAGTTATGTTTGGATCCAGACACATGTGTATTCGGTCTGAGTTGCTTTTATTATCTATTTTGTATTGTAATGATTTTAGAGATTATATCTCATGCAAACATTTATCAGACTCTTTGTAATAAACAACCAGTCTATTACAAGAGTAAAATCAGTTCAGACCATAAAAGGTTAATGTGTTCACCTTGTATAATCAGTAGGTAATATCAGACTCCTTAACTTCAGTATGCTATTCACCTATATTCACAATAGGTATGCATAAGTACCTAGTTAATATTATTCAGCAGACTTTAAGTCTGTTTCAGTTCAGCAGACTCAAGGTCTGATCAGCAGACTTGAAGTCTGATTCAGTTCAGTAGACTCAAGGTCTGATCAGCAGACTTGAAGTCTGATTCAGTTCAGCAGACTCGAGGTCTGATCAGCGGACTCTTAGGTCTGACCTAACCTTAGTATAGTTATAGTCGTTTTATGAAAATACTTTGGATTTACATATGACGTTTGGAATAGCATGCTTTGGCCTAATAAAGTATATCACGTTGGCAAACTTCTCCAGGTAAGCAAACGGGTCCCGCGGTTGATTGGGATGTATACGAATTGCTTTCCTTTGACAAGAAGAGTCTACTAATGATATCCCCCTTCCAGTTACTACGTGACTGTTAAAATAATGGTTTTTATAACATTACTTCACGTGGAAGCAACATTCTTACTTTATAAAACATTACTTGGAAAACATTTATAGTTTAACGACTATAACCTTAACTAGGTTCTAATAATTATATAATAAAGTAACTGTAACGCCCGTAAATTTCGTTAATTGGCTCGATCGTTTATAAATGTTGGTCAAAAAGCCGGGGTTTCATCTTTCTAATTTAGAGCCTTGTAATACGTTTTAAAAGTCCGTTTGTCCATCCTTTTTTCCCAAAACATCTCCTCTTACGACTTAAAGTATTATACTAGTATGTAGCACCCGACATTTTCGTTTATCGGCATGCACGTTGTAGAGTTTGTATATTTATCGGGCTTGACCCGGCATTCTCCCGGGAGCTCCTTGCAAACCTCGTAAACGTTCTCACTTAACTTTCCACCCAAGTTGCTACATACTTCAATTTGGAGGGACTTGGATGTAACTATTTTATATCATAAAACAAAAGAAAACTCAAACCCTAAACCTATTTGCAGCCGTCGGACCTGGACCCCCCCTGCTCGTTTTTCTTCTGCCCAGCCAAGTTTCAGACGTGAAAACATCAATTCAAGGTCGGTTTTATGATTCCCCATGTCTTTTACACCTTAATTGATCATATTAACGCGCTTATTGGTCGTTAAGATTGAGTTTTGATGATAACAGCTTGCTGACAGATTCGTATACGTTTATTGTAGGGTCTGTAACGCGATGTTAATCCACTTTTTTTGATCTATTCTTGATTCCATGATGTTCTACTTTGAGTCTAGTTTCCAGAAAGGTATAATAAGTAATTTTTGGACGAGATTTGAATACTTTTTATGAATTTATAAAATCGAGTGTCAAAGCTGATGCGGGATGACGGATTCTGGTCTGTCTTCCCGACGTCATAACCTTTTTTCCACAAGTCCAAATTGGTTGGTTCCACTTCTGGGAGTTAGTGTTTTGAGTTAGGAACTAAAACCAATTGGAATCGTTTAATTTGGTTTGGTAATGAATTTTATAAAAATAAAACCATTTTGCTGCGCGCTGAAATAGCTGCACATACCTTTCTGTATTGGAAGAATTTTTATGATTTTTGGGTCTAATAGAAAAATATAATAAAAATATTTTTATAAACCTAAGACATTTATTAAAGTCTGGTAAAAATTTAATAATTTAATTCAAAGGTTATCCTATGTAATTAAATGCATCTTCGCATACTAAAATCTGCACGTTTTACTCGTTATTAATCAACAAGTTCGTTTTAGGCTTAATCGGTGGTTTTGGTTAGTTGAAAGGTTTTAGGGGCCTCGGGCCAAGTGTTGGGCCTCGGGCCAAGTGGTTGGGCCTTGGGCCAAGTTTTGGGCCTTAGGCCAAGTGGTTGGGCCTCGGGCCAAGTGTTGGGCCATGCGCCAAGTGGTTGGGCCTCGGGCTAAGTTGTTGGGCCTTGGGCCAAAGTGTTGGGCTTGGGCGGCCCATTAGGCAAGTGTGTCCTTGCGGTCTAGATTAGTAACGCGTTGTGTATAATTTACAGGCCCTTACTTGTGAGTGTGCACTTAGGGATTTCCTAGCTCGTTACAGGTGTTCGATCGATTCCAGGTGAGTTCATGATGCCATTTTTACTCTTTTACGTTTTGGGCTAGCATACACACCGAAATACAATTTTAAACGATTTTACTCGTTACAATGATTTGAATAGTTTTACATGGTCTCACTCGTGATGGTGCATTTTGAAAGCTATATTTGAATTATTTTATATGCCTTAGGATATTTTAGACTCGTTCATGGTCTTGTGTCCTTAAGGTTACATACACTATTGATGGTCTAGACTCGAGGACGTTAGCAGACTTGGTAGTAATTGAATATGAGTAGACCTATCTACTTCCCGTATGGGATGATATATATATATATATATATATATATATTTATGTAGGAATATATATATGTATGTATATATGGAGGTATGTATGTACGTATGAGGATGTGTACCTTATAGCCTACGATTGTGTAATGATATTTAGTTTCTCGTGACTAAGAATGATGTATGTAGGCTTATTGTTGTGTGTGTGCATGGTGATTCACGGCCGGGTCAAATATATTACTCGGGTTGTACCCGTGGTGAAGAGGCCCGTGTGACGTGATCATCATTTTGGCGGGTCAAATATATTATTCGGGTTTTAAAATCCCGTGGTGAAGAGGCCCGTTGGATGTTGAGCCGTGATCGGGTCAAATATATTACTCGGGTTGTACCCGTGGTGAAGAGGCCCGTATTACGTGCTTGGATGTATGAGCCGGGATCGGGTCAATTATATTACTCGGGTTGCACCCGTGGTGAAGAGGTCCGTACCCTGTGCTTGGATGTATGAGCCGAGATCGGGTCAAATATATTACTCGGGTTGTACCCGTGGTGGAGAGGCCCGTATCTCGTGCTCGGATGTATAAGCTGTGACCGAGTCAAATATATTACTCGGGTTTGACTCGTGGTGGAGAGGCTCGTGTCACATGCTTAGGTCTTACCGCGTCCGGGTCAAATATATTACTCGAGTCTTGACTCGTGGTGGAGAGGCCCGTGTACGTGTGTTCGACGATGATTGTATTACTTGGTGAATTATATATAATTTATTTTATTTATACCTTCTCTATTGTTTATAACTATAGCTTTGAAATAAAGTATGAATTATTGTTTATGAAAACTTGAACTCACTCAGCTCAAGCTGACTTTGTGTGTATGTTAGATTGACTTTCAGGTTGAGGATTAGAGATTTCCGTTTGGACGTGCTAGAGACTACTCGGACGGTTGAAGGCACATCTAGTCGAAGAATTAATAACGCAAACTGTTTCTTTTAAATTATTACCATAAGTATTTAAATTTTAATTTTGGTCACTTCCCTGGTTTTGGGAATTTTGATGTTATCTATTCCGCTGTTTACTACTCTGAAACGATTTTAATGAGATGAAGATTTCAAATAAAACGAATATTTTATTTACATTTGATTTTTGCACACTTGCACCCGTGTTTGGGATTTTTAATACTTAAACTTTTCCGCTGTTATTTACTCTGAACTTGTTTTAAATAAAACGAATCGATTGGTTTTAAATTTTTGTGAATTTGGGGAGGTGATTACCAACTGTAGGATTCCTGGGATTCGGGGTCTTACAGTAACTTAACCTTAACCCTACCTTATCGGCTAGTTGGAAGTAAAAACTAAGAGAAATCGGTAGCAGTTCGGCTCGTGCTTCGATTACGGAATCAGCAGCTCGTTAAACATCGTAACGACACCTTGTTTCTTTGCGAAAACAACCCTCGGCACCTCGGAATGTCCTTGGCACAATTTCCTAGGTTATGTGTGTGAAATGAAGGTGAAAATGGGATGAAATGGCTTGAACCCGTAGCTGCCCTTTTATATGCGATTTTTGCAGGCCGTCGCGTAGCGCGATGGGATTTCTCCCATAGCCATCGCGTAGCGCGACGCCGCAATTTATCAGAAGCTGCCACGTGTTGCCACGTGTCCCGGGTTACTTAACCTGGTTATCGCGTAGCGCGATGGACCAGTTAGGTTGGCTGTCGCATAGCGCGGCGCCCCGCTTTTTCTTGAAATGCTAAATACTCTGTCGCGTAACGCGATGGAGCTTATCATGTGACCATCGCGTAGCGCGATGTGTCCAAAAACTCAGATTTCTCATTT
The DNA here is from genome assembly GCF_021521415.1 of Bidens hawaiensis. NCBI lineage: Eukaryota > Viridiplantae > Streptophyta > Magnoliopsida > Asterales > Asteraceae > Bidens > Bidens hawaiensis. The sequence continues at coordinate 148,365 of NW_027492332.1, forward strand.
TAGTCCCTCAATTTTCAGAATGTACGTTTTTAGGCCAAATTTAGATGGGGTATATTCACGGTGTTACATCCTCCCCACCTTGAGAAAAATCTCGTCCTCGAGATTCATGTAAAGAGATGTGGATATTTTCGTTTCATCTCGGTGTCAAGTTCCCAAGTAAATTCTGGACCTCGTCGGGAATTCCATCTAACCTTTACTAACTTCATTCATTTCCGTTTAAGGAACTTGGTTTGACTGTCTTCTATTCGTATTGGTTCTTCCACGAATTTCAGCATTTCATTTACTTGTACATCTTTTAGAGGCAAAGCGAGTGTTTCATCAGCTAAGCATTTATGTAAGTTTGATACATGAAACACATCGTGGATCCCTTGCATCCCTTCAGGTAACTCTAATCGATAGGCTACAGGACCTATTCTTTCAATAATCTTGAATGGTCCAACGAATCTCGGACTCAACTTTCCTTTCTTCCCAAATCGGACAACACCTTTCCAAGGTGATACTTTAAGCAACCCTCTATCTTCTTCTTTGAATTCTAACAGTTTTCGTCTTACATCGACATAACTCTTTGTTTATCACGTGCTGCTTTTAGTATTTCCCGGATTTGAATTACTTGGTATGTTGTTCTTTGAATAATTTCGGGTCCTGACAACTGATTATCACCAATTTCAGACCAGCATACGGGCGCTTTACACTTTCGTCCGTATAATGCTTCGTAAGGTGCCATCTGTATACTTATGTGATAACTATTATTGTATGAAAATTCCATCAAAGGCAGGTGAGTATCCCAACTACCGCCTAAGTCTATAACACAAGCGCGAAGCATATCTTCCAATGTTTGAATCGTCCTTTCGCTTTGTCCATCGGTCTGAGGGTGATTAGCAGTACTTACATTCAAGCGAGTACCCATTGCCTTTTGAAAACTTCTCCAAAATTTGGAGGTAAAACAACTGTCTCGATTAGAGATAATAGATAATGGTACGTCGTGCAATGATACAATATTTTCCACATACAACTGTGCCAATCTGTCCATACTAAACGTTTCTTGGATAGGAATAAAATGAGCAGATTTTGTCAATCTATCAACAATGACCCAAATAGCATCATTTTGTCGAGTCGTCCTAGGTAACTTCATTATGAAATCCATGGTAATCATGTCCCATTTCCAAATTGGGATTTCAGGTTGTGTCAACAAACCCAATGGCTTTTGATGCTCGGCCTTGATTTTTGAACATGTTAAACATTTTGCCACATACAGAGCAATCTCTTTCTTTATTCCGATCCACTAATAATCATCTTTAAGATTATAATACATCTTATCACAACCCGGATGCATCATATATTTGGATTTGTGAGCTTCTTCTAAGATTTTCTCCCGTAAATTTCCAACCATCGGCACCCATATTCTTTTCCCTAATCTGAGTATTTCATCATCGCCTTTTACAAGCTGATCTATCGTACCATTCTCTTTCTCAGCCTTTATATATTCTTGTTATAGTGCCAACTTCTGAGCTTCCTTAATTTCGATTAATAGATCAATTTTGTGTTCTAACCTCAAAGCTCGTACTCTCTTTGGCTTTTCATGCTCTTTTCTACTTAAAGCGTCAGCCACCATGTTAGCTTTACCTAGGTAGCTTTACCGAGAGGAGGAAGACTATTATTATGATGAGTACCCCAAACCGATATACGAAGAAGTCCCTCAATTTTATAATCATGGTGGTACTTATCAACGGAATTATCAGCAAGATCAAAAGGATTCCTCGGGTAACAAGAAGAATCTATGAATGTAACGCCCGTTAATTTTCGGTTCAAAGATTTAAAGCTTGTAAAGTATGTATATTTCTCGGGAATTGAACCGACACTCCTCGGAAACCTTCTCATCATCCCGGTACGTAAATTTATTTAACTTTTCAACAAGATGTCAATCCTTTATAATTGGAGGGGCTTGAGGGTAAGATTTTTATAACAAAATAAACAAACCCTAACCCCCCCCATTCCCTTGTCCGATCGGCAGCCTACTCCAGCCTCCCCACCCTCGTTTTTCTTTTGTGCAGCCATGATTAAGGTCTAAAAATTCAATTGAAGGTTAGTTCTATGTTTCCCCAAGTCTCTTACACCTTAATTGATCATATTAACGCGCTTATTGGTCGTTAGGGTTGAGTTTTGGTTATAACGATTTCTGAAAGATTCGTACTCGTTTATTGTCCGGTCTGTAACTCGATGAAAATGTATTTTTTTTGAACGATTCTTGATTCTATGATGTTCTACTTTGAGTCTAGTTTCCAGAAAGGTATAATATGTAATTTTTGGACGAGATTTGAATGGTTATTATGATTTTATAAGATCGAGTGTCAAAGCTGATTCGGGATGACGGATTTTGGTCTATCTTCCCGACATCATAACTCTTTTTCGACATGTCCAAATTGGTTGGTTTGACTACTGGAAGTTAGTATTTTGAGTTAGGAACCAAACCCAATTGGAATCGTTTAATTTGGCTGGGTAATGATTTTTATAAAAATAAAACCATTTTGTAGCGCACTGAAATAGCTGCACATACCTTTCTGTGTTGGAGGAATTTTCATGATTTTCGTGTCCACTATAAAAATATAATAAAAATATTTTTGTAAACCTAAGACATTTATTAAAGTCTGGTAAAAATTTAATAATTTATTTCAAAGTTTATACTATGTAATTAAATGCGTCTTTGCATGCTAAAATCTGCACGTTATATTTGTTATTGATCGATAGGTTCGTTTTAGGCTTACCGGTGGATGTTCAATTGTGTTCTTGTCGGGGCTGTTTGAAGTGAGTTTTTTACCAACATCTTCCTAGCTATGTCTAGTATTACATACTTTAAAATCATGTCCTTTGGTGTTTGTTTGTTTGGTCAACTAGTTGTTGTTTGAAAGATAGTTTTCTGTTGACTAGAATGGTAGATTGTCGCGTTTAACGCGAGAGATGAAGTAAGTGATGTCCATTTCAGTTTGGATAGCTTCGGTTTAATGTACGGGCTATTGGAAAATGATTTTTAGAACTCTTGGGGCTGAATTGGTTGTCGGTTACTCAAACGGGTCGGTACAACGCGCATTTGCGTTTATTGAATAGTCAGTGCGTTGTACTTGCGAGTTACCGACCCATTTGACTCGTGTAGCGTCGTGTGGACTTATGGGCTGTGAATTTATCAAATTGGATCCACACGGGGCTGATTTTGATGTTAAGTGCCTAAGCAACTCTTAATCGCGCATATTCGTCTTCCCTAGCACTTTCGGGGGTAATTTGGGAATTCTTTATTCCTAAGAGTATCTAAGGGTCGTGTTGGTAAATATAAGACCCCGGGGGCTATTATAATTGAAAGTGGTAAGGAAGGGGCTTAGGTAACTCAAACCATGTTATAACACCTCGTAGGATAAACGAGTCGGTACGGTTTAGTTAGTAATCTTTGTGTGCAATCCGACAGGTTGTGAATTGCGGATTTGATTAGAGGTTTTCTAGCTTGTGGTGAAATCGTACCTTATGTCAGGTGAGTTCATGTTGCCCCTTTTTAACTCTTTTTACGTTTTGGGCTGGCATACACACTCAATTACAGTTTTACCCGATTTTACTCGTTAAAATAATTTGAAGGTCATTGTATTGTTAATGTTTGTGCAATTATGAAAATCCAATGCGAGTTACATTATGTGCCTTAGGATATTTTAGACTCGTTTGGTCATACATTCCTGAAGGTTATATACCTGATTATGGTCTAGACTCGATGATGTTAATAGGCTTGGTAGTAATTGAATACGAGTAGACCTATTTACTTAGTTCATGTGTTGGACTGATTATTATATATTACCTTATGGCCCATAGGCTTACTTGTAATATGGTATGTTTTGGGATGATACATATACATATATATATATATGTATGTATGTATGTACGTGCATGTGTTATCCGATGGCCTATGATTAGGGATGTTAGTTAGCCATTCGTGACTAAGGATGGCTTACTTACGATATGGTATATTTTGGGATTATATATATATATATATATGTATGAGTATGTGTTACCTTATAGCCTACGGTTGTATGATGACATTTAGTTCCTTGTGACTAAGAATGATGTGAGTAGGCTTATTGATGTATGTGTGCATGGTGATTATGGCCGGGTCAAATATATTACTCGGGTTTTCCCGTGATGGAGAGACCCGTGTGGCGTGATCATCATTTTGACGGGTCAAATATATTACTCGGGTTTTCAAATCCCGTGGTGAAGAGGCCCGTTGTATGTTAAACCGTGATCGGGTCAAATATATGTCAAACCGCTTCAAGAAACGTCGAATGCTGCCTAAGATGAACTGATGAGTCAACTATTAGAAGAAGTAGCCCAAATTAAACGAGAACGAGAGAAGTTGGCTATTGGTGTCGTGGCTGATGATGAGGTGATAGATAAGGATACTATTGATCTTTTAGAGAACGAAGTTGAAGAGGATGCTGTGGAGACTCATACAACACCGACTCTATCAATTACTGAAGAGCCATTGAGTGTAGTGGTTGAGTTTGATGATTATGGTGATGTAGAGGGAGATGGTTCAGATATTTTGGGGGATGAAGTTGAAAGTTTAAACCTGATTGAAGGCATATCGACCTTTGAAGAGCATGTGATTGAAGTAGCTCAGGTGAATCCCAATTGTTATCTTATAATAATCACACCAATAAACAAAGTTGGGAGAAATGGTTCAAGTTCAAGGAAAAGGAAAGTGAGTTTGGAAGACATTGAACAGAACATGGTGAAATGGGCCTATATTGTTTCTATTGACATGCCAACCATAATGAAGAAGGGGATCACACAGCACCTCAACTACCGAGCATACTCCGGGAACTCAGCGGGTAAATGTTCAGCTTTCTTTCGATCAAAGTTGGGTTGTTCAGACAAAAGCAAAAGTGGATGGGCTCGACTTGTTAACCACCGGGCGTATGTAAGAAATACAAAGGGTAAAAGTGCATTCACACCCGCCTGTATGGGTTCATCAAACATACTTAACATGAAGAAAGAAGAGGAGCTGATGCATATCAACTACCGTGCTTTTAGAGGAAACTCGGCAGGAAAGTGTCCACTTAGACCACCGTAAACGCTAAATGAGGTAACGGTCTGGCTGAAGACCTTAACAAAAACTTAGCGCTGACCGGGAGGCAACCCGACCTTTTATTTTATTTTGTTTTGTTTTTCTTTTTGCTTGTTACTTTTCGCTTGTGTTTTGCAGTCATACTAAACCCTAAGTGTGGGGAAGTTAATGGTGGTCTAGTCAAGATTCGGTGGAGCATATAGTGCAACATCAAAGTTTAAGGAACGTGGGCCAAGGTTGCAAAAGTACTTATCAGCAGGACCTGTTTGACAAGAGAGATTCGAATCGGGTGCATGTGTCTCTTTCCTTTACTTTAGTTGTTAAAATGTTTAAGTTCCCATGTATCACACTCGAATTTTAAATGAAAAATTACAGTGGGGACAATGTAATGTTTAAGTGTGGGGATGCCGGGATTGGAGTTGAAAGGTGGAAAATGTTAAGAATGTCCCGAGTTTAAAATTTTTATACACAATGAAAAATGATAGAAAAACTGGAATTGTTAAAAAATAATAATTAAAAAAATAAAAAAAATTATAAATAAATAAGTAAATATTAAATAGTATTAATAATAATAAATAAATAAATAAATAAATAAATAATAATAGTAACAGAACAATAACACACTTAATTTGGGATGTGTCGGTAGGCTCAGCCTTAAGAATGAAAGGGCGGTTTGGTTATTGACAAATTGAACCTCTAATTGTTTGATTTTAGTGGGAAACATTTTCGGGTTTTGGTTGTTTAGCTAAGCCTGTGTAAGGACTGGGATGAAAGGTCGGGCCATACTCAAGCCTTTTTGTTATATTTGATCACCAAAAGAAAATTTTTAAAATATGAATAGACTACTGAATGATGCTTAGATAGGCTTAACGTTAGAGTATGCTAGATGGCTTGTGATATAAACATAACGAAAATGCTTCTAGTTTAAGTGGTTAACGCTTCATAGGTGTAAGGTTTTATAACCTTAAATCCTGTATTGATGGGATGCTCAAGGGTTCGTAGACCATGAGTCTTTATGCGGTATATCATCTTGGTATTCATATCTTCTAAGTGGATTTATGAATATTAAAAGAGCTCAAAGAGCAAACCCGCAGTTTATCTGCCAAATATAAGTCATTAAACATGATCATTACGTGCTTTTAAAGTACAATTACAATACTGACTTGATCATCCACGCTATTAGTCATATGGGGTCCCCGTGCTCGCGTCTCATTACCATTAAGAAACGGAGCACACGGGACATGTCATATGTAAGCCCTACAGATGAATTCGTGCATACTCACCCATGGAGATGGACTTTGGAGTGTTGCTTGATAACGGGGGTATACCATGTAGTGGGGACTATTTGCTAGTTAGTTACATAATTGTACCTTAATCGTATCTAATGGCCATTCTGGTAGACTTTGATGCTTAAGTTTAGGTTTTGGTTTGATAAAATATCCATGATTGTTTTAGCTATTACATATGGGCTTAAAATGGTACACATGGTTGTGCATAGTTTTGATCATCTAACTCTAAGGTTTAAGTCAAGTTGGGGTGGTCTGGCTCGGTAAAACCATAATGAATCATGGTAAGGCGGCTTCAGGGCCTTGATGTGTGGGTTCCATTTAATCATATAAACTAATGAAATTGACACGCCTTATTTGTCTCGGTAAGTTTTAGGGCATGGGTTTAAGTGGATAGCAATATCGGTAATCGCGGTTTTCGTGTTATATATTAATAATAAAAATAAGTTGAGTATTCAGTAAAAACAGTTTCCGGTTCTGATTTCATTGCACATCTTTTTCGGGACGAAAAAGGATAAGTGTGGGAATGTGATGTGTGGGTGAAATAATGTGTATTAAGTAAGTTATATCGTGTATTTTATGTGTTTATATGTCTTAGCCGTGTCAATCAATTGGATTAAATTGGACACGTCAATCAATAGGATTACTTTGAGTGGTTTTACGTTTACAGGTGAGCGGAGCTTAGGAGCTAAATTGGCGCATATGAGATGGAGTGGAAATAGAGATTTTATTGCATGGAATGATAGATAATTTGAAGACGAAGACGTGGCCGAAAACGGTGCGTAAAACGGAGCTATAACGAAGAAGTTATGGGCGAAACAGTGCAAGGGGGATGTCACCGTAAAGCAGTAGCTGATGACCGTAGGTTTTTGTGGGGAGACCGTAGGCTATGGTGGCCTGGGCGGAAAAACACGATTTTTAGGTTTTTGTTGACTATTTTAAGCCCGGTTCAACCCTAGGCCGCCTATCTTCCATATCACAACATACTTGGACGTTTTTGGAGCATCTTTCCACCATTATAACACATCCTAATCACCCGAATCATCCATGGTATCATCTATTCAAGAATCAAAGAAGCCATTGAAGATGCATATGCTAGGCTAATCTCCTCGTGACTATCTCCGGGTGTAGGGTTGAGTTGTTCATTGGATTGTTGGTACTCTAAACCTTATTTTTGGATTTTGTTTGTGTGCTTAAATATACTTTTGGGTAATCAATGAGATTTAAAGTTTATCAGTTAATGATTTTGGTCATCATCAATTAGGATTGAGTTCTTAGTGTCATTGGCCTAGTTATCTTTAACCATATTACTGAATTGATTCATCACTGCCTAAGATTAACAATCAAATAGATTATTCTTTAGCCGCCCTTCTCATTCTTAAGGCTGAGCCTACCGACATCTCAAATTAAGTGTGTTATTGTTCTGTTATTATTATTATTATTATTTATTTATTTATTATTATTATTAATACTATTTAATATTTAGTTATTTATTTATAATTTTTTTTTATTTTTTTATTTTTTTAGTTATTATTTTTTAGCAGTTCCAGTTTTTCTATCATTTTCATTGTGTATAAAAATTTTAAACTCGGGACATTCTTAACATTTTCCACCTTTCAACTCCAATCCCGCATCCATTTTGATCGATGTCGAAAGGTCAATAAAAAATATTTATAAAATACCTTTACTAGCAAGGGCAAGTAAGGTGTCGAATCCATAGTGAATCAGTGGAAAGTGCTAATCAAGTTCAATTTGTAATAACTAGTTATACTAGGCGGACAAACGATGTCAAGCGGTTTTAAAGATTTGTTTTAAACGAAACGATTACTAATTTGATTTGTAAACAATTATGAAAAGGGTAACCAATCTCTAGGTTTCAGGTTTTGAAGTAAATTAGATTGATGATTAAACCTATTGAATTTATAACCTTTGTTTGAATTACTAAACCAAGACACTAGATGTGTGGCTATGTTGATCGTTAGAACTTAATCCAATTGATTGACACGGCTAAACAATAATCTACTTGATTGTTAATCTTAGGCAATGATGAATCAATTCAGTAATATGGTTAAAGATAACTAGGCCAATGACACTAAGAACTCAATCCTAATTGTTCATGACCAAACTCATTAACTGATAAACTTTAAATCTCATTGATTACCTAAAAGTATGTTCAAGCACACAAACAAAATCCAAAAATAAGGTTTAGAGTACCAAAAATCCAATGAACAACTCAACCCTACACCCGGAGATAGTCACGAGGAGATTAGCCTAGCATATGCATCTTCAATGGCTTCTTTGATTCTTGAATAGATGATACCATGGATGATTCGGGTGATTAGGATGTGTTAGAATGGTGGAAAGATGCTCCAAAAACATCCAAGTATGTTGTGATATCGAAGATAGGCGGCCTAGGGTTGAACCGGGCTTAAAATAGTCAACAAAAACCTAAAAATCGTGTTTTTCCGCCCAGGCCACCGTAGCCTACGGTCTCCCCACTGTAAGCTATGGTGGGACCGTAGCCTACGGTCATCAGCCACTGCTTTACGGTGACATCCCCCTTGCACTGTTTTACCCATAACTTCTTCGTTATAGCTCCGTTTATCACACCCCAAACCAGGTCCTAGGAGTGTGACCATCAGTTGGTACCTGTTTTGAAAATATATCAGAGTAGCGGGTTCATTTTAGCGGAAGACTTTAAATATTAAAATATTATTAATTTACATTATCAAAATTTCTCGGGAATTAAACACCCAAGTTTCAGTCTTACAAAATCATAATATTAATTATACAAGGATTTATATTTATCAAAAACGACCCATCTGTAGCGATCTTCTAATGACTCCCATCCTTGTATATCATCTATTGTAACGCCCGTTTATTCCGGTTTCAAGAACTAAAGCTTGTAGAGTATGTATAATTCTCAGGATTTATCCGACGTTTCTCGGAAGCCTTTACGTCATCCCGGTACGTCTAATCGCTTAACATTTCTTCCAAGTTGCATTATTATTAAATTCCGGGGGCTAGAATGAAATTGTTTTATAATATAACAATAGACAAAAAAATAAACCCTAGCCCTAGCTGCTGCTGCTGCGATCGGCCGAGTACAGCCCTCCCCCCTTCATTGCTTCGACTTTTTGATCAATTCCAAGCTCCTAGAAGTATTTCAAGGTATGTACTACAATCCCCAACACTCTTTTTGTTCACCCCTAATCGTTTTGATGCTTAATTTTGTCGATACTTCTCGTTAGACAGATTTTCGGCCAAGGTGTAATTGACCCACTTCCCGTGGATAAAAATTAGAGTTTCCGGTGTTGAAAGATTCCCAGGTATGGCATTTACATCATATTAAAATTTCGTAGCCATTGGAGGTGTTTAGGTTGGTCAATCGATTTTAGTTCGAAAACTAGGGTTTATCGGGTGTAGAATTGCAAATTGTTGAGTTGATGCGTTAATCGGTTGGATGACCAACCAAATCAGTTTGTACGGCCCTAGGGGAGTCTAAGGGCTGTGGAAAAATTATTTTTTTGATGCTCGGGGCTGTTTTGGTTGGTGCTTGGTCAATCAAGTCGGCGGTGCGCGAATTTTCGTTAAATGTTAAATTGAGAGTTGTAAAAAGGAACCGTCAGCCCTATCAACCCGGGTGACTTAATTATGAAGAATGAAAGGATTAAAATGGGAATTTGGCCCATTTGGGGCTGATTCTTTTAACAATTTGTTTTATGGTTCATTACGCGCATATTCGACTCGATTTGATTGCCGACGGGCGAGTGGTGCATCATGGTTAGCCCCGACTTTAATCGTAGGGTGGATTTGGTTAATTGAAAGTTGTTGGGCCTTGGGCGAATTTTTGGGCCTTGGGCCGAGTTGTTGGGCCTTGGGCCAAGTGTTGGGCCTTGGGCCAAGTTGTTGGGCTTGAATGGCCCATTAGACAAGAGTGTTCTTACAGTCTAGCTTAGTAACACGTTGTGTATACTTTACAGGCCCTTGCTTGTGATTGTGCACTTAGGGATTTCCTAGCTCGTTGCAGGTGTTCGATTGATTTCAGGTGAGTTCATGATGCCCCTTTTTACTCTTTTTAAGTTTTGGGCTAGCATGCACACCTAAGTGTTTTCTCACTTGATGAAATGTTTTAAATGGTTTTACATAGGCTTGCTAGTATTGGTAGGCCTTGGAATGTTATAGAATGTGTGTATGTATATACATCTATATATATATATTTAGAATGACCAATATTTGGCGAATGTTGTAGTCGTCTCGACTACTGAATGTTGCGTATGCCTACTTTGTGTTTGCATGTGCCGAATGTTACGTGTTTGGGGTGTAAGTTTTCTCGGCCCTGAATGTTATTATTGAATGTTATATGTGTGTATATATATATTGATATATATATATATGAATACACGTATAGAGATGTTCATACGTAAGAATGACTATTTATTGAATGTGGTGACCTAACCGATGTACTTCCGTTTGCTGTTTTAAAACCGTTGGAATGATTATTAAGACTTTTGCTACTTATTTAAAACTTGAACTCACTCAGCTTAAGTTGACTTTGTGTGCATGTTAGTGTGAGATTTCAGGTTAGGAAGAGGATGCCTTATCGCTTGGACGTGCACGGAGCTACTTGGATGGTGAAGGGCATACTGGAATGAAGAATTGTTTATGAACATTTTATTTCAAAAGACTTATAAAAGTTATACTTAATTTTGGTTTTGGGGTTAAATCCCTGGGTTTTGGGAACTCATTCATTTATTTACGTTTTCCGCCGAATTATACTCTGTGATGTTATTTTAATGAAAAGAATTGTTTTTAAGTTTAATTATTTTTACGAGTGTTTTGAATGATTATCAACTGTGGGGTTCCCGGGGTTCGGGGCCTTACATCTATAGTCATCTAGTTACCTGCATAGGTGGGAAAAACACGTCAGCTATATGCTGGTGAAAAGTTGACTCGATAAAACTTTTACAACAGTCGTCAAATACAAACATAGTTTTCTGTTTCACAAACTCAGCAGGAACGCCTGTCCATTCCCGGGATTTGTACCACTGCCCTACACACACAATTCAAAGGTTCCCCGAGTATATAGGCCCTGTTCGGAGACAACCTTCCCCTAGGCTATATAACCTTGTTGGAGAACCGGTTATGACTGACTTGGTTTTGTCTGCCAATTATCAGTTATGTTTGTATCCAGACACATGTGTATTTGGTCTGAGTTGCTTTTTATTTTCTATTTTGTATTATAACGATTTTAGAGATTTTATCTCATGCAAACATTTATCAGACTCTTTGTAATAAACAACCTGTCTATTACAAGAGTAAAATCAGTTCAGACAGTAAAAGGTTAACGTGTTCACCTTATATTATCAGTAGGAAATCTCAACCTCCTTGACTTCAGTATGCTATTAACCTATATTCATAATAGGTATGCATAAGTACCTAGTTGGTATAATTCAACAGACTTTAAGTCTGTTACAATTTCAGCAGACTCGAGGTTTGATCAACAGACTTAATGTCTGATTCAGTTCAGCAGACTCGAGGTCTGATCAGCAGACTTAATGTCTGACCTAACCTTAGTATAGTTATAGTCGTTTTATGAAAATACTTTGAATGTACATATGACGTTTGGAATAGCACGCTTTGGCCTAATAGAGGATATCACGTTGGCAAACTTCTCCAGGTAAGCAAACGGGTCCCTCGGTTGATTGGGATTTGTACGAATTGCTTTCCTTAGGCAAGAAGAGTCTACTAATGATACCCCCCTTCCAGTTACTACATGCCCGTCAAAATAATAGTTTTGATAACATTACTTCACGTGAAAGCAACGTCTTTGCTTTATAAAACATTACTTGAAAAATAATTACAGTTTAACGACTATACCCTTAATTAAGCTATCTCTTATGTATTTAAAGTAACTAGTAAAGTAACTTAACCTTAATCCAACCTTAATCGGCTCGACGAAACTTAAGAACTAAAGAAATCTGCAGCACTTCGACTTGCACTTCGTTTTCAAGATTAATAGCTCGTTCGGCAGCGTAACAACACCCGATTCTTTGCTAGGATAACCTCGGAACCACCAGAACTCTCTTGGCACGAATCCCTAGGTTATGTGTGTGAAAATGGGATGAATGGGCTGTGTTCGTGGCTGCCCTATTTATAGCCGTTTTTGTGCATCTTCGCGATACGCGAAGATGCTTGACTGAGCATCTTCGCGATACACGAAGTTGCTTAAGTCGGTGCCGCAATTTTGCATGTCAACTCCAAGCTGCCACGTGTCACCACGTCACTGGATAACGTTGAAATGTGTGCCAGCATCTTCGCGATACGTGAAGATATCCTTCTTTGCATTTTCTCGATACGCGAAGGTGCAAAATTTCATTTTCAGTCCTTCTAATTCTGGATTTGACATTTTTAGCCCTTTAACTTCTAATCTTGACATTTTTGGCCCAAAACTAGATGGGGTATTTTCACGGTGTTACACCGTTTTACGCACCGTTTTCAGCCACGTCTTCGTCTTCAAATTATCTATCATTCCATGCAATAAAATCTCTATTTCCATTCCATCTCATATGTGCCAATTTAGCTCCTTTAAGCTCCGCTCACCTGTAAACGTAAAACCACTCAAAGTAATCGTGTCCAAGACATATAAACACATAAAATACATGATATAACTTACTTAACACACATTATTTCACCCACACATCAGTAATTCGTCATTCTGTGGCATAATAGAATATGACATATAGTGTAGAAGGATTGGTAGAATTGAATAAGTGACAAGTTTTCAAAGATCTGAGGGAACTAGATAGTAAGTTCTATGAAAATTTTGTCTTAGGGAAAGCTAAGAGGGTTCAATTTAGAAAATAAGACATAGTTTGAAGGGTATATTGGACTATATACATGCAGATCTTTGGAGTCCTGCTAAAGTGGATTCTTTAGGAGGGGCAAGATACTTCTTAAGTATAGTAGATGACTATTCAAGAAGGGTATGGGCACATATATTGAAACATTATAAGGATGACACTCTTGATAAATTCAAATAATGGAAGGCACTGGTTGAGAATCAGACAGATAGAAAGATTAAGAAGCTTAGGACTGATAATGATCTTGAGTTCTGTAGTGGCTGGTTCAACAAGTATTGCAAAGAAAATGGGTTTTATAGGCATATGTCAGTTCCAGGTACACCTCAACAAAATGGTTTAGTTGAGAGAATGAATAGAACTCTTCTAAACAAAGTTTGGTGTATGCTTATTAGCTCTGGAATGCCCAAAAGTTTTTGGGCAGAAGCAGTGTCCACTGCTGCTTATCTTGTTAACAGATCTCCTTCATTAGGTATTTACAAGAAAATACCAATGGAGATGTGGACCGGTGGTAATACCAGTTATGATCATCTAAGGGTATTTGGGTCATTATGCTATTCTCACATCAGCCAGGGAAAGCTTGAACCAAGGGCTGAAAAATGCATTTTCTTGGGGTATCCTGAAGGAGTGAAGGGTTGTAAATTGTGGAGGTTGGATGATAAAGGTCTAAGGATTAAGATAAGCAGGGATGTGGTGGAGTTTAGAGAAAGTATCATGTACAGAGATGCTGTTAATATAGGAAAAGGAAAGGGTTCTTGGGATAAGGAAGTTCATATTGAGGTGGAGGATATTGACAAAGATGTAACTGAAAGAAATGAGGTTACAAGTCAAGAGGGTTCATCTAGCAGATCTTAATATGGTTATAGTCTTACTAAGGAGAGAACAAGAAGAACTATTAAACCTCCTCTAAGGTTTAGAGATTCAGAAGATGTTTCTGCATTTGTGTTTCAGATTGCAGAAATGGAAGATGTGTGTGAACCTTTGAGCTTTAATGAAGCCATAAACTCAGTTCATAATGAGTTATGGATTAAAGCAATGGAAGAAGAAATGGGTTTGTATAAGAATATGACTTGGGTATTGGTGGATAAACCCAAGGATCAGAAGCTTGTGTCATGCAAGTGGATTTATAAGGTGAAAGAAGGTATACCAAGAGTCGAGAAACCAAGGTTTAAAGTGAGGTTAGTGGCTAAGGGGTTTACACAAAGACTTGGTATAGATTATAATGAAATATTTTCGCTTATTGTTAAACATACATCCATAAGGGTATTATTGTCATTAATTGCTTTGGAAGATTATGAATTCGAGCAGCTTGATGTGAAAACTGCTTTTCTTCATGGGGTTTTGGAAGAAAACATTTATATGAAACAACCTTAGGGATTTGAAGAGAAAGGTAATAAACAAAAGGTGTGCTTGCTGATGAAGTCATTGTATGGCTTAAAATAATCTCCAAGACAATGGTACATGAGATTTGATGCGCACATGATCAATTATGGGTTCAAGAGAAGCAGTCATGACAATTGTGTGTATTTCAAAGAATACAACAAAGGTAATTTTGTGTATCTTTTGTTATTGTTGTATGTGGATGATATGTTGGTAGCATGCAAAGATAAGAATCAGATTGATGCTACTAAGGTGTTGTTAAAAGAAGAGTTCAACATGAAAGAATTAGGTGTTGCAAGGAAGATATTGGGTATGGAGATAACAACAGACAGAAATAATAGAAGGTTATGGATATCACAGAAGTCATATGTGGATAAGGTGTTAAAAACTTATCATATGCACAATAGTAAAGCTTACATTATAATAAGTGTGAATCTTAATGAATTTTTATAACGTATTTTAATAATAAATGTTATTAACTGTAATTTTTAAAAAAAATTCTATATATAGATTTATTATTTTGAATATAAACAATAATAAACACTTTAATTATGTACTAACCAACATGTAACACTAACGTAAACCCAATTCGTTAAATTTGTATAAAAATAAGATTAATAAGTTAATATAATATTGAAATTATGGAAATAACTAATGAAAACAATATTCTAGGTTTCAATATCGTAAATGATTTTGGAAAGCGAAAATAGTGGAATGCGAATGAAACAGATATTTTGGTTTAAAATTTGAATGCTTTTAATTAAGTAATTTTTCTTATAAGACATATTAAATTAACTATATTCAAATGTATAAAAAACATTATAAATCAAGTTATAAAATATATGATTATGAAGCATTTTGGTCTGAGTTATATAAGAAAATATTGAAAACTAAATATTGATCTTCTTATTGTTAAAACATTTTATACTACACAAAAAAGTCATATAAATAAAGGTTTAATTTCATACTTACCCTTACAAAATGACAATGGCAAATAGTTCATATAGTAAATCATTATATATATGGATTATAGTTATAATATTCAACTTCAATGATTTAATGCTAAACACCAAGATATATATAATAGGTATTCTCAATGTTTGCAATATTTATACAAATTGTTTGAAAAAAAATTAAGAAAATACACATTTTTCTTGAGCTCAAATGCATATGAGAAAATTATTAAATCCAAATTTGAAACCAATCTTATATAAAAAATTATGCACTGTTGTTCGAAACCCAGTTTAAATGTAGTGTACCGTACAAATCCAAATTCTTTGACAATGATGCACCTTTATTTTCCTTATTTGTAATTTCCCGTGACTTTAAAATTTTATTTTAACAGACCTGCAACTTCAATTTTTATATTTCCTTATTTTTTTATTTCACAATTAATGTTAATAAATGAATCGGTTAGGATTTACATTTAATAAAAATATTGAATTCATTTATTGAAATGATTTAAAAGATAAGGACCATACATTAAAATTGGTTGAAAAAAATGTGAGGAGAGCTATGAGATTGACAAGTGGCAAAAGTGATAGTCTTTTATTAGAGTAGATAGATACTAATACGGTAATAATATTTGTTGAACGTGGATTTTTAATATTAAATTTATCTCAGGGATATTTAGGTTAACGAATTAAAGTTAAAGAATGTAAGCACTAACTTATTATAAAGCTATATTTAACAATTTAACGAATTAATTTAAAGTAACGGGGTTATGAACTAATTTTAACGGTTTAATGAAAATGTGTTAATTAAATATTATTTCAACAATAGTTTATTATTAACATGAGGAATTATGATGTTTCCTAAGTACGAGTTTAAGGATATAATTTTATTCTCGAATATGATTATGTTATCAAGTAAAAATTAATTGTTACGAAAAGGTGATATATATTAATCGAAATTTTACAAACTTTACTAAAAATAAAAAGTTGGGTTTTTATGTAGGTTCCTGAACGGATCGTACACGGGATATCGCTAACAACGCAGGTGCGGAATCCCTGCGCAGGTAGTTACGAGTGTAGAGATAGAATCACACGAGCAATAAATCAAACACGTTATATTGATAACCGAACACGTGACTCACGGTCACTATTACAGAAGATGACACGTAACAATACGAAACACACTGAAACAAACCCTAAAACGACCAACCCAAACTGTTTCGTCTGAAACAGTTTATATACACGATAGGCGAAGTTGTCAATAACTTCGCTGATTCAACAAGTTCGCCATAGCGAACTTGTTGACAACTTCGCGCATTACAAAACAAACATAAACAAAACATAATTACATTACAGACTCGATTACAAATGCTAGACTATGAACTACTGACACACATGTACCAACAGACTCCCTCTTGGCAGTAGCTTCATATCTTGATCTTTAAATCTTGAGTCTTGTAATCTTCACCTCTACGCGTGCGCCCCTTCTCTCACACATACCGACACTACCCTTTGATATTTCCTAGCTTGATCCTTCCAAGCAGGAATGTAGAAGATCTTCTTCTCGTTGAGCACTTTCAAATCAGCCTTCGATAGATTAACAAGATGCATCGGGTCGTACACCCGAAGTACTTCTTGTTCATCCTCATCTTCCATTACCGCCTCAGCTGTCTCACAATCCACGTACCACCATTTTAAATCTTTTAGGACGTTCTTGGGCATAACTTTCATCGGTACTTCTTTCAAATGACGGACTGGTTTATACTTCATTACCATCCAAGGTTTGCCGTCAGCCCTCATTCCACGATCTTTGTCTTCTATCAACTTTCCTTTTTGAGGCTTTAGCAGTTCAAACTTTTTGTCTTTAATGGCTTCTTTCCAGACGATCTTCCCAATGATTCTTGCCATATCATCATTACTTCTATTGATCAACCCCAATCTCGCTAAATCTTTCACCTCACATTCTGGTAAGGAATTCAGAGATCTCAACAATCTCTTAAAGTACTGAATGCCGTCGTACCGTTTGATCACAAATAGTTTCAGCTCTTTGTCGTACAACCAGCATATGATTCCTTTCTTTGACTCTGCATAGCCCTTTATATTATAAGTCTTTCTGAACATCGTTGGCACTGCAGGCTTCTTGGTTTTAACAAACCACTGAGCACAGCCTTCTTTCCAGTTCGGCTGCTCCTCCCATACTGTATCTTCTATCACGCTCTCATCCCCCAATTCTGATCTCTCAACAGCTGGAATCTCATGTTCCACTGAATCATCCACAATCTCACCTTCTTCTAATACATCTTCCACATTAATCTGTTCTCCAATCCTCTCAATCTCATCCATAGGCAACACGTCATCATCATCCATCAACTCATCGTCCTCCTCCTCATCCAACTCCTTCAACGCATCAATAACGTCTTCAACATCAGCGTCGTCATCCACAACTACAACATCATCACCAGCTGCATTTGTAGACTCCCCCTCAGTTGTGGAAGCTCCAAGAGCCTGAGAGGTTCTTGGCAGCTCATCACCTGCACCTGAAGGTGCATTGGGATCATCGTCATGATCTTCTCGTCTTTTCGTTCTCAACTCATCGCCCCTACACGTCTTCTCCCCCTGAGATGCCAAGTAATCCTTGAAGGCATCTATTATTCGTCCATGTTCAACCAGGAGGGCAGCTTGTAGTCGATTGGATTCCACTAGGCGGTCAATAGTCTTTGACTGTTCAGCAACAATCCGCTCTAGCGAAAGAATCCTCTCGGTATCTGAAGTAGGCAATGGAGTTGGAGGAACATCAGCAGAAGTGACCGCAGGTGGTACACTTGGTAACCCTGCAGTAGAAGTGATTGTCGACTCCACAAACCGTGCAACTACCACCGGTGGATTAAGCGGTTGAGGTGGTAGGGACACAATTGTTGGTGCCGACGTCTCGATCGCTGTAACCTGTGCAGTAGTAGGAATAAGAGACATACCAGATAAGGCAGGTGGAGCAAAACGTACTAGTCTTGAAGATTCTCCAGCTCCCGAACCTATCCCTCTCTGTTCTCTTCTTGAACGTCTTAGCACAATCTGTACTGCCTCCTCTTCATCCACTTCATCCTCATCCTCCTCCACGGTTCTCGGCCTCTTTCCCGTAGTCCGTTCCCGAGACACCATAAGTCTTCTTGCCTCAGCAAACGTCTCGTCTAGATCAGAGTCAGCTACCGAAGTAGCTGCTCTGGTAACATCCATAAACTGAGGACCCGAGACATCCATATCAAACAAACCATGTCCACTAAAAGCAGCATCTAGATCAACATGTTCAGCAGTGGACACAGCCTGAGATATAGTAGCTGGCACAGCAGCAGAAGATACAACAGGCGCAGCTGATACAGCATGAGGTGCTGCCGCCCGATGTGGTTGCGGATCCCTGAACTCGTCCCCTCCTGCAGGAACATACTCCGGGTTAATGAGATACCCGAAAAGTGGAGTATGCCTGGGACGCCGCTCAGGGTTGCTACGAGTGCTCGACGTTCTGCACTGAGCAAAGATACGTTTTGTTACGCACTCAACGTATCTGATAGGGCGTCTTTGCGGTATAGACGGAGCGACATGATTAATAATCATTTGTAGAAACCGAGGATACATAATAAAACGCTCGCGCGCCGTCGCCCGTCTCTGACGATCTATCTCGTAAAAGATTAGCTGACTAAAAGAATATCTGCGGTTGTAAGTCAGCGCAATCATAGCCGATTGCATCGTCGCACCCATCCCGTCTGTTCCTGCCTTTCTGCCGGACATGCATACTATCAACACGTGCATCAAAAAGCGCCATTGATCCAGCAGAAAGCCTTTCCTCCTCTGCGAGTCCCCCAGCGGACCCGAATAACCCATCCTTAAGTAAGCTCCGTCACGGAAAGGAGCTACGAATTCCGTTGGGTCGTCTCTCGTTTCATCACCGAACTGCAGAGCCAACCGCGTGTCTTCCGAGGAAAACTGTATGTCTTGACCATTGACAGTTGCTCGCATCACTGGAGGCTCAGGTCTGCAATCATAATACACCGTCTGCCAGAAATCTTGAATGTTGGGCAGAGATATGGGTAGTGTATTAGTGATCGCGTGAAAAACTCGTGATCGTTGGAGAAATGTGATAATCTCCCTATAGTCTTCAATGCCTCGTGCGTCTGGATCCAAAGTGATGTATTGGTTATGGGCTGGGAAGAATTGTCGTTGCTCATCACCATCATCACCTCCAGCACCTCCAACAGCAGCCATATCTGCACAAAACAAATCAAGTTAGAGACCATATAACCATCTCACAAGTTCGCTGTGTACCATGTGCGAAGTTGTGATGTACAGGCGAATTTAAAGGTGAGGCGAAGTTGGGAACAACTTCGCTTCATCTGTAACTTCGTCTAAAATCTTATAAAAAATTTGAAATAGGCGAAGTTGTGTTCAAGGCGAAGTTATGGATAACTTCGCCATAGGCGAAATTAAGCTTCAAGCGAAGTTGTGGATAACTTCGCTGAAGGCGAACTTAAGCCACTGGCGAAGTTGAGAATAACTTCGCGTAAACCTTAACTTCGCCTGAATCTGAACCGGCGACTGTTCAGATTCAAACAAGTTATATCCGACGTTTCGGACCGATTTAACGATCCACCAATGAAGAACGGCATGGATTAATGATATTGAGACGTGAAGGACGTCCATGAACACGTAACACAAAGGTGAAAAACTTGGTTTTGAAGGTTCGACGACCCGAGGTCTCGAACCGGGTAAAACTATAACGAACGAGTAAGTTTGGATGATATTGATAACACATACCACGAGTATAGTAGAAACTAGGAACACAAGATCGAAATCGAAAGTGAAGAATAAGATCTGGATGTAATGGTGTTTAGAACAAGTTCGCCGGTAATTCGAAAAAAAAAATGATACTGTTACTGTTTACAATCCCTTATATAGGGCAGAGTTGGTTCAGGCGAAGTTACGCTTAACTTCGCCAAGGCGAAGTTAAGCACAACTTCGCCGAATTCAACAACTTCGCCCGTAATTTTCAAAATCAGCCCTTTAAGTTTGAATAATCTAGAATTTAACCTTATAAAGTACCAAAAAGAGTTAAACAAATATGATCAAGACCTAGTAACCAACAATAATATAACTACAAAAAAAAAACTTAGAAAAATTTTAACGAAATAAGGGATCAAATTTCAGTCTAGTCAGGGACCACTACGTTTTAGAAAAGATCCTAACAGGAATCATACTAACGATGTGACTGTCACTTAGATCCGTGTTTAGCTGTATTATGACATAGAGACACAGGTTGTAAGCATGTAAATAACGTAAATGGTTTTCATCGTTTCTGTGATACGGATTAAGGTTCAGTTAAGCTCAAAAGTTTAAGTTGGCAACATCTCAGAGATAATGATGTCTTCTATCTATTCTCAAAGCGTATTTGGCTATACCCAAGTCACCCCGAATTGACTTCGACCCATAATGTCTGATTATCTTGTAGATACACTATGTCTGCCTCCCGTTTTCTTCTAACTCCAGACTTGAGAAGTCTTGATTGTTACTATGTCTCATAAGTATTTAAAAATATACACGTATATATATATATATATATATATATATATATATATATATATATTTTTTTTTTTAAATTAAACATTTTTATCGACTTCGGAGTACTAAATCACTGCAAGTCCCGAATCTGGATCACTGCAGTATCTTGAAATGCTTTCTTCACGGGAATCAGAACACTCACGGGCTCGTGTATGACTGGGTAGTCGCTTTTCTGCCTATCCTTCGAAAAGATATGTATGAAGACATACAAAACTCTTAAGGAGTTTCCACGTAAATTCGAGTAAATTTAAGTTAGTATCACATACACTTTTACGCACCATAAAAATTACCATGACATACAATGACTGTTCTAAAGCCTTTTAAGCCTAATAACTTCACTAGTTAAGCACAGACAATCAGTATATATATCATTTTCCAAGGTTGGATCAATTTTCTGTTAAACACAGCATAGAACTTCATACGAAGTAACAGACTTGAAAATTAATTTCATTTCCCTAAAAAAAACTTTAAATTCAATCGCCCCAATCACGTCAAAGTCGTCAGGTAAACGGCTATCCTGAAGATCCAGTGGATCAACTGGACCGACCACATACAAGTATGTGTCCTTCTTACTAAGTATGACCGACTAATTTTCAGCAACTGAAAGAACACACGTCATAGCTGCCCCGGACACTTTCAGTCTTCCGGTTAATGGCTATCCTCATTCTCTAAGTTGAAACGAGGACCAAAACATATCCTAGGATATGTCCATCAAACTGAGGTAACTGACTAATTTTAAGCAAAAATGACCCATGTTTTTTTTTTTTTTTTTTTTTTTTTTTTTTTTTTTTTTAACAAAGACATGGTTACTCGGGATTGATCATCCCGTTTAGCTCAATTAGGTTTTGAAATCTGGATTTATCAAACGCTTTTGTAAACAAGTCAGCAAAATTTTCAAGTGTATCAACTTTTTCGATCTTTATCAGTTTCTTCTCAGCACAATCCCGTATGAAGTGATGACGAATGTCAATATGCTTAGTTTTACTGTGCTTCACGGGATTGTTAATTACTGAGATGGCGGCAGTGTTATCAATTAAAATAGGAGTAAGTAAGAAATTCAGACCATAGTCGCGCAATTGTTGCTGAATCCACAAAACCTGAGAGCAGCAGTTGGATGCTGCCATGTATTCAGCTTCGCATGTTGAAATTGCAACTGATGTCTGTTTCTTGCACTGCCAGGAAACTAATCTTCCTCCAAGAAACTGACAGCCTCCTGTTGTTGACTTCCGACTCTGATTACAGCCACCATAATCAGAATCTGTATACGCCACCAGTTCAACGTCTCCTCCCTTTGGGTACCACAACCCTAGTTTCGGCTTGCCCTTAAGATACCGCAAAATCCTCTTCACACCTTTCATGTGAGATTCCTTTGGGTTTGCCATCTGATTCAGCGCCCAATCTGTGATTGACGCAGATTGGGGTGTCATATGGAGAACTGTCCTCCATCTTGAATCTTTTAAGCACATCATGAACATACTTTGTTTGATGAATGAACATCCCATCTCGTGCCTATAGCATGCACATTCTTTGGTTTTTCAACCAAGGTCCAAACTTCCATTTTTTCGAACTGAGCCAACTCTTCTTGCATGGCTTCGACCCACGAGCTGTCCTTTAAAGCCATTTGATAATTCTTTGGTTCAATTTGGCTTATAAAGCAGGAGTACAAACATTCATTCATTATACCCGTTTCTTTTATGGTTGAATAAACACAGGTGTGCTCATTCAGGCTACTTCTGGTTTGTACACCAGAGGACACATCACCTATAACATTCTCCAATGGGTGATCTTTGTGAATTCTCGTGGTCGGAACAGCACCGACATGCAAATTGTCTTCCAAGTTTGAAGAGATCTCATCTATAGTAGTTTCAGGCTGAGAGTGAAAAGGATTAATAAACTCATCTTCAGTTGAGGCCGCAGGGGTATCGATAGGGTTTGATGTGGAAGGCTGAGATCTTTCTGTCATCTGATGTTGCATTACCTCCTCTTCCTCATCAAATATCATCTTCGTCACTGCTCTTTCGTCTTCTTCAGAAATTTCCAAAGTAGGTACGTTAAACGACTTAAAAAGTTTAACATAGTCAAACAGCTCAGCAGGTCCATTGCTTGGTTTTGGCGGTTGGTAACTAGTAATGTCGGTGTTACAAACCACCTCCACCTTGCAAGTTGTCGTATTGAAGACCCGTCTGTTGGGAGTCCCAACAACATAACCGACTAGGATTCCCTCATCAGCTACTTCACCAAATTTCGAATTAGTCTTCAAAATCGAACAAGGAGACCCAAAAGGTTCAAGACCGCACAAGTTGGGCTTCCTTCCGTGCATAAGCTCGTAACAGGTTTTTCCAAGTCTTTTAACGGTTAACACCCGATTCAGAACATAGCAGGCTGTAGCAACTGCTTCAGCCCAGAACATCACAGGAAGCTTTGAGTCTGCCAGCATAGTTCTGGCTCCTTCAATCAACGTTCGGTTCTTCCTTTCAGCTACTCCGTTCTGTTGTGGAGTATACGGAGCGCTGTATTGATGCTCAATACCCTTCTGAAGACAAAAGATTTCCATCTCAAAGTTCTTGAACTCTGTCCCATTGTCGCTTCTGATGAATTTAACTGATTTACTCATGACGTTCTCGACTTTTGTAATTAGATTCTTCACCATCTGAGTTGTCTCGTCTTTCGTTTTCAGAAAATATACCCACGAGTATCGCGAGTAATCATCAGTTATCACCAAGCAGTAAGAAGTACCACCTAGACTTTGTACATTCACCGGACCGGAGAGATCCATATGAAGTAGTTCTAGAGTACCAGCAATTGAGTTGATCGTCTTGGTGAGATGGCTTTTCTTGTGTTGTTTTCCCTTCTTGCATGCTATGCATTTATCTTCAAAGTTAAAACTCTTTAAGGGAACGCCCATCACAAGCCCATTTTTGACAATGAAGTTCATCTTACGAAGATGAATATGTCCCATTCTCCTGTGCCATAATTCTGATTTTGATTCGCTTGCCTTTGTCATTAAACAGGATTCTCCGGTGGCCATTTCAGTAGACCTCATATCCATCACGTATGTATTCGTTTCACGTGGAGCTTTCATTACTATCCATTCTTCTGGTATATGAAAACCAGGCTTCAATACAATCGCTTCATTCTTAGTGAAATGGACAGTGTATTCTTTATCACAAATCTGCGACACACTCAGCAGATTGTGCTTTAATTCCTCCACAAAATTTACATTTTCAAGTGTCATTCTCCCATTCGACACAGTTCCTCTACCGGTAATCCTTCCACCGCTTTCACCAGCAAAACTAACTCTTGCTCCCTGAACAGGTTTTAAATCTTGCAACAAGTGTTTGTTGCCCGTCATGTGCCTGGAACAGCCGCTATCTACAATCCAAAGATTGTTGGCAGCCCTGTTCAACTGTTCCTGCACAATAAAACAAAGAGTTAGAATCTTGGGACCCAAGACCAATTGGTCTTGGATCGATACATCCCGTACCCTGGCTTTCTCAAGTTAGCATCAGGATAATTTCTGTAAGTCCTGTTAGGGAATCTCCCTGCAGATTGAGTGTAATGCCTTCCAAACCTTTGAGAATTGAAAGTGTTATATCTTGTGGTTTGGTTGTAAAACTGAGGTTTGGTTTTATGAAAACATGAATTCGATACATTTTGGCATTTTTTAAAGTTTTCATTTTTAGCAGTAGCATAATGACGCTTATACTCAGTTTTATTTGGCTTCTCATCTCTAAATCTCGGTTTCAAAGGGCAATCTGCAACTAGATGTCCTAACTTGTTACATCTAAAGCAACATCGACTCTCCATTTTCTTGTCAAATGTTGGTTTGGATGTAGAGGCAGTGTTACCAGCCGTTCGTCTCACATAAGGTGGGACGTACGGATTGAGTGGAGAACTCTTTTTAGAAACTTTATTTTTATCTCCATCGGTGGGTAAACCTACCTTCTCTTTTGTCTGACCAGATTCGGACAACTTATCCGAATCTGATGAGACTGGACTTGAAACAGAAATATTCACACTAGAAACAGGCGAACTTGTTTCGCCACAGCTAACACTTGGTTCAACACTTGTAATCTTGATAGGAGTTGTCTGAGAAACCTCGAAATCAACAGATTTCTGAACACTTGGATTATAAGTATAGTTGTGGTTAAAGGGTGGTGGAACTTCGTGATATCCGATTCCTCCCCTCTTTGCAGAGGTACCTGGATCACTCACGAGGTGATCAAGGATTGCCGAGGAATTCCTGAACTGCTCAAGTTTGCGGTTCAGTTCCACCACCTTTACCTGGTGGTCAGCAATCTGTTTATCCCGATCAGCAATCACTTTAGTTTTTTCCTCCAAAACTTCATAACTAAGATCAATTATTTCAATTTTCTCAGCAAGTTTAAGCTTTAAGCTTTGAATGTCTTTTTCACATGCTTTTATTTTAATTTTATAACTTGTTTCTCTTGCTTTTGTAAAATGGTGATCTTCTTTAATAGTTTTAAAGTCAGCATCTAAACGGACGTACTGATCAGTCAAAGTTGTTAGTTGCTCAGACAAATTTTCACAATTAGTACAAATATTTTTATTTCTTACCTCGGAGCGAGTGTCCTTGTCATTTGCCATGAAAGCTGTTTCTTCTTCAATAGCTTTCTCAGTTCCATCAACCTTCTCACATTCAGTCTCAGCCATGTTTGCTTGCTCACCAGAACCACTTGAATGCAGGTTCCAGTTGTACTCACCTGCTTCTCTGGTCAACATGGCGTTAATCTCTCTGTTAATTCCAGAATGTTGTGTAGGCCGACCTTGTCCTCGTTCAACCCTCTCATTTCTGCATTCCTTGGCAAAGTGCCCGTACTGTTGACAATTATAGCACCTTACCTTGGATTTGTCGAACCCAGGCCGACCACCAACAAACTTTCTCCCAGTTTTGTTCATAAACCGTTTCACACGCCTCACAATCATTGCCATTTGCCTCTTCTCCTCCAGATCATCAGCATCGATCTCCTCCAGATCATCAGCATCGATCTGGTCGTAATCCTCATCTAGTACAGCAGGGTCCACAATCTTCCCCTGGATGTAGTTTTCGTAGGAAGCAATAAATGATGCATAGACTGCAAACTGCTCTTCAGCAGATTTTACACTCATAGGCATCTTGGAATAACTATTGCTTGATGCATTTGCAGAAAAACTACTTGTGGATGCTTGAGGCTTTGAAGTACTAGATCCTCCAGCAACGAAACATACATCACCATTCGTGTTTACAGAAACGTTTCCTTCATGAGACGAGTCAGAGCCTGACTCCCCTTTAGAGTAATAAGCAGCAGATTCAGGCCTTGAACTTGAGCCTGAGTTAACCTTTGCACCATACATACCAGGGTCTTGTATCTGATCTGTAGGTGTTTCTTTTCGAACCATATTAAGCTCATAAGTTCTGAGCTTGTTCACTGCCGTTTCAAGATCATAATTAGGAAAGTCTCTGTCTTCCCTCATAAGAACGGTGTACATTTCCCACTTCGGTGGGAGAGCATCGAGAAGTTTTTCAACGATCTCTTCTTCTCGGTAAGCAATCGAATAATTGCTAAGCTCTGTCATTAGATGATAGTATCTGGTGATAATATCATCCAGCGATTCGTTCTTCAAAAATTTGAAGACGGAGAACTGGGTCTTCAAAAGTTTTACCTTCGATGCACGGATACCCACATTCCCCTCGAATCTATTTTCAAGAGCATCCCAAAGCTCTCTTGCAGAAGTGTACTTTCGGAACGTATGGAGAACTTCTTGAGGAAGTGCCATTGTTATCGCAGCATGGGCCTTGCTTTCGGCCTCGTACATTTTCTTTTCTTCGTCCTCCATTTTGCTGTACTTCTTAACTACGTCACGGCCTTCGTATTGCATAGTAGGAGGGATATATCCATCCTGGATGCACACCCACATTTTGGCATCCTGGTATTTGATGTATTGGATGAATCTATCCTTCCATGCCACGAAGTCAGTTCCTTTCATAAGCCTCGGGGCCTTAGTGGCAGACCCCGCTTCTACTTCCATCTTGACCAAATCGGAGATATTGATCGACGACATCCTTGCAAAAACCTGAAAAACCTGGAAAAACAAAAAAAATATTAAAACAGCTCAGTTGGCGAAGTTAAGAATAACTTCGCTTGAAGGTTAACTTCGCTGAAAGAGAACTTCGCTGAGATCTTAAATTCGCTTGAATTGGGCGAAGTTAAGAATAACTTCGCTTAGCTCTGGCGAACTTATGAGTTGAGCGAACTTGGGTATGAAGCGAAGTTGCGGATAACTTCGCTAAGGCGAACTTATGAAGTGAGCGAAGTTGTAGTTAACTTCGCTAATCCTTATATCTTCGCCAAAAACCCTAATTCCAGCGACGGCAACTTCGCCTGAAGAATGGTAACTTCGTCCGATGAACGGTAACTTCGCCCGATGAACAGGGAAGTTTGTTCAGATCTGTTTTCGTCAATCCAGCAGCTCCCGATCAATGCAAAGGCTTGAAAATGACTGTCAAGCACTAGCAAAACTCAATCCCAACAAAAACACGTCCCGCGAATAGGTCAAACGAGACGTTTTCTACACCCGCGTGAAATCCCGAACCTCACAATCGAGCCGATTGGCTCTGATACCAATTGTAGGTTCCTGAACGGATCGTACACGGGATATCGCTAACAACGCAGGTGCGGAATCCCTGCGCAGGTAGTTACGAGTGTAGAGATAGAATCACACGAGCAATAAATCAAACACGTTATATTGATAACCGAACACGTGACTCACGGTCACTATTACAGAAGATGACACGTAACAATACGAAACACACTGAAACAAACCCTAAAACGACCAACCCAAACTGTTTCGTCTGAAACAGTTTATATACACGACAACTTCGCCATAGGCGAAGTTGTCAATAACTTCGCTGATTCAACAAGTTCGCCATAGCGAACTTGTTGACAACTTCGCGCATTACAAAACAAACATAAACAAAACATAATTACATTACAGACTCGATTACAAATGCTAGACTATGAACTACTGACACACATGTACCAACATTTTATATATGCAAAGGTGAAATATAATTTATATTTAATTAATAAAATTTGTATTTGGTTTAAAAAGATTTATTTAATTTATTATGATTTTTAAATAATTTATTAATTAAAACCTTAACATAATATTATTGAAAAAAATTGAACAAAAATATAATGTCCAGACCTGGGTCTTTTGGACTCCATCAAGATACTTTAACTAGTTGGACTGAGTTAATATTTAGTTTATGAATAGAAAGAAACATTTATATAGATTTAAGTTTATGTTCATCTTCCTTATCACAAACCCTAAGATTATAATCAAACAACCTGTCCCATGCTCGATCAATTAACATTAGGGGTTTGATTAATGGTGAAAAATGATAAAAAAAAATGTAAGTATTACATGGGTTGTTACTAATTGATTTAAACCTTAACATAATATTATTGAAAAAAGTTGAACAAAAATATAATGTCCAGACCTGGGTCTTTTGGACTCCATCAAGATACTTTAACTAGTTGGACTGAGTTAATATTTAGTTTATGAATAGAAAGAAACATTTATATAGATTTAAGTTTATGTTCATCTTCCTTATCACAAACCCTAAGATTATAATCAAACAACCTGTCCCATGCTCGATCAATTAACATTAGGGGTTTGATTAATGGTGAAAAATGATAAAAAAAAATGTAAGTATTACATGGGTTGTTACTAATTGATTTAAACCTTAACATAATATTATTGAAAAAAGTTGAACAAAAATATAATGTCCAGACCTGGGTCTTTTGGACTCCATCAAGATACTTTAACTAGTTGGACTGAGTTAATATTTAGTTTATGAATAGAAAGAAACATTTATATAGATTTAAGTTTATGTTCATCTTCCTTATCACAAACCCTAAGATTATAATCAAACAACCTGTCCCATGCTCGATCAATTAACATTAGGGGTTTGATTAATGGTGAAAAATGATAAAAAAAAAATGTAAGTATTACATGGGTTGTTACTAATTGATGGAGAATAACGAATCGCCGGAAAACGAATTAAAACGAAACAAGTGAAGATTATAGAGAGTATATTGGTGTGTTTTGAGATTGTGAGCGAGTTCATAACGAGGTTTGGGTCATATTTATACTAACAATTGAGGCGTTAAACGATTAAATGTTGTTAATTACGTTTTACTATTTGGCCGGCCGTTTTCGAGGTTAATTCGCACAAATCCGTGGCTAAAAACACGTTAATATCGATGTTTAAGGGTCGTTGATGAAGTCTAAGGCTGATACAAGGAATTAATTGGATTTATTGCGAGATTTAAGGGTGGTTATAGTCTTCCCCAGAATTTCAGTCGCCATTTCCCGGCTTGTCGTCGGTAAAACGCGGCCAGAGGGATCGGGGGAGGGGGGTATTAGTTTGGATATAATATATTTTAAAGTATTTACGATTCCAGTCCCTGATGATACAAGTTTCTTTTAATTCAGAAATAAAATATAATTACATTTCAAAGTTTTGAACTTTAGAATGTTTTAAGGTCAAAGTATTAAAATAATTTTACGCATTAGATCCCGAACTTTGAGATGCGTTAATAAACTCAATGAGAAGTTATAATTTGGACATTTAATGTATTATTGCAACTCGTTTAAATAGAAACTCTAAATCCCGTAGATTCATTATTTGACAAAATGAACCAAGGAACGAACGACGATAAACGTAAATCCCGGTGTATATTATATTAATAATGAACGTTAACCACAAATATAACGGTATGGCGAAATGGGTCGGTTTAACGATTACGAATACAAACCCAATACAAGCCCAATACAAAAATAACGAATGACACATAAATTACATGAAACGGTCTTGAGATATAAAATAATATATATATACACACACACGCGCGCACACACACACACACACACATACACACACACATATATATATATAAACAAAAACCAAAAAATTCGAAATGGATCAGTTTTTCGGGTTTGAAAAGTTACGAATGTTACAATTGCCACAATCTTAGCGGGGTCCACCGTGATCCCTTCAGGATTTATTATGTGACCTAGAAACTGTAGCTCGCATAACCAGAATGCGCATTTTGAAAACTTAGCATACAGTTTCTCTTTCCTTAAAGTCTCCAACACATCTCTTAAATGTTCGGCATGGTCGGACTCGCTCTTTGAATAAATCAATATGTTGTCGATGAAAACGATAACTGATTTGTCTAACATCGGCCGACATACCATATTCATCATATCTATAAATGCTGCTGGAGCATTCGTCAAACCAAGTGACATCACGAGAAACTCGTAGTGTCCATACCACACCCGAAACGCTGTTTTAGGAAGTTTTCCTCTTTCACTTTCAACTAATGATAGCCTGATCTGATATCTATTCTATAAAACCAACTGACACCTTGCAACTGATCGAACAGATCGTCAGTCCGTGGCAACAGATATCTTTTCTTCACCATAAGCTTATTAAACTCGCGGTAGTCAATACACATTCTCATACTTCTGTCTTTCTTCTTAATTAACAACACCATTGCACCCACGTGGAAACACTCGGCCTTTTAAAACCTTTATCGACCAGTTCTTGCAGTTGGGACATCAATTCTTTCATCTCGGACGGCACCGGGCGATAAGGTGCTTTCGCGACAGGCTGTGCT
The DNA here is from genome assembly GCF_021521415.1 of Bidens hawaiensis. NCBI lineage: Eukaryota > Viridiplantae > Streptophyta > Magnoliopsida > Asterales > Asteraceae > Bidens > Bidens hawaiensis. The sequence continues at coordinate 179,238 of NW_027492332.1, forward strand.
CCTGGTATTAACTCTATCTGACATTTTACCTCTCGTCCTGGTGGTAACCCTGGAAGGTCCTCTGGGAACACTTCAGGATAGTCATACACTACATGAACATCTTTCACTTCTTTCTTCTCGGTCATAGCTTTGACAACATACGCTAGGTAGGCACTGCACCATCGCCTTAACAAACCTTAGGCTTTATTATCAAAATGACATTAAGCACTGAACTTTCTTTATCACCGTAAACCATTACTGTACCACCATCCAAAGACCTCAGTCTTATCAACTTACTCTTACACACTATCTGAGCCTCAAACTCAGACAACCAATTCATTCCCAAAACCACATCGCGCCCTCCTAAGGTCATAACATAAAGGGTAATAGGGAACTCACGCACCTCTAGTTCTATTTTACAATTCTTAGCAATTCTCATTATTTTAACAGAGGTTTCACTAGCGGTTTCTACCGTAAAAGTTTCAGGCACACGACAACATTCAGTTTTAGCTATCTTATAGAATGACCTATAGTTACAAAACTTCTATACGCAACCGAATCAAATAACACAGAAGCAGAAATAGCATTTACTAGAAACGTACCTGACACCACCTCTGGCATCTGCTTGGCTTGTGTTTGGGTCAACATATAGGCTCTAGTCTTTGGCCTGGATTTGTCAACATCTCTCTTCTCACTTCCCCCACTTCAGCACTCGTGCATTCTCTTGCCATATGGCCCGTCTTACCACACCTGTAACACGCGGGTTTTGCACTGCATTCATGAGTATAACGCCCTACCTTTCCACACTTATAACAGGCATTAGACCCAAGCCTGCATTTCTCACCATGAACCTTTTCACAAAATTGCAATATATCGTTCATTACTTATATGGTCACGTGACTCTAAACAAAACAAAAGTTTAGTGCCGGCTCCTTTATTTCGCAAGCCATGGCATTGCCCTAGGCCCAAACAAGACTCGAGGCCTCCAAATTCTAACAACATTTTACATGCAACTCTAATTTGGGCTTTTGTTCACAAAAATAATAGATCCAATCCACTCACTTTCATAATACAATTTGACTTAATTAGAAAGAAACGACGGAAGGCCTGGTTATAGTATCATGGACATCTAATGGGAAACAACGAGAACGTGGCTGTGAGCATGAAATGCTTGGCAATTGACTTGGCCCCTTAACTCCGCATACTATAAACTTTTTAGTTTATTATTGTTAATCTCAAACTTTAAAAAAATGAACAGGTTATAATAGTGACAAGTTGGAAAAGACCATGATTTTCTTTTTAGCCTTGGGCACAATAATGGTTAATTCTCCAAGCGGAATTATAAGCGTTGTAAGTTAAACTTTTTTATGTAGTCCATTTACCCAGGATCGACCCTTGGGGGTGGCAGGGTGGTCGACGACCACATGCCCGACACCCCACTAGGCCGGAATTTTTTTTTTTTGAAAAAAATTATACGTATTTTTATTAAAAATAATATGTATATTTAATGTTTAAACACAATAAAAAACTACTAGTTTGGTCTAGTAGCAAATGGGTATTACTCACAACCAAGAGGTACATGTTTAATTCTTTTTTTATACAAAAGTTTTTACACAATCAAATTATAACCAAGTAAGCCCATATAAAAATTAAACCGTTTAAGCTCAACAAAATACTTATTTTACTTAGGCCCAAAAAAATTTTCGCTTTTGCTTTCTCGGAACGGGCCCTGCATTTACCCTCGTTTAATTATTTCAATATTGAATTTACTTGTTTTCTGCTCGGTTGAATTTGCTTGTGACAGCGACATTCCATTAATATCATGGTGGACTCTAGACCACCTTTCATGTCCATTTTGAAAAGTTTAATGACTTACGTTAACATTATAACAAAAGATAGCCACACTTAATTATTAATAGTATAAGTTGGCAAAACAAATAAAAGGAAATTGCATGGAAGCTATTCACTCGGGACCGACCGAAAATTAAGTCTTTTGGTGTTATTCTCACGACCTTTTCAAATTTCAACGTCTTCTCTAGCTAAGATAAGCTCAGTCAAAGTCTTCCTGTAAAGCATTTCACTGAACCATAAAACACGTAGATCATCGGTCAATTCTAAAACAGTTGCGAAAACACGAATCTATGCTTGTTGTAAAAAGTTTTTCACTGGTCTTGGTGGTTTAAATACGATCCATTCCTTTTCCATTAGATTTAGTAATTACTTCTAAATTTTAACTATATTAAAAAGAGATTTTTATATATTTCTCCTTTCTAAACCTTTGAAGTTACATATTTTCCTAAAATACAAGTTTTTAATGCAAAATGTACAACACTTTTAAGCATGGTTTGGGGAAATATGTAATTTCAAAGTTTAGGAAGGGAAATATGTAAATGCCCTCAAAACGTACAATTATTAGATTATTATAACACATTTAATAATTACTTCTGAATTTTAATTACCAATTTAACTATATAAAAGAATTGAAAAAAACATTTTTGTACCAACTCCTTTTAAAAGTTTATACCGGTAAGAAGTGGTATATATAGGAATTTTTTACATTCGTTAGTGGACAATAACTACATTTCTTACCAATTGATGTATCGATTGCTAATTGTAATCTTCGACATTTCGTATCTGAAAACCATTGAAAAGTTGTTTCATTCTTGACCCTAGTTAAAAAAACAGCGTTCTCAAATATTAATGGGCATAACGGCTTATGCTTAATTGTTCGAGTCACCAACGATATCATCTTATAATAATTGTACTTAGTGAGCAATTTGTGCCAACTTCTTTTATGACCATCATTGATATTTGATTTAATGAGGTCTACATACTTGATTTGAGTTTTTCTTCTTACTAAGTATCTTTTTAAATGAATTTTAAGTTTATGATGACCAATTATATAAAATAATAATATTCTAATTAGAAAGATGATAAATAAGTTATGTAACATGTAATAACTTAACTAAGTAATCTATAATACTGTAAAATAAAATAAAAAAATGAAATTAATATACAATTATTTAATTAAAATAATATTGAACACTACCTTTGAAGTGACTCTATAAATTCATAGAATTGGCAACGAAAACAAGCACAAATAGAAAGTGAAAGAAATTAAGGGGAAACATGCCATGCTTCTTCATATTATGATCCTCTCTCTTTTTATATTTCCTTTTACCATGGCCTTGGGAACGCTTCAAGGTTCCACCATTAACAATATAATAAAGCCAAACTGTCCAACCCATTGCGGGAATGTGATGGTTCCATACCCTTTCGGTATTGGCTATGATACGGGTTGTTCCCTCGACAACTCGTTCCACGTCACATGCAACACAACCTATGAACCTCCAAAGTTGTTCCTTCGTTCAAGCGACTTCGAAATATACAACATTTCAGATTCAGAGGTGCGTATTCACACGACCGTTTCTTATAGGTGCTACAACCAAGATGGAAGTGTAAGAAATGAATTTGATTGGTGGATTTCGTTAAGTAAGTTCACATTCTCTCAAAAGAACAAGTTTATAGTCCTTGGATGTGACGATTACTCTTTGATTAGAGGGACAAACGGTCCAGACTTTTCTAACGGCTGTTTGGGACTATGTAGCAAAACACAGGACGTGCCTAGCAATGGGAACTGCTCAGGAATGGGCTGTTGTCAGACGTCTATACCCAAGGGTCTAGACTACTTCAATATTTCACTCTACTCTTTTGACAACCACACAAGTATATGGCCTTGGAACAACTGTGGCTACGCGTTTGTTGGTGAGGAAGGCAGTTTTGTGTTCCGTGGTGTCACTGATTTATATGCTGATTCGAACGTTGAGGATAGGATCGAGTCCAGTGTCCCTATTGTGTTAGATTGGGTAATTTCACCCGATGCGGGTTGCTCTGAGCCCACGGAGTGCAAAGGAAACAGTTCATGCTATGACGTTGAAGGTGGCGGGTATCGTTGTAGATGCAACACTGGTTACCGAGGTAACCCCTATCTTGATCCAGGCTGCCAAGGTCAGTTTCCACAAAATACATAAAAACAAAATTATATATCTTTTTACATTAGTGCAAGGGGACAAAATTGTCTTTATGAATTTGACTACCTTGATTGTCTTTTACACACACATGACACATATATACCAGTTACAATATTTTGAAAAGGAAATTGGAAATCGAGTAAAATCTTCGTAGATTGCAAACTGAAAGGCAAATAATAACACATATGTCCTGATATGAAAGTTTTTATGTATTTCTAATAATAAACATGGCGTATTCAGTTTTTCCGAATACTAAACCTCAAGCTTGACAATGAGTGATCACAGTATATTTATAATTATTCAGTCTGTATATATTTAACTTTTCATGTTTATAGACATCGACGAGTGCGCGGATCCAGGAACCAACCCTTGCTATGGTGATTGCATAAACACTCTCGGGAGTTACAATTGTACTTGTCCAGCAGGATCTTTTGGAAATGCAAAAATAGAAAATGATTGTCAACGCCATAAAGATTCAAAATTTTCTTCAAGCATATTCATCATAGGTGAGTCTTTCATGAAAGTATACATATGTGTATGTCAACTAGTATAACCTTGAAAATAATTGTTTTCAAGATATAATTAGTTTTCGACAACTGTATTCTTCAAAGAGAAAGCGTGACAACCACTGATTGAAGTGTTTTTCATTTTCAATTCAAATACAGCAATGGTGTGTGGCTTGGTAGTGATACTATCCGCTATAATGGGGATTTTATATGGTATAAGGAGAAGGAAGCTAATGAAACTCCGAGAAAAGTTCTTTGAGCAAAATGGGGGTGTGTTGCTGCAACAGAAGATCAATTCACAAGGATCTCATGCGGCAATGACTTTGTTTAGCATTGCACAACTTCGGAGAGCAACTAATAATTATTCTCAGGATAACATTATTGGTCGCGGTGCCTATGGTGTAGTGTACAAGGGAGTTTTGTATGATAAACGTGTCGTTGCAATAAAGAAGTCCAAAATAGTGGATGGGAGCCAAGCAGAGCAGTTCATAAACGAAGTCTTGATCCTTACACAAGTCATTCATCGACATGTGGTAAAACTATTAGGGTGTTGCTTGGAAGAGGAAGTCCCTGTATTGGTTTATGAATTCATCTCCAATAACACTCTTTTCCATCACATTCATTCTAAATCGGGTGGAATGAGTTGGTTATCATGGGAAAATCGACTAAGAGTAGCTGTTGAAGTTGCTGGTGCACTTGCATATCTTCATTCTGAAACTATTATGCCAATCATACATAGAGACATTAAGTCTACCAACATACTACTAGATGATAACTACAATGCAAAAATTTCAGATTTTGGTGCATCAAGGTTAGTCCCATTAGACCACGAACAAGTAACAACTCTTATTCAGGGCACGCTAGGGTATTTGGATCCAGAGTACTATAACACAAGCCAACTAACTGATAAAAGTGATGTATATAGCTTTGGAGTGGTTCTTGCAGAACTCATAACAGGGAAAAAACCAATAGGCGCTGATAGATCCAATGCTGAAAAGAATCTAGCGACATATTTTGTCAATTCAGTTACAGAAAACCATTTATATGAAGTTGTTGAACAACGAATATTACGTGAAGGGAGTCTTGAGCAGATACAAGCTATAGGTGATTTGGTCAAAAGATGCCTTAATCCGCATGGTCGGGATAGGCCTACAATGAAAGAGGTAGTAGTGGAACTAGACAATTTGAGGAAATTCACAACCCATCCTTGGACTCAACAACAAACATTTCAAGAGACTAGAAGCTTAGTGCTAGATGTTGAGCAATTAGATCTATATGAGGTCCCTTTAATTTCATTTGGTACCAAGGATACGGAATCTCACTTGAGTAGCACATACATGCCTTTTGAAGAAAACATACCACGATAACCTGCCTGTTGCTTCTTATATGGTCGATTGTGTGAGCATCAAGGTCATCAATTATGATTAGTTAGAATTCTTTTATTTAATGTCTTCTATTGTAGTATTTGTAATAATTTGTAAATTACAGTTTTGATTTCTGAATATGCATATTTTGTGGTAATTGTGTTGAGTATTGTCCAACAAATTGTTTACCAATGGCTGAAGAATATGAAGTTTCTACTTATGATTGTCACGAACTGGCTTCCGAGGAATACAAATAACCTCTGGGTTTTTTTTTCCAGATTTGTTGAGCATTTGGAATAACTAGTGAATTACAACTCTATCGTACAGTGATGTAGATCTCGCGCTCTAATAAAAAAAAGTATTTTAAAATCTTAAATACCTATAACTAGTACGAGTAAGTAATGTCATCTCCACATGGAATTAAAGGAAAGTGCAAATGAAACTCATAACTTATTAACTATTAAACTAAGCGAGCAACCGATTTCAAGCAGTTTTGAAAGATACTTTGAGAACACCCGATTACTTTTAATGTTTTTAAACAATTATGAGAAGTAAGTGATTCACTTCAATGTGATAAAAACCAATCACAGATTATGTTAAGTTGATTGGGCAGTAATTACAAGACCTAGTAGTTTGGTTGTGATGACAAACGAAACCCTATTCGAATTGTTGATACAACTGAACGCGATTACCTAATTGCCAGTTTTATATTATGAAAACCAATTGATATGCGATGACTAACGGTTTTGGATCAACTACACAAGAACCTAGTCCTAAATTTTGATGAACACAACCGAGTAGTTGATGCACGATTTGATAACCAAAAACATAAATTGTATAAATAATCAAGTGATAAGGTAAAACAAGATCAAATAGCAAACTCAATCAAGTTCTTAATCATTAAAACACACAGAATCCAATCATGGTCAGTTTACACAAAACCCTAGCCTAAAGTGAACACAATGGTTTTAGCCTGACATCGGCATCACGAAGAAGTTGCTTATCTGATGAAAGGATGGAAGTATATAATGATTAGACGAACCAAGGGCTTCGGGATGATGCAAAATTTTCCTAGCATTCTTCTTTGGCAGCTAAAATGAATGATATCTCGAACAAGGGGCTCTATATAAAGTTAGGTTTGTTTTTCTTGTTTTTAAGTCACTTCGCGTGGCGCGAAGTGCACACAATAGTTGGGATCTCACTTTGGACTGCTTCGCGTAGCATGAGGACTGCTTCGCGTAGCGCGAAGTAATCAGCCTCCAGCCCTTCACGTATTGTAAAAGGCTTTTGTCACAGGGAATTTTTGGCATTTCTTGTTTTCTATATTGGGAAGTGTGCTGACCAGTCCCGCTCATCTAAATCATCATTCTCTGCTCGTAATTCACCCCAATAAGCAACCTTAGCGTCCAATAACCTGAAACACATAAACACGCTTGAAGTACCAATGTTCACACGGTAATTAAACTAAAACGAAACAATTAATATAATAATATACACGGCTTATGCCCGACCATCATACAACAATTGGTGCATTAATCTTTGCAATGTTAATTATTTTTTCTGGTTAGTTTCATTATCTAAATTTATGAACGTGAAAATTTTAAAAAGTGGATCGAGCACCTACTAACATACTATTCTTATAGTTTCAACTTTGAAGTCAATTTTTTTTTCTTTTGAAAAAAAAAAAAGACTTGCCAAATACTGTTATTACACACAAAATGAGGATCTACTTTTTAAGGGCGTAAGAGATTACTTTTACCATTGATAGTATTGGGACGTCGGCCCTGCTCATAGCACTCGTATATGTTGGGCGAGGGGATAGTTTTGAGACCACACCTACGAGGTAATCAACCACCGTAGCTGCAATTGGTGTGGCGTGTCAATTCAACAGTATAATCGATTCATATAGTGGCAGATCCCATATTTTTTACTCAGGGGCGCACAGTATAGGCTGTGATAAGAAAATCTTCATTAAAAATTGTAAACAATAAACATCTCTAAAAGATATCTTTTAGCATTCAGTCAAATTCGATTCCCTCTCTTTACAATATCATCTTGCTTGGAAGAGTTGTGGCAATAGACTGATTTTGATTTACTATTTTAGTCAATTTAGATTTGATTCATGGAATTCAATTCCATTCAGTTGGATTCGGTCTAATTCGATTCGCTCGTATTTTTTAGTGTTTTATTGTTAATATTACCCGCATCACCAACATGAAAAACAAATTTATTATGATTTTAGGGATTACTCTATAAAATAATAACCAAGTTTTGAAATTATTCCAACCAGGTCACTCATAAAACATTTTGTTCCAATCAAGTCACTAAAGTTTTCTTTGTATTCCAATCCTGTATGTTTTACATGAATAACAGGTTATGTAGGTTGCTTTTTATTATTAAATAGTTTGGCATAGGGATGGCAACGAGCCGGTTAGTGCTAATCCTATGCCCGTACTCGGTTATAAAATTCAGTCCCATACCCGGCCCATTACCCGTCGGGTATGTATCGGGTAATTACCCGTCGGGTATGTATCGGGTATACCCATTAGATTGTTAGAAAAAATTTCATTTGTATTTTTAAGTAGATTTTTTTACCATTATAGTTATCGTATATATTTTTATTTATATATGAACTGTTAGAAAGTAAAATATGACACATTACATCTATATAAACTTAACATAAATAAATAATAGGACTATTGGTTTTTATTGGTCCCAAGTATTTCATTTTTGCCGGCGCTGGTCCCAACTATCACTTTAACTGCCAACGGTCCCAACTTTCACACATGTGTCTGCCACCAGTCCACGACTAACCGAGTACTAACTCCGTTATGTTTTAGATGACGTGTCCATCCTACGTGTTAAAAAACCTTGACGTGGCTGCCTGCGTGTATATTAATAACAAAAAACCCAATTTATAATAATAATAGAAACCTGCAAAATATGTGTCTATCTCTTAAACTCGTCTCCGACCTAGCTAGTACCACCACATCGGCCCCAACCACCATTAGCCTCTGTCACTACCACCACCACCACCGGCATCCGTCACTACCACCACCGCCAATCAATCAATTAACGATATTGGTAAGAAGAAGGTGTATCGATGGTATGGTGGCAGCTATGGCGAGTACAAAAGTTAGCCTCCTGAACGACTCACCGTCCCCTAATTAACACACTAGTTAAGCTAAGGTAGGTTACCTGCCTGAACTTCTTCACCGGCGGTGCGTTCACCGGTGGCGGCGGTGGACTCGATATGTGAGGTGGTTGTTGGCCGATCATCGGAATCGATAAGTGGTGGTGGTAGGTGGATTAGGTAGAGAGAGTTTAAAGAGAGAGAGAGAGAGGATAGAGTTTACAACAGTGGTTGGCGGCCAGTGACGATTGGCAGTGGTAGTGTCGTCGGCTGATGGTGGTTTGGGGCTTGGTGCAGATGTGTGGTATGAATCTTGAAGATAGCAAAGTTAGCCTCCTGAAAGAATTTCCAGTCCACCGGTGGCGGCGGTGGACTCGATATGTGAGGTGGTTGTTGGCCGATCATCGGAATCGATAAGTGGTGGTGGTAGGTGGATTAGGTAGAGAGAGTTTAAAGAGAGAGAGAGAGAGGATAGAGTTTACAACAGTGGTTGGCGGCCAGTGACGATTGGCAGTGGTAGTGTCGTCGGCTGATGGTGGTTTGGGGCTTGGTGCAGATGTGTGGTATGAATCTTGAAGATAGCAAAGTTGAATTATTATTATTATTATTATTAAATTCACTTATGGTTTTAATTTAAGATTTTTTGTTATTAATATACACGCAGGCAGCCACGTCAAGGTTTTTTTAACACGTAGGATGGACACGTCATCTAAAACATAACGGAGGTAGTACTCGGTTAGTCGTGGACTGGTGGCAGACACATGTGTGAAAGTTGGGACCGTTGGCAGTTAAAGTGATAGTTGGGACCAGCGCCGGCAAAAATGAAATACTTGGGACCAATAAAAACCAATAGTCCTAATAATAATAATAAAAATAAAATACAAAATAAATGGAAAATGAAAAGATAAAAAGGAATAGGGAGGGCATGACGTTGACATGAATTCTAGGAGCATTCCCAGCCAGTCTTTCATCCCCATCTCTATAGTTACACTACAAAACACTACATTTTTTCCTTCTTTTCAATTAAATAATATTTTTTTTACACCTTTACCACTACAGTTTTCTCTCTCCACCCTATAATTTATAAAAAAATCACCACCCTTTTCCCAAATTTACAAAAACTCAATGCCTTTCCTCTCTCCACCCTATAATTTACACTCACAACCACTCATAACACCACCCCATAATTTACAAATTCCCATCACATAATTATAGGGGATGGGTTGGGAATGCTCTAAATGTAGTATAGGATAATTACCAGATGTCCATCATATATATAACCGTTCAACGAAAAAAAAAAATAAACCATCATATTAGAAAAAATAGTGACATTATAAGGGTCAAGTTATTTTACAAAGTGAGATAAAAATGAGGAAGAATTTGTGATATAAAAAAAACTCCTAGAAAACTAGTAAAAAGTTTAAAATGTTTCTTCCATCGGCCTCGTTCAAAAAAAAAAAAAACAAAACAAAAACAAAAAGACATAATGCTGAAGAAAAAAGATTATTGTGTGTTTTTATTTATTATTGTATATTTTTTTGTTTATTTTATTTATTGATTGTATTTTTTTTCTTGACATTGTGTTTTTTTTCTTGATATTATATTATAGTACTTAACATTGTGTTATATTTTACGATATGTTGTGTCTTTTTTATTTATCATGTGTTTTTTTTTAGTTTTTGTCATTGTGTTATTTTCCTCGACATTATGTCTATTTTTTCAATGAGAAAGATGGGGAAACATTGTTGTTGTTGGTTTTTTTTTTTTACCTTTTTCATTCTAGATTTATATTTTGAGTTATAACTTTTTTTATTATTTTCTTGAATTTTTTTAATGAGTTTTTCTTAGACAACAAATTTTCTTATACTTCTTATTTGTGTCTCTATTTGTATTTTAACATTTTCATAATAATTATTACTATATTGATGTATATGTTTATTAATATAACAATGAATAGTAATTGTACGCCTTCACAAATTATAATTTTTTTAAAGATCTCTTTTACTTCCTAGAATTTGAATCCAAAACCTTTAGGTAATTAAAAGACTTTGTTGATCTTTACCGTTAAGCCATCGAGTACACAAGGACTTACACAAATAATAATTGCATTAATGTTGTTTAACACTATTTGATTTCAACAAATTATATATATATATTTAAAAAGCAAGTTGGGTTACTCTCACATAAAACACTGTAGCTAATTGTACAGACCATCAAGCACACTGTACGAGTATTTGATACGTCTTTAACATCCACGTTGCATCTAGGTTTTAACCCACGCGTTCATGTCGTGGCCTTCTTTTTTTCGTATTCGAAGCATCGAGAGATTGAGAGGCGTGTACTGTATTGTGTAGAGTTAGAGAGAAGGGAGATCTTTTCTTTCTCTGTCGCTCGAAATCAATAACTGAGTTGAAGAGAACGGCGGAAATCGGTTCTGGTCACGACTTCCTGTGATGGTGAACAATCGCCTGTCAATCGGACGCATGGACTGAGGCCACGACGTCTGTGATAGGAGATATGCAGCGGATTAGTGCCTAATTTGAAGGTGGAAACAACTATTCTCTGTAATTTATTTTGGTTTTCTTCATCTTTATCGCTCTTATAATTATGTTTCTTTGGTATCTTTTAGCCTAATTTTGGGTATAATTTGTTGCATGTCGTTTGAAACCAGAAATTAAATTAAGAATTAAGAATTTACTTGATTTGGTTTTCACCTAGGGATGAGTAAAGTCGGCCGGTACAGGTCCCTAATTTTACCTTCAATATACGAATATTTCGGTACCAGTACCAGTACCAAGAATTTGTTATTTTCGAGATCGGGATTTTCGGTACCGGTGTCGGTCGGTACCAAGAATTTGTGATTTTTAGAATCAGGATTTACGGTACCGATCTCAATTCACTCATCTGCGGTAGTTACAATTCTAATGCTTTTGCTGTATACTTGAAGTTAGTAATGAAGGTGCTCGATTTGTCTTAACTAATATATATGTTGTTTTTATTTGTTGAATTGCATTATATATTTGCTATATCTCGGAGGAGATTATATTAAGGTAACATGTTTATACACAATCATGCAGATTTCTTCACTTACTATCAGATGCATTAACATGTTTGGCTCTGCTTGAGTGATATATTTTTTGTTCTTTTTTGTCAGTTTGCAGTGGCTAGGAGTGACTTATACTAAGGTAAGGATACCTGTATCTTAGGAGGATACTATATCCTGGAGTTATCCTGAACATATCGTTTGCTTAGTGTAGGGGTATGGTACTAAAACCCGGTTCTACGACCCTAATATCCCATAATATCCCATCTGGCTACGCGCCAAACTGCAAGGTTGGGAATCCTTCTAATATCCCATATGGCTACGCGCCAAACTGCAAGGTTGGGAATCCTCCTAATATCCCATATGGCTACGCGCCAAGGTTGGGAATCCTAATATCCCATATGGCTACGCGCCAAGGTTGGGAATCCTCATAATATCCCATATGGCTACGCGCCAAGGATGGGAATCCTCATAATATCCCATATGGCTACGCGCCAAACTTCAAGGTTGGGAATCCACATAATATCCCATATGGCTACGCGCCAAGGATGGGAATCCTCATAATATCCCATATGGCTACGCGCCAACTTCAAGGTTGGGAATCCTCATAATATCCCATATGGCTACGCGCCAAGGTTGGGAATCCTCCTAATATCCCATATGGCTACGCGCCGAACTTCAAGGTTGGGAATCCCCATAATATCCCATATGGCTACGCGCCAAACTTAGGGGTTGGGAATCCTCATACCATATGTTCACGCATCACATATGCTCACGCATATTACACATGCCTACGCATCACATGCTTACGCATCACATGCTCGCACATGTCACAGTCTACACGCACGCGCACGCAACATCTGCGCGTGGCGCATAACACAAAACCAAAGTCTACGCGCACGTGCATGCAACATCTGCACGTGGCGCGTGACATAAAGTAGCTCGTAAGCCGCCTCACGCGCAAGCTCCACTATTATTACAGCTCATAAGACGCCTCGCGCGCAAGCTGTTATTATTCTTACAGCCCGTAAGCCGCCTCACGCGCAGGCTTTATTATTCACACTGCTCATAAGACGCCTCGCGCGCAAGCTGTTATTATTCTTACAGCCCGTAAGTCGCCTCACGCGCAGGCTTTTATTATTCACACAGCTCATAAGACGCCTCGCGCGCAAGCTGTTATTATTCTTACGGCCCGTAAGTCGCCTCACGCGCATGCCTTTATTATTCACAGCTCCTAAGACGCCTCGCGCGCAAGCTGTTATTATTCTTACAGCCCGTAAGTCGCCTCACGCGCTGGCTTTATTATTCACAGCTCATAAGACGCCTCGCGCGCAGGCATTATTATTCTCAAAGCTCGTAAGACGCCTCTCGCGCGCAGGCTTTTATTATTCTCAGCTCGTAAGACGCATCTCGCGCGCAGGCTTTATTATTCTTAGCTCGTAAGTCGCCACTCGCGCAGGCTCTATTATTATAGCTCGTAAGTCGCCTTGCGCGCCAGCTTCATTATTCTACAAGCTCGTAAGCCGCCTCACGCGCCAGCTTCATTATTGTACAAGCTCGTAAGTCGCCTTGCCCGCCAGCTTCATTATTCTACAAGCTCGTAAGTCGCCTCGCGCGCCAGCTTCTTTATTATTTTACAGCTTGTAAGCCGCCTCACGCGCCAGCTTCATTATTCTACAAGCTCGTAAGTCGCCTCGCGCGCCAGCTTCTTTATTATTACAGCTCGTAAGTCGCCTCGCGCGCCAGCTTCTTTATTATTACAGCTCGTAAGTCGCCATGCGCGCAGGCTCTCATTATTCTACAGGCTCGTAAGTCGCCGCACGCGCCAGTTTTATTACTTTCACAGCTCGTAAGTCGCCTCACGCGCCAGCTCAATTATTATTCTTATAGCTCATAAGACGCCTCTCGCGCGCAAGCTTTATTACTTTCACAGCTCGTAAGTCGCCTCACGCGCCAGCTCAATTATTATTTTCAAAGCTCATAAGACGCCTCTCGCACGCAAGCTTTATTACTTTCACAGCTCGTAAGTCGCCTCACGCGCCAGCTCAATTATTATTCTCAAAGCTCATAAGACGCCTCTCGCGCGCAGGCTTTTATTATTCTTAGCTCGTAAGACGCCTCACGCGCAGGCTTTATTATGCTACAGCTCGTAAGACGCCTCTCGCGCGCAGGCATTATTATTATTTTAGCTCGTAAGTCGCTTCTCGCGCCAGCTTCATTATTATTATAACTCGTAAGTCGCTTCTCGCGCCAGCTCCATTATTATTATAGCTCGTAAGTCGCCTCACGCGCGAGCTTCATTATTATTATAGCTCGTAAGTCGCCTCGCGCGCAGGCTTTTATTACAACATGTCACCATCATGAAGAAAGCCTCTCAAAACTCAGACAATAAAGACAAGGCCAAAGAAAAGGGGAAAAAACCGCCTCACACCTTATAAAGTCCAGCGCTCCACCTAGACGCTTGCGCGCCCAGGAGCAACACTGGACTTGGGGGGGGGGGGGCTTGTAGGGGTATGGTACTAAAACCCGGTTCTACGACCCTAAATCTATTATGTTTGGCCTATTTTATCGCATGGACTAATACAATGTTATTGGGCCGAGGGGGTTTTGTGGAGGTAACCCTAACTGGGCTAGGCCCATTAGGGTACCATGATGGTGGCCATGAGACTCTATATAAGGAGGTCTCCACCTCCTTATCATGGGTCATGCTCAATAAGAGCCACCACCACTTTTTGTGTCTGTGAACAAGAAATCCTCAGGATATCTTAGCAGTCGCCTCCACACCCCCGAAACCATTGCAGGTCACAGGCGCAGCCGCTGAAGAAGAAGATCAAGACGTGGTTCGTTCATCTCGAAAATCCGTGGAAACATCGTCATGGATCAGGTAAGATTCATTTCGTGCTTCGACACTTAGGATACTGAAAATCCGAGCCCCAACACATATAAATTGTGTTTGCTCTCAAGTATCCACACAATGTTGATGTTTTGTACTGTTTTTGAGAATGGATAAATATGTCCATAAAAACCACAAGTTGGATAAATACGTGCGTAAAGAACATAAGGCGCCTCAACAATATTGCTTCCTTACAATGCAAATAATGTTATGAACATGTCTGTCTAATAAACTCAGAACATGGCACCAACTCTGCCCGCCGGCGCGGGTATGATACTAGTTAACTTGATTATTCAAGTAGTAAAAGTTTGAAGTTATCCGCGGTTCATCAAGCTTCGTTGCTGCAAGTGGGGGCGACAAGGGGCCCATACCTCACGACTTCACAAAAGTTTTTAAAACACCTTTGGCATTTGCTTAGGGATAGAGGTGCACAAATTAGTTAACCGTTAACCTATAACCGGTTAATTTCCTAATTGTTTTTTTTTGTGGGAAATAACCGGTTAGACCGGTTAATCGGGTCGGGTACTAACCGGTTTTGATAAATTAATAAAAAAATCAGTTAACTGGTCGGGTAATAACTGGTTAAAAACCGGTTTTTAATAAAATGATGATAAAAAAACCGGTTAACCGGTTAGTAACTGGTTTTAAAATCAATAATATAAACCGGTTACTAACCGGCGGTTAGGATCGGTTAGCAACCGGTTAGAATTGGACCGGTTACTAACCGGTTAGCATTTCAGTTAGAAACCGGTTAACCGGTTTCTGTGTGCACCTCTACTTAGGGGTACATCTATATATCTATATACACGGGCTTGTCAACATTAAAATTAATAAAATAAATATTTTGAAAAAAAAATTAAAAGTATAAAATAAGAACACTATACTCAAATATATATGTTGAGATATTTTACTCTCTTACCTGTTATGCATATTTGCATTTAAACCAAATCAATTATTAATTTTCAAATATTATTTCTAGTTTTTCTTTTTTTAATATGGAAAGTTGGTTCTTTTCTTCTCAATCAATGGATGGATTATGATTAGAGGTGGCAAATGGGTTGGGTTGGATTGAACGGGTCATGGGTCGAAATCGGTTTGGGTCAGAATGGGTTTTGTCAGAACGGGCCAACTAAAAAAGAGTTGTTTTGGTTTGGATCAGAATAGGTTAGGGTCGGAACAAGTCGGAATGGGTTTCGGTTTTTTATCTTTTTTTTTTGGAACGAGAATAGCGGCAGAAACATTTTAGTATTTTTAGATTTTTTATTTTTTATTTATATTTTGAGTTATCATTTTTTTATTATTTTTTTTAATTTTTTTTAAAGGGTTTTCTATTAAGATCAAAAACCCCTCAAAAAATATTTAAAAATAATAATAATAAAATCATAACTCAAAATATAAATAAAAAACAAAAAAACTCAAAATATAAATAAAAAACAAAAAAAATTAAAAAAATTAAAATGCTTTCTCCGTTGTCCTCGTTCCATAAAAAAAAAACCATCGAGAAATCGAACCGAAACAAAAAAGTCAACGAAAATGAAACAAAAAGCAAAACGAACCAAATCAATCGAAATAAAAAATCGATCAAAACGAAACTAAAAGGTTGAAATCGAACAAAAACGAAACTAAAAAAACAGACAAAAGCGAAACAAAAAACCAAAAACGAGTCTGGAATTGACCAAAAAGAAACCAAAACCCAGCCCGTTCGGTGTGAAAACTCGTGTTGGCTTGAAATCTGAACCGAACCCGTTCCAATCTCAAACCCGTTTCGTGCCGACTGTCTCGCGCGAAAACCCGTTCTGATCCGAAACCTGCCACATTTCCTTAGGACACTAAAGCACATCGACCCATTTCTTTGAATATGTTGTTAGTGCACGGATTTGGTGTCCGCAGCTGTTCGAATAGGATAGGGGTTGTTTAGTCTTTATATTAATGTATAAAGGCACATTCGCTAAGGATGTTTAGCGAATGAGCCTCATTCGTTAAAAAAACTAGAAATATTCGTTAATGTAAGAGCTCATTCGTTACTACTGTGTAACGAATGGAGGCTCATTCGTTAAAGTAATGCTCATTCGCTACGGGAAGCCTCATTCATTAGTGATGTTAACTAATGAGGAGGACTGCCTATAAATAGGCCTTCCCTAGTGAATGTGCATAGAGATCTGTGCCATATTTATGTTTCTGTACCGTTACCATGCCGGATTCTCTCTAGACTCACAATGTATCTTCATCATGTAATGTAATCATCCTTTAACGTATTGAACACGAGTTAACGTATCGATTTGCGACTAGATTCCTGGCTCGTAAACATTCGTATAACGTTTCTACAATTGGTATCAGAGCCGGCGGTTGCTCATGATACGTGTTCTTCGTGTTCATCGGGTTTTGATCTTATTTCGGATGATTTCGTTGATGAATCATGAAATTGATGATATATTCATGTTTCTGGATCAAATCCGAAGCTTCGTTATCAATCTGGTGTTTAATTCTGATGAAATGTTGAATCTGCCATTGATGACCTCGGATGGAGCTTTGATGTTGCAGATCAAAATTAACATGGATTCCGTGCTTAATTGATGAATTAGATGCTATATTCGTGTTCCTAATAAAATTCCGAGCATATGGATGTAATTTGGTGGTTATTTATGAAGGTTTGATGATTCTGCCATTGTTAGGGCTTGAAGATTTGAATTTTCCGGCGACCAACTTCCTATTCGTTAATTTAAAAGTCATTTGTTACGGAAGTTTAACGAATGAGTTATTCGTTACAGTGTTTAACGAATGAAAATCTCATAACGAATGAAACCTCTTTCGTGTACTGTTCATACGAATGAGGGTGATTAACGTATGGAAGACATTCGTTAAGGGTTTAACGAATGTGAGCTTAACGTATGTGGCTATTCGTTAATTGGTTAACGAATGAGACCCATTCGTTCAAGGGTAACGAATGTGGATGGATGTTTAACGTATGTGACACTGTTCTAGCGAAAGAGGAGATAACGAATGAGGATTGTAAAAAAAAGAAAAAAAAAAGAGTATTTTCGGAAAATTTTCTTAAACGAAATTTTTCGGGGATATTTTAAATATGCGGGATACTCTTCTAGCAAATTTTGGTGACATATTTTTCGGCCGACTTTTCACGTATATCGAGGGGCCGAGGGGGAGTAACCGACTAAGTTAACGAGAATTTTCTTGAATATTTTCGAAGAATTGTTCAAGACCTTGCCTAATTTGTGTGACAATCGTCAATTTCAGGTTAACTCCGTTAACTCAACTCCGTCAATTCAAACTTAAGATCACTAAATCTATAACGCACACTTCATTACATTTAAACTAGGGTTTAAATGACGCTTAACACTTACTACATGTGTAGTCTTTCGGGATTTGCACCGAAACGCAAACGAGTTGACGCAAACGATTGATGAATAAACGAAAAACGTCAAAACAATAATTATGTGATAATTATGTGTTAACATATGTGTTACTTGATTATATTGTGTGTAATGCTAGACAAGAAATAAGAACTAAGTTAGTTAAGTTAGAAAAACAACACTTGAAAGTAGAGGGACTTGAGTGTAACTTGTATATCTATAAATATATCATTAACTTAACCCTAACTATTATTATTATTATAAACCCAACCCCGATCGGAACCCTCCCACCCCAAAACCTTGGCTGCCGTCCACTTTGCACACACATACATCAAGAAATCAAGCTTGTGATTGAAGAACTAGGTGCTAGGAAGGTATAATTGATCATCCTTTACATTCTTGTTGATTGATTTTGATGTTTAATGGGTTAATTGAAAACCCTAGATGAGCCGATTTCATGTATGTATGAAGTTAACATGATTGTTGTTGATTGATGATGATTTGATAACTAGATTGAATCTTGTTGCATGTAAATTGTTGTGTCTTTGATTTGAGTTCAAACACAAACCCTAATCAAGTATGTAATATGTAATTGATGTGCATGGATGGTGTTTATGGAGTCTAGAGGGTCATATGAATGCATGATAGTTCATAGGTTGTTAATATATTGAGTTTGGATGCAAACAGTTTCTGGACAGAATGTGTATATGATGTTTAAGTGACTGTAACGAAGTGTAAACGTGAAAATTGGTTGAGATTATTGGTACTGCAGTAAACTAGGTTGAGTCTAGTTTCTATAAAGTATAAGTTTGTAATTTTTGGACAAGTAGAAGTTAACTTTTATGATTTTACAAAAACGTTGTGCAAAGCTGAGCTGTTAGACCTGCTGTTAGGTTATGTTGTAAATGTTATATCTCATGAACTACGAGACCAAATGGGTTGGTTCCACTTCTGGAAGTTGACTCATTGAGTTAGAAACCAAACCCAAGTGGTCTTGCATTTATTGGATTTTTCGTTTAACGGGAATTGCTAATAAAATTCTGTTGTGCATGAATCTGACTGTTATGAGTTTGCTGTAATGATTTGATGATTGTGAGAAAACTATGAGGAATAAAAATGTAATAAAATATGTTCTGGAAACATAAGACGTATGTGCTTCTGTGATGATTTTTAGTAAATTAATTGAGATGCTATGATCGGTGAAGTAGTACAATCTTTCTAGTAGGATTTCTGTCTCGGTGAAACTAGCTGCTGAGTTTTGTGAAAATGCATGAAATATGATACTTGCTAATTTATTATCGTGTTTTGACCAAATTGCCCTTGAGGGGAATGATTGCAAGATAATTGTCGTGCTTTGACTAAAATGCCCTTGCGGGGAATAACTGCTAATTGATTGTCATAATTTGACCAAAATGCCCTTATGGGGAATAATGGCTAGTTGATTGTTAATTGTTGACCAAAATGCCCTTACGGGGAAGAATTGCTAGTAATGTACGTTATGAATACATGACACGTATATGGTTGCTTACACATGTGATGTGTCACAAAAACACTTGTTAAAGTCACACACGATTCACGAACGAAACACGAAACATGTTATGTGCATAGGTATTATGTGCCGGGTCTAGAGACTCGATAATATTCCGACACTTAGAAAAATCTCTTTGTTGTTTTAGAACGTTAGAGAGAGTTTTTCGGTGACGCGCATCTTGGTGATTTATTTTGGGAAATTCTTCGCAAACAGTGAGTTTCACTTTCCCCTCTTTAAACTGTTTTCAAACGTTTTTCAATTGGGGGAGATAACATACTCCACAACGCATTTAAGATTTTGTTATAAATTATATATCACTTGTAAAGGCTAAGTGGCAAACGAAACATTTGAAGTCCTACACATCGAACCGGTTAATATTTAGAATAGCGAGTCACTGTTGAGTAGTACTACTGGGTTTGACAAACCCCACCCAACGCTAAACTCGACTGGAGGTCGAGCGGGTGTAATTTTGGCTAACACGTACCATGGTCTGGAGGACCTGGTGACAAGGCACTTACTAAACGATTCAGCTTCGGTGTCGAACACTTAGTAATACTTGTTGTATAGACTAGCTACCTATCGATATATAATTTGACATAACACTATCTGGTAACGCAAAACGCTTAACGCAAAACGCCGTAACGTGGTTACGCAAAACGCTTAACGCAAAACGCCGTAACGTGGTTACGCAAAACGCTTAACGTAAAACGCTGAACGCAAACGCTAAACGATTTATTTTATATAACTTGTGAACTCACCAACCTTGTGTTGACACTTTTAGTATGTTATTCTCAGGTAGCCGAGGCGGGCGCGCGGTTTAGGAACATGCATTGATTGAAAACGCTTTTGTCCTGCAAACTTATTTTTAACGATTATCTTTGGTTTTAAGTCGTCATGCGTGACGCAACTTTTGATTAAAGGTTTTTACGCTTCCGCATTTAAATTACTCGTAAACGTTTTCATGGTTTTGAAACTTTATTTTATGGTTTGATTATAACTGTTGATTCCGATCCTGCCAGTTCACACCTTCTGACGGTAAAACTCCGTTAGTGGATTTTGAGGGTGTGACAGATTGGTATCAGAGCCATTGGTTATAGCGAACTATAAGCTGCATGCATACTAGACTATAACCGCGACGACCCATTAGTTATAATGATACGCACTGCATAGGTTTGTGTAGTCTTGTAATCTTATCTCTTTACCTCTTTCACTCATACGCGCGCGCATACACGGCTTACCTGTAGGAATGTCGACGCCACCCTCATCATCATCCGATTCGATGACGCATGCTCACGGGAAGGAACCGCAGTTACCTACCGCCTCGCCACCCTGAGTAGTCCCGGAACTCGAAGCTCCCGCGCCGAAGAGGTACCGCCTATTCGGAGGCATTTACGAAAACGACGTTAGCTGGGATTGGTACCCTAACATGATCAGACGTATGGTCTATCGCGAACAAGTTTCCCCGTTGCCTCACCCGAACCACCCTGCTTATCCCAACACCCTACCACCCATAACCGAACCTGTAGAGAGAGTTCTCGCAGCTGTTGTTTCATGCTTGGAGCGTGACGTGGGTTACATGCGCTATACGAGGGAGAACGTTTCCAGAATGTTAAAAGACGGAACCGAGACTAAGGAGGAGATTTCCCGCATGGCAGCAGCAATGAAAGAAATGCAAGAGACTAGCGATCAACAGATGAAGGTTATGATGAAGATGCAAGCTGAGATGATAGACTTGAAAGAGCAACTCCAAGAAGCAAGGACCCGAACCGAGATAGCTCTAGAGCGTTGCGATGTCTTACAAATGCAACTTGCTCAGAACGCAGCCGAACCTGAGGCAGAGCCCGAGGCCGAGCCTGGGGCAGAGCCTGAAGTGGAACCTGAAGAAGATCCCGAAAAGGAGCCTGAGGAGGATCCCGAGGAAGATCCCGAGGAGGAACCCGAAGAAGAACCGGAGGAAGAACCGGCTGAGGAGGAGGCACACTCAGAGGTGTCCTCAGATGACGACATCTAGTAATGATGACACTTAGATGGAGGGGTTGTCTCCATCCGAACTATTATTTTTCTATGATTTTTAAGGATTGATTGGAAATACTTTGTAGCGAATACAATGGTTTTAATCATGAACTTTTATTTAGACTAATATGTGGTTGTGATGTGATGTTGTTTCTTATTTCTTTCTTACCTATCTTTTTATTACATGTATGGTGTGTTATATATGAAAGAAAAATTCATGTCTAACATTTTATACTGTGATTCTAGGAAATGGCTGGAAGAAACGCTGGACGAGGACGTGGTAACATCAGCTTGACTGCAGCTGAACTCCAAACTCTGCTGAACGACCATGTTGCGGCCGCTTTAGCCGCACACGTTCAGAATCAAGCTGGAGGTCCGAGTGGAACGTGTACCTTCAAGAACTACCTTGACTGCAAGCCCAGTACGTTTAAGGGCACTGAGGGAGCTATAGGCTTCCTGTGTTGGGCTGAGAAGGCTGAGTCGGCCTTTGATATGTGTAATTGTCCCCCTGCCAGTAGGGTCAAATTCGCTGCTGGAACACTTGAGGATTCCGCCCTCACTTGGTGGAATTCGAACGTCCAGATCCTTGGATTGGAACTGGAAAATGCGATGAACTGGGAGGAGTTCAAGAATATGATGCGAGAGGAGTACTGTCCGAGAGAGGAGATTTCGAAGTTAGAGTCGGAATTTTGGTCACTGAAGATGGTGGGTTCGGAAATCGAAGCCTACACTACTCGTTCTCACGAGTTGGCTGTGATGTGTCCGCGGATGGTGGATCCGCCGAGCAAGAGGATAGAAATGTACATTGATGGATTAGCACCGCAGATTCAGGGCATGGTGACGTCTTCCAGACCAGCCACGATCCAACAAGCGATCCGTTTAGCTCACAAACTGACGGATCAGGCTGTGACCCAAGGTGCGTTACCACCTAGGGGTTCGACCGTTAAAGCCCGTGACAACCAGAGTAACGACAATAACAGCAACAGCAACCCGAACAGCGGGAAGAGGAAGTTTGACAACACCAGATCTTCATCCTCGAACCTCCCACCGCAACAACACTACCGTAAGCCCGAATTCACTCGGAGCTTTAACACTCAGAATCACAACAACAACAACGGTAGCGGGCAGGTTTCGAGCGGATATGCTGGGAAATATCCAAAGTGCAACAGGTGCAACTATCATCATGTTGGCCAGTGTGACCGTGCCAAGTGTCATAGATGCGGAAAGATGGGTCACCAAGCGAAAGAATGTAGAGGAGACCTTGCGGCAAAGGGTGCTCCTAAGCCACCTATGACGACGAAGGGATGCTTTGAATGTGGGCAGAAAGGTCATTTCAGAAAAGATTGCCCCAAGCTGAAGCAGAATGACAACAATGGGGGTAATGGAAGTGGCAGTAATGGTGGAAGCAATGGCAAGGGAAGAGCGTTTGTGATTGAGTCGGGTCAAGCCCGCAATGATCCGCACGTGGTGACTGGTAAGTTCCCTGTAAACGATTGTTTTGCTTCTGTATTGTTTGACACTGGAGCTGATAGGAGTTTTGTGTCGAACGCCTTTAGTCAACTCTTGGACGTAACTCCAATTCCGTTAGATGCTAAGTTTCCTGTTGAATTAGCTGACGGTAAGACCATAGTAACGACTCATGTACTTGCGGGATGTAAGTTAAAACTGTCAGGTCATATCTTTGATATCGACCTTATTCCTTTTACGCTTAGTAGTTTCGATGTCGTTGTCGGCATGGACTGGTTATCCGAGAACCGAGCGGAGATTATATGCCACGATAAGATATTCCATATTACCACCCCTTCCGGCGAGATCATTTCGGTCCGAGGCGAGAGAAGCGGCATGACCACCAGCGTCATTACCCTTATGAAGGCGCAGAAGTATCTACGAAAGGGTCATCCGGCAATTTTGGCGCAGATTGTTGAGAAACCCGCGGAGGAGAAACGAATTGAAGATATACCTGTTGTGCGAGACTTTCCGGAAGTTTTCCCGGAGGATTTGCCCGGACTCCCTCCTATTCGTCAAGTCGAATTTCAAATCGAGTTGACACCCGGTGCAGCACCCATAGCACGAGCCCCGTATCGGCTCGCACCGGCGGAACTTCAGGAGTTGTCCACTCAGTTGCAAGATTTGTTGGATAAGGGTTTTATCCGACCTAGCTCATCGCCGTGGGGAGCCCCTGTCTTGTTTGTCCGAAAGAAAGACGGGACTTTCCGAATGTGCATCGACTACCGGGAGTTGAACAAGGTGACGATCAAGAACCGTTATCCTTTACCCCGAATTGATGATTTGTTTGACCAGCTTCAAGGATCGAGTTACTACTCGAAGATCGATCTGCGATCTGGTTACCACCAGCTGAGAGTGCGCGAGGAAGATATTTCAAAGACGGCTTTCAGAACACGGTATGGTCACTATGAGTTTTCGGTTATGCCTTTTGGCCTAACCAACGCACCAGCCGTATTTATGGATCTCATGAATCGAGTATGCAAGGCGTACCTCGACAAGTTTGTGATTGTGTTCATTGACGATATTCTCGTCTACTCCAAGAACGAAGCTGACCATGAAGAACACTTAAGGGTAATTCTGGAACTATTGAAGATGGAACAACTGTATGCTAAACTCTCGAAATATGAATTTTGGCTTCGCGAGGTTCACTTTTTAGGACATGTGATCAACGAGAATGGTATCCATGTCGATCCCGGTAAGGTAGAGGCCATCAAAAACTGGGAAACACCTAAGACTCCGACTGAGGTGCGACAATTCCTAGGACTGGCCGGCTACTACCGGCGTTTCATCGAGGGATTTTCAAAGATTGCTCAACCCCTCACCGCTTTGACTCACAAGGGCACTAAGTACAATTGGGGTGACGCGCAAGAATCCGCTTTTCAACTGTTGAAAACCAAGCTTTGTAGCGCCCCTATTTTAGCCCTCCCCGAGGGAACGGAAAATTTTGAGGTACAATGTGACGCATCTATACAAGGTCTCGGTTGTGTGCTGATGCAACTCGAGAAGGTTATAGCCTACGCCTCTCGACAACTACGGGTTCACGAGAAGAACTACACGACCCACGATTTGGAACTCGGAGCTGTGGTGTTTGCTCTTAAGATATGGAGGCATTACTAGTACGGTACCAAGTTTACCATTTACACCGACCACAAGAGTCTCCAACATATCTACGATCAGAAGGAGCTGAACATGCGACAGCGTCGTTGGGTCGAGCTGCTCAAAGATTATGATTGTGCCATCAACTACCACCCTGGCAAGGCCAATGTGGTGGCCGACGCCCTCAGCAGAAAAGAAACAGATAAACCCAGACGGGTGAGAGCATTGCAACTCACGATTCATGCCAGCTTACCCGATCAGATTCGCGATGCGCAACTGGAAGCTTTGAAAGATGATAATCTTCCATCGGAACTCATGCGGGGCATGAACAAGCAACTTGAAACCAGATCGGACGGGGTCCGATATTTTGAGAACCGGATTTGGGTTCCACGATACGGAGAGTTGAGAACTCTAGTGATGGACGAAGCTCACAAGTCCCGATATTCTATCCACCCTGGCTCAGATAAAATGTATCATGATTTAAAGGCACTTTACTGGTGGCCGAACATGAAAGCCGACATTGCCACCTACGTGAGCAAATGCTTGACTTGTGCCAGAGTCAAGATAGAATACCAGAAACCATCTGGTCTACTGCAACAACCGGAACTCCCAATGTGGAAATGGGAACACATCTCAATGGATTTTATTACGGGTTTACCTAAGACACCGACGGGATGCGATACCATCTGGGTGATCGTTGACCGGTTGACTAAATCGGCACACTTCCTAGCGATTAAAGAAACGGACAAAATGGAAAGACTGACTCGTGTTTACATGAAGGAAGTAGTGTCGAGACACGGAGTGCCTGTCTCGATCATTGCCGATCGAGATTCTCGTTTCACTCCGCACTTTTGGAAGTCGCTGCAAAGCGCACTAGGCACCCGTCTCGATATGAGTACAGCATACCATCCTCAGACGGATGGGCAAAGTGAACGAACTATTCAGACCCTGGAGGATATGTTGCGTGCATGCGTTTTGGATTTCGGAAAAAGTTGGGAAACCCCCTTACCCTTGGTAGAGTTTTCGTACAATAACAGCTACCACGCAAGTATTAAGGCAGCGCCGTTTGAAGCGCTGTACGGACGGAAGTGTCGATCACCACTCTGCTGGGCAGAGGTGGGTGACAGCCAAATCACTGGTCCAGAACTGGTACTCGAAACTTCGGAAAAGATTGTTCAAATCCGAAATCGCATGGCAGCAGCACGAGACCGCCAAAAGAGTTACGCCGACAAGCGCCGAAAACCTCTCGAATTTCAAGTGAACGATCGGGTGTTACTCAAAGTCTCACCTTGGAAAGGTGTGGTTCGCTTTGGGAAGCGAAACAAACTCAATCCATGGTATGTTGGTCCGTACCGGATAACTGAGCGCATTGGTCCGGTGGCGTACCGACTGGACCTACCAACAGAACTCAGTGGCGTACACAATGTATTCCACGTGTCAAAATTGAAGAAATGCCTGTCTGATGAAACCCATGTAGTCTCTTTCGAGGAACTACAAGTTGATGAACAGTTACGTTTCATTGAGGAACCAGTCGAGGTTTTGGATTGGGAAACCAAAACGCTCAAGCACAGCAAAATTCCAATCGTTAAGGTTCGTTGGAACTCGAGACGTGGACCGGAGTTCACGTGGGAACGCGAGGATCAAATGATGAAAAAGTATCCTCACCTTTTTGAAAGGCTAACCAAACACAGAAAACCGCGAAACTCGGCAAACCGTCAGACATCACCGGAGGTATGAATTAAATTTCGGTACGAAATTTCTTTCTACTAGGGGATGATATGACAAACTGAAATTTTTTTTCTTACTCTTTCAGACACTCATCACGACTTGACTCAAATTTTCGGGACGAAAATTCTTTAACATGGGAATGATGTGACAATCGTCAATTTCAGGTTAACTCCGTTAACTCAACTCCGTCAATTCAAACTTAAGATCACTAAATCTATAACGCACACTTCATTACATTTAAACTAGGGTTTAAATGACGCTTAACACTTACTACATGTGTAGTCTTTCGGGATTTGCACCGAAACGCAAACGAGTTGACGCAAACGATTGATGAATAAACGAAAAACGTCAAAACAATAATTATGTGATAATTATGTGTTAACATATGTGTTACTTGATTATATTGTGTGTAATGCTAGACAAGAAATAAGAACTAAGTTAGTTAAGTTAGAAAAACAACACTTGAAAGTAGAGGGACTTGAGTGTAACTTGTATATCTATAAATATATCATTAACTTAACCCTAACTATTATTATTATTATAAACCCAACCCCGATCGGAACCCTCCCACCCCAAAACCTTGGCTGCCGTCCACTTTGCACACACATACATCAAGAAATCAAGCTTGTGATTGAAGAACTAGGTGCTAGGAAGGTATAATTGATCATCCTTTACATTCTTGTTGATTGATTTTGATGTTTAATGGGTTAATTGAAAACCCTAGATGAGCCGATTTCATGTATGTATGAAGTTAACATGATTGTTGTTGATTGATGATGATTTGATAACTAGATTGAATCTTGTTGCATGTAAATTGTTGTGTCTTTGATTTGAGTTCAAACACAAACCCTAATCAAGTATGTAATATGTAATTGATGTGCATGGATGGTGTTTATGGAGTCTAGAGGGTCATATGAATGCATGATAGTTCATAGGTTGTTAATATATTGAGTTTGGATGCAAACAGTTTCTGGACAGAATGTGTATATGATGTTTAAGTGACTGTAACGAAGTGTAAACGTGAAAATTGGTTGAGATTATTGGTACTGCAGTAAACTAGGTTGAGTCTAGTTTCTATAAAGTATAAGTTTGTAATTTTTGGACAAGTAGAAGTTAACTTTTATGATTTTACAAAAACGTTGTGCAAAGCTGAGCTGTTAGACCTGCTGTTAGGTTATGTTGTAAATGTTATATCTCATGAACTACGAGACCAAATGGGTTGGTTCCACTTCTGGAAGTTGACTCATTGAGTTAGAAACCAAACCCAAGTGGTCTTGCATTTATTGGATTTTTCGTTTAACGGGAATTGCTAATAAAATTCTGTTGTGCATGAATCTGACTGTTATGAGTTTGCTGTAATGATTTGATGATTGTGAGAAAACTATGAGGAATAAAAATGTAATAAAATATGTTCTGGAAACATAAGACGTATGTGCTTCTGTGATGATTTTTAGTAAATTAATTGAGATGCTATGATCGGTGAAGTAGTACAATCTTTCTAGTAGGATTTCTGTCTCGGTGAAACTAGCTGCTGAGTTTTGTGAAAATGCATGAAATATGATACTTGCTAATTTATTATCGTGTTTTGACCAAATTGCCCTTGAGGGGAATGATTGCAAGATAATTGTCGTGCTTTGACTAAAATGCCCTTGCGGGGAATAACTGCTAATTGATTGTCATAATTTGACCAAAATGCCCTTATGGGGAATAATGGCTAGTTGATTGTTAATTGTTGACCAAAATGCCCTTACGGGGAAGAATTGCTAGTAATGTACGTTATGAATACATGACACGTATATGGTTGCTTACACATGTGATGTGTCACAAAAACACTTGTTAAAGTCACACACGATTCACGAACGAAACACGAAACATGTTATGTGCATAGGTATTATGTGCCGGGTCTAGAGACTCGATAATATTCCGACACTTAGAAAAATCTCTTTGTTGTTTTAGAACGTTAGAGAGTTTTTCGGTGACGCGCATCTTGGTGATTTATTTTGGGAAATTCTTCGCAAACAGTGAGTTTCACTTTCCCCTCTTTAAACTGTTTTCAAACGTTTTTCAATTGGGGGAGATAACATACTCCACAACGCATTTAAGATTTTGTTATAAATTATATATCACTTGTAAAGGCTAAGTGGCAAACGAAACATTTGAAGTCCTACACATCGAACCGGTTAATATTTAGAATAGCGAGTCACTGTTGAGTAGTACTACTGGGTTTGACAAACCCCACCCAACGCTAAACTCGACTGGAGGTCGAGCGGGTGTAATTTTGGCTAACACGTACCATGGTCTGGAGGACCTGGTGACAAGGCACTTACTAAACGAGTCAGCTTCGGTGTCGAACACTTAGTAATACTTGTTGTATAGACTAGCTACCTATCGATATATAATTTGACATAACACTATCTGGTAACGCAAAACGCTTAACGCAAAACGCCGTAACGTGGTTACGCAAAACGCTTAACGCAAAACGCCGTAACGTGGTTACGTGAAACGCTTAACGTAAAACGCTGAACGCAAACGCTAAACGATTTATTTTATATAACCTGTGAACTCACCAACCTTGTGTTGACACTTTTAGTATGTTATTCTCATGTAGCCGAGGCGGGCGCGCGGTTTAGGAACATGCATTGATTGAAAACGCTTTTGTCCTGCAAACTTATTTTTAACGATTATCTTTGGTTTTAAGTCGTCCTGCGTGACGCAACTTTTGATTAAAGGTTTTTACGCTTCCGCATTTAAATTACTTGTAAACGTTTTCATGGTTTTGAAACTTTATTTTATGGTTTGAATATAACTGATGATTCCGATCCTGCCAGTTCACACCCTCTGACGGTAAAACTCCGTTAGTGGATTTTGAGGGTGTGACAATTTGTCAAGAAAAGGGGGAGATAAAAACTTTCAAAGAGCATATTCGATCGTTATCTTCCTACCTTCGCAAGGATTTCTTGAAAAATTACTGTAATTCGGGTGGTAATTCATGTTTGCAAAGCTATGTTTGACCGAGTTCAAGACTGTGTTTGTTCTTCGATTGGTGATTGATTTGTTCATGATTGAAACCTGACTATGTGGGATACGAGTGTCTGTCCGTTTACTTCTTTCTGAGGGATTTTGATCCTGACTATGTTGGCTACGAGTATTCGGCGGATTGCTTTTGTTGAAGGGGACATTCTTGAATGGATTGATGTGGTTGAGGAATATACGGGTCTTGTTATTGGATTTAAGAATCTGATCGTTCGGGATTGATTAACGAAGGTTGGAACTCTGAATCATATGCCCAAAGCATTAGCGCATCCAAGCGTATTGGTTGCCGAAGACCTTCAAAGGGTTATATTTTGGGATAGACGTTATCAAGAGAGTGAAGACCGTTGTGAAAGATGTGGAATGATCGGGTTGTTCATGAAGATGTGTGACGAGGTTAAACGTAAAGACATTTGTACTTTACCGGTGCGACAGATAGTCGATGACTTGCTGCTAATTGATTCGTTTGATTGAACTATATCATATGCCAGCTGGATGATCGAAATGATCACCTGGACATGCTTGTTTGAGGGGGAGATCTATACGAGTCGCTCAAGTTGTTGGTTTGCTTACAAAGAGTTATATTTTGTCTGTTTGCTCAAGCCCGAGAATCATCAACCAAGGGGAGGTTGGTTGTACGGCTGATGATATGCAGTTAAAGTATTCACGGTTAAAGTATTGAACTTTAACGTATTCGACGTTAATGTATTGGTCGTTAACGTATTCGTCGCTAAAGTATTGAAGGTTAACGTATTCGACGTTAAAGTATTGGATGCTAAAGTATTGGAAAGCATTCGACAACTACGGTCAAGGGGGAGTTTGTTAGTGCACGGATTTGGTGTCCGAAGCTGTTCGAATATGATAGGGGTTGTTTAGTCTTTATATTAATGTATAAAGGCACATTCGCTAAGGATGTTTAGCGAATGGGCCACATTCGTTAAAGACTAGACATATTCGTTAATGTAAGAGCTCATTCGTTACTACTGTGTAACGAATGGAGGCTCATTTGTTAAAGTAATGCTCATTCGCTAAGGATGTTTAGCGAATGGGAGGTCATTCGCTATGGGAAGCCTTATTCGTTAGTGATGTTAACAAATGAGGAGGACTGCCTATAAATAGGCCTTCCCTAGTAAATGTGCATAGAGATCTGTGCCATATTTATGTTTCTGTACCGTTACCATGCCGGATTCTCTCTAGACTCATAATGTATCTTCATCATGTAATGTAATCATCCTTTAACGTATTGAACACGAGTTAACGTATCGATTTGCGACTAGATTCCTGGTTCGTAAACGTTCGTATAACGTTTCTACATATGTCGACCCATTTTGACCCGAAAATAACAAGATGAAATTTCAAATGACCTATTTTGACTCATTTAGTTAAAATCTCTAACCCAAACCAACCAATTTAATTTTAAAATAACTCAAATTGATCCATTTGAAATGGTTTGGGTCAAGATTGCCACCCCTAATTATGATAATAACTAATTAAATAAAATCCTAGAATCAAAGATCCTGTTAGTTTTAATGGGTCATAAACTAAACCCATGGACCATGGATACCTTGGATTAATGAGAATGAAGATTAGAAATAAAAATGGATATAGTTATGACACAATTTTTGTTTATTACTAAAGTAAGATAAGATAAGATATGAATATTGGTTTTAAATAATCCAAACTATGCCCTATTGGTAAATAGTAGTCCCAACTTTAAAGTTGGCTGGTGGCAGTACCAACTAAATAGGTATTTGTTTTAAACGGGCCGCGACTAACGGATGTTAACTCCGTTAGTGATTTGCTGACGTGCACTAACAGTCCCAACTTTAAAGTTGACTGGTGGCAGTACCAACAAATACCTATTTAGTCGGTACCTAAATATTACGTGCCCCGGCCGATGGTCCGACCGGCACTACTCTCTAGCCAGCCTTGAAAGAAGGTCATGCTTTTCAAGAAAGATTTTGGCAGGCTTTCAGCTCGGTAAACTGGAGCTAGTCAGTCCAACTCGGTAAAATTGGATTTTCATTGTTCCTCACGTATTTTTCGTTATTTCTCATGTAGATAATTTGGAAGACGAGAATTAAATGATAAATATTCTATAATATTAAAATTTGAATATGAATTTGTGAAATACTTTAGTATATGAACATGTATTTTTTATTTATATGGATATGCACATAGGTTTTTTTTCTATAATTTTAATATACTTATAATATATATAATTTCCTAAAAATGAATTTCGATATAATTTACCATGTCCAAGTACTTCCCGCCTAGTCAGGTCAAGTACTCGTAACCTCCCACTCAACTGTCAAGTCAGTACCTCATGAATTCTGCAACCTTGCCGGATAGTATTCAAATTAGTGAAGAACCTCCATCTCCACTTTTAAATAGAGCTAGACTAAAGCCTTCCAAAGTTACAATACCCGTGATCTCGCAATATTTTCCCTCATTGGAAGCCCCAAAGAAGTAAATAGACACTTATCCAACTTACAACCAGAGATCTTAGCACAATCGGCCACCTCGTCATCTCCCACACCCGCCAACCCCATACAAACTAGATTGATACTATTTAATTTTCATCACTTGAGACGTCATTATAAAGGGTTGACTTCTTCATCTTGACAAGAGGTTAATACCTACGAATAATACTACAAACGCCTCTTTAACAAGTTTGCCAATAACAGCACGTTAACTACGTACCCTTAAATTTTTGTGGATGTTTCCACTACTTCCGATCAAGACATGTAGTTCTTCATGGATCATGCGGAGTTTGTTGGCTCGATAGGCCCTCAAACGTGTCACAAACCATTAACCTCACGATCCACACGTAAGAACAAAAATGTTGGTTTACTCAAACAATGTGTCATTGTGATACTAATGAGCTGAGGACGGGGCACCATCATGGATAGAGTGTATGGCTTTCAAATCACATGACAACACCAGCCCACTCCATGTGGGTAAGATGAATGACTTCATTCTATGGCAAAGGTTTGCCACACAAAATTGATTTATTGTTGACCATTGAAAAATTAAAATGAGTTAATAAAGTTTTAGGGTACTTGTGGGTAGGTGTTGATAGTAACTTTGTTAGGTAATTAAGTGTAGAAATGAGGTGTCAGTACATGATTGACCGGTACATGGGTAACACCCATAAGTGCTCCTTCCCCTCTTATATCAACAGACGCATAGTGAAGTAGCAAATAATAAGTGAATATTAATTAATATTCTTCAATATAAAAAAACTGGCACAGTTATAAATGAAAAAAAACCAACACATCAAGGTCCCATTTACAAGAAAATTCAAGCATTTTGTCATCAAAGTAGCAAAAACAAGATTCATTACAAAAGTAAATTTAACAACTAGTAAATTGCATGAATTGGTGATACTCATGATTTGCTTATTAAACTAAAAGGCAAGAAAAGTCTTTAATTCAAATTCAAACCAAGCAAAAAGTTGTGTTCGTTTTAAGTTGGACTCTTTTCATGTATCATAACTAATATAAAGTTTTAGTTGATGTGTTGTCTAGTTTAACCACATCCGTAAATCTCTTTAGTTATGACTACTTTAAGTATACGTTATGGTTCTTCCTCAATTGAAAAGAGCTCGTTTTGGAGGAGTAGAACGTTTTAGTGGATGCGTTGTTCAGTTTCACCACCTTAGTAAATCCCTTTAACTATGCTCACTATTAAGTTGGACCCTTTTCACTCTTCGATCTTCCGCATTCTAAATGGTCCATATATACATATATATATATATATATGGTTTTGATCAAATACAAATAAAATTAACGTGTTAATTATAAAAATCAAGTAGAGTAATTATATATAAAAATAGAGTAAATATGTAATTACATAATAAAGTAACTATGTAATCACATTAACATTTTAGTAAAAGAGAGTCACAAATAAGTGAAAATTGCAAATTTAAAAATCCACAGCAGAACTAGAAGAAAATTAATGGTAGATGTTCATTTGGGACCAAGTGATAAATTAAAGTCTTTCTTTGAAGTGTTCCATACGGTTAAACCCAAATTCGCTTAACCATATATAACATACGTACGTAGAGTCGGTCATTGCAAAAAATAGTTTGAAAAATGAAAAGTATTTCACTGACCGGTCTGGACGGGTTAACTTGATTAGTTTTCCTTTAGACTTTAAACATTTAATTTCCAAACTTTCACGTTATATGACTTTTGGTGTTGCAGTTAACGTACACTACCTTGAAGGCATCCTATAAATTGATATATATTCCCTTAATTGTAAACGAAAACACACACAAAAATATAAAAAGAAAGGAGAAACATGCAGCTTCATATAATTATTTTCCTCTCTCTTCTTGCAATGGCCTTGGGAACCCTTCAAGGTTCCACCATTAACAATATATCAAAGCCAAACTGTCCAACCCACTGCGGGAATGTGATGGTTCCATACCCTTTCGGTATTGGTAATGACACAGGTTGTGCGCTTGACAACTCGTTCTACGTGACTTGTAACAAGTCCTACGAACCTCCGAAGTTGTTCCTTCTTTCTGGCAATATAGAAATATACAACATTTCAGATACGGAGTTCCGCGTTGGCACTGCCGTTGCGTATAGGTGCTACCACAAAAATGGAACCATACGAAGTTATTTTGATTGGTGGATGCGGGTTGGTGAATTCAGCTTCTCTCAAAAGAACAGGTTCACAGTCCTCGGGTGTGATGATCTTTCTACGATCAGAGGGACCAATGGTGCAGACTTTTCAAGTGGCTGTTTGGGACTATGTAGCAAAGCACAAGATTTATCTGATAACGGAACGTGCTTAGGAATTGGCTGTTGTCAGACATCTATACTGAATGGCCTACAATACTTGAATGTTACACTTAGTTCCTTTCAAAACCACACAGATGTTTGGTCCTTCAACCGCTGTGGCTATGCGTTTCTTGGCGAGGAAGGCAGTTTCTCGTTTCAGGGCGTCCGTGATTTATATCCAGATTTGGGTATTGTGAAGAGGGTAGAGTCCAATGTCACTATTGTTGTAGATTGGGTGATTGCGCATTCCACTCGTGGTTGCTCTGAGTCTACCGCATGCAAAGAAAATAGTTCCTGCTATGAGATAGACACTGGTGGGTATCGTTGTAGATGCAACGATGGTTATGAGGGTAACCCATATCTTGATCCAGGCTGCCAAGGTCAGTTTCCGGTATATATCAAA
Source organism: Bidens hawaiensis (assembly GCF_021521415.1). Taxonomy (NCBI): domain Eukaryota; kingdom Viridiplantae; phylum Streptophyta; class Magnoliopsida; order Asterales; family Asteraceae; genus Bidens; species Bidens hawaiensis. The sequence goes on from NW_027492332.1 coordinate 214,155, forward strand.
ATATATCTCAACATGCATAGGAAGTATTATATATTAATAGTTTACTTAAAGTAATGTTCTACATAAATCTTTAATAATTTTGATTATATGACTTTTGATTGAAGTTTCAGTGTGTAGCTCTTCAACTTTGTATCAACACAATTTCTTTTTCCTATTTTAAAAAACAACTTAAAATAGGATATGTTCTGTTTTCTTTAATATGTCTGCTATGTTTCCTTTTTATAGACATCAACGAGTGCGAGGATCTAGGTTCCAACCCTTGTTTTGGTGATTGCATAAATACTCCAGGGAGTTACAATTGTACATGCCCACCGGGATCGTTTGGTGATGCAAATACAGAAAATGGTTGTCGAAAGACTCAAAAGCCCAAAGATTTGAGGTTTTCTTCAACCGCTTTCATTATAGGTATTTCTTTCTTGAATATGTTAGGATTAAACGCACACACGAAACTGAACACACACACGAAAGCAGTAAACGAACACGAGGATTTAACGTGGTTCGGTCTAAACTGACCTACGTCCACGGGTGGCAACTAGGTATATCTTTATTGAGTGACAAATATTACAAGTACATAATGTTGTTTATATAGAGACTGAACTAGGGTTAGTAAATTATTATGCAAGAAATCTAAACCGGGCCGGGCTTGGGCCCGACCGCCCACAACCGTCTCCTCTTTTGACTTTATATAATAAACCGGGCCAACAAGGCCTACGAACCCAACAATCTCCTACTCGGAGGCCTTGAGTACTCTCGTCTGCACTCCTGATTGTACTTCTGTAATCTGAACATTAAACTTCTTCTAGTTGCCACCGCCTTCTCATCAATTAACCTGAAGGCCCGTTGAAGCTCCCCGGAGCTCCAACACGTCAGTCATGGCTGAAACTGCCCCTGACCCGTTCTCTGTCCCTACCGGCTCCCACTGTAACGAACTACCGGATCCTGAGATAACCTGAGAACAAACACTCTCCATATTCAGCAAATAATTCATTGGAGAGACTTTTACAGCTGGAATACTGGTTTTCTTAATCCACTGTCGACCTGGAACTGTAACTGAAACATGACCTGTGCTCCCACTGTCACGATGTCCCCCAACTGATTTAACCTTCCTAGCTCGTTCATCCTGAATCTTCACTTTGGCTCTGGGTTTGTTACTTGCAAAACGAACCTTCTTCTGCCCACGAGATTCTGTGAACCGGATTTTGTCTTTCACCAAAACTGGATCCACTCCTTTCGATGACATATCGACCATATACAACGAACCCATTTTCTTGCCACGAGCAACAACGAGATTCCCTTTGACTACTTTCCACTGCCCATTCCCGAACTTAACATCGTGCCCCTGGTCATCCAACTGCCCAACTGAAATCAAACGTTTCTTCAAACTTGGAATAACCCTCACGTCTTTCAAAGTCCAAGAAGTACCGGCTGAAGTTATCAAATCAACGTCTCCCATACCCGTAACCTCTAAAATATCATCATTCGCTAGTCGAACCTTTCCAAAATCCCCAAATTTAAGATTCTTCATCGTTTCACTACAGTGAGTGGCATGAAACGATGCACCAGAATCCATCACCCAAGCATCAACGCTACTCTCAACACTACAAACCAAAGCCTCATCACTACTGACCCCGTCATCTGTGTCGTCTTCTTTAACGTTCACCTCTTTCTTACCATTCGGACACTGATTCTTGAAGTGTCCTTTCTCTTTACAACCCCAACATTCAATATCCTTACGAGTCTTAGACTGACTCCTCTTCCTGCTCCCACTGCCTCGCTGTTTTCCCCTACCTCTACCTTCTGTGACTAGCATATTGCCTGATGATTCACCTGAACTTCTGCGTCTTGAATCTTCTCCCAGAATCAGATCTCGAATCCCATCGAAAGTAATATTTGTAGACGAACTACAAACTGCAGTCACTGTTTGCGACCAACTGTCGGGCAAAGAGGATAATAACAAGAGGCCTTGAACTTCATCATCAAACTTAATGTCAACTGACACTAAGCGGGACAAGATCGAATTAAGATTATTGATATGAGTTGTAACTGACCCACCCTCTTTCATTCTTGTTGTCACTAGCTCTCGGATAAGATAGACTTTATTCGTTGCCGAAGGCTTCTCATACATGTTGGATAGTGCGTCCATCATACCACGGGCTGTGGTTTCTTTCATGACGTTAAACGCCACATCTTCCGACAACGACAATGTAATACAAGCCCTAGCTTTCTTGTCTAACTTCTTCCAATCTGCTTCTGACAACTTTTCTGGTTTTTCATCCTCAAACACTACATCCAAGTCTTTCTGACAAAGTAGTGCCTCAATCTGCATCTTCCACCAACCAAACTTCTGTCCGTCAAACTTCTGTATCGAAACCTTTCCGTCTTCTGCCATAACAATGACTAAAACGAAAAACTGGATAAAAACAGAGACAGACACAACAATGGCACGAGCCTAAACTTAACGGCTGTTCAACTGAACTCTGTTAAACAATCAACCTATTTAACGCAGCGGAATATTGAACTGAAAATCAGAAACTGAAACTTTAAACTGAAACAATAAACCTGACAAACGCGGTTGGCACTGGTTTTGGTTTCTTTAACGCTTCTTCTAATTGACAACGGTTCTTCAACTAAAACAGGATCTTGATTGAACTGTTATTGGCTCGTTCTTTGCAACTATGATCTTGACCCAAATAATTTCTTTACGGGCTAAACTGCCCAAACTTTGGCCCACACAATCAAATTTGAGCTTACTGCTTCTTTGTTTCTCACGTGGCCAAAAAAAAAACAAAAACCAACTACCAAATCTATTTTAGTGGGCCCAAACAAACTAGGTCAAAGTCTCCTGCCTCTCTCCAAGACAATATCTTCCCTGCTCCAAGAAAGAATTGTTGCTCTTTTTATGGCACGAACTCCAACTCCAAGAAAAAATAAATAATACTAACTTTTCTTGATTCAAGTCAATCGCAAAATGCCAAAAAAAAAGAGAATAAATAACACGTCAACCGATCGAGACGGAGCCGCAGGTACACGGTGGTGATGCGTGAACGATTGCTTACGAAAATTAAACAGAACCTCAACTCAGATCGTCGGCACTGAAATAAGATCTCTAGCCGGCAATCCCGTTTCTCTTCTCGACGGCGGCGCAGAAAACCCAACCGGGCGGCGGCGAAACCCAACCTCCGATCTCTGGTGTGGCAGCGACGAACGAAACTGGTTCAACGTGTTCTTCGCGTGATCTGAACCTAAGCTCTGATACCACTTGTTAGGATTAAACGCACACACGAAACTGAACACACACACGAAAGCAGTAAACGAACACGAGGATTTAACGTGGTTCGGTCAAAACTGACCTACGTCCACGGGTGGCAACTAGGTATATCTTTATTGAGTGACAAATATTACAAGTACATAATGTTGTTTATATAGAGACTGAACTAGGGTTAGTAAATTATTATGCAAGAAATCTAAACCGGGCCGGGCTTGGGCCCGACCGCCCACACCCGTCTCCTCTTTTGACTTCATATAATAAACCGGGCCAACAAGGCCAACGAACCCAACAGAATATATATAAAAAAATGTGTCAACGTACACTACTAGAAAATAAATCTTTTCTAAGATGGTAGTTTCCAAAAACGATGTTCTTCATTGCAACTGATCACAGCCACTAATTTGAAATGATTTTCATTTTCATTTCACCTGTAGCAATCGTGTTTGGGCTGTTAGCAATGCTATCCGGTCTAATTGGTATTTTATATGGAATAAGGAGGAGGAAGCTAATGAAGCTTCGAGAAAAGTTCTTCGAGCAAAATGGGGGAGTGTTACTGAAACAAAAAATCAGCTCGCATGGGTCTCATGAGGCAATGACATTGTTTAGCACATCACAACTTTGTAAAGCCACTCGCAATTATTCTAAAGATAATATTATTGGCCGAGGTGCCTATGGCGTAGTGTACAAGGGAGTTTTGTCTGATAAACGTGTTGTTGCAATAAAGAAGTCTAAAATAGTGGATGAGAGCCAGGCAGAGCAATTCATAAATGAAGTCTTGATCCTCACACAAGTCATCCATCGAAATGTGGTAAAGCTTTTAGGGTGCTGCTTAGAAGAGGAAGTCCCTGTATTGGTTTATGAATTCATCTCTAATAACACTCTTTTCTATCACATTCATTCTAGATTGGGTGGAATGAGTTGGTTATCATGGGAAAATCGATTGAGAGTAGCTATTGAAGCTGCAAGTGCACTTGCCTACCTTCATTCGGAAACTATCATGCCAATCATACACCGAGATATCAAGTCTACAAACATACTATTAGATGATAACTATACCGCAAAAATTTCAGATTTTGGTGCATCAAGATTAGTCCCATTAGATAACCAACATGTAACTACTCTTATTCAAGGCACACTAGGGTATTTGGATCCAGAGTACTTTAGCACAAGCCAACTAACAGAAAAAAGTGATGTATATAGCTTTGGAGTGGTCCTTGCAGAACTGATAACTGGGGAAAAAGCAATTGGTGTTGATAGGTCCGATGTTGACAAGAATTTATCAATATATTTTGTCAACTCTGTTACAAACAAATGCTTATACGAAATTGTTGAACCTCGAATATTACGTGAAGGGAGATTTGAGCAAATAGAAGCGGTAGCCGACCTGGTGAAAAGATGCCTTAATGCACTAGGCCAAGATAGACCGACAATGAAAGAGGCGGCTATGGAACTAGACAACTTGAGGAAATTCACAACTCATCCTTGGATTCAGCGACAAACTTTTCAAAACACCATAAGCTTAGTTCTTGAAGTTGAGCATCCGGATCTTTATGAGGTCCCACTAGTCTCATATGGTACTAATGATAAGGAATCTTAATCGAGTAGCACATATATTGCGTTTGAAGGTAACAAATCACGCAGATAAATTTTGTGAGCATCACCACCTCACCAAATATGGTTGGTATTCAAGATATTAGTTTGAGATTTATCATTAGTCAAAGTTTGTAATATAATAGTTGTTTTTGTTCACTAAATGAGCGGTTTTCTTTTTCTCTATATTCCCATTCCCATTGTATTTTATTTTTACTTTCTTGTCTCTATATTCTAGTTGTATTTTAGCACTGCATGCAACTCTATATTTGATAAGGCTTAGTGGTGTCCACCATTTATTAGGGTTGACACGAACTTTTCTGGCTCGCCTTTTTACTTTCTTCTGTCTTCACAAATGCCCGCATGCATGTACCATTCATCTCTAATACTTTTTATATGACCCTGCCGATGAATTCTGAATACCGAGGCTTGGTTTCATAATAATTTTTTGCTTCGTATTGGCACTGGCGTTGCTTACAACCAAAATGGAACTGTACACGATGATTTTGATTTTGATGTGTGGTTTAAGTTAAGTGAATTCACTTTCTCTCAAAAGCACAAGTTTACTGTCCTTGGGTGTGACGATTATTCTTTCATGAGAGGGACAAACGGTGTATGTAGCAAAGAAGAGGATGTGGCTAATTGTAACACCCTGGCTAAAGTGGAAACGCTTGAATGTGACGTACAGATTGTTCAAACACACGTGACACTATTAGGCGACCATAATAACATTATTTCATTTAAATCTTCGTGTAACACAAGTTTATCAAATAATACAAGTTGTAACAAATAAATAAACAAAATGGTAAGTTTTCTTTGAATATCCTATAAGCATGCTATGTGTCTTCTAACTTTCATCCTCGTTTCTCTACACCTGTAACATATGATAGCTGACTTTATTTTATACATATGTTATAGGTGTAGAGAAACGAGGATGAAAGTTAGAAGACACATGGCATGCTTATAGGGTATTCAAAGAAAACTTACCATTTTGTTTATTTATTTGTTACAACTTGTATTATTTGATAAACTTGTGTTACATGAAGATTTAAATGAAGTAATGTTATTATGGTCGCCTAATAATGTCACGTGTGTTTGAGCAATCTGTACGTCAAACTCAGGTGTTTCCGTTTTAGTCGGGGTGTTACACTAATAATAGGAACTGCTCTGGAATGGGCTGTTGTCAGCCATCTATACCCAAGGACCTAGACTGGGTAATTTACCCCACGCGGGTTGCTCTGAGTCCGATGTATGCAAAGAAAATGGTTAAGAGGGTAACCCCTATCTTGACCCGGGCTGCAAGGTTATATTATATTATATTATATTATAGTGTTTTATGTTTTCATGTTGTAGTAATTAATTCCCTTTAACAGTTTGTTAATTTCTAAAGTTCTATTCCATGAATACTTCTGAAAACTGAATGGAGCACCTTCTAGAATATTTTTCTTAACTTAAAGCTTCAGTTCGTTTTCTTTTTCTTTGGGATCAACAACAGCGTAAAAGAAGGTAATGTAAATTTGGATATATTGGGTCTGTTAAATATAGTGTCAATGGTTAATAATAAGTCAAAGTCAACTACTGGTTGCTTTGAAAGATGATAATCTTTCATCGGAACTCATGCGGGGCATGAACAAGCAACTTGAAACCAGATCGGACGGGGTCCGATATTTTGAGAACCGGATTTGGGTTCCACGATACGGAGAGTTGAGAACTCTAGTGATGGACGAAGCTCACAAGTCCCGATATTCTATCCACCCTGGCTCAGATAAAATGTATCATGATTTAAAGGCACTTTACTGGTGGCCGAACATGAAAGCCGACATTGCCACCTACGTGAGCAAATGCTTGACTTGTGCCAGAGTCAAGATAGAATACCAGAAACCATCTGGTCTACTGCAACAACCGGAACTCCCAATGTGGAAATGGGAACACATCTCAATGGATTTTATTACGGGTTTACCTAAGACACCGACGGGATGCGATACCATCTGGGTGATCGTTGACCGGTTGACTAAATCGGCACACTTCCTAGCGATTAAAGAAACGGACAAAATGGAAAGACTGACTCGTGTTTACATGAAGGAAGTAGTGTCGAGACACGGAGTGCCTGTCTCGATCATTTCCGATCGAGATTCTCGTTTCACTCCGCACTTTTGGAAGTCGCTGCAAAGCGCACTAGGCACCCGTCTCGATATGAGTACAGCATACCATCCTCAGACGGATGGGCAAAGTGAACGAACTATTCAGACCCTGGAGGATATGTTGCGTGCATGCGTTTTGGATTTCGGAAAAAGTTGGGAAACCCCCTTACCCTTGGTAGAGTTTTCGTACAATAACAGCTACCACGCAAGTATTAAGGCAGCGCCGTTTGAAGCGCTGTACGGACGGAAGTGTCGATCACCACTCTGCTGGGCAGAGGTGGGTGACAGCCAAATCACTGGTCCAGAACTGGTACTCGAAACTTCGGAAAAGATTGTTCAAATCCGAAATCGCATGGCAGCAGCACGAGACCGCCAAAAGAGTTACGCCGACAAGCGCCGAAAACCTCTCGAATTTCAAGTGAACGATCGGGTGTTACTCAAAGTCTCACCTTGGAAAGGTGTGGTTCGCTTTGGGAAGCGAAACAAACTCAACCCATGGTATGTTGGTCCGTACCGGATAACTGAGCGCATTGGTCCGGTGGCGTACCGACTGGACCTACCAACAGAACTCAGTGGCGTACACAATGTATTCCACGTGTCAAATTTGAAGAAATGCCTGTCTGATGAAACCCATGTAGTCTCTTTCGAGGAACTACAAGTTGATGAACAGTTACGTTTCATTGAGGAACCAGTCGAGGTTTTGGATTGGGAAACCAAAACGCTCAAGCACGGCAAAATTCCAATCGTTAAGGTTCGTTGGAACTCGAGACGTAGACCGGAGTTCACGTGGGAACGCGAGGATCAAATGATGAAAAAGTATCCTCACCTTTTTGAAGGGCTAACCAAACACAGAAAACCGCGAAACTCGGCAAACCGTCAGACATCACCGGAGGTATGAATTAAATTTCGGTACGAAATTTCTTTCTACTAGGGGATGATATGACAAACTGAAATTTTTTTTCTTACTCTTTCAGACACTCATCACGACTTGACTCAAATTTTCGGGACGAAAATTCTTTAACATGGGAATGATGTGACAATCGTCAATTTCAGGTTAACTCCGTTAACTCAACTCCGTCAATTCAAACTTAAGATCACTAAATCTATAACGCACACTTCATTACATTTAAACTAGGGTTTAAATGACGCTTAACACTTACTACATGTGTAGTCTTTCGGGATTTGCACCGAAACGCAAACGAGTTGACGCAAACGATTGATGAATAAATGAAAAACGTCAAAACAATAATTATGTGATAATTATGTGTTAACATATGTGTTACTTGATTATATTGTGTGTAATGCTAGACAAGAAATAAGAACTAAGTTAGTTAAGTTAGAAAAACAACACTTGAAAGTAGAGGGACTTGAGTGTAACTTGTATATCTATAAATATATCATTAACTTAACCCTAACTATTATTATTATTATAAACCCAACCCCGATCGGAACCCTCCCACCCCAAAACCTTGGCTGCCGTCCACTTTGCACACACATACATCAAGAAATCAAGCTTGTGATTGAAGAACTAGGTGCTAGGAAGGTATAATTGATCATCCTTTACATTCTTGTTGATTGATTTTGATGTTTAATGGGTTAATTGAAAACCCTAGATGAGCCGATTTCATGTATGTATGAAGTTAACATGATTGTTGTTGATTGATGATGATTTGATAACTAGATTGAATCTTGTTGCATGTAAATTGTTGTGTCTTTGATTTGAGTTCAAACACAAACCCTAATCAAGTATGTAATATGTAATTGATGTGCATGGATGGTGTTTATGGAGTCTAGAGGGTCATATGAATGCATGATAGTTCATAGGTTGTTAATATATTGAGTTTGGATGCAAACAGTTTCTGGACAGAATGTGTATATGATGTTTAAGTGACTGTAACGAAGTGTAAACGTGAAAATTGGTTGAGATTATTGGTACTGCAGTAAACTAGGTTGAGTCTAGTTTCTATAAAGTATAAGTTTGTAATTTTTGGACAAGTAGAAGTTAACTTTTATGATTTTACAAAAACGTTGTGCAAAGCTGAGCTGTTAGACCTGCTGTTAGGTTATGTTGTAAATGTTATATCTCATGAACTACGAGACCAATTGGGTTGGTTCCACTTCTGGAAGTTGACTCATTGAGTTAGGAACCAAACCCAAGTGGTCTTGCATTTATTGGATTTTTCGTTTAACGGGAATTGCAAATAACATCCTGTTGTGCATGAATCTGACTGTTATGAGTTTGCTGTAATGATTTGATGATTGTGAGAAAACTATGAGGAATAAAAATGTAATAAAATATGTTCTGGAAACCTAAGACGTATGTGCTTCTGTGATGATTTTTGGTAAATTAATTGAGATGCTATGATCGGTGAAGTAGTACAATCTTTCTAGTAGGATTTCTGTCTCGGTGAAACTAGCTGCTGAGTTTTGTGAAAATGCATGAAATATGATACTTGCTAATTTATTATCGTGTTTTGACCAAATTGCCCTTGAGGGGAATGATTGCAAGATAATTGTCGTGCTTTGACTAAAATGCCATTGCGGGGAATAACTGCTAATTGATTGTCATAATTTGACCAAAATGCCCTTATGGGGAATAATGGCTAGTTGATTGTTAATTGTTGACCAAAATGCCCTTACGGGGAAGAATTGCTAGTAATGTACGTTATGAATACATGACACGTATATGGTTGCTTACACATGTGATGTGTCACAAAAACACTTGTTAAAGTCACACACGATTCACGAACGAAACACGAAACATGTTATGTGCATAGGTATTATGTGCCGGGTCTAGAGACTCGATAATATTCCGACACTTAGAAAAATCTCTTTGTTGTTTTAGAACGTTAGAGAGTTTTTCGGTGACGCGCATCTTGGTGATTTATTTTGGGAAATTCTTCGCAAACAGTGAGTTTCACTTTCCCCTCTTTAAACTGTTTTCAAACGTTTTTCAATTGGGGGAGATAACATACTCCACAACGCATTTAAGATTTTGTTATAAATTATATATCACTTGTAAAGGCTAAGTGGCAAACGAAACATTTGAAGTCCTACACATCGAACCGGTTAATATTTAGAATAGCGAGTCACTGTTGAGTAGTACTACTGGGTTTGACAAACCCCACCCAACGCTAAACTCGACTGGAGGTCGAGCGGGTGTAATTTTGGCTAACACGTACCATGGTCTGGAGGACCTGGTGACAAGGCACTTACTAAACGAGTCAGCTTCGGTGTCGAACACTTAGTAATACTTGTTGTATAGACTAGCTACCTATCGATATATAATTTGACATAACACTATCTGGTAACGCAAAACGCTTAACGCAAAACGCCGTAACGTGGTTACGCAAAACGCTTAACGCAAAACGCCGTAACGTGGTTACGTGAAACGCTTAACGTAAAACGCTGAACGCAAACGCTAAACGATTTATTTTATATAACTTGTGAACTCACCAACCTTGTGTTGACACTTTTAGTATGTTATTCTCATGTAGCCGAGGCGGGCGCGCGGTTTAGGAACATGCATTGATTGAAAACGCTTTTGTCCTGCAAACTTATTTTTAACGATTATCTTTGGTTTTAAGTCGTCCTGCGTGACGCAACTTTTGATTAAAGGTTTTTACGCTTCCGCATTTAAATTACTTGTAAACGTTTTCATGGTTTTGAAACTTTATTTTATGGTTTGAATATAACTGATGATTCCGATCCTGCCAGTTCACACCCTCTGACGGTAAAACTCCGTTAGTGGATTTTGAGGGTGTGACAATTTGTCAAGAAAAGGGGGAGATAAAAACTTTCAAAGAGCATATTCGATCGTTATCTTCCTACCTTCGCAAGGATTTCTTGAAAAATTACTGTAATTCGGGTGGTAATTCATGTTTGCAAAGCTATGTTTGACCGAGTTCAAGACTGTGTTTGTTCTTCGATTGGTGATTGATTTGTTCATGATTGAAACCTGACTATGTGGGATACGAGTGTCTGTCCGTTTACTTCTTTCTGAGGGATTTTGATCCTGACTATGTTGGCTACGAGTATTCGGCGGATTGCTTTTGTTGAAGGGGACATTCTTGAATGGATTGATGTGGTTGAGGAATATACGGGTCTTGTTATTGGATTTAAGAATCTGATCGTTCGGGATTGATTAACGAAGGTTGGAACTCTGAATCATATGCCCAAAGCATTAGCGCATCCAAGCGTATTGGTTGCCGAAGACCTTCAAAGGGTTATATTTTGGGATAGACGTTATCAAGAGAGTGAAGACCGTTGTGAAAGATGTGGAATGATCGGGTTGTTCATGAAGATGTGTGACGAGGTTAAACGTAAAGACATTTGTACTTTACCGGTGCGACAGATAGTCGATGACTTGCTGCTAATTGATTCGTTTGATTGAACTATATCATATGCCAGCTGGATGATCGAAATGATCACCTGGACATGCTTGTTTGAGGGGGAGATCTATACGAGTCGCTCAAGTTGTTGGTTTGCTTACAAAGAGTTATATTTTGTCTGTTTGCTCAAGCCCGAGAATCATCAACCAAGGGGAGGTTGGTTGTACGGCTGATGATATGCAGTTAAAGTATTCACGGTTAAAGTATTGAACTTTAACGTATTCGACGTTAATGTATTGGTCGTTAACGTATTCGTCGCTAAAGTATTGAAGGTTAACGTATTCGACGTTAAAGTATTGGATGCTAAAGTATTGGAAAGCATTCGACAGCTACGGTCAAGGGGGAGTTTGTTAGTGCACGGATTTGGTGTCCGAAGCTGTTCGAATATGATAGGGGTTGTTTAGTCTTTATATTAATGTATAAAGGCACATTCGCTAAGGATGTTTAGCGAATGGGCCACATTCGTTAAAGACTAGACATATTCGTTAATGTAAGAGCTCATTCGTTACTACTGTGTAACGAATGGAGGCTCATTTGTTAAAGTAATGCTCATTCGCTAAGGATGTTTAGCGAATGGGAGGTCATTCGCTATGGGAAGCCTTATTCGTTAGTGATGTTAACGAATGAGGAGGACTGCCTATAAATAGGCCTTCCCTAGTAAATGTGCATAGAGATCTGTGCCATATTTATGTTTCTGTACCGTTACCATGCCGGATTCTCTCTAGACTCATAATGTATCTTCATCATGTAATGTAATCATCCTTTAACGTATTGAACACGAGTTAACGTATCGATTTGCGACTAGATTCCTGGTTCGTAAACGTTCGTATAACGTTTCTACATATGTCGACCCATTTTGACCCGAAAATAACAAGATGAAATTTCAAATGACCTATTTTGACTCATTTAGTTAAAATCTCTAACCCAAACCAACCAATTTAATTTTAAAATAACTCAAATTGATCCATTTGAAATGGTTTGGGTCAAGATTGCCACCCCTAATTATGATAATAACTAATTAAATAAAATCCTAGAATCAAAGATCCTGTTAGTTTTAATGGGTCATAAACTAAACCCATGGACCATGGATACCTTGGATTAATGAGAATGAAGATTAGAAATAAAAATGGATATAGTTATGACACAATTTTTGTTTATTACTAAAGTAAGATAAGATAAGATATGAATATTGGTTTTAAATAATCCAAACTATGCCCTATTGGTAAATAGTAGTCCCAACTTTAAAGTTGGCTGGTGGCAGTACCAACTAAATAGGTATTTGTTTTAAACGGGCCGCGACTAACGGATGTTAACTCCGTTAGTGATTTGCTGACGTGCACTAACAGTCCCAACTTTAAAGTTGACTGGTGGCAGTACCAACAAATACCTATTTAGTCGGTACCTAAATATTACGTGCCCCGGCCGATGGTCCGACCGGCACTACTCTCTAGCCAGCCTTGAAAGAAGGTCATGCTTTTCAAGAAAGATTTTGGCAGGCTTTCAGCTCGGTAAACTGGAGCTAGTCAGTCCAACTCGGTAAAATTGGATTTTCATTGTTCCTCACGTATTTTTCGTTATTTCTCATGTAGATAATTTGGAAGACGAGAATTAAATGATAAATATTCTATAATATTAAAATTTGAATATGAATTTGTGAAATACTTTAGTATATGAACATGTATTTTTTATTTATATGGATATGCACATAGGTTTTTTTTCTATAAATTTAATATACTTATAATATATATAATTTCCTAAAAATGAATTTCGATATAATTTACCATGTCCAAGTACTTCCCGCCTAGTCAGGTCAAGTACTCGTAACCTCCCACTCAACTGTCAAGTCAGTGCCTCATGAATTCTGCAACCTTGCCGGATAGTATTCAAATTAGTGAAGAACCTCCATCTCCACTTTTAAATAGAGCTAGACTAAAGCCTTCCAAAGTTACAATACCCGTGATCTCGCAATATTTTCCCTCATTGGAAGCCCCAAAGAAGTAAATAGACACTTATCCAACTTACAACCAGAGATCTTAGCACAATCGGCCACCTCGTCATCTCCCACACCCGCCAACCCCATACAAACTAGATTGATACTATTTAATTTTCATCACTTGAGACGTCATTATAAAGGGTTGACTTCTTCATCTTGACAAGAGGTTAATACCTACGAATAATACTACAAACGCCTCTTTAACAAGTTTGCCAATAACAGCACGTTAGCTACGTACCCTTAAATTTTTGTGGATGTTTCCACTACTTCCGATCAAGACATGTAGTTCTTCATGGATCATGCGGAGTTTGTTGGCTCGATAGGCCCTCAAACGTGTCACAAACCATTAACCTCACGATCCACACGTAAGAACAAAAATGTTGGTTTACTCAAACAATGTGTCATTGTGATACTAATGAGCTGAGGACGGGGCACCATCATGGATAGAGTGTATGGCTTTCAAATCACATGACAACACCAGCCCACTCCATGTGGGTAAGATGAATGACTTCATTCTATGGCAAAGGTTTGCCACACAAAATTGATTTATTGTTGACCATTGAAAAATTAAAATGAGTTAATAAAGTTTTAGGGTACTTGTGGGTAGGTGTTGATAGTAACTTTGTTATGTAATTAAGTGTAGAAATGAGGTGTCAGTACATGATTGACCGGTACATGGGTAACACCCATAAGTGCTCCTTCCCCTCTTATATCAATAGACGCATAGTGAAGTAGCAAATAATAAGTGAATATTAATTAATATTCTTCAATATAAAAAAACTGGCACAGTTATAAATGAAAAAAAACCAACACATCAAGGTCCCATTTACAAGAAAATTCAAGCATTTTGTCATCAAAGTAGCAAAAACAAGATTCATTACAAAAGTAAATTTAACAACTAGTAAATTGCATGAATTGGGGATACTCATGATTTGCTTATTAAACTAAAAGGCAAGAAAAGTCTTTAATTCAAATTCAAACCAAGCAAAAAGTTGTGTTCGTTTTAAGTTGGACTCTTTTCATGTATCATAACTAATATAAAGTTTTAGTTGATGTGTTGTCTAGTTTAACCACATCCGTAAATCTCTTTAGTTATGACTACTTTAAGTATACGTTATGGTTCTTCCTCAATTGAAAAGAGCTCGTTTTGGAGGAGTAGAACGTTTTAGTGGATGCGTTGTTCAGTTTCACCACCTTAGTAAATCCCTTTAACTATGCTCACTATTAAGTTGGACCCTTTTCACTCTTCGATCTTCCGCATTCTAAATGGTCCATATATACATATATATATATATATATATATATGGTTTTGATCAAATACAAATAAAATTAACGTGTTAATTATAAAAATCAAGTAGAGTAATTATATATAAAAATAGAGTAAATATGTAATTACATAATAAAGTAACTATGTAATCACATTAACATTTTAGTAAAAGAGAGTCACAAATAAGTGAAAATTGCAAATTTAAAAATCCACAGCAGAACTAGAAGAAAATTAATGGTAGATGTTCATTTGGGACCAAGTGATAAATTAAAGTCTTTCTTTGAAGTGTTCCATACGGTTAAACCCAAATTCACTTAACCATATATAACATACGTACGTAGAGTCGGTCATTGCAAAAAATAGTTTGAAAAATGAAAAGTATTTCACTGACCGGTCTGGACGGGTTAACTTGATTAGTTTTCCTTTAGACTTTAAACATTTAATTTCCAAACTTTCACGTTATATGACTTTTGGTGTTGCAGTTAACGTACACTACCTTGAAGGCATCCTATAAATTGATATATATTCCCTTAATTGTAAACGAAAACACACACAAAAATATAAAAAGAAAGGAGAAACATGCAGCTTCATATAATTATTTTCCTCTCTCTTCTTGCAATGGCCTTGGGAACCCTTCAAGGTTCCACCATTAACAATATATCAAAGCCAAACTGTCCAACCCACTGCGGGAATGTGATGGTTCCATACCCTTTCGGTATTGGTAATGACACAGGTTGTGCGCTTGACAACTCGTTCTACGTGACTTGTAACAAGTCCTACGAACCTCCGAAGTTGTTCCTTCTTTCTGGCAATATAGAAATATACAACATTTCAGATACGGAGTTCCGCGTTGGCACTGCCGTTGCGTATAGGTGCTACCACAAAAATGGAACCATACGAAGTTATTTTGATTGGTGGATGCGGGTTGGTGAATTCAGCTTCTCTCAAAAGAACAGGTTCACAGTCCTCGGGTGTGATGATCTTTCTACGATCAGAGGGACCAATGGTGCAGACTTTTCAAGTGGCTGTTTGGGACTATGTAGCAAAGCACAAGATTTATCTGATAACGGAACGTGCTTAGGAATTGGCTGTTGTCAGACATCTATACTGAATGGCCTACAATACTTGAATGTTACACTTAGTTCCTTTCAAAACCACACAGATGTTTGGTCCTTCAACCGCTGTGGCTATGCGTTTCTTGGCGAGGAAGGCAGTTTCTCGTTTCAGGGCGTCCGTGATTTATATCCAGATTTGGGTATTGTGAAGAGGGTAGAGTCCAATGTCACTATTGTTGTAGATTGGGTGATTGCGCATTCCACTCGTGGTTGCTCTGAGTCTACCGCATGCAAAGAAAATAGTTCCTGCTATGAGATAGACACTGGTGGGTATCGTTGTAGATGCAACGATGGTTATGAGGGTAACCCATATCTTGATCCAGGCTGCCAAGGTCAGTTTCCGGTATATATCAAAATATATCTCAACATGCATAGGAAGTATTATATATTAATAGTTTACTTAAAGTAATGTTCTACATAAATCTTTAATAATTTTGATTATATGACTTTTGATTGAAGTTTCAGTGTGTAGCTCTTCAACTTTGTATCAACACAATTTCTTTTTCCTATTTTAAAAAACAACTTAAAATAGGATATGTTCTGTTTTCTTTAATATGTCTGCTATGTTTCCTTTTTATAGACATCAACGAGTGCGAGGATCTAGGTTCCAACCCTTGTTTTGGTGATTGCATAAATACTCCAGGGAGTTACAATTGTACATGCCCACCGGGATCGTTTGGTGATGCAAATACAGAAAATGGTTGTCGAAAGACTCAAAAGCCCAAAGATTTGAGGTTTTCTTCAACCGCTTTCATTATAGGTATTTCTTTCTTGAATATATATAAAAAAATGTGTCAACGTACACTACTAGAAAATAAATCTTTTCTAAGATGGTAGTTTCCAAAAACGATGTTCTTCATTGCAACTGATCACAGCCACTAATTTGAAATGATTTTCATTTTCATTTCACCTGTAGCAATCGTGTTTGGGCTGTTAGCAATGCTATCCGGTCTAATTGGTATTTTATATGGAATAAGGAGGAGGAAGCTAATGAAGCTTCGAGAAAAGTTCTTCGAGCAAAATGGGGGAGTGTTACTGAAACAAAAAATCAGCTCGCATGGGTCTCATGAGGCAATGACATTGTTTAGCACATCACAACTTTGTAAAGCCACTCGCAATTATTCTAAAGATAATATTATTGGCCGAGGTGCCTATGGCGTAGTGTACAAGGGAGTTTTGTCTGATAAACGTGTTGTTGCAATAAAGAAGTCTAAAATAGTGGATGAGAGCCAGGCAGAGCAATTCATAAATGAAGTCTTGATCCTCACACAAGTCATCCATCGAAATGTGGTAAAGCTTTTAGGGTGCTGCTTAGAAGAGGAAGTCCCTGTATTGGTTTATGAATTCATCTCTAATAACACTCTTTTCTATCACATTCATTCTAGATTGGGTGGAATGAGTTGGTTATCATGGGAAAATCGATTGAGAGTAGCTATTGAAGCTGCAAGTGCACTTGCATACCTTCATTCGGAAACTATCATGCCAATCATACACCGAGATATCAAGTCTACAAACATACTATTAGATGATAACTATACCGCAAAAATTTCAGATTTTGGTGCATCAAGATTAGTCCCATTAGATAACCAACATGTAACTACTCTTATTCAAGGCACACTAGGGTATTTGGATCCAGAGTACTTTAGCACATGCCAACTAACAGAAAAAAGTGATGTATATAGCTTTGGAGTGGTCCTTGCAGAACTGATAACTGGGGAAAAAGCAATTGGTGTTGATAGGTCCGATGTTGACAAGAATTTATCAATATATTTTGTCAACTCTGTTACAAACAAATGCTTATACGAAATTGTTGAACCTCGAATATTACGTGAAGGGAGATTTGAGCAAATAGAAGCGGTAGCCGACCTGGTGAAAAGATGCCTTAATGCACTAGGCCAAGATAGACCGACAATGAAAGAGGTGGCTATGGAACTAGACAACTTGAGGAAATTCACAACTCAACCTTGGATTCAGCGACAAACTTTTCAAAACACCATAAGCTTAGTTCTTGAAGTTGAGCATCCGGATCTTTATGAGGTCCCACTAGTCTCATATGGTACTAATGATAAGGAATCTTAATCGAGTAGCACATATATTGCGTTTGAAGGTAACAAATCACGCAGATAAATTTTGTGAGCATCACCACCTCACCAAATATGGTTGGTATTCAAGATATTAGTTTGAGATTTATCATTAGTCAAAGTTTGTAATATAATAGTTGTTTTTGTTCACTAAATGAGCGGTTTTCTTTTTCTCTATATTCCCATTCCCATTGTATTTTATTTTTACTTTCTTGTCTCTATATTCCAGTTGTATTTTAGCACTGCATGCAACTCTATATTTGATAAGGCTTAGTGGTGTCCACCATTTATTAGGGTTGACACGAACTTTTCTGGCTCGCCTTTTTACTTTCTTCTGTCTTCACAAATGCCCGCATGCATGTACCATTCATCTCTAATACTTTTTATATGACCCTGCCGATGAATTCTGAATACCGAGGCTTGGTTTCATAATAATTTTTTGCTTCGTATTGGCACTGGCGTTGCTTACAACCAAAATGGAACTGTACACGATGATTTTGATTTTGATGTGTGGTTTAAGTTAAGTGAATTCACTTTCTCTCAAAAGCACAAGTTTACTGTCCTTGGGTGTGACGATTATTCTTTCATGAGAGGGACAAACGGTGTATGTAGCAAAGAAGAGGATGTGGCTAATTGTAACACCCCGGCTAAAGTGGAAACGCTTGAGTGTGACGTACAGATTGTTCAAACACACGTGACACTATTAGGCGACCATAATAACATTATTTCATTTAAATCTTCGTGTAACACAAGTTTATCAAATAATACAAGTTGTAACAAATAAATAAACAAAATGGTAAGTTTTCTTTGAATATCTTATAAGCATGCAATGTGTCTTCTAACTTTCATCCTCGTTTCTCTACACCTGTAACATATGATAGCTGACTTTATTTTATACATATGTTATAGGTGTAGAGAAACGAGGATGAAAGTTAGAAGACACATGGCATGCTTATAGGGTATTCAAAGAAAACTTACCATTTTGTTTATTTATTTGTTACAACTTGTATTATTTGATAAACTTGTATTACATGAAGATTTAAATGAAGTAATGTTATTATGGTCGCCTAATAATGTCACGTGTGTTTGAGCAATCTGTACGTCAAACTCAGGTGTTTCCGTTTTAGTCGGGGTGTTACACTAATAATAGGAACTGCTCTGGAATGGGCTGTTGTCAGACATCTATACCCAAGGACCTAGACTGGGTAATTTACCCCACGCGGGTTGCTCTGAGTCCGATGTATGCAAAGAAAATGGTTAAGAGGGTAACCCCTATCTTGACCCGGGCTGCAAGGTTATATTATATTATATTATAGTCTTTTATGTTTTCATGTTGTAGTAATTAATTCCCTTTAACTGTTTGTTAATTTCTAAAGTTCTATTCCATGAATAGTTCTGAAAACTGAATGGAGCACCTTCTAGAATATTTTTCTTAACTTAAAGCTTCAGTTCGTTTTCTTTTTCTTTGGGATCAACAACAGAGTAAAAGAAGGTAATGTAAATTTGGATATATTGGGTCTGTTAAATATAGTGTCAATGGTTAATAATAAGTCAAAGTCAACTACTGGTTGCTGGTTATAAATTTAGAGGGTATAAACTATTAATACTTCATTCTTTGAAGTTTGGGCTGAAGTAACAAAGTACTAAAGACTTGAGGGACTAAAATAAAAATAAGTTTGTTACATGACTTTTAGTTACGTTTGGGGATAAATGACTTAGTAATTAGGGTTTTGTTTTTAGTTTTCAATTTTGCTTCATTCATTACTTGTAATTATGTATATACGTTTCAGTTCAATAATAATCATTCGATTTTCGTTTCTAATTGTTCTTGATTCAATCATCTTTAACAATTGGAGAAGTTTGCCAACGTGATATCCTTTAGTAGGCCAAAGCATGCTATTCCAAACGTCATATGTAAATCCAAAGTATTTTCATAAAACGACTATAACTATACTAAGGTTAGGTCAGACCTAAGAGTCCGCTGATCAGACCT
Source organism: Bidens hawaiensis (assembly GCF_021521415.1). Taxonomy (NCBI): domain Eukaryota; kingdom Viridiplantae; phylum Streptophyta; class Magnoliopsida; order Asterales; family Asteraceae; genus Bidens; species Bidens hawaiensis. The sequence continues at coordinate 233,994 of NW_027492332.1, forward strand.
CGAGTCTGCTGAACTGAATCAGACTTCAAGTCTGCTGATCAGACCTTGAGTCTGCTAAACTGAAACAGACTTAAAGTCTGCTGAATAATATTAACTAGGTACTTATGCATACCTATTATGAATATAGGTGAATAGCATACTGAAGTTAAGGAGTCTGATATTACCTACTGATTATACAAGGTGAACACATTAACCTTTTATGGTCTGAACTGATTTTACTCTTGTAATAGACTGGTTGTTTATTACAAAGAGTCTGATAAATGTTTGCATGAGATATAATCTCTAAAATCGTTACAATACAAAATAGATAATAAAAAGCAACTCAGACCGAATACACATGTGTCTGGATCCAAACATAACTGATAATTGGCAGACAAAACCAAGTCAGTCATAACCGGTTCTCCAACAAGGTTATATAGCCTAGGGGAAGGTTGTCTCCGAACATCCGAACAGGGGCTATATACTCGGAGAACCTTTGAATTGCGTGTGTAGGGCAGTGGTACAAATCCCGGGAATGGACAGGCGTTCCTGCTGAGTTTGTGAAACAGAAAACTATGTTTGTATTTAACGACTGTTGTAAAAGTTTTATCGAGACAACGTTTCACCAGCATATAGCTGACGTGTTTTTCCCATCTATGCAAGTAACTAGATGACTATAGATGTAAGGCCCCGAACCCCGGGAACCCCACAGTTGATAATCATTCAAAACACTCGTAAAAATAATTAAACTTAAAAACAATTCTCTTCATTAAAATAACATCACAGAGTATAATTCGGCGGAAAACGTAAATAAATGAATGAGTTCCCAAAATCCGGGGATTTAACCCCAAAACGAAAATTAAGTATAACTTTTATAAGTCTTTTGAAATAAAATGTTCATAAACAATTCTTCTATCCAGTATGCCCTTCACCATCCAAGTAGCTCCGTACACGTCCAAGCGATAAGGCATCCTCTTCCTAACCTGAAATCTCGATTACGAAGGTGATTCAATTAATCCGTGAGATTGAAGAACAAGATTGTCACACCCCGACTTAGGGCCTAGGTGTGTGACTATCAGTTGGTACATGTTTTGTAAATATATCAGAGTAGCGGGTTCATTTTAGCGGAAGTATTTAAATATTAAAATATTAATTTATATTATCAAAATGACTCGGGAATTAAACACCCGAGTTTCAGTTTTAAAAAAAGTGATATTAATAATACAAGGATTTATAAGTATTCAAAATGAGCCATCTCGAGCAATATTCTATGACTCCAATCCTTGTATACCATCTAATTACCTGCAAGGGTGGGAAAAACACGTTAGCTATGTGCCGGTGAAAACGTTGACTTGATAAAACAGTTTATAACAGTCGTTAAATCAAAATAGTATTCTGTTCACAATCTCAGCAGGAACGCCTGTCCATTCCCGGGATTTGTACCACTGTCCTACACACAATTCAAAGGTTCCCCGAGTACATAGCCCCTGTTCGGAGACAACCTTCCCCTAGGCTATGTAACCCTGTTGGAGAACCGGTTATGACTGACTTAGTTTTGTATGCCAATTATCAGTTATGTTTGGATCCAGACAAATGTGTATTCGGTCTGAGTTGCTTTTTATTATCTATTTTGTATTATAATGATTTTAGAGATTATATCTCATGCAAACATTTATCAGACTCTTTGTAATAAACAACCAGTCTATTACAAGAGTAAAATCAGTTCAGACCATAAAAGGTTAATGTGTTCACCTTGTATAATCAGTAGGTAATATCAGACTCCTTAACTTCAGTATGCTATTCACCTATATTCACAATAGGTATGCATAAGTACCTAGTTAATATTATTCAGCAGACTTTAAGTCTGTTTCAGTTCAGCAGACTCAAGGTCTGATCAGCAGACTTGAAGTCTGATTCAGTTCAGCAGACTCAAGGTCTGATCAGCAGACTTGAAGTCTGATTCAGTTCAGCAGACTCGAGGTCTGATCAGCGGACTCTTAGGTCTGACCTAACCTTAGTATAGTTATAGTCGTTTTATGAAAATACTTTGGATTTACATATGACGTTTGGAATAGCATGCTTTGGCCTAATAAAGTATATCACGTTGGCAAACTTCTCCAGGTAAGCAAACGGGTCCCGCGGTTGATTGGGATGTATACGAATTGCTTTCCTTAGACAAGAAGAGTCTACTAATGATATCCCCCTTCCAGTTACTACGTGACTGTTAAAATAATGGTTTTTATAACATTACTTCACGTGGAAGCAACATTCTTACTTTATAAAACATTACTTGGAAAACATTTACAGTTTAACGACTATAACCTTAACTAGGTTCTAATAATTATATAATAAAGTAACTGTAACGCCCGTAAATTTCGTTAATTGGCTCGATCGTTTATAAATGTTGGTCAAAAAGCCGGGGTTTCATCTTTCTAATTTAGAGCCTTGTAATACGTTTTAAAAGTCCGTTTGTCCATCCTTTTTTCCCAAAACATCTCCTCTTACGACTTAAAGTATTATACTAGTATGTAGCACCCGACATTTTCGTTTATCGGCATGCACGTTGTAGAGTTTGTATATTTATCGGGCTTGACCCGGCATTCTCCCGAGAGCTCCTTGCAAACCTCGTAAACGTTCTCACTTAACTTTCCACCCAAGTTGCTACATACTTCAATTTGGAGGGACTTGGATGTAACTATTTTATATCATAAAACAAAAGAAAACTCAAACCCTAAACCTATTTGCAGTCGTCGGACCTGGACCCCCCCTGCTCGTTTTTCTTCTGCCCAGCCAAGTTTCAGACGTGAAAACTTCAATTCAAGGTCGGTTTTATGATTCCCCATGTCTTTTACACCTTAATTGATCATATTAACGCGCTTATTGGTCGTTAAGATTGAGTTTTGATGATAACAGCTTGCTGACAGATTCGTATACGTTTATTGTAGGGTCTGTAACGCGATGTTAATCCACTGTTTTTGATCGATTCTTGATTCCATGATGTTCAACTTTGAGTCTAGTTTCCAGAAAGGTATAATACGTAATTTTTGGACGAGATTTGAATAGTTTTTATGAATTTATAAAATCGAGTGTCAAAGCTGATGCGGGATGACGGATTCTGGTCTGTCTTCCGGACGTCATAACCTTTTTTCGACAAGTCCAAATTGGTTGGTTCCACTTCTGGGAGTTAGTGTTTTGAGTTAGGAACCAAAACCAATTGGAATCGTTTAATTTGGTTTGGTAATGAATTTTATAAAAATAAAACCATTTTGTTGCGCGCTGAAATAGCTGCACATACCTTTCTGTATTGGAAGAATTTTTATGATTTTTGGGTCTAATAGAAAAATATAATAAAAATATTTTTATAAACCTAAGACATTTATTAAAGTCTGGTAAAAATTTAATAATTTAATTCAAAGGTTATCCTATGTAATTAAATGCATCTTCGCATGCTAAAATCTGCACGTTTTACTCTTTATTAATCAACAAGTTCGTTTTAGGCTTAATCGGTGGTTTTGGTTAGTTGAAAGGTTTTAGGGGCCTCGGGCCAAGTGGTTGGGCCTTGGGCCAAGTTTTGGGCCTTAGGCCAAGTGGTTGGGCCTCGGGCCAAGTGTTGGGCCATGCGCCAAGTGGTTGGGCCTCGGGCCAAGTTGTTGGGCCTTGGGCCAAAGTGTTGGGCTTGGGCGGCCCATTAGGCAAGTGTGTCCTTGCGGTCTAGATTAGTAACGCGTTGTGTATAATTTACAGGCCCTTACTTGTGAGTGTGCACTTAGGGATTTCCTAGCTCGTTACAGGTGTTCGATCGATTCCAGGTGAGTTCATGATGCCCTTTTTACTCTTTTACGTTTTGGGCTAGCATACACACCGAAATACAATTTTAAACGATTTTACTCGTTACAATGATTTGAATAGTTTTACATGGTCTCACTCGTGATGGTGCATTTTGAAAGCTATATTTGAATTATTTTATATGCCTTAGGATATTTTAGACTCGTTCATGGTCTTGTGTCCTTAAGGTTACATACACTATTGATGGTCTAGACTCGAGGACGTTAGCATACTTGGTAGTAATTGAATATGAGTAGACCTATCTACTTCTCGTATGGGATGATATATATATATATATATATATATATATATATATATATATATATATTTATGTAGGAATATATATATGTATGTATATATGGAGGTATGTATGTACGTATGAGGATGTGTACCTTATAGCCTACGATTGTGTAATGATATTTAGTTTCTCGTGACTAAGAATGATGTATGTAGGCTTATTGTTGTGTGTGTGCATGGTGATTCACGGCCGGGTCAAATATATTACTCGGGTTGTACCCGTGGTGAAGAGGCCCGTGTGACGTGATCATCATTTTGGCGGGTCAAATATATTATTCGGGTTTTAAAATCCCGTGGTGAAGAGGCCCGTTGGATGTTGAGCCGTGATTGGGTCAAATATATTACTCGGGTTGTACCCGTGGTGAAGAGGCCCGTATTACGTGCTTGGATGTATGAGCCGGGATCGGGTCAAATATATTACTCGGGTTGCACCCGTGGTGAAGAGGCCCGTACCCCGTGCTTGGATGTATGAGCCGAGATCGGGTCAAATATATTACTCGGGTTGTACCCGTGGTGGAGAGGCCCGTATCTCGTGCTCGGATGTATAAGCTGTGACCGAGTCAAATATATTACTCGGGTTTGACTCGTGGTGGAGAGGCTCGTGTCACATGCTTAGGTCTTACCGCGTCCGGGTCAAATATATTACTCGAGTCTTGACTCGTGGTGGAGAGGCCCGTGTACGTGTGTTCGACGATGATTGTATTACTTGGTGAATTATATATAATTTATTTTATTTATACATTCTCTATTGTTTATAACTATAGCTTTGAAATAAAGTATGAATTATTGTTTATGAAAACTTGAACTCACTCAGCTCAAGCTGACTTTGTGTGTATGTTAGATTGACTTTCAGGTTGAGGATTAGAGATTTCCGCTTGGACGTGCTAGAGACTACTCGGACGGTTGAAGGCACATCTAGTCGAAGAATTAATAACGCAAACTGTTTATTTTAAATTATTACCATAAGTATTTAAATTTTAATTTTGGTCACTTCCCTGGTTTTGGGAATTTTGATGTTATCTATTCCGCTGTTTACTACTCTGAAACGATTTTAATGAGATGAAGATTTCAAATAAAACGAATATTTTATTTACATTTGATTTTTGCACACTTGCACCCGTTTTTGGGATTTTTAATACTTAAACTTTTCCGCTGTTATTTACTCTGAACTTGTTTTAAATAAAACGAATCGATTGGTTTTAAATTTTTGTGAATTTGGGGAGGTGATTACCAACTGTAGGATTCCTGGGATTTGGGGTCTTACATTAACTTAACCTTAACCCTACCTTATCGGCTAGTTGGAAGTAAAAACTAAGAGAAATCGGTAGCAGTTCGGCTCGTGCTTCGATTACGGAATCAGCAGCTCGTTAAACATCGTAACGACACCTTGTTTCTTTGCGAAAACAACCCTCGGCACCTCGGAACGTCCTTGGCACAATTTCCTAGGTTATGTGTGTGAAATGAAGGTGAAAATGGGATGAAATGGCTTGAACCCGTAGCTGCCCTTTTATATGCGAGTTTTGCAGGCCGTCGCGTAGCGCGATGGGATTTCTCCCATAGCCATCGCGTAGCGCGACGCCGCAATTTATCAGAAGCTGCCACGTGTTGCCACGTGTCCCGGGTTACTTAACCTGGTTATCGCGTAGCGCGATGGACCAGTTAGGTTGGCTGTCGCATAGCGCGGCGCCCCCCTTTTTCTTGAAATGCTAAATACTCTATCGCGTTGCGCGATGGAGCTTATCATGTGACCATCGCGTAGCGCGATGTGTCCAAAAACTCAGATTTCTCATTTTAGTCCCTCAACTTTCAGAATGTACGTTTTTAGGCCAAATTTAGATGGGTATATTCACGGTGTTACATCCTCCCCACCTTGAGAAAAATCTCGTCCTCGAGATTCATGTAAAGAGATGTGGATATTTTCGTTTCATCTCGGTGTCAAGTTCCCAAGTAAATTCTGGACCTCGTCGGGAATTCCATCTAACCATTACTAACTTCAATCTTTTCCGTTTAAGGAACTTGGTTTGACTGTCTTCTATTCGTATTGGTTCTTCCACGAATTTCAGCATTTCATTTACTTGTACATCTTTTAGAGGCATAGCGAGTGTTTCATCAGCTAAGCATTTATGTAAGTTTGATACATGAAACACATCGTGGATCCCTTGCATCTCTTCAGGTAACTCTAATCGATAGGCTACAGGACCTATTCTTTCAATAATCTTGAATGGTCCAACGAATCTCGGACTCAACTTTCCTTTCTTCCCAAATCGGACAACACCTTTCCAAGGTGATACTTTAAGCAACCCTCTATCTTCTTCTTTGAATTCTAACAGTTTTCGTCTTACATCGACATAACTCTTTGTCTATCACGTGCTGCTTTTAGTCTTTCCTGGATTTGAATTACTTGGTATGTTGTTCTTTGAATAATTTCGGGTCCTGACAACTGATTATCACCAATTTCAGACCAGCATACGGGCGCTTTACACTTTCGTCCGTATAATGCTTCGTAAGGTGCCATCTGTATACTTATGTGATAACTATTATTGTATGAAAATTCCATCAAAGGCAGGTGAGTATCCCAACTACCGCCTAAGTCTATAACACAAGCGCGAAGCATATCTTCCAATGTTTGAATCGTCCTTTCGCTTTGTCCATCGGTCTGAGGGTGATTAGCAGTACTTACATTAAAGCGAGTACCCATTTCCTTTTGAAAACTTCTCCAAAAATTGGAGGTAAAACAACTGTCTCGATTAGAGATAATAGATAATGGTACGTCATGCAATGATACAATATTTTCCACATACAACTGTGCCAATCTGTCCATACTAAACGTTTCTTGGATAGGAATAAAATGAGCAGATTTTGTCAATCTATCAACAATGACCCAAATAGCATCATTTTGTCGAGTCGTCCTAGGTAACTTCATTATGAAATCCATGGTAATCATGTCCCATTTCCAAATTGGGATTTCAGGTTGTGTCAACAAACCCAATGGCTTTTGATGCTCGGCCTTGATTTTTGAACATGTTAAACATTTTGCCACATACAGAGCAATCTCTTTCTTTATTCCGATCCACTAATAATCATCTTTAAGATTATAATACATCTTATCACAACACGGATGCATCATATATTTGGATTTGTGAGCTTCTTCTAAGATTTTCTCCCGTAAATTTCCAACCATCGGCACCCATATTCTTTTCCCTAATCTGAGTATTTCATCATCGCCTTTTACCAGCTGATCTATCGTACCATTCTCTTTCTTAGCCTTTATATATTCTTGTTATAGTGCCAACTTCTGAGCTTCCTTAATTTCTGTTAATAGATCAATTTTGTGTTCTAACCTCAAAGCTCGTACTCTCTTTGGCTTTTCATGCTCTTTTCTACTTAAAGCGTCAGCCACCACGTTAGCTTTACCTTCATGATAAACAATTTCACAATCATAATCGTTAAGCGTTTCATCCATCGCCTCTGTCTCATATTTAATTCTTTCTGATTAAATATATGCTTCAAACTCTTATGATCAGTGTAAACAGTGAACTTTACACCATATAAATAATGTCGCCATAATTTTAACGCGAAAATTATAGCTCCAAGTTCAAGATCATGTGTGGTGTAATTCTTTTCATGAATTTTTAACTGTCTTGACGCATAAGCAACTACCTTCTTCTCTTGCATCAACACACACCCCATTCCTATATGCGAAGCATCACAATATACAATGAAGTTATCTTGCCCTTCAGGTAAGGCTAAGACTGGTGCATTTGTTAATTTCTGTTTAAGAGTTTCGAATGCCTCTTCTTGCTTCGGTCCCATTCAAATTTAATGGATTTTCGAGTTAATGAAGTCAATGGAACCGCTATTCTAGAAAAGTTTTGTATGAATCTTCGGTAATACCCAGCTAACCCCAGAAAACTTCGAACTTGCGTCGGGGTCTTGGGTTTCTCCCATTTCATAATGGCTTCTATTTTTGCCAGATCCACTTGAATACCTTTTTCATTAACAATATGTCCGAAAAATTGTACTTCGGACAACCAGAACTCACATTTAGAGAATTTCGCATAAAGCTTTACTTTCCTCAATGTTTCAAGTATGATCCTAAGATGAGCTTGATGATCTTCTTTTGTCTTTGAATAGATAAGTATGTCATCAATGAAGACAATAACAAACTTATCCAAATATGGCTTACAGATTCGGTTTATCATATCCATAAACGCTGCAGGAGCATTAGTGTGTCCAAAAGGCATAAAGGTGAACTCATAATGTCCGTATCTGGTTCTAAATGTTGTCTTGGATATATCTTATTCTTGAAGTTTCAGTTGATGATACCCGGATCTTAGATCAATTTTGGAAAAACAACTAGCCCCTTGTAACTGATCGAAGAGATCATCTAATCTTGGAAGTGGGTATCGATTCCTGATCGTTACTTTATTCAATTCTCGGTAATCGATACACATTCTCATGGATCCGTCTTTCTTCTTTACAAACAGAATCAGAGCTCCCCAAGGTGAAGAACTTGGTCGAATAAATCCTTTCTCCAATAATTCATCCAATTGCTTCTTCAATTCTTTCATTTCAGTTGGTGCTAATCTATAAGGAGATTTAGCAATTGGAGCCGTTCCCAGAAGTAAATCTATCTTGAACTCACCTTCTCGATCAGATGGAATTCCAGGAAATTCTTCAGGAAATACATCCTTGAACTCAGAGACAAGTGGAACCTCTTCTATTTTCTTAGACTCGGGTTCCTTGGTTACATAAGACATAAATGCTAAGCAACCTTTACCCAAACAGTGACTTGCTTTTATTTTTGAAATAATTCCAATTATACCAGAATCCTTATCACCAGCTATTCGAATAATTTTCCTATTTGGAGTTAAGATTTCAATAGCCTTCTCATTACATAATATCCGGGCTTGGTTGACAGCTACCCAATCCATCCCTAATATGATATCAAATCCAGCTAACTCCATAGGTAATAGTTGAACTGGCATCTCATGTCCGGCTAAGGAAATATAACTACTTAATACTTCAGATATTTTGATTAAGGATCCATTAGCCGTTTCTCTTCATATTGATTATTTAACTTAGCTAGAGGTTCATTTAATATATCACAGAATTTATAATCTATAAAACTTTTATTGGCTCCTGAATCAAATAATACTCTAGCATAAACGTTATTGATAAGGAACGTACCAGTAATCACGTCTGGTAATTCTCCTGCTTTCTGAGTATTTAGCATGAATGCACGTGCATTCCCTTTCTTTCCATCATTTCTGGCACCACTACCACTGGCGCCTCCAACCACTGGTTTCTTCTTAGTGCATTCCGTACTGAAATGTCCTTTCTCACCGCATTCAAAACAAATGATGTGCGTCGGATAACCCTGTAATAATGACCCTCATAACTAAGCTTTAAATATAAAACGAAAATCCTAAAACCACACACAACCGGCAAGTGTACCGATCGCAAGTAGTATATAGACCTAGGAAGTCCGAGTATCGAAGACATGGACACGTAAGACGCTAAACGATTACTAACCCTAGACAAGACCTACCTTAGAATAATATTTAATTGATTTTTGATTTTTAATTTTTAATTACTTAACTTAACTAACCCAACTGACTGACAAAACTTACCAAAAATAGAAAACTTAACGGGAAACTAACTGTGTTGACTTAGGATGGAGAAAAACGTCTACCTAGGTCTGAATCAAATTGTAGGCCTAACAAGCTAATGGATTGGATGATATCTAGACACCGGTCCCTAAAGATGACATGACTAAGAATCGCTCGGGCTCACTGGATTACCTCTCAGTCTCACTCAATAAACCCTAACTACTCAAAATCGGCTAAAACGATCAAACCGGGAAACAATTGCTAACGTGTTCTAATGTTTGATCTCCTCTCGGTCTCACCAACACTCGACCCTAATGGCAATGAATACTACACAACCAAGGATAGAGGAACAACTCAACTTAAACTAAAATAGATCAACTAGTCGCTCAAAACACCTAAACCTGACAAGAAACAGACTTGCTCTCGCGCAATTTTTATTCTAGCATGCAAAGGCAATGAGACAACCCTAACTTCCTATCACCTCTCGGTCTCAAAGAAGGTGCCTAACCGCTATACTTTAACCTCAAATTCACGCAACAAAACCCTACGGTGGTACCTACCGCAAACAAACCCTAAACACCAAGTCCAGAATCAAACAATGCACCGATCAATCAATACAAAACTAATCAATCAACACACGGGGTTTATGCAATGAATTGATATAATTTCCAGCCCTTAAACACAACCTATTTCATGTCTAAATCAAACTTTACAATGACAATTAAAGTCTATCAATCAAACAATCCATAAAACCTAACAATTAACATCATCCCTAGGTAGAACTAACAAGTTTAGCCTCTAATCATATTTGGACAGCAGCAAATACTCATTAAAATCACCATAAAACTCATACCAATCATCTCAAAAATCATTCAACAATCAATACTAATCAATAACAAGTCAATCCTTAAAGCAATTGTAAAACTAGTTAACAATTCCACAAGTATAAGAAAGATTGATGAACAATAGTTTAAAGAAAGGATATGAGATGGTTTTCCGGGCTGTTCTTGGCTGCTACAACTGATGATAGACGTCCACGTGGCTTGGTTCTTGTGTCTTCTTCTTTCCCTAGCCGTCACACGATCAAACCCTAAGCCGAACAACACTTTTTTCTTTCTTTTCCCTCTTCTTCTCACTGCTGCCGATCGCAGCTCCTTATGGCTGTTAGGTTTTTACTTTTTTTTATATTATGATATAAAGGTAAGACTTAGGCCTCCATGATGCATTTGGGTCGGGCTTTGAGCTTTGTATTGAACTTGTATTCGTAAAAGGCTCGTAAGCTCCTCGAAAAGTCCCGGTTTCTCTCTTTTTTTCACCCAAAACCTACATGATTATTAAACTATGTAAAACCTATATAAATCAAGTAAAAACACATAAAATATAATATAATACGTAGATAAAAGGCGCGAAAAATACGTGTGTTTTGCAACACATCAACAAACGATCAACTTCTTTCTACAATCTTCTTCCTTGTGTCCTGGTCTCTTACAAAAGTTGCAAGTTGAATATGGATCGAACTTGCGAACACCAACCTTGGGAGTAGGTTTCAAACATCTCCCATCATGTCGTTTTCCGTAATTTTTACACAACGGCCGATTAAACACATTCGACATTTCCTTTCCTTTTTCAAACCTTCTCTTCTCATCATTTCTCTCTTCTTTTCCACTACACTCTTCTTTTCTTCATCTCTATTTCTGATCCTGCTTTCCATTAGATACCCTGCTAGTTCGATAGCAGACTCAATGGTAGCAGGCATGTGTGATCTTACATGATCACGGATTTCCTTTGGCAAACCATAAATATATCTGGTTACTTTGTTACAGTCGAGAGTAACCAGATGTGTTACGAGTCTATAATATTCAAGGAATTTCGTATTGTATTCCTTGAAGTTTGTGCCGATGACCTTATAGTTCCATAACTTGGTTTGAATCTGATCAACTTCATGAATAGGACAGAACCTTTGCTTGATTAATTCCTTAAAAGTCTTTCATTCCAGATTATACAAATTACTTCTCCCTTTCACATCAATCAATATATTCCACCATTCCAGCGCCTCTCACTTTAACATCTGGGATGAGTACTGGATACTTTCTTCTTCAGTACATTTACTTATAATAATTATTGACTCCATCTCCTCGAGCCAACGGAGTGTTGTCATTGCCCCTTTATCCCCATAGAATTCCTTTGGTTTATACACTTGGAAATCTTTGAAGGTACATCCCGTGCTAGTTCTTACTCTTTTTATTTTACTTGGGGCGTGTTCCGCGGTGGAGCTTTCACATCCTTCCTCTTTCCTTTCCTTATCATCTTTTGTCTTTTTAGTTTTTTTTTCTTTTTGAGTGTACAGATACACTATGGCTTGGCTGTGTTTGTTTAATTGATTTTGATTTGGCCAAACTTTTTGAATTTGTTGTATGGTCTTGCACCATTTTTATTAAAGGAGTTACAGCTTCTTTGATTAGCAGGGAAACCGTTTCCTTTATCATATCACGAATGCCTCCAATATATTCTTCCAGAATTGAATTATTATTATTTTCAGGGGTCTTCACTTTGTCAGCTTGACTCCCTCGACTTACTCGGGTTCCTTGTTGTTCAGACATTCTGTGAATCACATAAATACATGGATTTAAAACATAAAACACAGGCTTTTATTCATAACAGTACAGAAGGATAGAAAAATACAACATGTTTAAACAACAAAATTTATATAATCCTAATCCTTGGCCCATTTCTTAACTAGGCTCTTCATTTTGTCACATTTCTTGATGATTTGTTGCTTATCTTTTTCTTTTTAACCCTCTCGTTTCTTAGTTTGGCCATCACCGAGTTAGGTGGGTTAGGATATCCTACTGGTGCGGATGCTGAAGGAAAAAGATAAGCTGTTTCCCTTGGATACAGGTGAGGATTTGTTACATAAGCATGCATTTCCTCATCGGGAATATTCGTTGTATAGAATTCCTCGATGAGACGGGCCTCCTCTCGTATTTCGTTTGCTTGCTCAGCCTCAGTCGGCATATGACCTTGGTATGGTGGAAAACCAGGAACCTCAGATTGGTCTTGCTAGAATTTGGGCACATGGTGGTAGTGATCCAAAATGCCACAGACTCTGGTTGGAATGACAATTCATCCAGCTAGAGGATTCAGTACTTGTCTTCTGTTTAACCCTACTCTGAACTTCCATATCATATGGATGGTAGTTTGGGGTAACAGTCAGGGGGCACTTTCTGAAGTGTCACTTGATATTTCAATTGGCATTTCAGGGCTTCCCGAAGCATATACTGGTTGGCTTCCGTAAGCCAGGTAGGGATCGATTTGATCGATAGGGTATTGGTTCATCTGATTCATTGGATTTGGATTAATCGAGTTATTAAAGTTATTCAGATCAGCTGGATTTGTGTACACCGGTTCAGTCGGGTTCACCGATACAGTTGGCCATTTAGGCCCAAAATTTGTGCTAGATCTATCATACGGCTCGGCATCGGGGGCAGGATTTGACCTCCTTGCAACCCGACGTTTTTGTCCGTAATAATTTGTATACGACATATGCATATATATAAACTTAGGGATAGGTAGACTACCAATCATAACTTATCCCTACTTATTAGATAAATGGTTAAAGCTTAGGTACTAATTTATATTAATACCTAATTAGCTGAAACCGATGGCTCTGATACCAACCTGTCACACCTCGACTTAGGGCCTAGGTGTGTGACTATCAGTTGGTACCACGTTTTGTAAATATATCAGAGTAGCGGGGTTCATTTTAGCGGAAGTCTTTAAATATTAAAATATTAATTTATATTATCAAAATGACTCAGGAATTAAACACCCGAGTTTCACTTTTACAAAACAGTGATACTAATAATACAAGGATTTATAAGTATTCAAAATGAGCCATCTCGAGCGATCTCGAGTCTCTAAAGAACAGACGACTGCAAGGGTTTGGTTGAAACTGGGAGGTTTGTACATGAACAAATCCTTAGCAAATCATTTGTATCTCAAGAAGAGGCCGTACTCATTCCAAATGGCTTCTAGAAAGATGTTAGATGATCATACGGATGAGTTTAACAAGTTGGTGTTAGATCTTGAGAATATAGATGTCAAAATTGATGAAGAAGATCAAGCAATTTTGTTTATGTCATCACTTCTACATTCTTATGAACATTTTGTTGACACACTAATGTTTGGTAGGGATACTTTGTCAATGGATGAAGTTATGGATGCAATTAACTCCAAAGAATTGCAAAAGAAGAATGAAGGCAATGATAATTATGCAAATGGTCTGTAAGTTAGAGGAAGGACAGATCAAAAAAACTCTAAACCCAAGATGTCTAACAAATCCAAGTCACAAACTAAAAGAAAGTGCTATGTATGTAAGTCTGATAAGCACTTAAATAGAGATTGTCCAAAAAGAAGAAAGAAGAAAGGTGAAAATAGTGGTAATGGGAATTCAAATCCATTTCTTGATGGCTCTCAAGAAGGTTATGATAGTGCAGATGTCATGATGGTGTTCAATGGATATATTAAAGGAGAATGGATTATGGATTATGGGTGTTCATACCACATGACACCAAATAACTATTTCTTTGATAAGTTGATACTTGAAGATCTTGGTTCTGTACAATTAGGCGATGATAGACCGCGTAAGATTTAGGGACATGGCAATGTTTCTTTGAAATTAGAAGGTGGAGCCATGTTTACATTGACAAATGTGAGGTATATTCCTAAACTTACAAGAAATCTTATTTCTCTCAGTACTTTTGAAAGGAATGGATATGGGGTTAGTCTAAGAAATGGTAAGGTTAAAGTGGTAAATGGTTCTTTGATTGTTATGTCCGGTACCAGGAAAAGGAACAATATCTATGTGTTAGATGGTTGTGTAGAACAAGGGTTAGTTTCTATTGCAGATGACAAGAAGGGTAATTGATGTGTGGGTGAAATAATGTGTGTTAAGTAAGTTATATCATGTATTTTATGTGTTTATATGTCTTGGACACGATTACTTTGAGTGGTTTTACGTTTATAGGTGAGCGAAGCTTAAAGGAGCTAAATTGGCGAATATGAGATGGAGTGGAAATAGAGATTTTATTGCATGGAATGATAGATAATTTGAAGACGAAGACGTGGCCGAAAACGGTGCGTAAAATGGAGCTATAACGAAGAAGTTATGGGCAAAACAGTGCAAGGGGGATGTCACCATAAAGCAGTGGCTGATGACCGTAGGCTACGGTCCCACCGTAACTTACGGTGGGGAGACCGTAGGCTACGGTGGCCCGGGCGGAAAAACACGATTTTTAGGTTTTTGTTGACTATTTTAAGCCCGGTTCAACCCTAGGCCGCCTATCTTCCATATCACAACATACTTGGACGTTTTTGGAGCATCTTTCCACCATTCTAACACATCCTAATCACCCGAATCATCCATGGTATCATCTATTCTAGAATCAAAGAAGCCACTGAAGATGCATATGCTAGGCTAATCTCCTCGTGACTATCTCCGGGTGTAGGGTTGAGTTGTTCATTGGATTGTTGGTACTCTAAACCTTATTTTTGGATTTTGTTTGTGTGCTTGAACATACTTTTGGGTAATCAATGAGATTTAAAGTTTATCAGTTAATGATTTTGGTCATCAACAATTAGGATTGAGTTCTTAATGTCATTGGCCTAGTTATCTTTAACCATATTACTGAATTGATTCATCATTGCCTAAGATTAACAATCAAGTAGATTATTGTTTAGCCGTGTCAATCAATTGGATTAAGTTCTAACGATCAACATAGCCACACATCTAGTGTCTTGGTTTAGTAATTCAAACAAAGGTTATAAATTCAATAGGTTTAATCATCAATCTAATTTACTTCAAAACCTGAAACCTGGAGATTGGTTACCCTTTTCATAATTGTTTACAAATCAAATTAGTAATCATTTTGTTTAAACCAAATCTTTAAAACAGCTTGACATCGTTTGTCCGCCTAGTATAACTAGTTATTACAAATTGAACTTGATTAGCATTTTTCACTGATTCCCTGTGGATTCGACACCTTACTTGCCCTTGCTAGTAAAGGTATTTTATAAATATTTTTGATTGACCTTTCGACATTGATCAAAATGGCGCCATTGCCGAGGAATCAAGGCACAAAGTGCTAGTTTAGTGTTTTGTTCTAGTTTTAGTTTTTATTTGTTTGATTTTACGCTGGGTATCTTTGTGTTTCATGTGTGTAGGTAACTCACAATGACAGGGAGTTGGTTTTATGACCCACATGAGGGATATAAGTTCGTGGAAGATGCAGATCCATACCATTCAATCCCCTACTATGAACCACCTTCGTACAACCCTCAAAGCTACTATGAGTGAAGTGAATATGATAGTGATGGACCTGAGACGCCAACTTTTATAAGTTACCGAGAGGAGGAAGACTATTATTATGATGAGTACCCCAAACCGATATACGAAGAAGTCCCTCAATTTTATAATAATGGTGGTACTTATCAACGGAATTATCAGCAAGATCAAAAGGATTCCTCGGGTAACAAGAAGAATCTATGAATGCAACGCCCGTTAATTTTCGGTTCAATGATTTAAAGCTTGTAAAGTATGTATATTTCTCGGGAATTGAACCGACACTCCTTGGAAACCTTCTCATCATCCCGGTACGTTAATTTATTTAACTTTTCAACCAAGATGTCAATCCTTTATAATTGGAGGGGCTTGAGGGTAAGATTTTTATAACAAAATAAACAAACCCTAACCCCCCCCCCCCCCCCATTCCCTTGTCCGATCGGCAGCCTACTCCAGCCTCCCCACCCTCGTTTTTCTTTTGTGCAGCCATGATTAAGGTCTAAAACTTCAATTGAAGGTTAGTTCTATGTTTCCCCAAGTCTCTTACACCTTAATTGATCATATTAACGCGCTTATTGGTCGTTAGGGTTGAGTTTTGGTTATAACGATTTCTGAAAGATTCGTACTCGTTTATTGTCCGGTCTGTAACTCGATGAAAATGTATTTTTTTTGAACGATTCTTGATTCTATGATGTTCTACTTTGAGTCTAGTTTCCAGAAAGGTATAATATGTAATTTTTGGACGAGATTTGAATGGTTTTTATGATTTTATAAGATCGAGTGTCAAAGCTGATTCGGGATGACGGATTTTGGTCTATCTTCCCGACATCATAACTCTTTTTCGACATGTCCAAATTGGTTGGTTTGACTACTGGAAGTTAGTATTTTGAGTTAGGAACCAAACCCAATTGGAATCGTTTAATTTGGCTGGGTAATGATTTTTATAAAAATAAAACCATTTTGTAGCGCACTGAAATAGCTGCACATACCTTTCTGTGTTGGAGGAATTTTCATGATTTTCGTGTCCACTATAAAAATATAATAAAAATATTTTTATAAACCTAAGACATTTATTAAAGTCTGGTAAAAATTTAATAATTTATTTCAAAGTTTATACTATGTAATTAAATGCGTCTTTGCATGCTAAAATCTGCACGTTATATTTGTTATTGATCGATAGGTTCGTTTTAGGCTTACCGGTGGATGTTCAATTGTGTTCTTGTCGGGGCTGTTTGAAGTGAGTTTTTGTACCAACATCTTCCTAGCTATGTCTAGTATTACATACTTTAAAATCATGTCCTTTGGTGTTTGTTTGTTTGGTCAACTAGTTGTTGTTTGAAAGATAGTTTTCTGTTGACTAGAATGGTAGATTGTCGCGTTTAACGCGAGAGATGAAGTAAGTGATGTCCATTTCAGTTTGGATAGCTTCGGTTTAATGTACGGGCTATTGGAAAATGATTTTTAGAACTCTTGGGGCTGAATTGGTTGTCGGTTACTCAAACGGGTCGGTGCAACGCGCATTTGCGTTTATTGAATAGTCAGTGCGTTGTACTTGCGAGTTACCGACCCATTTGACTCGTGTAGCGTCGTGTGGACTTATGGGCTGTGAATTTATCAAATTGGATCCACACGGGGCTGATTTTGATGTTAAGTGCCTAAGCAACTCTTAATCGCGCATATTCGTCTTCCCTAGCACTTTCGGGGGTAATTTGGGAATTCTTTATTCCTAAGAGTATCTAAGGGTCGTGTTGGTAAATATAAGACCCCGGGGGCTATTATAATTGAAAGTGGTAAGGAAGGGGCTTAGGTAACTCAAACCATGTTAGAACACCTCGTAGGATAAACGAGTCGGTACGGTTTAGTTAGTAATCTTTGTGTGCAATCCGACAGGTTGTGAATTGCGGATTTGATTAGAGGTTTTCTAGCTTGTGGTGAAATCGTACCTTGTGTCAGGTGAGTTCATGATGCCCCTTTTTAACTTATTTTACGTTTTGGGCTGGCATACACACTCAATTACAGTTTTACCCGATTTTACTCGTTAAAATAATTTGAAGGTCATTGTATTGTTAATGTTTGTGCAATTATGAAAATCCAATGTGAGTTACATTATGTGCCTTAGGATATTTTAGACTCGTTTGGTCATACATTCCTGAAGGTTATATACCTGATTATGGTCTAGACTCGATGATGTTAATTGGCTTGGTAGTAATTGAATACGAGTAGACCTATTTACTTAGTTCATGTGTTGGACTGATTATTATATATTACCTTATGGCCCATAGGCTTACTTGTAATATGATATGTTTTGGGATGATACATATACATATATATATGTATGTATGTATGTATGTATGTATGTATGTATGTATGTATGTATGTATGTATGTATGTATGTATGTATGTATGTATGTACGTGCATGTGTTATCCGATGGCCTATGATTAGGGATGTTAGTTAGCCATTCGTGACTAAGGATGGCTTACTTACGATATGGTATATTTTGGGATTATATATATATATATGTATGAGTATGTGTTACCTTATAGCCTACGGTTGTATGATGACATTTAGTTCCTTGTGACTAAGAATGATGTGAGTAGGCTTATTGATGTATGTGTGCATGGTGATTATGGCCGGGTCAAATATATTACTCGGGTTTTCCCGTGATGGAGAGGCCCGTGTGGCGTGATCATCATTTTGGCGGGTCAAATATATTACTCGGGTTTTCAAATCCCGTGGTGAAGAGGCTCGTTGTATGTTAAACCGTGATCGGGTCAAATATTTTACTCGGGTTGTACTCGTGGTGGAGAGGCCCGTATCACGTGTTTGGATGTGTAAGCTGTGACCGAGTTAAATATATTACTCGGGTTTGACTCGTGGTGGAGAGGCTCGTGTCACGTGCTTAGGTCTTACCGCGTTCGGGTCAAATATATTGCTCGAGTCTTGACTCGTGGTGGAGAGGCCCGTGTACGTGTGTTCGACGATGTATGTATTATTTGGTGAACTAAATTTATGTATTTTATTATTATCCTCTCTTCTGTTTCGAGCTATAACTTTGAAATAAAGTATGAATATTGTTTATGAAAACTTGAACTCACTCAGCTCTAGCTGACTTTGTGTGTATGTTAGATTGACTTTCAGGTTAAGGAGTGGATGTTACCGCTTGAACGTGCTGGATGCTACTTGGAGTTGAAGGCATTTCTAGACGAAGACTTTAAAATAAAACAAACACTTCACTTTATATTCAGTTTTGGGATTCTAGATACTTAACTTTTCCCACTGTTTATTATTTGATATTTTACCGGTTTTGGGAATTTTTTTGATGCTTATGAATTTCCGCTGTTAAATTACTCTGAACTGGTGTTAAATAAAATGAAACATTTGGTTTTAAATTTTTGGTGAAATTGTGGACGTGATTATCAACTGTAGGATTCCCGGGGTTCGGGGTCTTACAATGAAAGATGTTATGGATTTTTTGAAGGAGATGAAGAGAGATCAAGAAGCTCAGAATAAGGCTATAAATCAAAGGTTAGAGCTTCAAGAAACGTCGAATGCTGCCTAAGATGAACTGATGAGTCAACTATTAGAAGAAGTAGCCCAAATTAAACGAGAATGAGAGAAGTTGGCTATTGGTGTCGTGGCTGATGATGAGGTGATAGATAAGGATACTATTGATCTTTTAGAGAACGAAGTTGAAGAGGATGCTGTGGAGACTCATACAACACCGACTCTATTAATTACTGAAGAGCCATTGAGTGTAGTGGTTGAGTTTGATGATTATGGTGATGTAGAGGGAGATGGTTCAGATATTTTGGGGGATGAAGTTGAAAGTTTAAACCTGATTGAAGGCATATCGACCTTTGAAGAGCATGTGATTGAAGTAGCTCAGGTGAATCCCAATTGTTATCTTATAATAATCACACCAATAAACAAAGTTGGGGGAAATGGTTCAAGTTCAAGGAAAAGGAAAGTGAGTTTGGAAGACATTGAACAGAACATGGTGAAATGGGCCTATATTGTTTCTATTGACATGCCAACCATAATGAAGAAGGGGATCACACAGCACCTCAACTACCGAGCATACTCCGGGAACTCAGCGGGTAAATGTTCAGCTTTCTTTCGATCAAAGTTGGGTTGTTCAGAAAAAAGCAAAAGTGGATGGGCTCGACTTGTTAACCACCGGGCGTATGTAAGAAATACAAAGGGTAAAAGTGCATTCACACCCGCCTGTATGGGTTCATCAAACATACTTAACATGAAGAAAGAAGAGGAGCTGATGCATATCAACTACCGTGCTTTTAGAGGAAACTCGGCAGGAAAGTGTCCACTTAGACCACCGTAAACGCTAAATGAGGTAACGGTCTGGCTGAAGACCTTAACAAAAACTTAGCGCTGACCGGGAGGCAACCCGACCTTTTATTTTATTTTGTTTTGTTTTTTTTTTTGCGTGTTACTTTTCGCTTGTGTCTTGCAGTCATACTAAACCCTAAGTGTGGGGAAGTTCATGGTGGTCTAGTCAAGATTCGGTGGAGCATATAGTGCAACATCAAAGTTTAAGGAACGTGGGCCAAGGTTGCAAAAGTACTTATCAGCAGGACCTGTTTGACAAGAGAGATTCTAATCGGGTGCATGTGTCTCTTTCCTTTACTTTAGTTGTTAAAATGTTTAAGTTCCCATGTATCACACTCGAAATTTAAATGAAAAATTACAGTGGGGACAATGTAATGTTTAAGTGTGGGGATGCCGGGATTGGAGTTGAAAGGTGGAAAATGTTAAGAATGTCCCGAGTTTAAAATTTTTATACTCAATGAAAAATGATAGAAAAACTGGAATTGTTAAAAAATAATAATTAAAAAAAATAAAAAAAATTATAAATAAATAAGTAAATATTAAATAGTATTAATAATAATAATAAATAAATAAATAATAATAGTAACAGAACAATAACACACTTAATTTGGGATGTGTCGGTAGGCTCAACCTTAAGAATGAAAGGGCGGTTTGGTTATTGACAAATTGAACCTCTAATTGTTTGATTTTAGTGGGAAACATTTTCGGGTTTTGGTTGTTTAGCTAAGCCTGTGTAAGGACTAGGATGAAAGGTCGGGCCATACTCAAGCCTTTTTGTTATATTTGATCACCAAAAGAAAATTTTTAAAATATGAATAGACTACTGAATGATGCTTAGATAGGCTTAACGTTAGAGTATGCTAGATGGCTTGTGATATAAACATAACGAAAATGCTTCTAGTTTAAGTAGTTAACGCTTCATAGGTATAAGGTTTTATAACCTTAAATCCTGTATTGATGGGATGCTCAAGGGTTCGTAGACCATGAGTCTTTATGCGGTATATCATCTTGGTATTCATATCTCCTAAGTTGATTTATGAATATTAAAAGAGCTCAAAGAGCAAACCCGCAGTTTATCTGCCAAATATAAGTCATTAAACATGATCATTACGTGCTTTTAAAGTACAATTACAATACTGACTTGATCATCCACGCTATTAGTCATATGGGGTCCCCGTGCTCGCGTCTCATTACCATTAAGAAACGGACCACACGGGACATGTCATATGTAAGCCCTACAGATGAATTCGTGCATACTCACCCATGGAGATGGACTTTGGAGTGTTGCTTGATAACGGGGGTATACCATGTAGTGGGGACTATTTGCTAGTTAGTTACATAATTGTACCTTAATCGTATCTAATGGCCATTCTGGTAGACTTTGATGCTTAAGTTTAGGTTTTGGTTTGATAAAATATCCATGATTGTTTTAGCTATTACATATGGGCTTAAAATGGTACACATGGTTGTGCATAGTTTTGATCATCTAACTCTAAGGTTTAAGTCAAGTTGGGGTGGTCTGGCTCGGTAAAACCATAATGAATCATGGTAAGGCGGCTTCAGGGCCTTGATGTGTGGGTTCCATTTAATCATATAAACTAATGAAATTGACACGCCTTATTTGTCTCGGTAAGTGTTAGGGCATGGGTTTAAGTGGATAGCAATATCGGTAATCGCGGTTTTCGTGTTATATATTAATAATAAAAATAAATTGAGTATTCAGTAAAAACAGTTTCCGGTTCTGATTTCATTGCACATCTTTTTCGGGACGAAAAAGGATAAGTGTGGGAATGTGATGTGTGGGTGAAATAATGTGTGTTAAGTAAGTTATATCGTGTATTTTATGTGTTTATATGTCTTAGCCGTGTCAATCAATTGGATTAAATTGGACACGTCAATCAATAGGATTACTTTGAGTGGTTTTACGTTTACAGGTGAGCGGAGCTTAGGAGCTAAATTGGCGCATATGAGATGGAGTGGAAATAGAGATTTTATTGCATGGAATGATAGATAATTTGAAGACGAAGACGTGGCCGAAAACGGTGCGTAAAACGGAGCTATAACGAAGAAGTTATGGGCAAAACAGTGCAAGGGGGATGTCACCGTAAAGCAGTGGCTGATGACCGTAGGTTTTTGTGGGGAGACCGTAGGCTATGGTGGCCTGGGCGGAAAAAACACGATTTTTAGGTTTTTGTTGACTATTTTAAGCCCGGTTCAACCCTAGGCCGCCTATCTTCGATATCACAACATACTTGGACGTTTTTGGAGCATCTTTCCACCATTCTAACACATCCTAATCACCCGAATCATCCATGGTATCATCTATTCAAGAATCAAAGAAGCCATTGAAGATGCATATGCTAGGCTAATCTCCTCGTGACTATCTCCGGGTGTAGGGTTGAGTTGTTCATTGGATTGTTGGTACTCTAAACCTTATTTTTGGATTTTGTTTGTGTGCTTGAACATACTTTTGGGTAATCAATGAGATTTAAAGTTTATCAGTTAATGATTTTGGTTATCATCAATTAGGATTGAGTTCTTAGTGTCATTGGCCTAGTTATCTTTAACCGTATTACTGAATTGATTCATCATTGCCTAAGATTAACAATCAAATAGATTATTCTTTAGCCGCCCTTTCATTCTTAAGGTTGAGCCTACCGACATCTCAAATTAAGTGTGTTATTGTTCTATTATTATTATTATTATTTATTTATTATTATTATTAATAATATTTAATATTTAGTTATTTATTTATAATTTTTTTTTATTTTTTTAGTTATTATTTTTTAGCAGTTCCAGTTTTTCTATCATTTTTCATTGTGTATAAAAATTTTAAACTCGGGACATTCTTAACATTTTCCACCTTTCAACTCCAATCCCGCATCCATTTTGATCGATGTCGAAAGGTCAATAAAAAATATTTATAAAATACCTTTACTAGCAAGGGCAAGTAAGGTGTCGAATCCACAGGGAATCAGTGGAAAGTGCTAATCAAGTTCAATTTGTAATAACTAGTTATACTAGGCGGACAAACGATGTCAAGCGGTTTTAAAGATTTGTTTTAAACGAAACGATTACTAATTTGATTTGTAAACAATTATGAAAAGGGTAACCAATCTCCAGGTTTCAGGTTTTGAAGTAAATTAGATTGATGATTAAACCTATTGAATTTATAACCTTTGTTTGAATTACTAAACCAAGACACTAGATGTGTGGCTATGTTGATCGTTAGAACTTAATCCAATTGATTGCACGGCTAAACAATAAACTACTTGATTGTTAATCTTAGGCAATGATGAATCAATTCAGTAATATGGTTAAAGATAACTAGGCCAATCACACTAAGAACTCAATCCTAATTGTTCATGACCAAACTCATTAACTGATAAACTTTAAATCTCATTGATTACCCAAAAGTATGTTCAAGCACACAAACAAAATCCAAAAATAAGGTTTAGAGTACCAACAATCCAATGAACAACTCAACCCTACACCCGGAGATAGTTACGAGGAGATTAGCCTAGCATATGCATCTTCAATGGCTTCTTTGATTCTTGAATAGATGATACCATGGATGATTCGGGTGATTAGGATGTGTTAGAATGGTGGAAAGATGCTCCAAAAACATCCAAGTATGTTGTGATATCGAAGATAGGCGGCCTAGGGTTGAACCGGGCTTAAAATAGTCAACAAAAACCTAAAAATCGTGTTTTTCCGCCCAGGCCACCGTAGCCTACGGTCTCCCCACTGTAAGCTATGGTGGGACCGTAGCCTACGGTCATCAGCCACTGCTTTACGGTGACATCCCCCTTGCACTGTTTTACCCATAACTTCTTCGTTATAGCTCCGTTTATCACACCCCAAACCAGGTCCTAGGAGTGTGACCATCAGTTGGTACCTGTTTTGAAAATATATCAGAGTAGCGGGTTCATTTTAGCGGAAGACTTTAAATATTAAAATATTATTAATTTACATTATCAAAATTTCTCGGGAATTAAACACCCAAGTTTCAGTCTTACAAAATCATAATATTAATTATACAAGGATTTATATTTATCAAAAACGACCCATCTGTAGCGATCTTCTAATGACTCCCATCCTTGTATATCATCTATTGTAACGCCCGTTTATTCTGGTTTCAAGAACTAAAGCTTGTAGAGTATGTATAATTCTCAGGATTTATCCGACGTTTCTCGGAAGCCTTTACGTCATCCCGGTACGTCTAATCGCTTAACATTTCTTCCAAGTTGCATTATTATTAAATTCTGGGGGCTAGAATGAAAATGTTTTATAATATAACAATAGACAAAAAAATAAACCCTAGCCCTAGCTGCTGCTGCGATCGGCCGAGTACAGCCCTCCCCCCTTCATTGCTTCGACTTTTTGATCAATTCCAAGCTCCTAGAAGTAGTTCAAGGTATGTACTACAATCCCCAACACTCTTTTTGTTCACCCCTAATCGTTTTGATGCTTAATTTTGCCGATACTTCTCGTTAGACAGATTTTCGGCCAAGGTGTAATTGACCCACTTCCCGTGGATAAAAATTAGAGTTTCCGGTGTAGAAAGATTCCCAGGTATGGCATTTACATCATATTAAAATTTCGTAGCCATTGGAGGTGTTTAGGTTGGTCAATCGATTTTAGTTCGAAAACTAGGGTTTATCGGGTGTAGAATTGCAAATTGTTGAGTTTGATGCGTTAATCGGTTGGATGACCAACCAAATCAGTTTGTACGGCCCTAGGGGAGTCTAAGGGCTGTGGGAAAATTATTTTTTTGATGCTCGGGGCTGTTTTGGTTGGTGCTTGGTCAATCAAGTCGGCGGTGCGCGAATTTTCGTTAAATGTTAAATTGAGAGTTGTAAAAAGGAACCGTCAGCCCTATCAACTCGGGTGACTTAATTATGATGAATGAAAGGATTAAAATGGGAATTTGGCCCATTTGGGGCTGATTCGTTTAACAATTTGTTTTATGGTTCATTACGCGCATATTCGACTCGATTTGATTGCCGACGGGCGAGTGGTGCATCATGGTTAGCCCCGACTTTAATCGTAGGGTGGATTTGGTTAATTGAAAGTTGTTGGGCCTTGGGCCGAATTGTTGGGCCTTGGGCCGAGTTGTTGGGCCTTGGGCCAAGTGTTGGGCCTTGGGCCAAGTTGTTGGGCTTGAATGGCCCATTAGATAAGAGTGTTCTTACAGTCTAGCTTAGTAATACGTTGTGTATACTTTACAGGCCCTTGCTTGTGATTGTGCACTTAGGGATTTCCTAGCTCGTTGCAGGTGTTCGATTGATTTCATGTGAGTTCATGATGCCCCTTTTTACTCTTTTTAAGTTTTGGGCTAGCATGCACACCTAAGTGTTTTCTCACTTGATGAAATGTTTTAAATGGTTTTACATAGGCTTGCTAGTATTGGTAGGCCTTGGAATGTTATAGAATGTGTGTATGTATATACATATATATATATATATATATATATATTTAGAATGACCAATATTTGGCGAATGTTGTAGTCGTCTCGACTACTGAATGTTGCGTATGCCTACTTTGTGTTTGCATGCGCCGAATGTTACGTGTTTGGGTTGTACGTTTTCTCGGCCCTGAATGTTATTGAATGTTATATGTGTATATTATTGAATGTTATATGTGTATATATATATATATTGATATATATATATATATATATATATGAATACACGTATAGAGATGTTCATACGTAAGAATGACTATTTATTGAATGTGGTGACCTAACCGATGTACTTCCGTTTGCTGTTTTAAAACCGTTGGAATGATTATTAAGACTTTTGCTACTTATTTAAAACTTGAACTCACTCAGCTTAAGTTGACTTTGTGTGCATGTTAGTGTGAGATTTCAGGTTAGGAAGAGGATGCCTTGTCGCTTGGACATGCACGGAGCTACTTGGATGGTGAAGGGCATACTGGAATGAAGAATTGTTTATGAACATTTTATTTCAAAAGACTTATAAAAGTTATACTTAATTTTGGTTTTGGGGTTAAATCCCTGGGTTTTGGGAACTCATTCATTTATTTACGTTTTCCGCCGAATTATACTCTGTGATGTTATTTTAATGAAAAGAATTGTTTTTAAGTTTAATTATTTTTACGAGTGTTTTGAATGATTATCAACTGTGGGGTTCCCAGGGTTCGGGACCTTACATCTATAGTCATCTAGTTACCTGCATAGGTGGGAAAAACACGTCAGCTATATGCTGGTGAAAAGTTGACTCGATAAAACTTTTACAACAGTCGTCAAATACAAACATAGTTTTCTGTTTCACAAACTCAGCAGGAACGCCTGTCCATTCCCGGGATTTGTACCACTGCCCTACACACACAATTCAAAGGTTCCCCGAGTATATAGGCCCTGTTCGGAGACAACCTTCCCCTAGGCTATATAACCTTGTTGGAGAACCGGTTATGACTGACTTGGTTTTGTCTGCCAATTATCAGTTATGTTTGTATCCAGACACATGTATATTCGGTCTGAGTTGCTTTTTATTATCTATTTTGTATTATAACGATTTTAGAGATTTTATCTCATGCAAACATTTATCAGACTCTTTGTAATAAACAACCTGTCTATTACAAGAGTAAAATCAGTTCAGACAGTAAAAGGTTAACGTGTTCACCTTATATTATCAGTAGGAAATCTCAACCTCCTTGACTTCAGTATGCTATTAACCTATATTCATAATAGGTATGCATAAGTACCTAGTTGGTATAATTCAACAGACTTTAAGTCTGTTACAATTTCAGCAGACTCGAGGTCTGATCAGCAGACTTAATGTCTGATTCAGTTCAGCAGACTTGAGGTCTGATCAGCAGACTTAATGTCTGACCTAACCTTAGTATAGTTATAGTCGTTTTATGAAAATACTTTGAATGTACATATGACGTTTGGAATAGCACGCTTTGGCCTAATAGAGGATATCACGTTGGCAAACTTCTCCAGGTAAGCAAACGGGTCCCTCGGTTGATTGGGATTTGTACGAATTGCTTTCCTTAGGCAAGAAGAGTCTACTAATGATACCCCCCTTCCAGTTACTACATGCCCGTCAAAATAATAGTTTTGATAACATTACTTCACGTGAAAGCAACGTCTTTGCTTTATAAAACATTACTTGAAAAATAATTACAGTTTAACGACTATACCCTTAATTAAGCTATCTCTTATGTATTTAAAGTAACTAGTAAAGTAACTTAACCTTAATCCAACCTTAATCGGCTCGACGAAACTTAAGAACTAAAGAAATCTGCAGCACTTCGACTTGCACTTCGTTTTCAAGATTAATAGCTCGTTCGGCAGCGTAACAACACCCGATTCTTTGCTAGAACAACCTCGGAACCACCAGAACTCTCTTGGCACGAATCCCTAGGTTATGTGTGTGAAAATGGGATGAATGGGCTGTGTTCGTGGCTGCCCTATTTATAGCCGTTTTTGTGCATCTTCGCGATACGCGAAGATGCTTGACTGAGCATCTTCGCGATACACGAAGTTGCTTAAGTCGGTGCCGCAATTCTGCATGTCAACTCCAAGCTGCCACGTGTCACCACGTCACTGGATAACGTTGAAATGTGTGCCAGCATCTTCGCGATACGTGAAGATATCCTTCTTTGCATTTTCTCGATACGCGAAGGTGCAAAATTTCATTTTCAGTCCTTCTAATTCTGGATTTGACATTTTTAGCCCTTTAACTTCTAATCTTGACATTTTTGGCCCAAAACTAGATGGGGTATTTTCACGGTGTTACACCGTTTTACGCACCGTTTTCAGCCACGTCTTCGTCTTCAAATTATCTATCATTCCATGCAATAAAATCTCTATTTCCATTCCATCTCATATGTGCCAATTTAGCTCCTTTAAGCTCCGCTCACCTGTAAACGTAAAACCACTCAAAGTAATCGTGTCCAAGACATATAAACACATAAAATACATGATATAACTTACTTAACACACATTATTTCACCCACACATCAGTAATTCTGTCATTCTGTGGCATAATAGAATATGACATATAGTGTAGAAGGATTGGTAGAATTGAATAAGTGACAAGTTTTCAAATATCTGAGGGAACTAGATAGTAAGTTCTATGAACATTTTGTCTTAGGGAAAGCTAAGAGGGTTCAATTTAGAAAATAAGACATAGTTCGAAGGGTATATTGGACTATATACATGCAGATCTTTGGAGTCCTGCTAAAGTGGATTCTTTAGGAGGGGCAAGATACTTCTTAAGTATAGTAGATGACTATTCAAGAAGGGTATGGGCACATATATTGAAACATTATAAGGATGACACTCTTGATAAATTCAAATAATGGAAGGCACTGGTTGAGAATCAGACAGATAGAAAGATTAAGAAGCTTAGGACTGATAATGATCTTGAGTTCTGTAGTGGCTGGTTCAACAAGTATTGCAAAGAAAATGGGATTCATAGGCATATGTCAGTTCCAGGTACACCTCAACAAAATAGTTTAGTTGAGAGAATGAATAGAACTCTTCTAAACAAAGTTTGGTGTATGCTTATTAGCTCTGGAATGCCCAAAAGTTTTTGGGCAGAAGCAGTGTCCACTGCTGCTTATCTTGTTAACAGATCTCCTTCATTAGGTATTTACAAGAAAATACCAATGGAGATGTGGACCGGTGGTAATACCAGTTATGATCATCTAAGGGTATTTGGGTCATTATGCTATTCTCACATCAGCCAGGGAAAGCTTGAACCAAGGGCTGAAAAATGCATTTTCTTGGGGTATCCTGAAGGAGTGAAGGGTTGTAAATTGTGGAGGTTGGATGATAAAGGTCTAAGGATTAAGATAAGCAGGGATGTGGTGGAGTTTAGAGAAAGTATCATGTACAGAGATGTTGTTAATATAGGAAAAGGAAAGGGTTCTTGGGATAAGGAAGTTCATATTGAGGTGGGGGATATTGACAAAGATGTAACTGAAAGAAATGAGGTTACAAGTCAAGAGGGTTCATCTAGCAGATCTTAATATGGTTATAGTCTTGCTAAGGAGAGAACAAGAAGAACTATTAAACCTCCTCTAAGGTTTAGAGATTCAGAAGATGTTTCTGCATTTGTGTTTCATATTGCAGAAATGGAAGATGTGTGTGAACCTTTGAGCTTTAATGAAGCCATAAACTCAGTTCATAATGAGTTATGGATTAAAGTAATGGAAGAAGAAATGGGCTTGTATAAGAATATGACTTGGGTATTGGTGGATAAACCCAAGGATCAGAAGCTTGTGTCATGCAAGTGGATTTATAAGGTGAAAGAAGGTATACCAAGAGTCGAGAAACCAAGGTTTAAAGTGAGGTTAGTGGCTAAGGGGTTTACACAAAGACTTGGTATAGATTATAATGAAATATTTTCGCTTATTGTTAAACATACATCCATAAGGGTATTATTGTCATTAATTGCTTTGGAAGATTATGAATTCGAGCAGCTTGATGTGAAAACTGCTTTTCTTCATGGGGTTTTGGAAGAAAACATTTATATGAAACAACCTTAGGGATTTGAAGAGAAAGGTAATGAACAAAAGGTGTGCTTGCTGAAGAAGTCATTGTATGGCTTAAAATAATCTCCAAGACAATGGTACATGAGATTTGATGCGCACATGATCAATTATGGGTTCAAGAGAAGCAGTCATGACAATTGTGTGTATTTCAAAGAATACAACAAAGGTAATTTTGTGTATCTTTTGTTATATGTGGATGATATGTTGGTAGCATGCAAAGATAAGAATCAGATTGATGCTACTAAGGTGTTGTTAAAAGAAGAGTTCAACATGAAAGAATTAGGTGTTGCAAGGAAGATATTGGGTATGGAGATAACAACAGACAGAAATAATAGAAGGTTATGGCTATCACAGAAGTCATATGTGGATAAGGTGTTAAAAACTTATCATATGCACAATAGTAAAGCTGTGGTAACTCCATTGGCACAACACTTTAAACTTTCAAGTAAAGATTGTCCTAAGTGTGAAGAGGATGCAAAGTATATGGAGAATATTCCATATGCTAGTGTGGTTGGAAGTCTTATGCATATGATGGTTTGTACCAGGTCCGACATTAGATATGCTGTGAGTTAGTGAGCATGTATTTATCCAATCCTGGTAAAAATCATTGGGAGGCAGGTAAGTGGATTTTGAGGTATCTAAATGGTACAAGAGACTGTGGTTTGATGCTTGGTAGAGGCTGTAATAATGGATCAGTGATTCAAGGTTTTGTGGATGCTGATTTTGCTAAGGATTTGGATAAAGGCAGATCAATCACAGGGTATGCCTTTATGTTTTTGGGCAGTTTGGTTAGCTAGAAAGCATCACTGCAGCATGTTGTGGCTCTATCTATAGCAGAATCAGAATATATTGCGTTAGTTAACAGAGGGTGTTAAAGAAGCAATTTGGCTGAAGGGATTTGTGTCTGAGTTGGGAATTGACAATGTGCAGGCTGTGGTTTACTGTGACAGTCAGGGTGCAGTTCAGTTGTCTTGAAATAGCGTATTTCATGAACGTACTAAGCATATTAATGTGAAGCTTCATTTCATAAAAGAAGTTGTGCAGTCAAATTTGATTGAAATAAAGCAGGTGGACACAAGTGAAAATGCTGCCAGTATGCTCACCAAGGTGTTGCCAACTTCTAATTTTAAAAATTGTTTAGAAATTTTGGGTATTTTTTGAATTGAACTAAGGTGGAGATTGTTGGATATAGTGTCAATGGTCAACAATAAGTCAAAGTCAACTACTGGTTGCTGGTTATAAAGTTAGAGGGTATAAACTGTTAATACTTCATTCTTTGAAGTTTGGGCTGAAGTAACAAAGTACTGAAGACTTGAGGGACTAAAGCTGAAATAAGTTTGTTACATGACTGTTAGTTACGTTTGAGGATAAATGACTTGTAATTAGGGTTTCGTTTTTAGTTTTCAATTCTGCTTCATTAATTACTTGTAATTCTGTATATACGTTTCAGTTCAATAATAATCATTCGATTTTCGTTTCTAATTGTTCTTGATTCAATCATCTTCAACAGGGTCAATAACACAATTACTGCTAGTTGGATCAAAGTTTGAGTTGCACTTGTTTCCCTTACTAATTTTGGGTACACTGACAAAGCACATGAATTCATATTTAAAAAGTAATTATGGGTGAAGATTTCTTGCATGACACGAAGCAAATTTCAGAATGAAGGTTGTGGGGTAGCGGGTACCCCCAAGGGATACACCGCGGGGAACACTGCCACCACCACCAAGATTGTCGTCAGCGGGTATAGCCCCAAGAGTATATCCCCCGAACACTTTTGTTTCAATTGACCATTATCTATCCATTGAACGGCTAGATTTTTTTCTCCTTTACAAATAACCAAACACCTCTACACATTGTTCTACGACATTCTTTTCATTATCTTTAAATTCAAACAGTTTTTACATTGAGCAACCAAATCTCCAATGAATTGCATCACGAAGATGGAGCCATGAAGAAGAAGAAGTAGCGTTAGCTATGGTTTGGATCTATGTTTCTAAAGACATGGACCTCATGGAGCAATGAACATTGGGGTTTTAGCCACAAGTTTGGAACTATTTTGCTTCGGAGGGAGGATTAAGCGATCGTATACAACGCCAAGTGTGCTTGAAATGACGACATATGGTTGGACAAATTAACACTCGCGATAATAACACGTTTGAACTCATAACAAAAGTCAAAAATCGATGGAATTGGAAATAGTATTTTTATCTATGTTTGATTGAATAAAATGTTGTTTAATTTTATGTATTTTTAACTTTATAATGTATGCATTTTTATTTAATTTTGAGTTTTTAAATATATAATTTTTTGAGTTATTTTAAATTAAAAAAATAAATTCTTTAGGGTAGTTTGGGTCACCATTGCCGGCCCATAAAATAGTCCATGGTAGTTAAAGATAAAAATGATATGACAGTGTAGGATTGGTTAGTGCTTAGGGTAGTTTCATTACCTTTAGATGACCACACCCTTCACCCTCGACTAATATACATAAAGTGAATATGTACTCTAAAATTTTCCCAAAGCTAAACTGACGCAACACCGTGAGGCTTGAACCGAAGAGGGTCAAATCGAGTTACTAGTTGAGTTAGATCATTTGTTTCTTAGTCTTTGTATACCTCCTCTCCTCTATAAACTATAAACAGGAGTCATTGCATTGTTTTGTTTTAGTTATTCAAACTTTGTATAGCTACCGATAATTATTCAAAGAGAAATTATTGGTCGAGGTGGCTATATGGTGAAGTATAGAGGGGAATATATTTTTTTTGAGAAATGCATAGTTGCCATAAAGAAGTCTAAATTATGGTCGGGAGCCAAGGAGAAAACCCTATATTAGTTTATGAACTTTTGTCCAATAAGTCTTTTTCATCCCATTGAAAGTTTGAGGTGATAGGAAACAAAAATATGGGCAATGTTTGATTACTAAGGTCAAACCACATTAAAGTCTTTACACGACCTATTCAGAGCGTCGCCACTGACAAAATCAAACAAAGTCTTTAAACTATGATACAAGAAACTCAGTCAATGCAAAAATATCCATTAAAAAAAAATTTTCATTAAGAATAGTTTAAAAAGTACTTCTCTGGTCTAGTGGCCATTATTACTTTTAACGTTTTAATTACCCTAGTTATTTTCAAAACTTAAAAACTCTCACAAGTCGCATCATTTGAATAAGTTATTTGTTTGATTTTTCAGAAAGCGTGTTTGTATTTTAATTGTTGTTCAAATCTTTCACGCCCTCTTGGAGTTGACATTTTATGCTCCTTTGCAGCCACCCTATAAATCAAGTGATTTAATTGAAATGGAACACACAAAAGTATTGCCTCATAGAAGAGAAACATGCTTCTTCATATTATGATCCTCTCTCTTTCTACATTTCCTTTTATAATGGCCTTGGGTACTCTTCAAGGTTCCACCACAAGTGCTATTAACAATATAGCAAAGCCAAATTGTCCAACTCGATGCGGGAATGTGACGGTTCCATACCCTTTTGGTATTGGTAAAGACTCGGGTTGTTCCCTTGACGACTCGTTTTACATGACTTGTAACATGTCTTCCAGTGACCCAATACTGTTCCTCCAATCAAGCAACATAGAGATATACAACATTTCGGATTCAGAGTTCCGCATTCGCACTTGGCCCGCTTTTAGGTGCTACGAGTCAAATGGAACTATGAGAAATGAATTTGAATGGTGGAGTAGGTTGGTTAGTCCATTCACTTTCGCTCAAAAGAACAAGTTCACGGTCCTTGGGTGTGATGATTATTCTTTGATAAGAGGGACAAAGGAAACAGATTTTTCTAGTGGCTGCTTGGGACTATGTGGCAAAGCACAAGATGTGCCTAATGATGGCCAATGCTCAGGATCAGGCTGTTGCCAGACATCTATACCAAAAGGCCTTGACTACTATAATGTTACCCTCCACACCTTTAAAAACCACACAGATGTTTGGTCTTTCAACCAATGTGGCTTAGCATTTCTTGGTGAGGAAGGTAGTTTTGTGTTTCGTGGCGCCGATGATTTATCTAACCCCACGGATGTTTGGGGGAGGATACGGGCCACTGTCAATGTTGTTGTAGATTGGGTAATTGCACCGGACACTCGGGGTTGCAATGAGTCTACCGCATGCAAAGAAAACAGTTCCTGCTACGAGGTAGACGGTGGTGGGTATCGTTGTAGATGCAACAATGGTTACCAGGGAAACCCTTATCTTGATCCAGGTTGCCAAGGTCAGTTTACAATACATATCTAAATCTTATAGTTATTGTATTATTATGCGTAAAATAATTTATTCAACATTAATTGGTTCACAAATTACAACGTGAATCGAACAAATTCTGTAAGAGTTTAAGAACACAAAAGGAAAAATGAAATTTGAGCAAATTTTCGATGCTAGGGAAACTGAGTAAAATGGTGTAGGTCAATATGTTGAATAACACAAATGTATTTATATGAAAGTCTATATTTCTTGATAACAATTAGGGGTGCAAACGAGCTGAGCTACTCGAATTTGGATCGATTAACAACTTGGAGCAAGCTTGAGCTTTTTCGATCTCGAGCCTCAAATAAAGCTCGTTTAGTTATCGAGCCTGAGCTCGAGCCTTTCATGGGAAGTTCGTTTAGACTTGCTGAGGTAACAGGCGTTGTGTATTTATAAGTCTTACCTCTTTTGGACTTTGATGCATTAGTATCACAAATTCACAATAGATAGCCGAGCTCGAGTCAAGCTTTGGCTCGTTTAAGGTACTACACGAGAGTTTAAGGTTTTTCTTAAAACATATAAATAACTAAAAATTAACAATTAATTAATAAGAAAACAACAAGCCGAGCTCGAGCTCAAAAAACAGCTCACGGGCTTTAGAAAAAGTGCTTGAAACGAGCCAAGCTAGGGCACAGGCTCGGCTCGTTCTCTAACTAACCTTTGAATTGAGTTAGCCATATTTTGACGTAACAACATAATGATATCTAGTTAGTGTACTTTTATTATTGGAGAATTTTATTAGATTACATGTATTTGTTTTATTTATCATCATTAGTTCATTATTATCTGTAGATTGTTACTCCCTCGATCAACTCTCCATTATGATTTGTGATATAGATTTGGCATAATAAAAATACACATAGCATTGGTTTCATGTGTAGTAATTGTTACCCAAACAAGGAGTCTTACATGAAATCCATCATTTTGGTGATTTATATTGTAGTTTCAATGTCTGTCGATCTCTTGCGAGCTTCAATGATTTTTACTTATCTAACCGGTACAACTTAAGAGATATTTTACAAATACTGCAACATTCTTGTAATTGAGCTAAGTAGTGCATGTGACCGTTTAATTATTGCTTGGATCATAGTATGTAGCTCTCCAACTTGTTGAAGTTTCAAAACGTAATCTCTTTTACGTTAATAATATGTAATTATGATGTTTTCTACATTCTTTAACGTCTATTTTTTTTTCTTTTTTTATTCATAGACATCAACGAGTGCGAGGATCCACAAACCAACCCTTGCTATGGTAATTGCTTAAATACTCCAGGGAGTTATAACTGTACATGTCCGCTAGGATCTTCTGGTGATGCAAAAATAGCAAATGGCTGTCAACTCCCTATCGGCCGTTCAAAATTTTCTTCAACTACATTCATTATAGGTAATTTCTTTTCTCATGAAAGTATAACATGTGAATTACACCAAGTATAACTTTGAATATAATATTTTCAAGATGTTAGTTTTCAAAAGCCATGTTCACTG
Organism: Bidens hawaiensis; assembly: GCF_021521415.1. NCBI lineage: Eukaryota > Viridiplantae > Streptophyta > Magnoliopsida > Asterales > Asteraceae > Bidens > Bidens hawaiensis. Next base: position 269,671 of record NW_027492332.1, read on the forward strand.
AAATCGAGCACAATAACCACTAACAGAATGATTTTCCTTTTCAATTCACATGCAGCAATGGTGTTTGGCCCATTAGCAATAGTATCCAGTATATTAGCGATCCTCTATGGCATACGGAGGAAGAAGCTAATGAAACTCCGAGAAAAGTTCTTTGAGCAAAATGGGGGTGTGTTGCTGCAACAGAAGATCAATTCACAAGGATCTCATGCGGCAATGACTTTGTTTAGCATTGCACAACTTAGGAGAGCAACTAATAATTATTCTCAGGATAACATTATTGGACGAGGAGGCTATGGTGTAGTGTACAAGGGAGTTTTGTATGATAAACGTGTCGTTGCGATAAAGAAGTCTAAAATAGTCGATGGGAACCAAGCAGAGCAATTCGTAAACGAAGTCTTGATCCTTACACAAATTATCCATCGAAATGTGGTAAATCTTTTGGGGTGTTGCTTGGAAGAGGAAGTCCCTGTGCTAGTTTATGAATTCATCTCTAATAACACTCTTTTCCATCACATTCATTCTAAATCGGGTGGAATGAGTTGGTTATCATGGGAAAATCGACTAAGAGTAGCTGTTGAAGTTGCTGGTGCACTTGCATATCTTCATTCTGAAACTATTATGCCAATCATACATAGAGACATTAAGTCTACCAACATACTACTAGATGATAACTACAATGCAAAAATTTCAGATTTTGGTGCATCAAGGTTAGTCCCATTAGACCACGAACAAGTAACAACTCTTATTCAGGGCACGCTAGGGTATTTGGATCCAGAGTACTATAACACAAGCCAACTAACTGATAAAAGTGATGTATATAGCTTTGGAGTGGTTCTTGCAGAACTCATAACAGGGAAAAAACCAATAGGCGTTGATAGATCCAATGCTGAAAAGAATCTAGCGACATATTTTGTCAATTCAGTTACAGAAAACCATTTATATGAAGTTGTTGAACAACGAGTATTACGTGAAGGGAGTCTTGAGCAGATACAAGCTATAGGTGATTTGGTCAAAAGATGCCTTAATCCGCATGGTCGGGATAGGCCTACAATGAAAGAGGTAGTAGTGGAACTAGACAATTTGAGGAAATTCACAACCCATCCTTGGACTCAACAACAAACATTTCAAGAGACTAGAAGCTTAGTGCTAGATGTTGAGCAATTAGATCTATATGAGGTCCCTTTAATTTCATTTGGTACCAAGGATACGGAATCTCACTTGAGTAGCACATACATGCCTTTTGAAGAAAACATACCACGATAACCTGCCTGTTGCTTCTTATATGGTCGATTGTGTGAGCATCAAGGTCATCAATTATGATTAGTTAGAATTCTTTTATTTAATGTCTTCTATTGTAGTATTTGTAATAATTTGTAAATTACAGTTTTGATTTCTGAATATGCATATTTTGTGGTAATTGTGTTGAGTATTGTCCAACAAATTGTTTACCAATGGCTGAAGAATATGAAGTTTCTACTTATGATTGTCACGAACTGGCTTCCGAGGAATACAAATAACCTCTGGTTTTTTTTTTCCAGATTTGTTGAGCATTTGGAATAACTAGTGAATTACAACTCTATCGTACAGTGATGTAGATCTCGTGCTCTAATAAAAAAAAGTATTTTAAAATCTTAAATACCTATAACTAGTACGAGTAAGTAATGTCATCTCCACATGGAATTAAAGGAAAGTGCAAATGAAACTCATAACTTATTAACTATTAAACTAAGCGAGCAACCGATTTCAAGCAGTTTTGAAAGATACTTTGAGAACACCCGATTACTTTTAATGTTTTTAAACAATTATGAGAAGTAAGTGATTCACTTCAATGTGATAAAAACCAATCACAGATTATGTTAAGTTGATTGGGCAGTAATTACAAGACCTAGTAGTTTGGTTGTGATGACAAACGAAACCCTATTCGAATTGTTGATACAACTGAACGCGATTACCTAATTGCCAGTTTTATATTATGAAAACCAATTGATATGCGATGACTAACGGTTTTGGATCAACTACACAAGAACCTAGTCCTAAATTTTGATGAACACAACCGAGTAGTTGATGCACGATTTGATAACCAAAAACATAAATTGTATAAATAATCAAGTGATAAGGTAAAACAAGATCAAATAGCAAACTCAATCAAGTTCTTAATCATTAAAACACACAGAATCCAATCATGGTCAGTTTACACAAAACCCTAGCCTAAAGTGAACACAATGGTTTTAGCCTGACATCGGCATCACGAAGAAGTTGCTTATCTGATGAAAGGATGGAAGTATATAATGATTAGACGAACCAAGGGCTTCGGGATGATGCAAAATTTTCCTCGCATTCTTCTTTGGCAGCTAAAATGAATGATATCTCGAACAAGGGGCTCTATATAAAGTTAGGTTTGTTTTTCTTGTTTTTAAGTCACTTCGCGTGGCGCGAAGTGCACACAATAGTTGGGATCTCACTTTGGACTGCTTCGCGTAGCATGAGGACTGCTTCGCGTAGCGCGAAGTAATCAGCCTCCAGCCCTTCACGTATTGTAAAAGGCTTCTGTCACAGGGAATTTTTGGCATTTCTTGTTTTCTATATTGGGAAGTGTCCTGACCAGTTCCGCTCATCTAAATCATCATTCTCTGCTCGTAATTCACCCCAATAAGCAACCTTAGCGTCCAATAACCTGAAACACATAAACACGCTTGAAGTACCAATGTTCACACGGTAATTAAACTAAAACGAAACAATTAATATAATAATATACACGGCTTATGCCCGACCATCATACAACATTTGGTGCATTAATCTTTGCAATGTTAATTATTTTTTCTGGTTAGTTTCATTATCTAAATTTATGAACGTGAAAATTTTAAAAAGTGGATCGAGCACCTACTAACATACTATTCTTATAGTTTCAACTTTGAAGTCAATTTTTTTTTCTTTTGAAAAAAAAAAAAAGACTTGCCAAATACTGTTATTACACACAAAATGAGGATCTACTTTTTAAGGGCGTAAGAGATTACTTTTACCATTGATAGTATTGGGACGTCGGCCCTGCTCATAGCACTCGTATATGTTGGGCGAGGGGATAGTTTTGAGACCACACCTACGAGGTAATCAACCACCGTAGCTGCAATTGGTGTGGCGTGTCAATTCAACAGTATAATCGATTCATATAGTGGCAGATCCCATATTTTTTACTCAGGGGCGCATAGTATAGGCTGTGATAAGAAAATCTTCATTAAAAATTGTAAACAATAAACATCTCTAAAAGATATCTTTTAGCATTCAGTCAAATTCGATTCCCTCTCTTTACAATATCATCTTGCTTGGAAGAGTTGTGGCGATAGACTGATTTTGATTTACTATTTTAGTCAATTTAGATTTGATTCATGGAATTCAATTCCATTCAGTTGGATTCGGTCTAATTCGATTCGCTCGTATTTTTTAGTGTTTTATTGTTAATATTAACCGCATCACCAACATGAAAAACAAATTTATTATGATTTTAGGGATTACTCTATAAAATAATAACCAAGTTTTGAAATTATTCCAACCAGGTCACTCATAAAACATTTTGTTTCAATCAAGTCACTAAAGTTTTCTTTGTATTCCAATCCTGTATGTTTTACATGAATAACAGGTTATGTAGGTTGCTTTTTATTATTAAATAGTTTGGCATAGGGATGGCAACGAGCCGGTTAGTGCTAATCCTATGCCCGTACTCGGTTATAAAATTCAGTCCCATACCCGGCCCATTACCCGTCGGGTATGTATCGGGTAATTACCCGTCGGGTATGTATCGGGTATACCCATTAGATTGTTAGAAAAAATTTCATTTGTATTTTTAAGTAGATTTTTTTACCATTATAGTTATCGTATATATTTTTATTTATATATGAACTGTTAGAAAGTAAAATATGACACATTACATCTATATAAACTTAACATAAATAAATAATAATAATATAGCTTTTGTATAACTTTATGTATAAACTTGATAACATATAAAACATAAATAATACTTTTTAATGCATATCTTAAATACAAAAGGTTAAGAAAAAATGAAATTAATAATAAAAAATTTTCAGGTTTTTATTTCGGGTATATAGTTCGGGTAAACGGGTATGTCTTTTCAGGTAAGTGGGCCGGGTATCACCAAATCCCATACCCGGTCCGTACCCGCGAAAAATTTTCAAAAATAATCCCATACCCGGCCTAATACCCTTCGGGCTACGGGTATAACCATCCCGAATGCTTCAGGTTTCGGGTATACCCGTCGGGTTCCGGTTATTTTGCCATCCCTAGACTTTGGCATTTCATAATATTTTTTTTTTAAATAGAAAAAATTAGTAAAAATTAAGAAAAATAAATTTTAAATTGTGAAAAATTGCAAAAAAAAAAAAAGAATCTGAAAAATTGCAAAAAATTACAATATAATTAATATGTTCCTTATTTTTTTCGTGAAAGAAATTAATAATTCTACTATTAAATATTTTAAGATCACCTAACTATCTTTTTGAAATTTTTCTAAAAAAACGGTGGTTTCTTATAAAAAGCCGTAAGTTAAAATAGGGTGATTTCTTACTACTTTTTTTTTTGCAATTTTTTACTCTTTTTTTTTCTAATTTTTCGTAATTTAAAATTATTTTCTTAGTTTTTAAAAAAATTTTATGCAGTGTCAAACTATTTAAAAATAAAAAGTAACCTGCATAACCTACTATTCAAGTAAAATATCTAGGATTGAAACACAAATGAAAATTTAGTGGTCTGATTAGAACAAAATATTTTATGAATAACCTAATTGAAACAAGTTCAAAACTTGCTTACTATTCTATAAAGTAATCCCTGATTTTTATAACATTAAACACTGCATTTACAAGTATATCATGCCCACCTCGTTTCTAACATACTCTAGTTACAAATAAGTAGCACATAGAAATTAACAAAATGCTTTGTCAACTTTTACATTCTATTTTTAACAAATTACCTTATACATCAAACCAAGTCGAGGCGAAACGTCGTTGTTTATTCACTATAAATTTTATTAGTCATGCATAATTATCATGTGGTTGGCAAGGTCCATTAATCCAATACTTTCAATGGCGTGATAGTGTAGTGTAATAAATCAAGTGGTCCAAGTTATGGTAGATTATAGTATTACACATAGCTAATAAATCAAGTGGTCACAGTTTTGGTAGATTATAGTCTTACGTAAGTTTCCTTGGCTTGTTCGAGAATGGGTAGGGCCCCATGTTCGAGCGGACGGCAGAACATTCCGCCAGAAATACTGAGCACCAGGACATAAAAAATGAACCCCTTCGCTAAAATAGAAAAAAAATGTTAAAAAAAAAACAGAGAGATTATCACAACACTTACTTCCGTTATCCCTAGAATAATATGGATACTCATCCGGGATTGGCCATAGGCGACTCATGCCCGCCAGCACAAGGGCTGACTCAGGAATCAGGTCCATCGGAGTAGGAGTGCGGGTGAGGGTCTCGTACCATGGCTGATTTTTCGAATCAGCTATGGTGAGATTCGTAAACTTCTTAGCCAAGGACCTTATACCATGGCGATCGGTATAGCATCCTCTTGATCCAGAAGAACTTCGTCTTCCACAATGATTGCTTGCCTATTGAATGTTGTGTTGGTAGTGTTTACTGATTTGGATGATTGATGTTATGATTGCATGTTTGAGTATGCATATCTGTTTGTGTGATGACAAATGTTAGGTTTAAATCTAAGAAAATGAATAAAATGTTTTGAAAGGAATATCCGAATGGACTTGTGAGCACTGCAGGGCGGCTCGGTCCCTATTGGCTTCTTGCTGACAGCAGAGCAGCTGAACCAACTCCCACGAGCCTGAAGCTTGTAGAATACGCAAAATTTCTCAACGGAAAGAGCCACACCCAAGGCTTGACAGCAGAACTAAAAGTGTCGAAGCCTCATGGGCCCAAACGGGTGCATCTGAGATATGTGTATCCCAGTCAGCGTCAGAAAGCGACTCACAAACGTCGTAACTGGCAATATAAAGTTGCTGGTTGTAAACAACTTGCCGTAAAGGGCAATTTTGCCTTTAGGAGGCTTGTTGGCGTTAGACTGGTAACTGGAAGTTCCGGCTCCCATTCCGGAGCTAATCCGTATAAATTGACTATATCCTGGAAATCCTTCTCTTTCCTGTTAATCACAATGCTCTCGACGGTAGACGGAGGACCTTCTCTCTTCCCACCTGCGATTAGGGCGTCACGTAATTTCTTGCAACAAGCTATGATGAGAAACGGTAGAAAGCAAGCTACTAAGAAAGAGAAATCGCTAGAAGAAATGAGCAAGTAAATGGACAGTGGTAATGCTTCCCTTTTATATACTCATCGCAATTAATGCGATAGGAAGGGAAACAGCTCACCCTCAAACATTGTCCAATCAGCGGTCGACACGTTAGGCGGGAGCTGACAAAAAGCGAAATGATTTTGAATCAACCGCCTAAAAATACGTGCAGACATCTCGAAAAAGACGCCTGACATAGCTCAGACTGAAACCATTACGTCATAACCTCCAAAAGTCACCCTAGTCTAATGAAGATAAACATCTACTACACGCACAAGGACGAACCTGTAACATATCGGATTTTTCGTATTCTTATTCGTTTGTATTTAACCCGATTCGGGAACATTATTAGGATCCGTATTATTAATAAAATCAAACATTTATAAGTATTTAAGATTGGTATTTTCATTTTGTACCCTTTGTGTTCTTAAAGTTGTTCATTCTTTGTTTAAACTCTAAAATAATCAATTTTTAACCATTTTAGAAAGTTCAAGGACTAATATTGTCAAAAATCAAACATTTTCCTCCCTACCCCTGGGGCACCGCGCGGCCGCAATACCCCTTGGCCCTCGCGCTCCACCTCCACACCACTGCACATATCGTTTTGTTTATTATGCTTCCTAGTTCGTTTTTGGCACAAAATCGCTTATTTTTTTTGGCCATATCACGTGTTTTAAGCCCCAAGAAATTTCACATAGATTAAATACTTGTCCATATACATTACCCCTTCCTCAATAATGATTATTGGCTGCACTTTCATTTGATTTGATCATTAAAACTTGATTTGGTTTCTTAAACGAGTAAACTAATTATATTTGGTTCGTTTTTGCATATATTATATAAACAACACATAGTATACCTGCCACAAACTTCCCTAAACCCTAAATAAACATTCCCAGCCATCACCTACCTCTACCCATCATAATCTTCTTCGTTTTGGCTATTTTACTTGAAGATACAAGCTTCAGTGTTTGACTTTGTTATTGTATTGACCTTTGACTTCATCTTTCGATCGATTTACATACTTTCCGGGTAAGTTGTTCACTGTAAATCATTCATAGATATTCTCTAGTCAATAACCTTCAATCAATTTATGAGATTGAAGGGTGTTGACTGGTCAAATCGATTAAAAACCATTCAAGGGCATAATAATCAACAAGTTTGACTTATCAATTTCTCATGCTTCTGGTCGAAACCGACTTTCGGTCCAGAAGACTTTTATTTTTGTAACAAAATTTTAAGGTTACTGACCAAAACCTGACTTCCGAATCGCTGTTCGGATTGTGGTCAGTACCAACTCGCTTAAACATTTAATTTAACATAACCGAAGTTCTATACGTCCGTTTGGAATGATTTCAGCGGCAACTTTACTCATATTTACTTATCTCAAAGTTTTTGGTTCATTTGATTTACTTGGTTCGACGAATTAACGGACGATCCGTTTAATTCTTAATTATTTATTCATATTCTTGTTTACTCGCTTACGCAATAAGATGAGTTTTATCATTCCCCTCTATTTTACTAATTTTCCTAAGTTTTGGGGACATATGCGTACTAGTACTAATATCTAATTCATATTTTCATACTACTTATCTACACAAAACTAGCAAACGAATGATGCTCTATTGTCGAGATACTAAACATCTTTCTCCGCCGGTTCAGATTCGAAATGCCTTGGAATCACTCCGTCTTCATTAAGAAAAACCATGTTCTGATCACCTTTTATCATAACTAAAAATTTATTGAAATGTCCATTTTGTTTAAATTAGATTCTTCTTTTTCCTTCATACGCTCTGGCATATAGATGTAAAGTGACCGAACTCATCACAACGGTAACACTGAACTTATAATCTATCATTTCCTCCCATTTGACGATCATTGGTTCTTCTTTGACCCGTTTGACTTGACCCACGATCTTGACCATCTCGGTTGTCACAACCATCTTGATCCTCATCCTCTCAGTCTTGACCTCTGGTTTCCTGACCTCTTCCACGCCCCTGTGAACTCGGCCAACCCTTACCTCGGCTATCGGACTAATCATACGATATTACTTTGTAACTACTTTCCTATCGATTGAAAAGTAACTGACCATGTGAATTTGAAGCGCGCTCTCTTCCCCGCAGATGTTCCTCAAATGCCTTAAGTCTTCCAACAACATCTTCAAGCATCATACTATCGAGATCAACACTTTGCTCGATTGAGGCTACGAGTTAGAAATATTTGTTAGGAACCGCATCCAGTAACTTCTTCACCAAGATATTTTGCTCGAATACTTGACCAAGACTTGTTGTCTTTGAAACCATACTTGTTATTTTTCCTGCAAACTCGTCGATAGTCTCGTCTTCCTTCATCTTGAATTTCTCAAATTCACTTTTTAGAGTTAGTAGTCGAGCCTTCTGAACTCGCTCGGCCCCAACATAACGTGCTTTCAAAGCCGTCCATATTTATCGAGCATTCTTGTATTGAGCAATCTGAAGAACATCACCTTCTGTTACTTGAAACAAAAATGCTCTTGCCGTTTTACTCTTCTTCGCTCGCATCAATAACCACACCCTCTTTTGGTTGAACAACTTCCCATAACTCTTGATCGTCCAAAATTGTTTCCACCACAATCATCTATGTGATGTAATTTGTTCCATTCAACTTTTGAACTTGCAGCGACATCCCCGGGTCACTTTGGGTTGGATTATCGGTCTTTCTTCATCACCTGCCATTGACGTCGAACCCCATGTTCCACTTTGTTGGAACAAATACTAACAACTCAGTCTGAATAACTTTTCAAAACTAAACATGTTTACTCATAAAAAAAAAACCAGTTACTAATTAATCTTGTGGAACCAAATAGATGCTAAAAAAACTTGAATTGCTTCAAATATGTTTTGTTTTTTTCTTCGTGCTTTCCGAAAAAAAAATCCTTTTTTGACTTTGAGTCGTTTATTTCTTTGCAAAGCAACCACTCCAAAGAAAACAAACTTAGCTTGTTGTATTCTTCTTCACAAGATACTTGGATATAAAGATACCACCTTTTTTTCCTTGAAGTCTGATTGCTTATATTATCCTTGAAGTATGAGTCTTGCACCAAATATTAAAAAGAACAATAATCTCGTTGTTCAATAACAAAAGGCTTAGGTTATTCATACACCAAGGAGGTTATTCAAACACCAGGAGGGCTTATACGAGTCATATAGGGCCTATACGACTCGTATAGGTTATGTCAAGTCATTTTCGGTCAGGAGTGTCAGTTTTCATTTATTTGTATCGTATAGGATCTATATGAGTCGTATAGTTTTTTTAAAGATTTTTTTAAAATTACAAAATATTAAAAATAACATCCAAGTTGTTTACAAAATAGAAACAAGTAGTTTAAAAGTAAATCATAAATCATAAATCATAAATCATAAATCATAAATCATAAATCTTACAAAGCAACACACAAATCTTACAATTAGTCAACAACTTTATGTAGGAAATCATAAATCATCACACGAATCTATCATGTTTTAGGCTTATATCCCGATGTTACAATAAGCCAAACAACTTTTGGTATTATCTTACAAAGAAACACACAAATCTTACATGGTTGGAGCAAGAAAAACTGATACCTGGCCTATACGGATCGTATACCATCTATACGGCTCGTATAGACCATAAAATAATTATAAATATCTGGTCAAAGTACAGCTGACATGCTGTCTATATGAATCGTATAGACCATATACGGCTCGTATAGGTCTATACGGCTCGTATAGGTCTATACGAACAAGAATATCTATATGACTCGTATAGGGTCTATACGGCACGTATAGACTGCAAAAAGCTGCCACACTGTCACCTCCGTATGCATGTTAATAAGTTATGCCTATACGACTCGTATAGGCCCTATACGAGCCATATAACCTTATTCACACACCATGGGGATGGTGTTTGTATATAACAACTCTAACAAAAATCGAACCCGCCTTCTTGTTTAATTGCAAAACCGATAGAAGCGGGAAATGAATTCCACATGCTCTCCGATTGTTGCCACGGGACAACAAAAAACATCGACACTGTTCGACTGGCCCTCTTTAAAAAAGATTCGAAAACCCAACTCGGTTTCGATATGCGTTGATTGATGCCTCCTCCTCAAGCCACCGCTCACCGCCGATCACAGTTAAGACGATTATCGATTTCTTGAACTTGGCTCTGATACCAATTCAAGTCTCGGGTCAATAACCAAACACAAAGTAAACAAATAACTCTCGTTTATATTAATGAGAAAATATAACTCAAAAAACTGATTACAAATCTCATACCCTAACTCATTTTGACTCTTAATGAACCCTAACTCAGTTGCATCTACCTCATCTTAACATTCCCTAACTTGATTGTCCTTATTTATAATGTTAACTCAACCTAGCTAACAAGAAACCTAATAACCCCTTTTAATTCTTGGGTTGGGCCTTATATTTAGTTGTGGCCAGTGGGGTTTTAGTTAACAAAGACGAGGAGTCAAGGAAATAACATTAAACAAATAAATCCTTGGTAGCCCCACCCTACCCCCACCACATTATTAGTTATGATATTTCATGGTGGTGGTATAAGTAATAGTCCATGGTGACAAGATAAAATAAGGACATGTTTGGTTGGTAGGAATGCTTGAGATTTCAATGGAATTGGAATTTAAATCTTTTCCATAGTTTGTTTGGCTAATAAAAGAAATTGGAATTGAAATCAAATCCATCTAAATCCTCTAACTAATGGAATTCACAATCCTTTAATGTATTGATGGAAAGTTGAATAAACAATGGAATGTTTGCAACATTACCAAAATATCCCATTACTCCCTAATCTCCACGGTCACCATTCACCAACATAAACTCCTGCCACCACCAACATTATTTCTCCGGCCACAATCAGTAACCATAATTCCGGCGACATCTGAACCATAGTTTTCCGGCAATAAATTTGCTTGACCAGCACCGCCGTACCCTTCATTTTGTCAAGACATGCCTGAAAACATCGGCCACCACCAACTACGTTTTTTTCGAGCCAGGTCTGAAGTACTGCAACCCCTGTTTTTCCTTCATCAATTCTGATTGTCAGTGGTGGTCGGAGATTGGTGGCTGAAGCTCACATCTTCTGATGGTGGACGAACCACGTATTTTAGATCTAGGTTTTTCAGAACCTAGTAACTTATGACACATAGACTGAAATGAGAGAAGATAAAGGGAGAGATGGTGGTGACTGGTGGTGATGGTTGGACGGCTTTAGAGAGGAGAGAAGGAGACCAGATCAGGGTTATTTGGATTTTGGAATGGGCACTTTTGTCTTTCATGCACTCTTTTAATTCCATTTACAAACTTCCAACCAAACAAGTAATGGAATTTTGAAGGAATTCACTAGATTCCAATTCCATACAAATTCCTAAACATTCTGTGAACCAAACGCCCCCTAAGGGTTTAATGGTGGTGGTGATGGTGGTAGTAGAGGTGGTGGTGGATGTGTTTTGTAAGAGAGAAAGAGAGAGTGGGACCATTTAAATGCTTTAGTAACTAAATAATATATATTTTTATTAATAGTTAATTTATTGATTTTTTTAATATTAAGGGTAGTTTGGTTATTTTATTGGACTTAACTGAAAAAATTAACGACGTTAGTTGCTAAGGACCATCCATATTATGAAAACGTAACTATGGGGCTCATTTGTGAACATTTTCCACCATCGGGATCAACTGTGTAATTAGTAAACCTTGAGGAGCAAGTGTGCAAAATATGTAAACCACAGGGACTAACTATTGTGAGTAGAAATTTCAAAGATCCTTATAAGCAGAATCCTCAGGAGAATTCTCACAGTGTATCAGGATCACAGTCAGAAAGGATCCTCACTAAGTTTCGTTATTAACTATTATTATCCTTTCATTCTTGACTTGGTCTTGCAGACAACGGTAAAAAATTAATGTCTAGCAGAAGATTTGATCAAACATTGAAGATTATGGGCGTTGGAGGGAGGCACAACCCGTTTATGATAAAGATATGCTAACTATAACCACTCCAAGATCCTCGCCGGGACAGTTAATGCTCATTATTGCCTATAATTGTTATACTATCCTTCTTGTAACTATAAATAGGAGTTTTTTAGATCGCATAAGACACATACAAACACATCCGAACACACTTACTAGTACTATAGCAGCGATTAAAGAACTTCCGCACTTATATTTACCAATCTTTACTTAATATAATTAAAGTAGGGGATAGTTTTCCCTCCCGAGATTTTTTTCTTCCCAAATGCGAAATACCGTGAGAACATTAATAAAACAAACCACACTTGTTTATGACACAGCCATAGGAAAAATAATTATTAGTTTATACGTTATAGTATACACAACACACAAAAGTGTTGGATTCTGTACTTTCATATTACAAAGAGAAAAAGAAAAATAATAATTACACAACACGGTGTCCCTTATGAAAAGGGTCTTTCTTGTACATCCTAATTATCATACATCTGACTGACCCAAAGTGTTGATACAGTGTGGTTAACCGTTGCGTATGTTATCGGATAATGTTTGGGACTTTAGCTGATTTTCTTATTTATTATGAAGGCAACTGTAGAGGTTTAATCAGGTGGTGACGATACTTACAGGAAGTAAGATAACTGTTCTTTCTTTCTTGAACCTCCCTCCCCAAATTGATCATTCCATTGCTTCAGTTCACTCATTATTGATCCTTCGGCTGCAAAACTAGCTGCCACCTGTATTGAATATCATCAAAAATGAAACATGTAAGAACTATGATCCAAGGGATTCTTCCGGATCCTAATAAAAAAATGATATTTTTCAAATATATACAATTTTTTTTCTTTCACATCAAAATAGTAGGCAAGCGGGCAACAAGCTGCGCCGCTGCCCGCTAGCCCTTTTTGGATTGCAAAATTAAGTCTTCTAAAAACTACATTGATAGATCTTGGAGTCATAATGCATGACCCGTGGGACTCAGCTAATTATTTACTGGTTCTCATTGAACCTCCCACTATTCCTGTATATGCATACACAGATTGATAGATAGAGAAAGAACCTGGTTTTTAGCTTCCCTAAAGTCTTTTAAGTTAAGTGGCCTGATAGTTATCACCCTGTCTTTGGGATCTTCAGGGATTTGTGAGTCGCCACCACTCTCAGCCATGATTCTTTTAGCCTTTAGTTAAAAAGATGCTATTTTAAGACACTCTATGCAATGAAGTAAAACAAAAAATTAACTTTAGTGGAATGCAATACTTACAATGTCCTTCTTTCTCTCTTGTTGAATCAATTCTCTAACGGGTCGATAAGCCGCAGTTGTACACAAATTCTGTATTTTCAACAATGTCATTTGTTAGTTGCAAGCATGGATTATCTTTAATCGATGATTAAGACAAGAGAATATTATCACCTTCAAATCACTTCCACTAAATCCTTCTGTCATGTTGGCAAGCTCTTTATAGTCCAACCCTTCAATGACACTTTCTTTCGATAAAAGAGTTCTCATGATCATTTCCCTCTGCTCTACAGATGGTAGCCCAACCATTATCCTCCTTTCGAAACGCCTGATAATTGCTTCATCAAGGTCAAATGGTCTATTAGTTGCAGCAAGAACAAGAATTTGAGCTTTAGATACTAGTCCATCCCAGTGAGTCATGAATTCATTCTTAATCTTCCTCATAGCCTCATGCTCTCCGCCTTTTGATCGCGAACCCAACATGCTATCAACCTCATCCACGAATATTATAGTTGGTGCGACCTTGGCTGCAAGAGTGAACAAGGCTCGAACGTTCTTTTCATCTTCACCAAACCACTTTGAAGTGATGGTAGACATGGAAACATTGATAAAACTTGCTCCGGCTTCGTTAGCAATGGCCTTAGCTAGCATAGTTTTTCCGGTTCCAGGAGGGCCAAATAGTAATATTCCTCTACATGGTTTTAGAAGACCTCCCACAAATAAGTCTGGTCTTCTTAGAGGTAGCATTACTAGTTCTTGAAGAGACTCTTTGATCTCATTTAAGGCGCCAATGTCAGCAAACGTCACCCCAACTTCATTTGCCGGTATGACTTCTGGCCTTATGCGTTTTTCAAATTCATTGTCTGGCACTTCCTGAAATAAGGCAGTTTTAATTATTTTTACAGCAAAAATACAAGCCAAAATGTATGTTTTATTTGAAGTAATTGAACTAGGCTTTATTATTGTTATTTGTGACATAATAATAACATTTTGAGAACGTTTGACTTACTGGAGCTTTTGTTGGTTCTGGTGCCAGTGCTGGTGCAGGAGCAGCATTATCAGCATTCTTAGGGGCCGAAGCTTCTGCTTCACTAGGAGCTGCGGTTTCAGGTTTTGTTTCTGTTTCTGTTTTTGCGCCAACCACACCTTCCCCTGTTGTATCCTGTAATTAAGGTACAACACCCGTGACAAAAATGAAATTACTACTTTTAACAGTCTTTAAGCTATACAAATCGAGAACTAACTTTCGAGGGGGCATTTTTAATAGATTTAACTTCCTGGAACAGACTCAATCCGTGGGCCAAACTGCTCGATTATTAAGACAATAGGTTAACAATATGTAACAAACATTAACAACCAATGTCACATCATATGCTAATAAACATACCTTTCAGCAGAAATAACTAGTCTTCCATTTCTGTAATCAGGATTCTTAGTATTTGTTAGATGATGAGAAATTGCTGATACGACAACTTCGTCAATGTGTTCACTTACAGCAATTGTGTCAGATACACATATAGAACTCAGATCACCACATTCAAGATCATTTTCTGCAAGAACTTCACTAATATGATTTCTGTTATCTTGAAACTCGATCATTTTCATGTCTTCTTGCAATTGGTTCTTCCAACTGATGAGACGGTCTTCTTCCTCGGGAGGTTTGATATCAATGGTGTATGGAAACACAGAAGTAATCCTCTCGTCTACTAGACTGTAGTCTGTATTAACTCTTGACCCTAGGATTAGTATTGGTCCAGATAATTTTTTCATCATTTTCTGGAATAAGATATTTATCCTTTGTGATTTTAGCAGGAGCTTCTCAGCATCTCTAAGATACAACACCATAGGCGAGTTGTTTGATGTGTGAGTAAGAACCTGCAGTGTAGGAAGCATATGTGTTTGTTAACTATAATGTGTTGATTATGATTACAAAAAAAAGAAAAAAAATCCCAACTGTTCAACAAAAACTATTTAGGAGGTTGTACGCATAAAAATAGTCTCTGGTTGACTTTCAAGTTGTTTGACCTGTCGACTCATTTGGCCCATTCTTTTTTTTTAGGCATTTAGCTTTTATTCATTTGACACATTTCGAATAAAACACAATGGAATGCCCACTTGTTCAAAAAAAAACGGGTCAAATTTCAAACCTAGTTTTGTAGCAAAGAAAAGTAAAGAAGACATGATACCTTGTATAGGGTCTGTACAAAAAGCTTTTCATCGAATGACCAGCTGCCTGTGCGTCTAAGCGGAGCTGAAAAGAAGGCGGTGACATTTCATACCGGATACCAAAAACTATAACATTTTTCGCTATAATGACAACACTTAGTTATTATCATTTAATACTTTTTCTGGATTTTTACCCGGATTCATGGGAGCAGAGTTTGAAGCAAGCTCATTCATATTAGCTGCAGTTGATGCATTTCTCTTAAGGGTTGGGGGATTCTGTAGACCTTCAGTCCCTCTGCAATTGAAAAAGACATAATAGAACACCACTAACATTTGCAGAATGCAAGATATTTCAATCAAAAGCTAAGGGGTACATAATTCATACCTTGATCCAAAATCTGCAACGCTACTTTGTCTACGTAAGCCCGCTGCAGAACAGAAAGATGAAGTTAATTAACATAGTGGCGGTTAACATATGAGCCAAAATAGTAAATATCACTGGACTTTTTTACATAATGATGAAGTTACTTAACATATGAGCTAAAATAATAAATACCACTAGACATGGACATCATACTATTTTAGCCTTAAAAATTGAACTTAATACCTTTTCTTTCTGGTTTTGGTTGAATAACAGACAGTCCTGATTCAAATAAGCCAGACATTTTGCTCAAAGTTGTTTCTGATATAGACCTTTTCAAGGACTAGAAAAATGCATTCAGTTCAATTATAAACAGAAGATTTAGAAAGATTGCAGGCAATCCGATCCAAGAAATAAGAGGTTAGGAATTGGTCACAATGCTTACGTTTGCTTTAGCGGAAGCGCCGTATCTAGTTTGAAGCTGATGCAAAAGAATAAACAAGATTAGAAGAAGTACATATTGGAAATAATTTTTATTGGCACTGACCTTAAGTGAAAAGTCTGTAATATCCATTAATAGAAGCTTGGCTTCAAAATGATGAGCCAAAGCTTTGGCAAGCATTTGCTGATAAAGCTCTTCAAATTTACAAGCAAGAAAAATTAGTAAAGAGTTTTAGCAAGGCAAACAGAACAACATTAAACAACTAACCAGCAGGCCCTGATAACAATATAGTTCGGCTTGCAGGAGCAAGGTTCCGTGTGTGCTTTGAAAAATCGATATTCTTTAAATAAACAAAGCCTGCACTGGTAAGTAAGGTCCTTGTCTGCTCGCTGTTAAAACGATCAACAAAATAATTGTTAATGAACCATATAAGAAGGTACATTCAAGAATTCACATGAGTTAGATTGTCCCGCGGTTCTAATATAACTTTATGCCATCCAGATTCAGATATTACAAAACCATATAACCGAAACTTGACATGTTCAATATAGACACGGGTCAATGAAAGATTAATAATCAAGCATGTGACGCTTCAGGCAAATCCCGCATCATTCTGCGTTTTCAGTCCACGGGGAGATATTGGGCCATAAGGAGTTTGTGTCAAATATCACTAACAGTTAAGCGTGCTTGGATCAGGATACATCCTAGGAAGGGTGATCTCCTGGGATTTTTCAACTTGGGCAACTAAAAAGAATCCATAAGCTCCTTATGGGTAAGGATGACAATATTAATTTGAGAGGCTGAATGTTACAAAACAATCGGTTTTATCCTTAAAACCCAGATTATATCACAATTCAATTATCAAAAATAAAATAACCACAGCGGTACAATATCAAGATTCCAAACGAGTTAGAATATCTCACGGTGCTAATATAACCACGCCATCTAGATTCAGACACTACAAAACCATATATCTAATCTTGACACATTATCAACAATCTAGTTCATAGTAATCAAACATGTCACGCCTTAGACAAATCTCAAATCATTCTGCTTTGTTTAGTCCACAGAAGAGATATTGGGTCGTAAGGAATGTCTATCTCAAATATCACAAACAGATCAACAGTTAGGTATGATCGGGTAAAAATAAATCCTAGGATGTTGCCACTCTGGCAACTAATAATTTTTGTAAGCTTCTTATGGGAAAAAATGACAACATTAATTGATATGAGAGGCCGGATGTTACAAAACATTAGGTTTCATCATTTAAATCCGGATTACATGACACAAGTCAATTATCAAAGATAAAATAACCCTAGTGGCACAATATTAAGATATAACACAACTTGTATAAAATAAACAAAATCAACCCGAAAAATCTGAACCACATCACGAATTAACGATTGTCTTACCTGATATAATATGGAAATTCATCGAAAGTGACCTTGCTGTCTCTGCCATCAACGATAATAGTACGCATCTCACGCTCCATTATTTGCGGCGTGATAGCGTTCGCCGACGACTCACCACCGTTGGTTAAACGTCCCACCGTCCTCCCCACTCCAAGCCCAACTCCAATTCCAATTCCTACACTCAACGCCGACATAAACGCGTGTCTTTGTTCCATCTTTCCTCTATTTTCACACCCTAATATCTCTTTTCCAATCAAAATCTATGCAATCTGATCAACAAATAACATGCAATAAGATTCACACATGATATTGATGAAAAATGAAACTAAAAATAAGAAAAATAATAATAACTTACGATATTTCGAAGCCTGATCAATAGTTTAGAATCCTATCAATTCAATTCGGTTTACTTTATACGTATATGTACGTGTACAATATAATTTCTGGTTTCTAGGGGACAGAAATTTTTGATCACGGTACATATGTTTCTCTATCTATAGCTATATTACAGGTGTATGCATTTGATACACAATTTTCGGTCAGTATGCACAGAATTTCAAGACACATGCACACAATGTATAAATCGTCTTTAGCGATCGAAAATTATTGTAAAAGATGAACGGGTTTTCTTACACAACGAGGAAGAAACAGTTTGTTTTTGTAAATTGTAACTCCCGTTACAATAACCGTCTACAAATTTGGGCCCCGTTTTGGCTGGTTGTATTCGGCCCCGTTGTTTTGGGGTTTTAGCCCATTAATGATATAAGTTTCACAGCACTTGCAACAAAATTCTTCTTTTTTTTTCTTGTCACTAAACGATGTCCATGTAGTGACGTATAGGGTTGTAAACCATTCAAATATATGACGAAAAGCTCGTTCATGTTTGAATATTTAATAAATGAACGAACATGAGTAAGAAATTCTTTCGATAATTAACTAAATGAACAAACATGCCCGTTCATTTTTGGAACGTTCGATAAGGTGTTCGTTAACGTTTGTATGCACCCGTTCATCTTCTCTAATATTTGTTTGCTTATGTTTGTTATTAAAATTTTTTATATATATTTTTTATATTTTAAATGGCTTTTCTAATCTTGTCATATAGATTTAAGCAAAATTATTAACTATAAAACAAAAATATATATGAGTCTTATGCTACTAATTTATGTGTCAATTAGCATATGAATATGAATGTTAAGAAAAAACACGCACACATCAACACAAACTATTACCGGTTAGCAAGATCGAATACAACATTGTTTATGTTCATTCATGTCTGTTTTTTTGTGTTATGAACCATTCATGAACAAATTTATTTTCTTAATGAACAAATACGAAAAAGAAATTTCATTCGGTTAGGTGTTCGTGAACCATTTGTTTGTCCGATAAAAGTTAAAATGGCAAACATGCATGAACATAGCCTTGCCTAGTTCCATTTGTTTACAGCCCTAGTGATGTGTCACTATAACAAAGAAGGCTTTTTTCGAAGACGATTGTCGTCGAGATAGCCTGTACCGACGACAAGTCTTCGATATAAGTTTCGCCGTACTTCTTTGTCGCAACAGCTGAAAAAATTCATTAGGTTAGAGTCGTCGATACAGCTTCAACTATAATGACGAAAAGTCGTCGATGTAGCCTATTTTTAAAATAAGTTTTAAATTTATTAAATACTTTATTTCAAGAATTTTTCGTCGGTATAGGGAATTTTAAAAAACATTGTTTTTTTATATACCTTATATCAACGAAAAGTCGTCGATATAGGAGTAACACAAATTTAAATATTCTTTTTATTTTTAAATTTTCAATTTTCGTCGAACAATATAATATAAAAGACTGCAAAATAACATAAAACATGTTTTTAATACATATCAAATTACTATAAGCATCACAATATTACTTCTAATACATTCCGGTTTTTCAATGGTCGATCCACCCGTCCACCCATCAATCCACATTAATAATACAAACATATTATGAGAAAACGAAAATAATTAGTAAATTCATGCATATTAACAAATAGAAAGTGGAAAAATAGTTTTAAAATTATGTATTTTTTATTTACTAATCATTAATAAAAAATAAATAAATAAAGTTAATTTAACCTTTAGCAAGGGAATTTCGTCGTAGAGTGATTTATTATTTTTCTTGACTTTTTTTCTTTTTATTTACTTATCAACCAATTAATAAAAAATAATAATTTAACCTATAGCGACGACAGGTCGTTGAAACAGGGTTTCAAGTTGGTGATCAAATTTTGTAAATCCCTTCAAAAGTTTGGCCCACCCTATATCGACGACATGGTATAAAATGCAGAAAAGTTTGAACAATCTTATATCAAAGAAAGGGTATAAAGAACTTTCCAAGAATATACAAAAGGTACATAATTATTTTCAAAACACTTATCATTAATTTCCACACATTATATATTATCCTAAAGGGCACGGACAAGACAATTTTTTTCAAACAAAATCATGTTAGATCCTTGATATAAGCTTAACAAAAATATAAAGACTTCTTAATAAAAGTTCTTCCATAAGTTTAAATCAGAAACACACTGCAAATAAAGATACATATTGCATCACTCGATCCACATTTAGCAACAACATTGATGCTAACACAATATATTACTAAAACACTGCAACCTTAAAACTCCACACGCACACGTATGTGGGAACCTAACTTAAATCAGAAACTTACTACAAATAAAGTTACATATTACATCACTCGACATTTAACAACATTGGTACTCAACACACTACATTACTTAAGCACTTCAACCTTAAAACTCCACACACACACACACACACACATATGGGAACTTAATTTAGTAGCATTCATACAATTTGATATCCATTTGTAGTCGAAAATAGAAACCTTCGGCCGCATCAGTGCGAAAAGTAGCAATTCCTCGTGCCATGAAGAAATCTCCAGTGCCACCAACGACCGAAAGGTCCCTTGTCTTCTCATCCATCATATCTGCACCCATAATGCTAATTGTACCTTTATGTTTAGTGGAATTGAAAATCAATGTGTAAGAAAACCAAGCATTAAAAGTGGTTTTCATATCATAGAAGTAGAATCCTTGAGCCCGAGCCACAGGGGCTGATAAGAAGTTGGTGTCTTTAGTCATGGGATCATCAAATACCACGAGCATCCCGTGGCTGAAGTTCCCAAGCTTCGTAGGATTCGTGACTACCGCAGATGTGGCGTTAGCGAGATTTGTGCCATTGAAGAGGTTGTCATGGTAGTAGAGCACAAAGCTCTTGCATGGTTTCTTCTCATCTAGTTCTTTAGAGTGAGTTGCTTTGGAAAAGAGTGTAGGATCATGAGTGAAAAGAGAAAGAAAACAATGTATTCATAAACTATGCGAGCCATCTCAAGTATGAATTTGTGTTCAGTTCAACAAATTGAGTTACTTCGTCCAGTATATATAGTGCAAACAATGCAACTTGTAATAAAGGCGTGGGAATAGAACGGTTGGTTGGGTTGGCTATTATTTTAACTAGTATGTTCCCTTCGCGCGTTGCGGCGGGGAACTCGATAATAGACCCAAATTTTAAATGCGGATATACATACACACCATAAGGCTATCACTTCGACACAACAACAAATAAAAGTTTATCTAAATATCAATAGAACTTAGTCGGTATTGGTTCGGCTTATTATAGTATCGACGTGGTATTGACACTCGGTACATAGCCTACAACACAAAAAAAGATACTTTATTGAGCATCGTAGCGATTATCATTTCGACACAACAAAAAAAAATTTGGTTTGTCATGGTACCGGCACTGTACCGACATTCAACAAAAATAGGAACAAAAGTGAAACAAAGATCAAACCAAATCACTACTAGAAAAGAGTAATGTTTCTTATGAAATTTCCAACGCATTTCTTACGAACGCTATTTCCTACATGTTTCCAACAAAATTCCTACAAGAAAAGAAAACCCTAAATTTGCAACAAAATTGTGACAAGATTGTGACAAAAAGAAATTGTGTTGGAAATGTGTAGCAAATATTCCAACAAAAAATATAGTTGCACATTCCTATGTTACATTTTCGTAAGAAATGTGTAACAAAGAAAACAAAATAAATAAATAATAGATTTTATGGGAAATGCGTAGAAAGTTTTAAAATGGAATTTTTATTAATGTTTATTTTTAATATAGAAATCGTATTATATGCAGTTAAGTTATTATTATTATTATTATTATTATTATTATTATTATTATTATTATTATTATTATTATAAATTTACTGTTTTTTTATCTAGTTAAAGTTATTGATGATAATAATATAATTTTTTTTAAATCAAAAATACATATTGATGATTGTAATATAAATTCTAGCATACAGGTCATGAAAAATAAAAAAACGGAATGTCACATGAGATGAAAAAGTCAACCTTAAGAAAGAATTGACCAAGACCACTCGTAGTGGACCTTGCTGTGTGGGTGGAGGGGGGGGGGATGAGCCCACAACGAGGTGAACACCGCCTCCCATCTCGTTTTCGTCTTTGTTTACACGAGCCCGTTGTATATACAACGGGTGATTTGGCATGTCTTTCAACATCAATTTCTCTCCAAACCGTCACTTTATATGGAGTAACCAAATCCCTAACTGATAATTAGGGTAGGGTTACGAAGATAGACCTATGAAGAAGAGGCAGCGTTAGCAAAGGTCATGCCAAAGCATATTCCCTTGATTCCTTATAGTAAGAAACAAGAAATGAGTTAATTTTGTCAATTTCTTGATTTCTTTCATTTTTGACCATATTGCAATTAATACACAATTATGACGAATTTTTGGGCAAAAAGTTGAATTAAGGCTATATAAAGGAACTCTAACCTTTGTTCAATGTTCACCCCCATCTCAAATTACTCTCATTTCCTACTTTTGGATGTTAATTTACAAGTTCTTCAAGATTTGACTTAAAAAGTCATTTGCTTTGGTTGATCATCGTCTTCCTCATGTTTTTTGGGTAAGTTGTAAGCATTAAAGTTGTGTAGTTTTATCTAAATAACAAAAGCCCTCTATTAATTTTATTTTTTGAATGGGTTTTGCTAGTCAATTGCGGTTTAACCCGTTTGGGGTTCTTAAACATTAAAATTAGGATTTTCAATTATATTAAGTTCTGATCAAAATTGGCTTTCGCTCCGGTTGAGTTTTTTTGTTCCTTTTCATATTTTAAAGCTGCTGGACTTGAACCCGGTCTCGAACCACTGTTCGGACTCAGTACGTATTAAGCTCACTTAAATCTCATTTTTGTCATAACTTGAGAACCGTAATGAATATTAATATGATTCCAGTTGGATTCTTTTCGGTTTTAATGATGTTTTCACGCATTAAATTTATAGGTTGTTTATGTTGGATCAGCCAGCTCGCTTATTTTATTCTTATTATCGCGATAGCTCGCGTTAATCACAAAGGTGAGTAATCACATCTCCCTTTTTCTCTATTTTGTTTTGGGTGCTTTATGCGTACACAACTCATGTTTATTTATTTACTCAAGTACATTATAAACTTAATTCCATTATTTGCGTATTGTGATATTGCTTGATTAGTTACATGTTATTTGACTATGTGTTTACAGGTTTATGGTTGATTGGTATCTCATCCTCATAGTATGATCATACACCGTCGGAGTAGCTCGTTATCTATGTGATTCGGGTGAAAAGACAACTCTTATTTAATTGTTATGCTAGTTGAAGTAATGCACATTATCGCAAGAAATTGTTGACTTTAGTATTATGTATATATTTCAAATTGTGATTACTTGCTCAACATTATGTTGACAAATATATCTATTTTTACACATATTGCAGGTTGCTATATGAGAACCATTGGCAAATTGAGAACTTTGAGAACCATTTTGGACCACTAAAAAAAACCTCTAAAAAAATATTTAAAAAATTATAAAACAAAAAAAAACAAAAATTTTAAAAAAGTAAAAAAACCAAAATTCTTATATTTCATTCTGGTTTCATTAAAAAAAACCGAATTTTTTTTTTCTTTTTACTTCGTATTATACATATACACATATGTATACTTTCATTTAATCTCTAGTTACGTAATGTACACATATGTACATTATCATTTACTTTAAATTATACATATGTGTATAGGAAAAACCATATGTGTACATATTATACATATATGTATAATAAAAAAAACCAATTTTTTTTCTTTTTAATTTGTATTATACCTATACACATATGTATAATTTCTTTTAATCTCTAGTTACGTAAAGTACGCATATGTACATTATCATTTACCTTAAATTATGCATATGTGTATAGGAAAAAGACATGTGTGTACATATATGTACATATTATACATATATGTATAATTTAGCTAAATCGAGAATTTTTTTTTTACGTTTTTTTAGAAACCGAGATGATAAATAAGAACTTTGTTTTTTTTAGTTTTTCTATTTTTGTGTTTTTTTTTGTTTTATCATTTTTTTTATTTTGGGTTTTTTTGTGGTTTAAAATGGTTCTCATAGCTCTCAATTCCCAAAAAGTTCTCACATGATCCTGATCATATATATATATATATAGGGGAGGGATATTTTGAGAACCATGTTGAGTTTTAAGAACTCTATTCTACGCCACACATTTTATTAAATGGATTGGAATATATGGTTGAGATTAAATCTGGCAAAAAAGTCAAAGTAGGAGAGAAAATAAAGTTGTAAGTGATTACACTGATTTTTACGTCCGTTACACATGTGTAATAAGTCGACTCGGCGCGTAAAAAATTCTGTAATTTTTTTACGTGTAGGTAACTTACATATATTACGCATGTGTAAAAAATTCGGAAAAAAAAATCGTTACACTGAGTTCTTTCGAGTTCTTAAAACTCAAAGGAGTTCTCATTTGAAATCTCCCCTTTACGCATGTGTAAAAAAAATTCGAAAAAAAAATCGTTACACTGAGTTCTTTCGAGTTCTTAAAACTCAAAGGGGTTCTCATTTGAAATCTATAGGGGAGATTTCAAATGAGAACCCCTTTGAGTTTTAAGAACTCGAAAGAACTCAGTGTAACGATTTTTTTTTCGAATTTTTTTTACACATACGTAATATATGTAAGTTACATACACGTAAAAAAATTACAGAATTTTTTACGCGCTGAGTCGACTTATTACACATGTGTAACGGACGTAAAAATTAGTGTAATCACTTACAACTTTATTATCTCTCCTACTTTGACTTTTTTGTCAGATTTAATCTCAACCACACAATTCAATCCATTTAATAAAATGTGTAGCTAAGAATTGAGTTCTTAAGTTCTTAAAACTCAACATGGTTTTCAAAATATCACTCCTATATATATATATATATATATATAGATTACGTGGGAAATAGAAATTCACAACCTTTTACCTAATAATAATACAATTTATTTGTTATAGACAATTAATTCATTCCAATTTTCAATTGAAAGCTTCTTATTAAAGTTAGAACATAATTAAATTTAATATATAATTAACTTAAAATATCATAACTAAACTTTGATATGTTAACTAAAACAAAATTATATTCAAACAACTAATCCATTTCCGTATTATACTCCTTTCTAGCTCATTAATTTTTAATGCTAATTGAATATTAATCTATTTTTTGGTTTAAATTCTAAACCTTATTATATTTAATTTTCTATTAAAACTTAAATTATATTCTATCATAAAAAAATTTTGGTTAGGTTGTTAATGGGGTGAAAATTTTGAGTTTGGTTGGTTGTGTAGATATGGAAGAGAGAGAAATTAATTTTTTAAGTTGGGTTGGGTTGTGAATGGGAATAGTCTTAGATTAAATAAATAAAAACAATATAAAAAAAAGCTTCTAACACGGTTAGGTTATGTTTGGGACTTTTCTGCAAAAAGGATTATCTTGGAGTTCTGAGAGTCATGATCATCTTTTCAAATGAAAATCATTTGTGGTTCACAAATGAATTGATCGGATAAAACTCAGAATTGAAAGCAAGAATCAATTATGAAAAATTGTTAGTTTGATCAACTAGAATATACTCTTGTATGATCAAGCGATTAGTTTTAGGGTTGGGTATGTTAATTTCCTTTGGCAGTTATCATCAGTTTGAAATTCAAATAGAAGCTCCTGTTTGTAACTGAAAAAATTCATATACTAAATTTAATAAAAAATTAATTTTCTAATGAGTTTTTGACAAAGCAATATATGTCACAGGGCTCCAACAAGAGGCAGCTTTGCCCACTCCTGCTATCGCCGGGACGCTGCCTAGGGCCGGCTCAATGAATGTGGAGGTCTAAATCAAAACAAGATTTGGTGGTCTTTTCATGACAAATGTTAAGAAAAAAAAATTGTTTATTACAAGTTTTGAACTCATAACCTATACCTTAGTAACAACCAAGACTACCATCACACCAATACATTACCTTTAAGTTTACTTTACCCATTACAAAATATCTATATATAATATTTTTGGATCCAGAGGCCCTAATTAAGTGTGAGCCTAAAGCCTTAACTTGTTTTCGCTGTCCCGCAAGCCACCCCTGACACTGCCTTGGGACCCTCGCCAAGAGGGTGTTGCCTCCTTGGAACCCCCATTGTTTAGGGCTTCACCCCTACGTTCCAAAACGGTTATTAAATTATAATAAGATCGAAATAAATGTGCACCCCACACCCAGCTTATTTCGATTCAAACTATAATTAACTTTATCCACAAATTAATCTCATTACATTAAAATAGACAACAGGTTACACCTGTCTAATATGTGTACCTTGTAGCGGAAAAAAATATATAAAATTATAAAGTAAAACTTTATTAATGCATTCTTTAGTAGTATAACTATAGATAAATACTGAACACACAAGTTTATTTTTTTTTGAATATTCTATTAGCTTAGTTATGATATTTATTCAATTACTTTTGTTGTCTATACAATTAGGATGGTGTGGCTTTATGGTTATTGCTTTATTTGTTGGTCTTTTGGTATCCTTCACTGCTGCTGGTTCGAGACCTATATGAAACAACAAACGTTTATCCTTTTTCTCACTACTTTCCCATTTGATCTTTTTTATGGTTACTCTTTGGTATCCTTCAAATCTTCAATGCTGCTGTAAATATACATGTTATAAACATTTCATATTTTCCCATTTGGATTTTGTATTTGTTTTTATACAATTTTTTATTATTCTATTTGTTTGAAATATTTTAACTTGAATTTATATTTGGGTTTATTTCCAGAACCATAATAAACAAATCCGATGCCTGCTGAATTCACATCGACTCACCGTCGTAATACCCGAATTTTTAATGACTGAGTAAATATCATTTTAAATATGTTATTTGTATCATAAGCTACATCATAACTAAGTTCGTGTCATTTTGGTCAAGAATGGTATGTGTGTTGATACTATTTTGGGCAATTATTTTCTTTCCAATGTAGTGCTGGTGTCATGACGAACTTAAACGATACCGACGGAATTGCCGCAACGTGGCGATTTGTTTACCTAGTTATAAAGAAAATATGTTTGTAACATCCGACCAATCGTATCATCAATATTGTCTACGTTGTTCATAAGGGGGGTGGGGGTGGTTTAAAAACCATCACTTGCTCCCACCAATACAAGTGTGCCATCTCACCCCATCACTTTCCATCACTAGTGATGGAATTTTGGTGGGGGTGGTGGTGTGGTGTGGTGTGGTGTGATGAAATTTTTTTTTTATATTTTTTTACAACTTAAAAATTAAAAACAATAGTAAATTAAAAAAAAATAAAAGTTACATTAAACAATTTACTCCTCGCCCGAATTCGGAAATTCCAAACCTAAAGAACCTACAAGTTCAACTAGATTATACCTCAACCGATGGTGAATATCTTCGTTCCGCAAGTCTAATTGCACGTTCTCAGGAACGGGAACTTGAGTAGGAGGATCCGGCACCCAGTCTGGAGAAATTGCACATCCGTCTTCTTTTATTAGTATATTGTGCAATATGATGCATGCATATAATATGCTAGAGATCATGGGTTTTTTCATTGCACGAACCGGTCGACTAAGTATGCACCATCTACCCTTTAAGACACCGAAAGCTCTCTCGACATCTTTTCTTGCTGATTCTTGCAACTTCTTGAACGCCTTTTCCTTGACCTCGACAGGAAACGAAAAGGCTTTTACAAAAATAGACCATGCCTGGTAGATACCATCGACAAGAAAGTAGCCATGTCTGTAATATCTCCCGTTGACAAAATACGGACAGAAGGGTGCGGTACCATCTGTCACGCTTTGAAACAACGGTGATGTGTATAGAACACTGATGTCGTTGTTTGAGCCAGGAACACCAAAATAAGAATGCCAAATCCATAAATCATTTGACGCAACCGCTTCAAGTACGATAGTCGGTCGTTTGATATCACCCTTAACATACGCCCCTCGAAACTCCCTTGGACAATTCCTCCATCGATATGTGTACAGTCGATGCTACCGAGCATCCCTGGAAAATGCCATCTAGCCTCATGCGCGGCGTAAATACGTGTAATGTCGTGTCTTGTTGGTTTTCGTAGAAACTCTTTGTCATACAATTTAATAATCGCGTTACAAAAGAATTGCAGACATTCACGTGAAGTTCTTTGAGACATTTGTAAGTATTCATCGAATTGATCGGGTGGGTTACCTGTCGCTAATTGACGAATAGCGGATGTGCATTTTTGAAGCGCCGTAAAACTTCGTTTGCCCCTCGCGTCGTAAGATTCTTGAAACCATTCTTCGCTTGCTTCGACGTCCGCTACAATCTTTAAAAATAAAGATTTCGGCAAACGAAACCGATCCCTGAACGTCTCGTCATTGTATTTCGGCTCCTCCACAAAATAGTCATTCATTAGCACTTCGTGGGCATGTATACGATCACGATCCACCATTTTTTTCTTTGGACGGCTCGGGCCTTCAAGTTCATTATATAACAACGGGAACCATTCAATAATGTCATCGTCCGAAGACGAAGAGCTATCGGTGTCTAGCGGAAACGAGTTGCTCGGAAAATCCATATTTTTTTGTTTTGAATTGAAGTGGTGAAGAAATAGGTTTTTGTAGTAGAAGATTGAGAGTGTTTTGAGTTGGATTTGATTTTGAGTTGGATTGAAATGGTTGTTAATTTATATTGTTAAATTTTTTTTTTTAATTACCCAACCCCAACGGTCACCCCCCTCCCCAACGTTCAAATTCATTGGGATTCACCACGTGATGGCCATCACGGCCGGACCCCCATCACGCGTGATGGGGGGACCGGCGGCGGTGTTCGTGATGCCATCACTCGTGATGGCCGTGTATAACGGACCACCCCCACTCCCCTAGGGGGGACCGGCGGCGGTGTTCGTGATGCCATCACTCGTGATGGCCGTGTATAACGGACCACCCCCACTCCCCTAAGGGGCTTACAAATTGATAGTGTTGTATTGATAGATAACACATTTGTGATATTTTAGCTGGGGTATTACTCATAAATCAAGAGCCAATATAATATTTGTCTAGGTCGATGAGGATGACGATTGGCATTCCAAGGTTGCCATAGCACTTGTGACCCCGATCTGCTATAGAAGATCACATATAAAAGTACTATTGGGAATACAATGTTAAACTTTAATTACAACCCTTAATTTTTATATAATAATTAAAAATAAGTGACTTTAAATATTACTAGTTTATTAATAATTATTATATGTCACATACATTTTCCCAATGTTGTAAAAATCGCTAGTCGGTATTAGACTGTGGGGTGGGGACTAGCGATTAATCGGATCGGAGTTTAATGTATATTTTTCAGTTTTATATATATACACGAACACGTTTTTATATGTAATTTTTAGTTTTATACATACACAAACATATTTTGGCCGGAAATTGGCTGAAATCTCGCTGGAAACCGCTAGTTTTTGTTGCAATCTCACCGGAAATCGCTGATTTTGGCCGGAATCTCACCGAAAATTGCCGATTTTGGCCGGATTTGACCGTTGACCGGTTAATTAGCTGACTAGCCCAAAATTAATCAATAAAGTGAGAACTAGCGATTAATCAGGGATTAATCGGTGCGTAGTCGGGATTTTTGCAACACTGCATTTTCCTAGAACACTAGCTTGACTAATCATCTTAAGTCATGAACCAACATTATCTAATGCGTTATAAGATACAAAAGTCTAATTCGAAGAAGTGGATCATGGAAATCACAAAATAGATATGTTGTCATAAAAATAAATAAATATTTGATTAAATATTTGAAAAATAGTTAAAATTGTTAAAATAACAATTGAAGTTTAAGCAACATAACAAATAAATGATTTTTATACACCAACGTATACGTCATAAAAATCATAATACTATATCCTAAGTTTTGATTAAATATTTGAAAAATAGTTAAAATTGTTTTCAAAATGGTTTTGAAGTTCAAGTGTGTCTTCAAATAACAGTATTCTAAACAATCTAACATGGAGAACATATAGCATTAATGGTAAAAGAGTTAAGACAAAATTTAAGCAGAAAGCATCTTGATTACTTTTGTAAAAACAAAAGTAACAAACTCATTTTGATGAAAACTCTTGTGAGAAGTGAATTGGTCAAACATCACTTTATCCTAACTTGTAAACACGGTACAAATTTCCATGGAAACAAAGTTACAAAAGTGGACAAGACCTCACATATCGTTCAAAACACAAGAAAGTGTGAAATGGGCGTCTAGCGACAGTGGGAACCGATCATCAAGTAGATAATTATAAATTAATATAATTGAGAACTTTAGTGTCACAAAGTTTTTTTAAAGTTATAGCTTTGACTATTTATATGATTACTTTCAAAATTTATTCAAAAGATTTAGTTGGTTTGATGGTTGATGAAATGCTTTATTCAAAAAATTTAGCTGGTTTGATGGTTGATGAAATGCTTCCAAATTCTTGATTCACCAGTTGGCCCAAGTTCAAATCCCCACAGCCTTTTTTTTTTCTTTTTCTTTTTTTTTTTTTCATTTTCTTTGTATCCATCTATGTATTTATTGTTATATAGGTTTTTTAATTAAGTTTATTTGTTTATTTCTTTTAAATATGACGAAATTATTTTTTAGGTTTGTTCTCGTATATGTAATGAACCTAATTGATACCAATAGAATTCGCATTGAGTCGTCGTAACGCCAATGTTTTTGTTTTATCTCGTAGACTCACCGCCTCAATGCCCGAGATTGACAACGGTCGGGTTTTACCAACGCTCGAGTTTTACCGACCGACGACACTCCATTAGTTCACCTCATTTCTTATAATTTTTTGTTTTATATTTGGTTTTAATTTTGATATGATAATGCGCGTCACCAAATTCGCATCGACTTACAGACTCAACTTTTGTGTTTTACCACTGTCCGAGTTTTAGCGACCTGCCTGACACAACACGCCGGGTTAAAAACTAGTTAGGATATATTCTTCTACAAAGTAATCAAAATATCCTTTCCGAATCTAAAACTCACCAACCCTGTTCATATGAATCCAAAGTTCCAAACTACTATTTCATAATAATATAATCGCCACTAACTATTTTGAATTAAAAACCAAGTTAACTCCACACAATAATTGAAACCATATCCTGTCTCTGTGTATTTGTTTTTATGCGTTCTGAGACTTTATTACATGGTACAAAAAAACACAGTATGTGGATAAGAACCATACATCTTTTTAGGCACGTTTGGTTCGGTACATTAAAGACAGTATGAATGAGAACGTGAACACAAGAAGCAAGCTGGTTAATACCGAGGAATGCAATGATTCTTCTAACAGTTCAGGTGAAAACCAAACTGATTTTTTTTTTGAATGACAAACAAAACAATTTTATAACAACCAACAACTGGCAAGAAGCAAGCATACAACAGAAACAGCCACCCAAATACAATCAAAAACCACAGCAGAAAAACTACCTGCACCACTCCGTTACAGTTAGGAACTAAGATTAAAAGTACACCACTTTTCCCACGTTAGGGTCGTATTCTTAGATATGCTTTTCACCCATAAAAAGCTTAACGTTTTAATCTCACTTATTATATGATTCAACTGTGGCGGCTTCCTTTCAAACACAAAAGAGTTTCTTACCTTCCAAAGGTACCAAATTACCGTGAGACAAACCGCGTGAAATGCCTTAGTATCTCATTCATACTGTCTTTATTATAATAATAATAATAACAATAATAATAATAGTATAACACAATATCAAGGAAAAAAAAGACAAAATGTCAAGGAAAACGACACAATCAATAACGAAAATAAACAAAAAACACGATGATAAATAAAAAGACAAAATGACTTTTTTCCTCAACATGTGTCTTTTTTTAACGAGAAAGATGATGGATTTTTACTTTTTTTTTTGTTTTTTATTAATTTTTGAGTTATGATTTTTTTTATTAATTTTGTATTATTTTTTTAAAAGTTTTTTTTTTGTTACAAATCCTTCTCATCATTCTTATTTTTGTCATCCTTTATAAAATAACGTGATCCCAAATTCTTATTCTTAAATATTTAAATGTTATATATACTTCATTACATTTTAAAGAAGGTTGTGCCACAAACTCGAGAATCTCATTCTAATTTGTTATAGTATCGTCCGGTAGTGAAGCTTGAGTGGCTGGACTTAATACGTATTAAAAAAATCAAAAACGAGAAGGGTGTTGCCACCTTTTCAAACGAGAACGAATAAATTTACACAACGTATAAAAATTTTCGAAGGAAAACAAGTAAATTTATACTCCAATTAAGGTATTTAAAATTAAAATTGGTATCGTCATATTTTCTTATAATGAAAATTGGTATTTAAAAGAAGTTGACAGCATCGTTAATTACAACGATCCATTTAACTAGTTATAACAGTACGTCTAAACTAATTATAACAGTGTGCCCGACTTTCGTGATAAATGAATAAACTATGTGACTACAACAATACGTATAGCTTATTACAATAATACGTCTAAAAAATTCATGTGACTACCCTCACTCAACACAGTGAGTGTAGTACACTACAAGAAAAAAAATAGTATCACCAACTTAAATGTATCGGTGGACGTAAACCTTCGGTGGTTAATGGCGAAACTCCTATATGGGACCCATTTATACATAATTAAAAAAATATTTAAAAATGTAAATTAGCGAAAGCAATCGGTAATTCGTCAATGATCACCAGCAAATTAAAATTAAAACTTCATCTCGTGTTTACCAACGGATTAATGCCGACAGTCATGTTTGGAGGAACCCGTACAAAGTAATTAGAGAGACTTCTAGTGTTACCTGAGGGGACTCTTTTGAGTGTTGGCGAAGTAATTGGAGACACCTCTAAGACCTAACGCAAGTTAGGTAACAATACTGACGACAATGTCTAGTGACATTATTGGTGGCACTAGCATTATGTGACGAGTTTTCACGTGTTAACTATTATGCAAATTGCGTAACACCCATTTTAACCTAGATAATTTAGCAGAAATTAGTGGTGATAAGGTGCGTTTCTAGACCCCTTTTTATGTTAAGTTTTGGGGTGGTATGCATGCTCATGAAATGAGTGAAACGTGATAACGGTTTTGGCTACTAGCTTATGTTTTAAAGAATAAATATGCAAGGTATGGATGAATGGTGATGTTTTCTGAAACCAATGTGATACAAATGGTCATGGGAATGTGTAAATAATTACAGGATGAGTGCGTATGAAATCATGATAAACATCGGAAGGGCATATGAACCCGATATGTCTTTATATTAATGTTATGTTGATTTGTCTTACGAGACATTTCAAATGATGGTGAAGGCAGTAATTGATGTGTGGGTGAAATCACACGTTCTTAGTTTTTAATATCGCGTGTTTTAGTTGTTTATATATATCAAACATGATTACTTTGATTGGTTTTATGATTGCAGGTTCTTGGAGCAATAAAGATACTAACTGGAGGCTTTTACATGCATGCTTTGAAGTCTGAGGGAGTTCGAAAGTGATTTGCGTGTGTTTAAAAGTAAAATGGGTATATCCGGGGCTAGAAATTGAGTTATGGGACCTATAATATATGAATTTTGGGTTTCTCGACAAGACAAATCTGAAAATGGAAAAATGAAGATGTCACCTCCACCATAGCTTATGGTGGCTCCACCATAGCTTATAGTGGATGCTGGGTAAGAACTGCCGTAAAGCAGAATCCAGTTGCCATAAAGGTTGGGTACCTGATGAGGAAAGTTATTTTTGATTATTTTCTTTCATATTTAAGCCCGATTTAACCCTAGGTCGATTTATCTTCATACCCTAGCAGCCTTAGACGATTTTAGAGTCATTCTTCATCAAATTAACACCTCTCAATCATAAATTCATCCATGAATTCAAGATTCCCACTAACAATTGAAGGATTCATGAAGCAGAGGCAAGGTTAAACCTTTCGTAACCACTTCAGGTGTAGGGTTTTATATAAGAACTGAATATTTTTATGATTGTACCAGTGTTGGTATTTAGTTTCAATTAAACTTTTTGTTTGATTAATCTTTATGTTTGATTGGATTGGTTAAAAAATGGTTTCTCTGGAATTTATGTTTATAATCAATTATTTGGTTTGTATTCATCAATATTTTGGATGAAGTTCTTATCTTCATTGAACCGTTTACCATTAATCATTAATAGATGCCAGGTTTTATATTAACGAACTAGTATTTAGATAGATCACGTTCAGTTGTGTCAATTCGTCGGATTAGCATACGTGAATCATCATAACCAAACTAGTGTGTTCAGTAATTATTTGCCTATTCTAATAAATGAGTTATGTCTATGTGATTCCCCAACTAGCATAAGTTTAGTCAGTCAGTTCATTGCTTTACATGAACTTGAAGTGTGGTCACATTTTCTCATATTGATTTCACAAGTTATAACTAAATTGTTTTTTAAGGTTTTACACATTCAAATCTTTTAAATTGCTTGATATCGCCTGTCCGCTTTAGAATGAGTAAAACATGAGTTTGAACTACATTTTCCACTGATTCCCTGTAGAAATGACCTTACTTACACATACTAGTTATATGTATTTAAGGTTTCTAAATACTTGTTTTTCATTAGAGCAAGACATCTACATCAAAAATCACCCAACGGGGCTGCATGGTCCTACGTGACAAATGGAATGACGATGACAGCAGTCATCTCCTGACGGGGCTCCACAGTCCTAAGCAACAAAATTGAATGACGATGACGACAGTTAACGCATGATGGGGCTGTATGGTCTTACGCACTAAATTGAATTATAACTAAAATATGATATGAATATGATGAATTATGTTATATAATTATACAAACGCTAACATGATATTATGTGCTATACATGATATGAAGTTACGTTATGCTATGATTTTATATGAATGTTAAACTATATGATTTTATATGAATGTTAAACTAGAACTCACTTAGTGTAAGTGAGTTTGTATACACATCAGGTTGATGCTATGTAGGCTTGGCGTTCACCGACATGCTATCCAAAATTTAACTGGCATCCGTTTATGAATTTAAGCTAAGATGATACATGTTATTAATTATGTTTGTGACAATGTTTAATGTCTGATTGATGTTTACGTACTTTCCACTACCTTGTTTAAATGAAATTTTCTATATATTTAAAAAGTATGTCTAATCAGTAAACCAACCTCTTTGAGACACGCAGCTTTTGGGGCCTTACATCTAACCCAAATTACTGTACATTCCTATTTGGCTTTGGGTCTTCAAAAACGAAAATGCATGGAACACTTTCCATTTCTGATAATATTCTT
Organism: Bidens hawaiensis; assembly: GCF_021521415.1. Classification (NCBI taxonomy): domain Eukaryota; kingdom Viridiplantae; phylum Streptophyta; class Magnoliopsida; order Asterales; family Asteraceae; genus Bidens; species Bidens hawaiensis. The sequence goes on from NW_027492332.1 coordinate 305,383, forward strand.
CCATGACTATTCTTTTACCTTTTCATTTTGATTTATTCTTTTAGCAAATAAATACTTATGTGAAAAACTCAACATTGAAATTGCAGTGTTTGCAGTCATTTCAGAAACTCCACCGAGCAAAGTTGGAAGCCCCAGCGGTCCATTGGCATCCAAGATCTTTATCTTGTCATATTGTAATTAAAAAGAGAAAGAAAATATAAATACAGTGACATCTAAACAATAGTCATCCGGCCTTTTTTTTCCGAACCTGTGCATTGCATACACAAGAATGATGGATTTGTTAATATGTCCATTTGCATCCCCAACAGCTAATTGGGTAGAAGAATCATTTAACACTACCATCGGGAAAACACGCATGATATTCGTGATAAACATCGGAACGACCTATGAACTCGATATGTGTGTATATCATGTTATGTTAATTTGTCTTACGAGGCATGTGAAATGATGATGATGGTAGTAATCAATTAGCGGGGCTGCATGGTCCTACGTGACAAATGGAATGATGATGACGGCAATCATCGCCTGACGGGGCTTCACAGTCCTACGCAACAAAATGAATGATGATGACGGCGCCAGCGGGGGCCCGATAAATTGAATGTATAACTAAAATATGGTATGAATGATATGATGAATGCTTATGTTATATAATGATATGAACGTTAAAATGTTATAACATGATATGATGTGCTATTACACGATATGAAGTGACGCTACGCTATGATTTGTTATTGTAACACCCACAAAATTTTGGTTCAAATTTGACAAGTTTATAAAGGACTGAAAATACTTTTAAGACAACAAATGGGAACAAATGAGATTAAAGGAAACAAGAATATATTATGTTAAGAAATAAGGAAAAACTCCATCCTACATGAAAAGTGGGAAAGAAATGAAATCACTTTATAATGAAGGAATTTTGCATGGTAATGTTCTTGTATGGCTAACCACTCTCACTAGTCCTAGCGGAGGGTACTGCACCCGACGCGCACGGACACGGATTCGGGCGATGGGCGTAATGTGGCGTTTTGATGGCGCACGCTCGCATCGCCGCGAGCCGCATAAGGGCCGCTTTAGTATTTTTGAACTATGATCAAGATGTGACAAGCCACCAAAGACCAGGGACTGAAAATGAAAATTTAGCACCTTCGCGATACGCGAAGCTACTTCGCGATACGCGAAGATGCATGAAGTAACCTCATCCGGTGCTGACACGTGGCAGGTCTAGTGGTTGACTCAGAAAAGCTATGAAGCAACTTCGTGATACGCGAAGAAATCCTTCGCGATACGCGAAGGAATATAATAATAATTGCGGCTACATTTGTCCTTCGTGATACGTGAAGATCCTTCGCGATACGCGAAGATGCACAAATTTTGCCTATAAATAGCCGGCCAAGATGAAGTTCCCATCACATCACACTCACATCACACACACTTTACCTCGGTTTTCGTGCCAAATCCCGATACGCTTGTTGTCTAGAAGTACGTGCAAATAGGAGCACTGCCCACGTGAAGTTTAAGCCTTTCATAGATAAGCCATACAAGGTATGGGTTCTGCCCGATTATTTTATTATATATGGCTTAGACTCTAGTCGAGGGTATAGTCTATACCTTGATCAGTTAATAAGTGAAATGTAGCTTTTATAAGATAAGGTTACGAATAAAATATTATTCTTTATTATAAAGATATTTCTTATGAATGAAGAAATGGGATATATGTACGTTTCTTCATGATAAAGAAACGTAGTATATAAATGTTTTATAAATGAAATAAATATCAAGGTAAAGGTTATGCAAATAGACTTAAGGTCTAAAGCTAGATCATAGATCTAGTTATTTATAGAATGTTATTCTCGTACTATAGGTCCGAGATAAAGATCAGACATATGTTGGTAAGAAATCTTGAAATCAACAAAAGGTAAATACGTCCAAACCTTTTTATAGTGTGACATGTTTTATGACGTGAATACGTCTATGTACTGTATTTTTGAAAAGATATTTACTCTTTAAAAATATGGACTGTTATCCATATGTAAAAGAGTTATGGAAATATTTGCATGAGGGTTGGTTCAAATCCTCTTAAACGTTTTGATGCAAGGTAGTACTAAACACTCAGACTAAAATACACATGTGTCTGGATCCTTACATATATGTACTATAGTGGGCACACTACAGACATACTAACCATGAGATAAGTGACTGTCTCTAGGGCGAGTGAAGTCCGATTATGTGGTTTGTGCGTATGTTTAGTTCCGATGAGATGGGATTGAGACCCACTGAGTCGTTGAATGCTATTGGTGTTGTGTCTTAACGAATTGTGAAAAACTTTTTGAGTCAGTGTGTTCACCAGCATATAGGTGACGTATTTATTGAAACTATTTTCAGGTAACCAGGAGTAAGGAATAGTGATGGATATGCCAGTGGAGATAGAAGAACGCTAGGCATAGTATACAGCTGGTGGCTCAGCTAATTTTGTAATGATGCATATGTAAAACTTGTTTTTAAACAAGTAATTTTGTAAAACAATCAAGGGTATTTAATTCCCTTTGTTATGAAAGTAAATATTTTAAAATAACATTTTCCGCTGCAAACTTTGATAAATTGTCAAAAGTGGTACCAACTGTGAGTCACACGCCTAGGCCCGAAGGTGGGGTGTGACAGGTTGGTATCAGAGCTATCGGTTTTAGCGAATTAAGTATTTGATACAAGTACTTAGGAGTGCATGAAAGTATGGATAAGATATATATCCCATTGGAAAATTCTTAGAGATAGTAACTAATAGTTACCTCCTATTTTTCGTCTATAGAATGTCGAAAAGAGGAAATTCGAACGTTAAAGTCAATAGTGGACCCTCGAGGAATACGAGAGGGAGATTAAAGAAAAATGTTGAAAATCAGGAAGTGAATGCTACCCCTCCCGTTGGTGATCAATTTGTGAGAAAAGAAGAAATGCAAGAACTGATCCAAGAGGAATTGCCGAAGCTTTTCCAGCTATGATCGAGACTATGAGGAAGAAAGAAACATTAAGCAATGAGAAATCTAACAAATCCAAAAGAGAGGAAGAAGAAGAACATATCAGTTCTAATAATAATAGCGATTATGAAGAGAAGAAAACCAAGAAACAGAAGACTAAGAAAGGCTGTAGTTACAAGACATATCAAACGTTTAAGCCTAAAGAATTTCATGGAAATGAGGGTGTTATTGCTGCACTAGGATGGCTTGAAGAAATAGAGGCCATCAATGTCATTAACAAGTGTTCTGAGAAAGAAGCAATTCAATATTCCTCCAATCATTCAAAGGTGAAGCTCTGCAATGGTGGAATACCCTTATTCAATTCAAGGGTAGACTAAACATGTACAAGTTGAGTTGGGAAGAATTTAAGGAACTTGTAATCAGGAAGTTTTGCCCGATGAACGAGAAAGATGAAATTCAAATCAAGTTCTTAAATCATAGAGTTGTTGGGACAAACCTTAAGGACTACAATACTAAGTTTTTGGAGTATTGTAGGATAGTACCACATTTGGTAACACCAGAAAATAACAAAGCCACTCGTTATATCTGGGGTTTGCCAAAGGAGATTAGAGATATGGTCAAATCGTCTTTACCTTAAACTATCGATTCAGCCATGGACTTGGCTGGATACATGATAAATGGGTTGATCAGAACCCGTGAAGAAGAAAAGAAAGAGAATACTTTCAAGAGGGAGGTTGTGTTTAAGAAGAATGATAGGGATAATAAGAAACCATACCGTGGAGAGAAGAAGAACTCCCAGTCACCGATTCCATTGTGTAAGATATGTAACCGAAGACACCTTGGAAGGTGCAGGTTTAATCAATCAGTTACCTGTACCAATTGTAAACAAGTGGGTCATGCAACAACCGATTGTTGGAAAAATAAGATTGCTTGTTATGGTTGTGGAGAGATGGGACATTTTCAAAATGAATGTCCGAAGAGAAAGACTGGAGGAGAAGGTGCAAGTGGTAGTGGCACCAAGAATGAAGGTAGGAAGGGAAATGCATGCGTTTTTGTGCTCAACACTGAGAAGGCAGCTGAGATGCCGGAAGTCATAACCGGTACGTTTCTCGTTAAAAATGTCTATGCTAGAGTTTTGTTTGATTCGGGTGCAAACCAAAGTTTTATAGATAAGAAATTTTGTAATATACTAAATGAACCCTTAGCTAAGTTAGACAAATCCCTCGTAGTTGAAACGGCCGACGGTAATCAAGTTAGAATATCTGACGTCTTAAATAAGGGAAAAATACTATTAGCAGGACATGTCATGCCTGTCCAGTTGTTACCCATGACATTGGCAGGCTTTGATATTGTCTTAGGTATGGCCTGGTTATCTGATAATCAAGCCCGTATCTTATGCGATAAGAAAGCAATAGAAATTCGTGCAAACGGGAAGACTATCCAAATAGCCGGAGACAAAGATGGAGGTCAGGTTAGCTTAATCTCAATGATTAAAGCTAATAAATGTCTACGTAAAGGTTGTTTAGCATTCATGGTGCATGTAACAGAAGAACCTAAAGAAAAGAAATTAGAAGACGTACCAATTGTTTCAGATTTCCTGACGTTTTCCCAGAAGAGTTACCAGGAATACCACCAGAGCGTGATGTTGAATTTAGAATACCTGGAACCGCTCCAATAGACAAATCGCCGTATAAACTAGCTCCAACGGAGATGAAAGAATTAAAGAAACAGTTAGATGAACTGTTAGAGAAAGGATTTATAAGACCGAGTTCTTCACCTTGGGAGCTCCGATCTTATTCGTGAAAAAGAAACACGGATCGATGAGAATGTGCATTGATTATCGCAAGTTGAACAAAGTAACAATTAAGAACAAGTACCCGCTTCCAAGAATCGATGATTTGTTTGATCAACTACAAGGAGCAAGTTGTTTTTCGAAGCTCAATTTACGTTTGGGTTATCATCAATTACAAGTTCAAGAAGAAGATATCCTAAAGACTGCATTTAGAACCCGATATGGACATTTCGAATTTACAGTTATGCCATTTGGACTTACAAATGCTCTTGCAGCATTCATGGATATGATGAACAGAATTTGTAAGCCTTATTTAGATAAATTTGTAATCGTATTCATCGACGATATACTTATTTATTCTAAATCAGAAGAAGATCATAAGATTCATCTTAGGATTTTGCTTGAATTACTTCAAAACGAGAAATTGTATGCTAAGTTTTCTAAGTGTGAATTCTGGCTTCATGAGGTAAAATTTCTTGGTCATGTTATTAACGCAAATGGAATTCAAGTAGATCCTGCCAAAATTGAAGCGATAGCTAAGTGGGAGATTCCTAGATCGCCAACCAAAGTTTGAAGTTTCTTGGGTTTGGCTGGATATTATAGAAGATTCATTGAGAATTTCTCCTGTATAGCAGTTCCCTTAACTTCTTTAACTCGAAAGAACGTTAAGTATGAATGGGGAACCAAGCAACTAGAAGCATTCGACTTACTCAAACAAAAGCTTACTAATGCACCTATAATAGCCTTGCCAGAAGCTACAGAAGATTTTGTTGTATTTAGTGACGCTTCTCATTCAGGTATGGGTTGTGTACTAATGCAACAAAACAAAATAATAGCTTATGCTTCTCGTCAATTGAAAGTACACGAAAAGAATTATATGACTCATGATCTAGAGTTGGGTGCCATAATTTTTTCCTTAAAGTTATGGAGACACTATTTATATGGAGTTAAGTTTATCGTGTACACTGATTATAAGAGTTTAAAGAACATCTTTGATCAAAAAGAACTTAACATGCGTCAAAGAAGATGAATGGAAACTTTAAATGATTACGATTGTGAAATCATCTATCATGAAGGAAAGGCAAATGTAGTAGCTGACGCATTGAGTCGCAAAGAACATGAAAAACCCAAGAGGGTTAGAACCTTAAGACTGGAACTACAAATAGATTTGATTGCACAAATCAAGGAGGCTTAAAAGAAAGCAACAGAAGAAAACCAAATCTCCAATGAAAAGCGTAATGGTACAATTGACTCTTTAGTCAAAGGAAATGATGACATACTCAGACTTGGAAACAGAATTTGGATACCGAAGATTGATGACTTACGTGAAAGGATTATGGGTGAAGCTCATCGATCTAAGTATATGATGCATCCCGGTAGTGATAAAATGTATCAAAATCTTAAACCTAACTACCGGTGGAACGGGATGAAAAAGGATATTGCTTTATTCGTAGCCAAATGTTTAACATGTTTACAAGTTAAGGCTGAGCATCAGAAACCTTCAGGTTTGCTACAACAACCTGAATTACCTGTATGGAAATGGGAGATGATAACAATGGATTTTATTACGAAACTCCCTAAGACTACCCGTCAGCATAATGCTATTTGGGTCATAATTGATAGGTTAACTAAGTCTACTCATTTCATACCTATCAATGAATCATACTCTATGGATAGATTGGCACGAATATACGTGAATAACATAGTATCATTACATGGTGTGCCATTATCTATCATATCTGATCGGGATAGTAGATTTACTTTTCATTTTGTGACAATGTTTAATGTTTGATTGATGTTTATGTACTTTCCATTACCTTGTTTAAATAAATTTTTCTATATAAGAATTATGTCTTATCAATAAATTCAACCGCTATGAAGTACCCGGGTTCGGGTCCTTATATCTAACCCACATTATTATGAATTCCTATTTGGTTTGTCTTGAATTCTTTTCCATAACATCCTTAAAATTTTGAGCCAAAAATGTAAAGTGTAAAAGTCAAGGGACTAAAATGAAAATGTTGGAATTTCTGTTACTTCGTGCGACGCGAAGGAATTGGATATAAACACTTCGCGCTACGCGAAGTAGTCGTGAAGTAATCGTGTCAGATGCTGACACGTACGTGTCACCATGTGGTGACACGTGGCAGGTCTAGGAGATGACACACTGGACCTATTCTTGTCCTTCACGTGACGCGAACGGCTATCATAAAACACTTCGCGATGCGCGAAGGAATTAAATATTCTAAGGCGGTTGCTTTGTCCTTCGCTCTACGCGAACGGCTAAGTTGTAATGCTTCGTGCTGTGTGAAGGAACATAATTTCGGCCTATAAATAAGTAGCCACGGGGTGAAACCCCATTCACTCCTCACACCTTGCATATACATATAACCTCGAAATACGTGTCACGATCCCGACTTTCCAAGGTGTTCGTTGTCTTGAAGTACGTGTTAGTACTAGAACTTCTGTCGGTTTATTTCTCCTGGTTACTTGACGATAAGTAGAAGTGTTGCCCGCGTGAAGCCTAGGCATTTCTTATAAAGCATCCATACAAGATAGGAGTTCTTCTCGATTATTTTATTAATATATGGCTTAGACCCTAGTTGGGGATATAGCCCGTACCTTGATCACATAATAAGTGAATAAAGATTTTATAAGACGATGTTATAGATGGAATATTATTTCTTTATAAATATAAAGTTTTATAAATGTTTCTTATGAAAGAAGAAACCTGATATATATATATATATATATATATATATATATATATACATGAAGAAGAAACAAAGTGTATAAATGATAAACAAAGAAGGGACTAAAGGTCCTTATATTTTATAAAGAAATGATCATCAAGTTAAAGGCTATGCGAAAAGACTAAAGGTCTAAAGCTAGATCATTGATCTAGTTATTTATAAAATGTTATTCTCGTACTATAGGTCAGAGGTAACGATCAAGCATAAATCAGTGAGACACACTGATCAAGAGCAAATGTTAATACGTCTAAACTCTTTACAACTTTATAAATCGAGTCTTACAAATGTTTACGTGGGATTATGTATCCCTAAAACTTTATAAACAAAGGTAATTGATGGCCCTCAGGCTATCGTTTACGTTTGTCTGGATCCTTACATATGTGGGTAGACGTCACATCGCACCACACTTGCTAATGCCTCCACCACGTTAGGTCAGACTTAAGTAATGTCCGAGAGGGGATTATCTTGTATATATTTGTCACACCCCAACATAAGCGGGAAATGTCGGGGCGCGAACTGATTGTTCGCAGCTCATAAGGTACTATCATGCAATATAAATATGACAATATCTAATTAATTTATTTATTTCAAGTTTCAAATAAAAATGCACAAGTTTCAAATATAACAATAATGATCCCAAACTAAATAATAGGGAAAATATTCTTTATTTTATTTCCTAAGGTTTTTCTATGCGTTTTTCACCTTAGCTTCAAATCAACTGTTAACCTGCATATGCGTATAAAATAAGGAGATTTGTCAACAACACATGTTGAGTGAGATAATCACCAGTTTTCATGTACAATAATATATATATATATATATATATATATATATATATATATATCTATAATAAATGCGCAAACAAAATAATGTGAGTAATAGTCAACCAAACCAATAAACAAATAATGTGATTGTTGGTTGACCATGCCCCACAAACACGGGCTATGGCTACTAAGATGGCATATGATCATACTGACATGCTAGACTTCTTATGGGCCTCTCCGAATATGATAGAATATAAACACTTAAACAAGTAGCAATTAGCATTTAATTTAAATACACACAATAATTATGTTTGCGAGTTTGTTTATATATATGATTTAAAATATGAATTTGATACGCATATGTCCCCAAAACATTTGAAAAAAGTAAAATAAAAGGGGAATGATATCTCACCTTGATGATTAAGCGAATAAACCGAGAGGTAGAATAAACGAGCAAAATTAACGTGAAAAGTTTTCTGATCCAAATAGACCTGAGACTTATACAAACTAAAATAGGGTAAAAACCAAGAACATAGCCGCTGGAATCAATCCAAACGGATATCTAGAACTTTGGTTATGAGACTTTCAGTAAATAAGCGAGTTCGTACTGACCAGAATCCAAACAACGAGTCGAAAGTCAGGTTTTGGTCAGTAGCCTTAAAATCTCAAGATAAAAATAAAAGTCTTCTGGACCGAAAGTCTGTTCCGACCATGCATGAGAAATCGATTAGTTAAAGTTATTGACTAATATACCTTTAAACGGGTTTGAATCGAATTGACCAGTCAATACCCCTCAATCTCAGAAATTGATTGAGGGTTATTGACTAAGGGATAATGATAGATGATTTACAGCAAACAACTTTCTCAGAACATGTATGAACCGATCAAAAAGTGAAGTCAAAGGTTGAGAATGCTTGAAAGTCAAACACGAACACTTGTATCTTGAGAATATGGCAAAAACAAAGAAGAACTTGAGGGCTAAAGATAGGTGACGGCTGAGGGAGTCTTTATTAGGGTTTAGGGAAGTATTTGGCAGATGATTTATGTCTTGTTTATATAGGATATGCAAGCATAAGTTAATTTTAGCTAATAAGCTCGTTTAAGAAACCGAATATCGTTTTAATGATTAAATCAATGATAGAATCATCAAAATTCATTTTTGATGAAGGGGTTATTGAATATGGACATGTACTTAGTCTAGATTAGTTTTCTTGAGGCTTAAATCATGAGATTCGGTCCAAAAATAATCGATTTAGCACCAAAAACGAACTAGGAAACAAAATAATGAAAACATGATGCGCAGATCATTGGTCGCGCCATGCGACCAAATCACCCTCCTTAGCCGTGCAGCATGGCGTACCTAGGGGTGGGGGGGGGGGGGTGGGGAGTTACGTGGTTTGGCAGTTTTGGTCCTTGAACTTGTTTAAAGTGTTAATTTTTTTATTTAAGAGTTTTTAAGCAAAAAATGACCAATTTGAATAACATATAGGGTAGGAAATGAAAATACATCAATGAATACTTATAAATGTTTGATTTTATCAATAATAAAGATCCGAATAATGTTCCAGAATCGGGTTAAATGTAAACGAATATGAATACGAAAAATCCGAGATGTTACAATATTGGTAGTTGCTAAGTCCTCGAACGCTGTGGTGTTCGTTGCGTGGTTTCGAGTTGAGCTGGTGTTTGTAATAGTAATTCAGACTTTCAGAACTTAGTTATTTCCTAAGTCACGTTTGGCTGAGGCCTACGATGTCTCGAGGGGATAATTAAGTATCAAAATATTTTGTGTCAACGTGTTCGCCAGAATGTGTTGTTGACGTATTTTATAAAATGTGTTACATGTAATCAAGAATATGTGATTGGAGATGATGAATAACCATTAGGTGATCTGATGGCTCAGATGGAGTTTTTGATAATATATTAATGCAAATTATGGTTTTATAATCCAAACACTTTTGTACCAACCACCGGATGTTTAATTCCCGACTTTTGAAATATAATATTATTTTAAACAAGTCTTTTACTTTGCAACCTTAAACTCTGATATATTTACAAAACAGGTACCAACTGTCGGTCACACTCCTAGACCCTAGGTTGGGGGTGTGACAAAAATGCATGGAACACTTACCATTTATGATAATATTCTTCCATTGACTATTTTAAATCTTTTACTTTCTCATTTTGATTTATTAGTTTGGCAAATAAATACTTATGTGATTTTTATATAATTTACTTTTAGTTATAAAATTCATTTTCCTTGTAATTACCATTGTAGCCTTGGTATGCTTTATGGTCATGACCACTGTTGTAGTATGTGAACTTTGATCTTTTGCAATTGATTATTCAACCCGAATCTTGTTCTCCGTATTATACTTTGATGGTTCAATCCGAAACTTGGTCTCTGTAGACAATTAGTGACTCAACCAAAATCTTGTTCTACATATTATACTTTGATAATTCAAACCGAATCTTGATAATAGACAATTAATTGTGACATGTCTTGACTCTTTGTAGACTTGGACGATCACTTTGGTTATTATACTGTTGATTGTTATGACATAAGATAAATAATCAAGTGTTTAGAGACTTATATATGACATATAGTCAAAATTTATAAACTAATAATCTTTCAAGTCATGTTTAGTTTGTCATGATCAAAACCATGTGATGTATTTAAAGTTTAGAGCATCGATTTACACAATTACATTTTAATAATTAACCATCTATTTTTATTTTTTATTTTTGAAAATCAGAAATAACAAAAAATCATGGCGGGTCGTTGGAGACATCGGATTGAAACATGGCAGGCCGCAGGAAAGATCCGGGCGATCCAAGGGTTTGTTCCAAAATATCAATGCAACCCGACTAGATATGGACACATCGCTTTCCATGATTAGTTTAAAATCCAATGATTATGATTTTGTGATAGACAGGTTGCTGGTTTTTTATTTTTTTATTTTGAAGCAGGGCTGATTTCGATGAACGAGACCGTGACAATGTTTGGTCAAATAGACATTTTTGTCATTTTCCCAAATAGAAAACATTTTTAATTAAACCTTTTTTGCAATTATAAATCAGATAGGTATAGGGGAAATAAGGACACTTATTACATCGATCACTTGGCATATAGCAACCTTGATACTGGCGTACCCCATTACTCACTAGACATTTAGCAACGTTGATTAACATGCATCTCTTCAACCTTATAACTCCACACCCGCGCAACCTTATTCAATAACATTCATACAACTTGATATCCATTTCAAGTCGAAAATAGTAATCACCTTGTGCAATATCAGTACGAAAAGTTGCAATACCTCTTGTCATAAAGAAATCTCCTGTGCCACCAACAACCGAAAGATCCCTAGTCTCCTCACTCATCATGTCCGCACCCATAATTTTAATTGTTCCTTTATGTTCAGTGGAATTGAAAATCAAGGTGTAAGAAAACCAAGCATTATAAGTGGTCTTCATATCATAGAAGTAAAATCCCTGTGCTCGAGCCACAGGGGGGGAGATAAGAGGTGGTTGTCTTTCGTAATGGGATCATCGAATATCTCAAGCATCCCATGGTTGAAGTTAGGGGCGGACCTAGCCCTTCATTAGGGGTAGCCTCCGCTACCACTCAACTTTTCGTCGATAGTGTAAAAATTTATTTTTCTGGGTAGGTTTTCGTATTTCGTTACCCCTAAAAAATATGCCGTTACCCCTATTTGTTTAAAGCTCAACCAATTTAAAAGTTCAACCATAGGAAAGCCCAACCAAATTTTAAAGCCCAACCAATTAAAACTCATTAACCATTTTCAAAAATAATACTCGTTGTCTGGAAATTGGAAACTAGCCAGATTTCAAACGGCATTGCACCAGACACCGCCACTCGACACCATTTTGAGGTTGAAGTTTTTAATATGGTTTTGGATATGCAAATTCAAGAACATGAAAATAGTTTGTTAGAAAACATGTCTAGTTTAAATCCTTACAATTCATTTTTCTAAGTTTGATATATCTATGATAGTAACATTTTTTGAGATGCGCCCGAATGATTTTAGTATTGAAGAAAGATGGTGTATTTCAAGTGATGTGTAAGGCCCTGAACCCCGGGTACCCTACAGTTGGTAATCATTCAAAACACTCGTAAAAATAATTAAACTTAAAAACAATTCATTTCATTAAAATAACCATTTCAGAGTATAATTCAGCGAAAAACATAAATAATAAAATAAGTTCCCAAAACCAATTTAAATAAATGTTAAAAAAGAAAACTTTTATTATTATTGAAACATCCGACTAAGTATGCTCTCCACCGTCCAAGTAGCTTCGTGCACGTCCAAGCGGTAATGTATCCATCTCCTAACCTGAAACTCACACTAACATGCACACAAAGTCAGCTTGAGCTGAGTGAGTTCAAGTTTTTATAAATAACATCTATAATAATAATCATAATAGTCATCCCAAGAGTTTTAAAATAAAAGGGATAGAACAGTTAGGCCAAATAAACGGGATAAAATAGTTAGGCCATCATCAATAATAAGTAATCATCCTTATATATATATATATATATATATATATATATATATATATATATATATACATCCTTATACTTAAATATAAATATCCTTATAATTATATATAATCGTCCTTATAATTATATATAAACATCCTTATAATTATATACCTACATATATATCATCCAAGTAATAACATCAGGGTCGAGCAAACGTACAACCCAAACACGTAACATCAGGGTCGAGCAAACGTACAACCCAAACACGTAACATCAACGCATGCAAACACAAAGTAGGCATACGCAACATCAGTAGTCGAAACGACTACAACATCGCCAAATATAGGCCAAACAATAATGTGTGTGTGTGTGTGTAACATCCCAAGGCCTACCATATACTAGCAAGCCTATATAAAATCGTTTAAAAAAAACATTTCATCAAGTAATAAAACACTTAGGTGTGCATGCTAGCCCAAAACTTAAAAAGAGTTAAAAAGAGGCATCATGAACTCACCTGAAATCGATCGAACACCTGCAACGAGCTAGGAAATCTCTAAGTGCATACTCACAAGTAAGGGCCTGTAAATAGTACACAACGCGTTACTAAACTAGACCGTAAGAACACTCTTTCCTAATGGGTCGTTCAAGCCCAACACTTTGGCCCAAGGCCCAACACTTAGCCCAAGGCCCAACCCAAACCCAATTACTTTACCTCAGCCCCTAAAACCTTTCAACTAACCAAATCCACCGGTTAAGCCTAAAACGAACTTATCGATTAATAATGAGTAAAATGTGTATATTTTAGCGTACGAAGATGCATTTAATTACATAGGAAAACCTTTGAAATAAATTATTAAATTTTTACCAAACCTTAATAAATGTCTTAGGTTTATAAAAATATTTTTATTATATTTTTCTATTGGACACAAAAATTATAAAAATTCCTCCAACACAGCAAGGTACGTGCAGCTATTTCAGTGCGCACCAAAATGGTTTTATTTTTATAAAATTCATTACCGAACCAAATTAAACGATTCCAATTGGGTTTGGTTCCTAACTCAAAATACTAACTTCCAGAAGTAGAACCAACCAATTTGGACCCGTCGAAAAAAGGTTATGACGTCGGGAAGACAAACCAGAATCCGTCATCCCGCATCAGCTTTGACATTTGATTTTATAAATTCATAAAAACCATTCAAATCTCGTCCAAAAATTAAGTATTATACCTTTCTGGAAACTAGACTCAAAGTATAATATCATGGAATCAAGAATCGATCAAAAACAATGGATTACCATCGCGTTACAGACCCTACAATAAACGTATACGAATCCGTCAGCAAACTGTTATCATCAAAACTCAATCTTAACGACCAATAAGTGCGTTAATATGATCAATTAAGGTGTAATAGACATGGGGAATCATAAAACCGACCTTGAATTGAAGTTTTACGGCTGAAACTTGGCGAGGCAAAAGAAAAACGAGCAGGGGGGTCTTGAGGTCCGATCGGCAACTAGAAAGGGTTAGGGGTTAGGGTTTATTTGTTTTATGATATAAATAAAATAGTTACATCCAAGTCTCTCCAAATTGAAGTGTAAAGCAAAACGGAAGGAAAAGTTAAGTTCTTTAACGTACCGGGATAACGTAAAGGCTTCCGAGAAACGTCGGATAAATCCCGAGAATTATACATACTCTACAAGCTTTAATTCTTGGAACCGGAATTAACGGGCGTTACAAGTCCACCCCCCTTACAATGGGATTCGTCCCCGAATCCCGACGCGACAGGAACAACTGCGGGTAGAGTTTCATCATCTCGTCTTCGGACTCCCATGTAGCCTCGGAACCCCTACGGTGCCTCCACGGTACCTTCACCTACCTAACCACCTTGTTCCTTAAACGTCTTTCCTGACGGTCAAGAATAGCAATAGGTTGCTCAACGTAGTTTAGCTTACTATCGAGCTTAGTATCATCAAGAGGCACATGAGCCTCTTTATCTGCTAAGCATTTCCTCAGATAGGACACGCGAAAAGTAGGATGAATCCCCGCGAGCTCCTCGGGCAATTCCAGCCTATATGCTACCTCACCAACTCGGGCCAAAATACGGAACGGACCAATAAACCTCGGACTGAGCTTTCCCCTCTTACGAAAACAAATAATGCCCTTCCAAGGAGAAACTTTCAACATAACCCGATCTCCAGCCTCGAACATAATAGGTCTTCGCCTTTTATCCGCGTAAGACTTTTGTCAGCCATGGGCAGCCTTCATAAACGCCTAAATTTTATCGAGCTTCTCAGTTTTAGCCTCAACTACCTCCAACTACCCAACTGTTTTTGTCCAATGGAACCCCAACAGACTGGAGTCCTACACCTCCTACCATACAGCATCTCAAACGGTGGCACCCCAATCGTGGCGTGATAACTGTTATTATACGAGAACTCTACCAACGGTAAGTGACGATCCCAACTATCACCGAAGTCGATAACACAAGCCCGCAACATATCCTCGAGAGTCTGAATGGTCCTCTCGGACTGACCATCCGTCTGCGGGTGGTAAGCAGTACTGATGAGGAGTTTGGTGCCCATATCCTCGTGAAACCTTTTCCAAAACCTGGAGGTAAAACGCGTATCCCTATCCGAAACAATAGATACCGACACCCCGTGCCTAGAAACGATCTCACGAATAAACACATCGGCCAACTGCTCGGAATTAAAAGTCTCTCGGATCAGCAAGAAATGAGTGCTCTTGGTCAATCTATCAACAATTACCCAAATGGTGTCATAACTACCCTTAGGAGTACGAGGCAATTTAGTCACAAAATCCATAGTGAGATGCTCCCACTTCCACTAAGGTATTTCTAAAGGTTGAAGCTTCCCGAACGGCTTTTGATGCTTAACCTTAACTTGTAGACACGTCAAGCACTTACTCATGTACTGAGCCACCTCAAACTTCATCGCAGGCCACCAATATTTTTTCTTCAAGTCTTGGTACATCTTGGTCGCGCCCGGGTGAATAGAATAGCGCGACTTGTGTACCTCATCCAAAATTTTATCTTTGAATCCCCCATACTTCAGTACCCATAAACGACCATCCTTATACTTCACCCCGTCGCCGACGTCTTCCAACGATTTCTCCTGACCCCAAACACGTTCTGACATAATCCATTCCACCCGCAAAGCCTCATTCTGAACGCTGGCTATTTGCTTCAAAATATCGGGTTTAAGGATAAGCTGGTAAGATTTTACACGAATTGACTTCGGTCTCTCCTTCAGGCTCAACGCATCGGCCACCACGTTAGCCTTACCTGGATGGTACATAATCTCCAGATCGTAGTCCTTAATCAACTCAAACCATCGACGCTGTCGCATATTTAGTTCCTTTTGCTCGAAGAAATACTTTAAACTCTTATGATCTGTATAGATGACGCAAGGAACCCCGTACAAATAATGCCTCCACAACTTAAGTGCAAACACAACCGCCGCCAGCTCAAAGTCGTGAGTAGGATAATTCGCCTCGTGAGGCTTCAACTGCCATGAGGCATAAGCGATGACTCGACCTCGCTGCATCAAAACACACCCAAGCCCCTGATAAGAGGCATCAGAATACACTACCAAATCATCGGTGCCATCCGGTAAAGCTAAAATCGGTGCATGCGTCAACCTGTTCTTCAACTCGAGAAAAGCCTCCTCCTGCTCAGTACCCCAAACGAACTTAACACTCTTCTTAGTCAACCTTGTTAGCGAAGAAGTAATTTTTCGAAAAGTTGGGAATAAAGCGGCGGTAATACCCCGCCAAACCCAGAAAGCTACGGATTTCAGATGGAGACTTATGAGACTCCCATTCATTCACGGCTTCCACCTTTGCAGGGTCAACCAGAATACCACACGGGTTAATAACATGACCCAAGAATTGAACCTCACGCAACCAGAAGGAACACTTAGAAAATTTCGCATACAGTTTGTTCTTCCGCAGAGCCTCCAACACTTCCACGAGATGACCGGCGTGATCGGATTCACTTTTAGAGTACACAAGAATGTTGTCGATGAACACAATAACCGAACGATCGATCATCGGTCTACACACCCGGTTCATAAGATCCATGAACGCAGCCGGTGCGTTGGTCAAACCGAAAGACATCACAAGAAATTCATAATGCCCATAACGAGTGCGGAAGGCAGTCTTAGGAATATCTTCCTCCCGAATCTTCAACTAATGATACCCGGACCTAAGGTCGATCTTCGAGAACCAACTAGCTCCTTGGAGCTGATCAAATAAGTCGTCGATCCTCGGGAGCGGGTACTGATTTTTAACGGTGAGCTTATTCAACTCACGGTAGTCAATGCACATCCGCATGCTACCATCCTTTTTCTTAACGAACAAGACCGAGGCTCCCCAAGGCGAGATGCTGGGTCGAATAAAGCCCTTATCGAGCAAGTCTTCCAACTGAGCCATAAGTTCCTTCATTTCATTCGGCGATAGGCGGTAAGGAGCTCGGGCAACGAGTTTGGCGCCCGGTACAAGGTCTATCTGGAACTCGACCTCGCAATCCGGCGGCACATCTGACGAATCATCTGGAAATACATCTGAGAAATCCCGAACAATAGGAACATAACCAACGGTAGCCACCTCGGTATTCACATTCATAGCATACGCCAGATACGCCCCGCACACCCGTTGCATCAACTTTCCCGCCTTAAGCATGGATATAATATGTGGCGTCGCAACATTCCGATCACCGAAGACCGTAATTTGAGTCCCATCCGGGGCCCTTAGACGAACGAGTTTCTGACCATAATGATTTGAGCATCATCATTTCTCGAGCCAATCCATCCCAAGCACCACATCGAAACAACCAAGCGGCATCAAATACAATCGCACCGGAAATCTATACCCAGAAAACTCGATGGAACAACCCTGAATAGCCCTAGACACGGACACGGATTTTTCCTACGGCGACCTCAACCTCAAACACATCGACTACGCACCCGGGTGATTTATTCAACGAGGAACAGAAATCGGTAGACACAAAACTTCTACTGGTGCCCGAATTAAATAAGACTGACGCCGGTAGTTCATCAAGTAGAAAGGTATCCGGGATAACATCACGCTCCTACTTAGCTAAACAGTTGCTCATACATTCTTGAAGGAGCGAGGAATTTAAGCGATCAAGTACCAAGGAACCCAAAGTGACAGTATGCTACGCCTCAGCTAAACAATTACGCGCAAAGCGTTCGAGATGATGGGAAATGAACAGGAGAATTTAGGGAATAAGATAAACTTTAACGCTAACGACTCGAGAGTTAGCCAAATCCTATCCCTACAAAGACGGAACCCTAACATAGTCAGACACAAGTGGTATTTAAAACATGGAAGGTAAGGGTAAACCGCTAATAATGTTGATCAAGTGTTATTAGTCGTTTACTTCACCAGCCCGTTCTAAGCACCCCCTGCCCCTACCCACATTAGCATTCTATCTAACACTTTACAATTAATCACATACTGAAAACTTTCAAATTCAAAGGAATGACTAAATAATTTAAAGTTATCTCTTGGCGTGCAGCTATTCGCGGCGGGCATACTAGTTTCTTTTCTTACAGTTCGAGTCCAAACATTCGGGGATGCTCGGATCCCTCGAACCATGGCTCTGATACCAACTTGTAAGGCCCTGAACCCCGGGTACCCCACAGTTGGTAATCATTCAAAACACTCATAAAAATAATTAAACTTAAAAACAATTCACTTCATTAAAATAACCATTTCAGAGTATAATTCAGCGGAAAACATAAATAATAAAATAAGTTCCCAAAACCAATTTAAATAAATGCTAAAAAAGAAAACATTTATTATTACTGAAACATCCGACTAAGTATGCTCTCCACCGTCCAAGTAGCTTCGTGCACGTCCAAGCGGTAATGTATCCATCTCCTAACCTGAAACTCACACTAACATGCACACAAAGTCAGCTTGAGCTGAGTGAGTTCAAGTTTTTATAAATAACATCTATAATAATAATCATAATAGTTATCCCAAGAGTTTTAAAATAAAAGGGATAAAACAGTTAGGCCAAATAAACGGGATAAAACAGTTAGGCCATCATCAATAATAAGTAATCATCTTTATATATATATATATATATATATATAAACATCCTTATACTTAAATATAAACATCCTTATAATTATATATAATCGTCCTTATAATTATATATAAACATCCTTATAATTATATACCTACATATATATCATCCAAGTAATAACATCAGGGTCTAGCAAACATACAACCCAAATACGTAACATCAACGCATGCAAACATAAAGTAGGCATACGCAACATCAGTTGTCGAAACGACTACAACATCGCCAAATATAGGCCAAACAATAATGTGTGTGTGTGTCTATATATATATATATATATATATAACATCCCAAGGCCTACCATATACTAGCAAGCCTATATAAAATCGTTTAAAAAACATTTCATCAAGTAAGAAAACACTTAGGTGTGCATGCTAGCCCAAAACTTAAAAAGAGTTAAAAAGGGGCATCATGAACTCACCTGAAATCGATCGAACACCTGCAACGAGCTAGGAAATCCCTAAGTGCATACTCACAAGTAAGGGCCTGTAAATAGTACACAACGCGTTACTAAACTAGATCGTAAGAACACTCTTTCCTAATGGGCCGTTCAAGCCCAACACTTTGGCCCAAGGCCCAACACCTTGGCCCAAGGCCCAACACTTGGCCCAAGGCCCAAAAACTTGGCCCAAGGCCCAACCCAAACCCAATTACTTTACCTCAGCCCCTAAAACCTTTCAACTAACCAAATCCACCGGTTAAGCCTAAAACGAACTTATCGATTAATAACGAGTAAAATGTGTAGATTTTACCGTACGAAGATGCATTTAATTACATAGGATAACCTTTGAAATAAATTATTAAATTTTTACCAGACCTTAATAAATGTCTTAGGTTTATAAAAATATTTTTATTATATTTTGCTATTGGACACAAAAATTATAAAAATTCCTCCAACACAGCAAGGTACGTGCAGCTATTTCAGTGCGCAACAAAATGGATTTATTTTTATAAAATTCATTACCGAACCAAATTAAACGATTATAATTGGGTTTGGTTCCTAACTCAAAATACTAACTTCCAGAAGTGAAACCAACCAATTTGGATCTGTCGAAAAAAGGTTATGACGTCGGGAAGACAGACCAGAATCCGTCATCCCGCATCAGCTTTGACATTCGATTTTATAAATTCATAAAAACCATTCAAATCTCGTCCAAAAATTACGTATTATACCTTTCTGGAAACTAGACTCAAAGTAGAACATCATGGAATCAAGAATCGATCAAAAAAAATGGATTACCATCGCGTTACAGACCCTACAATAAACGTATACGAATCTGTCAGAAAACTGTTATCATCAAAACTCTACCTTAACGACCAATAAGAGCGTTAATATGATCAATTAAGGTGTAAAAGACATGGGGAATCATAAAACCAACCTTGAATTGTAGTTTTCATGGCTTAAACTTGGCTAGGCAGAAGAAAAACGAGCAGGGGGGTTTTGAGGTCCGATCGGCAGCTAGAAAGGGTTAGGGGTTACGGTTTATTTGTTTTATGATATAAATAAAATAGTTACATCCAAGTCCCTCCAAATTGAAGTGTAAAGCAAAATGGAAGGAAAAGTTAAGTTCTTTGACGTACCGGGATAACGTAAAGGCTTCCGAGAAACGTCGGATAAATCCCGAGAATTATACATACTCTACAAGCTTTAATTCTTGGAACCGGAATTAACGGGCGTTACATGATGATCTTACGACCTTTTATCACATTGTAAAGGAATATTAAAAATTTGTAAAATGGGTGTAATGTGTGACCTTGCTCGTGTAATGGTGGAAACGGGAAAGCACACCACTTTTCCTTTGGTTTATTGAATATCAAAACTAGAGTTGGTTTTACGTGTTGCAACCACATCCGTTAAAAGATGTTTTTCTAAAATGAAACTTATCAAGACGGATTTGTGCAACCGAATGGTGATGAGTATATTTGAACAATGCTTTAATTTATACGGTCGAAAGAGAAACGTTTGATAAAGTAAAAGAAGAAGATGTAATGTCTCGCTTTCAAGCTTTCAAAAATCAAACAGGAGAAATTTGCACCCTATGTGTTTAAATGTATTTATTATCGTGTTTCTATATATCAAGGGCGGCTATGAGGCAGGGCAGGGTGCCAACCGATCCCGGTCCGACACCCTGGTAGGCCTGAATTTTTATTTTGTAATTATATATTTATTGAAAAAAAACATGTATATTAATGTTTAAACTTTAAACCCAATTACTCAACTAATTTAAGGGTCAATTTTTTTCGCCTTCGGCCTAAAAAATGTTCACGATTCTCGAAGACGCCCCTGGTTTACATTGTGTGAAATACGGTAAAAAAAATGTTTTTGAACGTTACCCCTGAAATTGATGTCTAGATCCGCCACTGGTTGAAGTTCCCAAGCTTCGTATGATTCGCGACTGCTCCTGATGTGGCATTGGCAGCGTTGGTGCCATTGAAGAGGATGTCATGGTAGTATAGCATAAATCTCTTGCATGGTTTATTCGCGTCTAGTTCTTTCGAGTGAGCAATTACGGAAAAAGAGTGCATGATCAGGAGGGAAAAGAGAATCAAAACAATGTACTCATAAATTATACGAGCCATCTCTAGTTTTGATTTGTGTTCAATAAATTATGTTTCTTTGTCCGGGTATATATAGTTGCAAAATGCAAGCATGGCACTCTTTGGAAAACACCACACATATATTATAATAACATTTTCATATAAAAAGACAATTATAACATAAAGGGCATCTTAGACAACTATAAGATAGTAAGATGTGTACTCAGTAGCAGAATAAAAAACTATGAAATTTATATATAATATATATATATATATATATATATATATATATAGTTTATTCATACGTTCTTTGGTGTTACCACGAGTTTTTTTTGTTTAAATATACTTTATGCTATGATTTTAAACAAATCCAAAAAAACATAATAAAAAATATACACAACTCAACTGATATCCACTTTTCGCTGAGTGTTATGGAAGGCGTTTGCTAACCATTACGTTATTGTCACGTATGCATGTGAGGCATTCGGTAGTTACCGTGTAATAGTTAATTGAAAATACAATTATTATTTTATGTTCTTTTAAATATAAATAAATAGATTGATGAATGTGATTGGTTGGAGAAATATATTGCATCACCTCTCTGTCTCTCTCTCTCTCAGACACACACACCTGCCAATGCCCCGGTGCCTCCCCCCTTTGGCGCCCTCTTCCTTCTAAACATAATGATGTGTGCTGCCCTTGTGGTTGATGTGGAGTGAACTTTAATGCCCATAACACTCGGTTTTATAAGTTTCTCAATATAGTTAATAGGCGGTACACATTCTCACATATTCTCGTCTAGTTCTATCAAGTGATCAATTAGACTACATGCTATGGGCGCGGAACACCGCGGAGGGGCGCAATAGGAGGGCACGCGCACGGAAGGGGGGGCGCCTTTGGGACGACCGACGAGGAAGAGGGGAAAAGATGGGCCCTCTCTCTCTCACTCACACACACACACACACACATATATATGTGTATGTATATATATATTGGGGTGCCCAAGGGGCTTTAAACCATAGCGAGGCGGGCTTCGAGCCCAGTTTTCTACAGGGCGATGACGTGACACTGTGTCACATCCTGACTTAGGGCCTGATGTGTGTCTAATAACCCTATAATAATGACCCTCACAACTAAGCTTTAATAATAAAACGAAAATCCTAAAACCACACACAACCGACAAGTGTACCGATCGCAAGTAGTATAGACCTAGGAAGTCCGAGTATCGAACACGTGGACACGTAAGACGCTAACGATCACTAACCCTAGACAAGACCTACCTTAGAATAATATTTAATTGATTTTTGATTTCTTTTAACTTAACTGAACTAACTAGACTAACCGACAAAACTTACCAAAATGGAAAACTTAACGGGGAACTAACTGTGTTGACTTAGGATGGAGAAAAACGTCTACCTAGGTCTGAATCAAATTGTAGGCCTAACAAGCTAATGGATTGAATGACTTCAAGACACCGGTCCCTAAAGATGACACGACTAAGGATTGCTCGGGCTCACTGGATTACCTCTCGGTCTCACTCAACAAGCCTAAACTAATCAAAATCGCCTAAAACGACCTAACCGGGAAACAATTGCTAACGTGTTCTAATGAAGGATCACCTCTCGGTCTCACCAGCACTCGACCCTAATGACAATGAATACTACACAACCAAGGATAGAGGAACAATTCAACTTAAACTAAAATAGATCAACTAGTCGCTCAACCTGACAAGAAACGAACTCGCTCTCGCGCAATCCTTATTCTAGCATGCAAAGGCAATGAGACAACCCTAACTTCCTATCACCTCTCGGTTTCAAGGAAGGTGTCAAACCGTTGTACTTTAATCAAATAATCATGCAACAAAACCCTACGGTTGTTCCTACCTCAAACAAACCCTAAACACAAAGTCTAGAATCAAACAATGCACCGATCAATCAATACAAAACTAATCAATCAACACACGGGGTTTATGCAATGAATCACTAAAATTTCCAGCCACTAAACACAACCTATTTTATGTCTAAATCAAACAATCCATAAAACCTATCAAAACCTAACAAGAATCATCATTCATAGGTAGAACTAACAAGTTTAGCCAATAATCATCGTTGGACAGCCATGAACATTAAATAAAACCATTACTAAACTCATATTAATCATCTCAAAATTCATTCAACAATCAATAACACTCATAAACACTTCAATCTCTAACACAATTGCAAAACAAATTAACAATTGATCAAGAAAATAAAGTATGATGAACAATGTAAAAGATGGAAGGATATGGATGTTCCGGGCTGCTGTAAACTGCTGTAATCTGATGGTAAACGATCACTGAGGCTTGTTCTTGCTTGTTCTTCCTTCCCTAGCCGCCACAAGTCCAAACCCTAGCTCCACAAAAAATTTTTCTTTTTTTTTCTTCCTTGCTGATTCTGCCGATTGGAACTTAGGCCAGCAGCTTAGGGTTTTTTTATTTTTTTTATGTTATAATATAATATGGTCTTGGGCCTCCATGATGCATACGGGTCGGGCCTTGAGCTTTGTCTTGAACTTGTATGCGTAAAAGGCTCGTAGAATGCTCGAAAAGTCCCGGTTTTCTTCTTTCTTTCACCCAAAACCTACAAGGTTATTAAACTTACGTAAAACCTATCTAAAATGAATTAAAACATATAAAATATAATGTAAAATGTAGATAAAACGTGCGGAAAATACGAGTGTTTTACAACACATCAGGGCCTGGGTGCGACGTCCTGGGTTGGTATCCGGTTTTGAAAATATATCAAAGTTGCGGGTTATTAGCGGAAGTCTTTTCAGATAAAATATTATTTTATGGAAATCTCGGGAGTTAAATACCCGTTTGATAATTTAAATACATATCTTTTGAAAATATCATTATTTATAATATTCTGAATAAAATATCTGAGCCATCAGGTCACCTCTAATGACTATGTCTCCAATCTTCTATCATTCTTGCCTGTCAATTCTATTCTTTTCAGTTCCCTGAAATGTGGGGGAAAAATACGTTAGCACACAGCTGGTGAATGACGCTGACTCAATAATACCAGTGTGTAAACAATAACAATACCTTTGTGACAATACTCATTAGGCACCCAACTCAATTGGGTTACAATTACCTTAAGTACATGTACAATTAATCATATACACAATATCATTTCTCTGATCAGTCCCGTAGACCACCAGAGGCATGTTTGATGATATGCATGGCCTCGGGGAAATCCGAGTCACCATGTATGTATGGATCCAGACACATGTAAACTCTTTAATTTGAGTATGCCCGTTTCTCATTATTGTAACACAAAGTTTTAAGGATTCGTAAATCCTATGTAAACAGTTCAGACTCTAAAAGAGTTATAAAAGTTTGGGGCGTATTCACCTTTTATGATTGTAAATCAGTTTCTGACACTGATTCCTGTATATTGATCAGTTTCTGTTACCGACCCTTGTCTGTAAATCAGTTTCTGTTACTGATTCCTGTTTCTGTTTTCAGCTTTCAGATTGATTGATTGGCTGTTATCTCGGACCTATAGTACGAGAATAACATTTGTATAAATATCTAGATCTACGATCTAGCTTCAGACCCTGTAGTCTGTTTTGTATAGCTGTAACCTTGATAAATCATTTGTTTGTACAAAACATGTGGACCTTTAGTCCCTTTATTTTATTAATTATATGTCAGGTTTCTTGTTGGTACATGTTTGTCAGTAGTTCATAGTCTAGCATTTGTAATCGAGTCTGTAATGTAATTATATTTTGATTATGTTTAGTTTGTAACACGCGAAGTTGTCAACAAGTTCGCTATGGCGAACTTGTTGAATCAGCGAAGTTATTGACAACTTCGCCAATGGCGAAGTTGTCGTGTATATAAACTGTTTCAGCGAAACAGTTTGAAGTGGATCGTTTTAGGTTTCGTTTCAGTGTTTCACTAAGAGTGTTACGTGATATTCTCTGTAATAGTGACCTCGTGTCACGTGTTTGCTATCAATATAACGTGGTTGGTTTATTGCTCGTGTGTTCGACCTCTACACTCTCTACACTCGTATCTACCTGCGCAGGGATTCCGCACCTGCGTTGTTAGCGACATTCCGTGTACGATCCGTCCAGGAACCTACATTTCTTCTCCAGGAAGAAACATTTATACTAGGTTTCTTCTTCAAGAATAAACATTACTTTAACTATAACCAGTGTGAATGAATAATATCTTTCTTAATCATTAAGAAATACTATTTAACTATAAACTTTGCATGAAAAGTTATAATATGCTTATCAGTAATCAAGGTTCGGGCTATACCCCCGACTATGGTCTAAGCTATTATAATAATAATATAATAATATTTAAACAGAACCCCTACCTCACACGGGTATTTGGAGTTATATGCCTATGACTGATCGAGCGGCACTTCTACTCTATATCGCGTTCTACAGCTGAACCCTTCAGAACTTTGGCGTTTGGCACGTTCCACGAGGTCGGCACGCAAACCGAGGATTAGTGTGTGTGAAACGTGTGTTGAGGTGTGAGTTGGGATGTGCCGTGAGCCTCCCCTTTTATAGCCAAAATTGGGTACCATCGCGTAGCACGATGGCCCCGTAGCTCAGGGCATCGCGTAGCGCGACGCCGCAACGTTGAGATACTGCCACGTATTGACACGTGGCTGGACACATGGCACCGGTTGCTTAACGGGGTCATCGCGTAGCGCGATGCCCCTTATCCCTTGGTCATCGCGCAGCGCGGCGCCCCCTTTTTCTGATTTCTGGGGAAGAGTATCGCGTAGCGCGATGATGCTGTTCCTGGGCTCATTGCGTAGCGCGATGGGTCCTGGAATCATATTTTTCACTTTTGATCCTTCGTCTTTGATAACTTGCCACTTCTTGGTCATATTTCCATTTTCCAAAAATACTAAAGCGGCCCTTAAGCGGCTCGCGGCGATGCGAGCGTGCGAAGTGCAAAGTGCGCCATCAAAACGCCACATTACGCCCATCGCCCGAGTCCGAGTCCGTGCGCGTGCGAAAGAGAGTGGTTAGTCACATTAAAACATTTTTATGGAAACTTGCTTCCTTATAAAGAGCTTCCATTTCTTTGTTTGTTTCCATGTGGGATGAAAGTATCTTTTCCTTATTTATACCCATGTGGAATGATTCCACTTTTTTCCACTTTCGATGTGTGATGGAATTTTCTTATTTCCTTTACATAAGAATACTTAATGTTTCTCATTTCATTTTTCCATGACTTATCTTGAGGATACTTTTAATCCCTCAACTTTCAAAGTTGACAACTTTAACTTAAAATAAATATGGGTTTTTCCTAGATGTTACACACTGTGTAGCGGTTTTGATGCCTACCACCATAGAGAACAGCCTTATGGATAAGGAGTGCAGAGTTATGGACGAAAATATTGTATTCACAAGCTAACACATGAATGTCTTGGTATAATATAATAGGATAAAGTTAAAATATAAAGGATAACAAAAATGAGAAGGGTGAGAAGGATCTAATCTATTGATTTTAGATTTGAATGGTGGAGATTAATTTAACAAAAAAATTGATGGGAATGACATAAAGGTAATAACTCACTTTTGTTGATTTTCTCTTTCCATATGCAAGGCACATGTTAATTCCCCCATCATTTTAAAACGTCCATAACATTTTCATGCAACATTCTTTTTAAAAAAGATTTTCATCATAATAAAAAGTGTTTTTTTATCTTTAATATGAGTATCATCTTGTTATATAAAAATAAAAAAAAATAATAGGTTTTTTATTTTGTGTTATTATTGATTGTTCATTGTGTTTTTCCATTCATTGTGTAATAGATATTGGTCATTGTGTTATCAAATTGGTACTCATATTAAATATAAAAATTAAAGCAAACATTTTTGTTTGTCATTATGTCTTTGTGCTCATCATTTGCCTTTCTAATTATTATTGTGTTTAAGTCATTGTGTAATACGTTCATTGTCTTTTGTTCAGTATTGGCATGTGGCATTCACTTAATTTGAGAAAAAAATATTACGTTCATGTCATTATTTAATATGTAGTTTCCATTGTGTTTTACGTTTCAAGTCATTGTGTTATATGTGTTTACCATTGTATTGTACGTATCAGTTCATTGTGTTATATATATTTATCATTGTGTTTTACGTTTCAGGTTATTGTGTAATATGTATTCATCATTGTGTTTTATGTATTAGATAATTTGTTGTTATTTTATCATTATATTTACGTATTATTATTACACAACGGCGTTATTAACATTGAAAAAAAACACAATGATGATTTGAAGACACAATGACAAACATCAAGGCACAATGACAAACAAAAAGACACAATGACGTAATTTTTGTTTTAATTTTTATATAACAAAGTCATACTCATATTAAAGATAAAAAAACGTTCGTTATTATGGTGATTTTAATATATATATATACACACACACACACAAATATATATATATATATATACATACATACATATGTATATAGATAAAGGATCCAATACATTAATTCCTTATCGTACAATAGGTACGCGACTTCCTTTACCCTTGATTTTAAGAAACCCTAAATCACCTTCACTGCCCAACAATCTCCTATGTGTAAGCCGTCACCGGAAAAACGGTCTCCGCTCAATCCATCTTCCATCTCCACCGCTCGCCGACGCCATCAACACTCTTTGTCACCATCATCGCCGTCGACAACGAACTTATCGGAAAAACACAAAACTCGTCACAGGTTTGTTTAGTTGAATTGAAATTGATTGAAGCCAATTGATCGGTTAATCTTTGAAATTGATTCAATTAATCATCAATTTGAAGCTTCAATCGATCAATTTTGAGTTCTGAATGATGGGTTTTGACATTGAATGTTTAAGATTTGGCTTGAACGTATAAAGTTTTTGCCTGAATGATTAAGGTTTGAACGTTTTAGCTGAACGTTTAAGTTTTTGCTTGAACTTTTAAATGTTTGAAAGTTTTAGCTGAACGTTTAAGTTTTTGCTTGAACTTTTAAAGGTTTAAACGTTTTAGCTGAACGTATGTCGCGTACGTAATACATGTTAAGCGATTATTATACGTTAACATTCCCATATATATATATATATCATATGAAAAAGTTATAGACGTTTTAAAATGATAAAGAAATTAATATGTGATTTGCATGTGGAGAGATAAAATATGTACTATTACTTTTATACATTTAATCCTATAGTTCACACTTTACACATGCCAATTAATTATGAATTCTTACGCTCCTTATTTTTATTGATATCTATTGAATAACTCAACCATAATATAATATGCAGTGTTATATTCTATACATTTAATCCTATAGTTCACATTTGTGGTGAAAAACAAAGCCTACCGTTGGGGCTGCTTTGGTATGGATATTCCCTTACTAAATCCAAAACTCACCAACCGTTTTCATATGAATCCAAATTTCCATACTATTATTTCATATTAATATAATCACCACATACTTATTTTGAATTAAAAGTAACTTAATTCCAAACAATAATGAATCCGTATATATATGAAACAAACAAAATGCAGAAAAATAAGAACATTCGTTGTTTGGTTAAGCTGACTTATATTTATTGGTGACAACCAGGATATATTATTTTACTCTCTGCTCTCGTATTAAGAGAATTACATACAAGTGCTACCTTCAATCTTCCTCAGTTTTTTTTTTTCTAAAGGGCTAATGTCTTTGATCCTCATTAAACACAAAATATGTCTTCACTAACCAGGCCCAGGCCTCCACAATCCCAAAAGAGTGTTCATTTTATAACTAAGAATATGTTAATAAATGAGATAAACGCATAATACATTTGTATGTAATACTCTGAATTTAATAGATATGACAGTTACGTAGCCCTCATTAGTGGCCCCACCTCTTGGACCTTATCGATGCGATGCTCTGTTGGAACCACATAGTCTTGGGCTTTGCCCTCTAGGAGCCATACGAGGTTCCATGGTGCTCGAAATCACAATAGTCTTGATTGATCATGTACTTCAAACCTCTTAACTCGTATCAATGTTCAAACCTCTTAACTCGTATCAATATGTTGATTATGATGTCTTATTTGATCTTTAAGTAAATCATTATAATCCAAATAGTTTGATACATTAAAATCAACAGTCTTTAATTAAACCAAAATATTCAGGATGTTAAACTTGTATCCATTATTATCCAATACATATGCGACTTCTATCAAACTAGCTACTTGCACACACTCAAGTGATGACACTAAGCCTGCAATTTTATGTAGGTCACTGATGTTACATTGGAAACCAAATCTTTGTATAAGCATGTTAAGTGATTACGGATGCGATTGACCTTCTGGTCTAATGTCATGGCGTACTTAATGGTTAAAGCTTGGGATTTTTTTGGTCTCCATCAGGTTCGAAACCAGACTCAAGGGTGTTTTCCCCATGGTTGTGGCCTTGTGGGTTTCATCCCTGATGATGTTTGATGATGTTTCTAGGTGAGTCAGGCCTCGAGAGTCAAAATCAGTATGGATGGTTGGCATCTCATTTTAGAATGATTTACTCGGGTATTGGAGCTAGTTCCGAATATGGTTAAAAAAAAGTGATTTCGGATTCAAGATTATGATAGTATGTCATTGTAGCTGAGTCTAGAAAGTATATATATTAGATACAAAACAAAGAAATTAATATCTTAACTCCGTTACTACCAATGGGACGTGCAAAACAAAACCTGCTGTTGGGGTTGTGGTGATATGGATATTCCCTAACTGAATCCAAAACTCACCCTTTTAATAAGAATCCAAATTTCCAAATAATATTATTTTAGTCAATACGGAATTGTAATGCCCGTAAATTTCGTTAATCGGCTCGATCGTTTATAAATGTTGGTCAAAAAGCCGGGGTTTCATCTTTCTAATTTAGAGCCTTGTAATACGTTTTAAAAGTCCATTTGTCCATTCTTTTTCCCAAAACATCCCCTCTTACGACTTAAAGTATTATATTAGTATGTAGCACCCGACATTTTCGTTTATCGGCATGCACGTTATAGAGTTTGTATATTTATCGGGTTTGAACCGGCTTACTTCGGGGACCTCCTTGTCATACCCGTAAGTTGAATTAATTGACTTTCCACCCAAGTTGCTACACACTTCATACTGGAGGGACTAGAGTGTAATTTATTTTATATCATAATATTAAAAAAGAAAAACCCTAACCCTAACTCTATTCCCAGCAGCCGATCGGCCTCAAGACCCCCCCTGCTCGTTTTTCTTCTGCCCAGCCAAGTTTCAGCCGTGAAAACTTCAATTCAAGGTCGGTTTTATGATTCCCCATGTCTTTTACACCTTAATTGATCATATTAACGCGCTTATTGGTCGTTAAGGTTGAGTTTTGATGATAACAGTTTGCTGACAGATTCGTATACGTTTATTGTAGGGTCTGTAACGCGATGATAAGCCATTGTTTTTGATCGATTCTTGATTCCATGATGTTCTACTTTGAGTCTAGTTTCCAGAAAGGTATAATACGTAATTTTTGGACGAGATTTGAATGGTTTTTATGAATTTATAAAATCAAGTGTCAAAGCTGATGTGGGATGACGGATTCTGGTCTGTCTTCCCGACGTCATAACCTTTTTTCTACAGGTCCAAATTGGTTGGTTCCACTTCTGGAAGTTAGTATTTTTAGTTAGGAACCAAACCCAATTAGAATCGTTTAATTTGGTTCGGTAATGAATTTTATAAAAATAAAACCATTTTGTTGCGCACTGAAATAGCTGCACGTACCTTGCTGTGTTGGAGGAATTTTTATAATTTTTGTGTCTAATAGAAAAATATAATAAAAATATTTTTATAAACCCAAGACATTTATTAAAGTCTGGTAAAAATTTAATAATTTATTTCAAAGGTTATCATATGTAATTAAATGCATCTTCGCATGCTAAAATCTACACGTTTTACTCGTTATTAATCGATAAGTTCGTTTTAGGCTTAACCGGTGGATTTGGTTAGTTGAAAGGTTTTAGGGGCTGAGGTAAAGTAATTGGGTATGGGTTGGGCCTTGGGCCAAGTTGTTGGGCCTTGGGCCAAGTGTTGGGCCTTGGGCCAACGTATGGGGCCTTGGGCCAAAGTGTTGGGCTTGAACGGCCCATTAGGCAAGAGTGTTCTTACGGTCTAGTTTAGTAACACGTTATGAACTATTTACAGGCCCTTACTTGTGAGTGTGTGCACTTAGGGATTTCCTAGCTCGTTGCAGGTGTTCGATCGATTCCAGGTGAGTTCATTATGCCCTTTTTACTCTTTTTACGTTTTGGGCTAGCATACACACCGAAATCCAATTTTATATGTTTTTACTCATTACAACTATTTGAATGGTACTACATGGTCTCACTCGTGATGGTGCATTTTGAAAGTTATATTAGAATTATTTTATATGCTTTAGGATATTTTAGACTCGTTTATGGTCTTGTATCCTTTAAGGTTATGTACATTATTAATGGTCTAGACTCGAGGATGTTAGTAGACTTGGTAGTAATTGAATATGAGTAGACCTATTTACTTAGTTCCCGTATAGGATGATATATATATAGATATATATATGTATGTATATATGTATGGAGGTATGTATGTATGTATGTATGTATGTATGTATGTATGTATGTATATTTATGTATGTATGGGTATGTGTTACCTTATAGCCTACGGTTGTGTGATGATATTTAGTTCCTCGTGACTAAGAATGATGTGAGTAGGCTTATTGATGTGTGTGTGCATGGTGATTCACGGCCGGGTCAAATATATTACTCGGGTTGTACCCGTGGTGGAGAGGCCCGTGTGACGTGATCATCATTTTGGCGGGTCAAATATATTACTCGGGTTTTAAAATTCCGTGGTGAAGAGGCCCGTTGGATGTTGAGCCGCGATCGGGTCAAATATATTACTCGGGTTGTACCCGTGGTGGAGAGGCCCGTATCACGTGCTTGGATGTGTGAGCCGAGATCGGGTCAAATATATTACTCGGGTTGTACCCATGATGGAGAGGCCCGTATCTCGTGCTTGGATGTGTAAGCTGTGACCGAGTCAAATATATTACTCGGGTTTGACCCGTGGTGAAGAGTCTCGTGTCACATGCTTAGGTCTTACCGCGTCCGGGTCAAATATATTACTCGAGTCTTGACTCGTGGTGGAGAGGCCCGTGTACGTGTGTTCGACGATGAATGTATTATTTGGTGAATTATATTAATATTAGGCTTAGTATTGAATGCCTAGACTATCCATTATTTATGGATCGTATGTGGTGATATTGTTGGTTGGATGTTCGAATTAGATGTTTGTATGTGTGTATGTGAATGTGTATGTGTTGGTAAACTGTGACCGGGTCAAATATATTACTCGGGGAAGACCCGGGGTGAGGAGGCTCGTGTTACATGATTTTAATGGTTTTGTTAAACCGCGACCGAGTCAAATATATTACTTGGGGATGACCCGGGGTGAGGAGGCTCGTGTTGCGTGAATTGTTTTATTTAAACTGTAACCAAGTCAAATATATTACTTGGGGATGACCCGGGATGAGGAGGCTCGTGTTACATGATTTTAATAGTTTTGTTAAACCGCGGCTGGGTCAAATATATTACTCGGGGAAGACCCGGGGTGAGGAGTCCCGTGCTGCGCGAAAAAGATGTTTAATGTTTTATTTACTTATGATTTGGTTAAGAAAAGCTATTTATGATTTTATGGACTCATGATTTTCCCCTACATTCCATACTCATGGAATTTAAATTTTTAATGAATGTCGTTTATGAAAACTTGAACTCACTTAGCTCAAGCTGACTTTGTGTGTATGTTAGATTGACTTTCAGGTTAAGAAATGGATGCTACCGCTTGGATGTGCTGGAGACTACTCGGAAGGTTGAAGGCATTTCTGGTCGAGGAATTCAAATAAAACAAATATTTTATTTACATTTGATTTTGGACACCTGTACCCATGTTTGGGATTTTTAAATACTTACACTTTTTCCAATGTTATTTACTCTGAACTGCTTTTAAATACAAAGAATTGTTTGGTTTTTAAAGTTTTGTGAAATTGTGGATGTGATTACCAACTGTAGGATTCCCGAGATTCGGGGTCTTACAGGAATAAAGCCTTTAAATAGACTTGAGATACAACAAAACTAAAAGGATAAAATTAGCAAACTTCATTTATTTTAAGCTAATTGTCTGGTCAGAGTGGAGCAACGGAGCTTTCCAAATTTAAGGAGCGGGACATAGCCTAAATAAAAGAAAGTTTTTCTTAAAAAATAATAAATTAACTTCCCACAAGAATAAAGAACCGGAAGCTGCTTGAACCAACATTCCCCTCACACAACGGCTACTGTTAGGGCACTGATTTTCAGTATCCTCAGCAAATATTATATTCAGGACGAATCCAGGATGCGGTATCCTCAAAGGTAACTGGTATCCTAATTACATTATATAACTAACACGAAATTTGCTACTTTCCATATTACCAGGTCAAAGACCGTTGCTTGATCACCCGAAGACTCGCACTTTCAGTTGATAGATCGTGGCATAAAAGGAAACGTGTTGATTGAGAGATTAACGGCTAATTAGATTTAGTCTAATAGTTTCCTAAATTATAGGCATTAGTTGTTAGACTTTGTTTATTATAAATAGAGCTCTAAACAAATGATCAAACACACACTCGAGCACTCGAGAACTTACTAGTACTCGCATTTTTTGTAATCACGATCAAGTTTGAGCTCCACAATTGTAATCACCTTTATTATTAATAAACCGGTGGTGATAGTTTTCACCGCCCGGGGTTTTTTGCTTGTTATCCTAAGGATAACGGGTTTTTTCCCCGCAACAACTCCTTGTGGTCAAGTACTTTTACGTTCATTTCATACAAGCACCTAGTCCCGATTACTAATTTGGTTATGAAATCATTATTGTTAATTTTTGACCAAAACAATTTGGCGCCCACTGTGGGGTTAACGGTTCTTTAATCCATTAAATCTGTTTATTTCATTCACCTTCATTCTCTTTACAATGGCCTCACAACCAAAAACCAGTTCAGTCTTTGCTTCGGTGGTCACTACTGCTTCAAGTGTCAACCCAGGACCTCCACCACTGCCGAAGAAAAATACTCAGCCCAGAGGAGAACTTCCACCATTCACGGGATCCTCTACATGGGTAGACCCGGTTATTTCTAACAATGATATTTTTGCTTTGATAAAATAGGTCAAAATACACATAGAGCAGCAAGAGAAGACCAACTCAAGGCTATTCAAGGATATTGAAGGAATCAAAAAGAAACCAGGGCAGGAGGCCACTCCAATCATGCCCAGGGTCCTTGATTTTGATTCTCCAGGATCATCTATCCTTCAGAATCCCGGATCCTTGTGGACACAATCAGCAAGGATTCCATCGCAGCAGCAATCAGGATATTGGGGAGCTTTTCCTTTGGTATCCATGGAGTTACCCGAACCAACGAGGCCAGGGTCCATCAACATGCAGCCTCGCTCTACCGTGCCTACCGGCATATTCTCATCAGGATCCCCTATGATGCCTTCAGAAGTGCATGTTGGAGATGAGATCCCTATGCAGGCACCGCCTTATCCTGGGGATACCATCAATGGAGGAATTAACCACCCAAGCTCAGGATACTAGAGACCTAACGAAGATCCTGGTAACAGTTTACTTAATTCTAATTTATACACTAAACGTGGAACTGTGCAAGACAAGGGGATATCCCCTGATATAGCCGGGGAATTGCAGAAGATGAAAGATATGATTTCCAGTATTCCCGGGATAATCCGTCCCATAGCTGAAGTTCCGGCAGGCAGTCACAAACTTTCCAGGTTCACTTGGCCCATATGCGACGTGGAGATCCCCAGGAAATTCCAGACGCCCAACATGAAACTTTATGACGGCACTACGGATCCTGAGGAGCATGTAGCTCAATACAGAGAAAGGATGAAGGTTAACCCTATCCTCGCAGAAATCAAAGAAGCCTGTCTATGTAAAGGGTTTGGTTCAAAACTAACAGGGCCGACCCTCAAATGGTTATTAAGTATGCCTTCCACTACTATCACTTCATTTGCTCATTTAATTAACTTGTTTAATAATTAATTCTCTTGTAGTAGATCTTTTGAGAAAATGACAGGTGATTTATATAGAATTGTTCAGCATAACAATGAATCCCTAAGGGATTACATAATTAGATTTAGCAGGAAAGCTTTGAAAATCCCCAACCTTGACATGGCAGCTGCTGTTGTAGCCTTCAAGATGGGACTTATGAAGGATTCTCCTTTCTACGATGACCTCGTCATGACTCCATGCAGGAATCTAGATGAAGTCAGAAATAGGGCGTTAAGATACATTCGGCTGGAAGATGATAAGAAGGCTCATGGAGGTTTGGTTATCCCAAAGTACGAGTCTACCAACAGGAAATCTGACTCTCCCCAGAAGTTCTTTAGGCTAAAGCCTTATTCCAAGCAGGATAATCCCAAGATCAACGCTGTGGAAGAAGGCGAAGATGACGAAGAATATCCTAAAATATCCGAATATTGCTTTAACCTTGATATTGGTGGTTGTAAGGCCCCGGACCCCGGGAACCCCACAGTTGTAATCATTCAAAACACTCGTAAAAATAATTAACTTAAAAACAATTCTTTTCATTAAAATAAGCATCACAGAGTATAATTCGGCGGAAAACGTAACTAATAAAAAGTTCCCAAAACCCGGGAACTTTGCCCAAAACCAACATAATTATCTTTAATAAAAATTTTTAAAAATAAATGTTTAATAATAAAATCTTCAAATCCCGTATGCCCTTCACCGTCCAAGTAACTTCGTGCACGTCCAAGCGATAAGGGCATCCTCTTCCTAACCTGAAACTCACACTAACATGCACACAAAGTCAGCTTACGCCGAGTGAGTTCAAGTTTTAAATAAGTAACAAAAGTCTTAATAATCATTCCAACGGTTTTAAAACTGTAAACGGAATTACATCGGTTAGGTCATCACATTCAATAAATAATCATCCTTACGTATGAACATCTCTATACGTACATTCCTATAAATACACACACACACACACACACACATATATATATAACATTCAATAATAACATTCAGGGCCGAGAAAACGTACAACCCAAACACGTAACATTCAGCGCATGCAAACACAAAGTAGGCATACGCAACATTCAGTAGTCGAGACGACTACAACATTCGCCAAATATTGGCCATTCTAATATATATATATGCTAGCCCAAAAGTAAAAAAGAGTAAAAAGGGCATCCTGAAATCAACCGAACACCTGCAACGGGCTATGAAGTCCCTAAGTGCACACTCACAAGTAAGGGCCTGTAAATTGTACACAACGCGTCACTAAACTAGACCGTAAGAACACACTTGCCTAGTGGGCTGTTCAAGCCCAACACTTTGGCTCGAGGCCCAACAACTTGGCCCAAGGCCCAAACCATACCCAATTACTTTACCTCAGCCCCTAAAACCTTTCAATTAACCAAATCCACCCTACGATTATGGTCGGGGTTAACCATGATGCATAACTCACCCGTCGGTAATCAAATCGAGTCGAATGCGCGCGTAATAAATCTTAAAACCAATTGTCAAAAAAATCAGCCCCAAATGGACCAAATTTCCATCTTAACCTTTTCATACATCATAATTATGTCACCCGATTTGATAGGGTTGACGGTTCCTTTTTACAACTCTTAATTTAACATTTAAACGAAAATTGGCGCACCGGCGACTCGATTGACCAATCACCAACCAAAACAGCCCCGAGTATCAAAAAAATAATTTTCCCACAGCCTTTAGACTCCCCTAGGGCCATGCAAACTGATTCGGTTGGTCATCCAATCGATTAACGTATCAAACTCAACAATTGACAATTCTACACCCGATAAACCCTAGTTTTCAAACTAAAATCGATTGATCGACCTAAACACCTCCAATGGCCACGAAATTTTAATATAATGTAAATGCCATACCTAGGAATCTTTCTACATCAGAAACTCTAATTTTAATCCACGGGAAGTGGATCAATTGCACTTTGGCCGAAATCTGTCCAACGAAAAGTATCGGCAAAATTAAGCATCAAAACGATTAGGGGTGTACGAAAAGAGTGTTGGTGATTGTAGTACATACCTTGAACTACTTCTAGGAGCTTGGAATTGATCAAAAGTAGAAGCAAAGAAGGGAGGGGGGCTGGTCTACTTGCGCCAATCGGACAGCAACAACTAGGGGGGTTTAGGGTTTTTGATTAATGTTATATTATAAAATATTTTCATTCTAGCCCCTGGAATTGAATAATAATGCACTTGGAAGAAATGTTAAGCGATTTAGACGTACCGGGATGACGTAAAGGCCTCCGAGAAACGTCGAATAAATCCCGAGAATTATATACACTCTACAAGCTTTAATTCTTGGAACCGGAATTAACGGGCGTTACAAGTCCACCCCCCTTACAATGGGATTTGTCCCCGAATCCCGATGCGACATGAACAACTACGGATAGTGCTTCATCATCTCATCTTCGGACTTCCAAGTAGCCTCGGAACCATTACGGTGTCTCCACTGCACCTTCACCTGCCTAACCACCTTATTCCTCAGACGCCTCTCCTGACGGTCAAGAATAGCAATCGGTTGCTCAACGTAGTTCAGCTTACTGTCGAGCTCAATATCATCAAGAGGCACATGGGCCTCCTCATCCGCTAAGCATTTCCTCAAATGGGACACATGGAAGGTAGGATGAATCCCCGCGAGCGTATCAGGCAATTCCAGCCTATACGCTACCTCACCAACACGGGACAATATACGAAACGGACTAATGAACCTCGGACTAAACTTCCCCCTCTTATGAAAACGAATAATGCCCTTCCAAGGAGAAACCTTCAACATAACCCGGTCCCCAGCCTCAAACACGATAAGCCTTCGCCTTTTATCCGCATAAGCCTTAATCTTATCTAGTTTCTCAGTCGTAGCCTCAACCACCTCCAAACTACCCAACTGTTTCTGACTAATGGAACCCCAGCAGACTGGAGTCCTACACCTCCTACCATACAACATCTCAAACGGTGGCATCCCAATCGTGGCGTGATAACTATTATTATATGAGAACTCTACCAACGGTAAGTGACGATCCCAACTACCACCAAATTGATTACACATGCCCGCAACATATCCTTAAGAGTCTGAATGGTCCTCTCGGACTGATCATTCGTCTGCGGGTGATAGGCAGTACTGATAAGGAGTTTGGTACCCATCTCCTCGTGAAACTTTTTCCAAAACCTGGAGGTAAAACGCGTATCCCTATCCGAAACAATGGATACTGGCACCCCGTGCCTAGAAACGATCTCACGAATAAACACATCGGCCAACTGCTCGAAATTAAAAGTCTCTCGGATCGGTAAGAAATGAGCGCTCTTGGTCAATCTATCAACAACTACCCAAATGGTGTCATAACTACCCTTAGGAGTAGGAGGCAATTTAGTCACAAAATCCATAGTAAGATGCTCCCATTTCCATTCAGGTATTTCCAACAGCTGAAGTTTCCCGAACGGCTTCTGATGCTCGGCCTTAACTTGTAGACACGTCAAACACTCACTCACGTACTGAGCCACCTCAAAATTCATCGCAGGCCTCCAATAATTTTTCTTCAAGTCTTGGTACATCTTGGTCGCGCCCGGGTGAATAGAATAGTGCGACTTGTGTGCCTCATCCAAAATTTTATCTCTGAATCCCCCATACTTTGGTACCCATAAACGACCATCCTTATACTTCACCCCATCACCGACGTCTTCCAACAATTTCTCCTGACGCCAAACACGTTCTGACACAATCCATTCCACCTGCAAAGCCTCGTTTTGAACGCTGGCTATTTGCTTCAAAATATCGGGTTTAAGGATGAGCTGGAAAGATTTTACACGAATTGGCTTCGGTCTCTCCTTCCGGCTCAACGCGTCAGGCACCACGTTAGCCTTACCTGGGTGGTACATAATCTCCAAATCATAATCCTTAATCAACTCCACCCATCGACGCTGGTGCATATTCAGTTCCTTTTTGTTCAAAGAAATACTTTAAACTTTTATGATCGGCATAGATAACGCAGGGAACACCGTACAAATAATGCCGCCACAACCTTAAGCGCAAACACAACGGCAGCAAGCTCCAAATCGTGAGTAGGATAATTCACCTCGTGAGGCTTTAATTGCCGCGAGGCATACGCGATGACTCGACCTCGCTGCATCAGAACACACCCAAGCCCTTGGTAAGAGGCATCAAAATAAACCACCAGATCGTCAGTGCCATCAGGCAAAGCTAAAATCGGGGCATGTGTCAATCGGTTCTTCAACTCGAGAAAATCCTCCTCCTGCTCAAAACCCCAAACGAACTTAACACTCTTCTCAGTCAACCTGGTCAGCGAAGAAGCAATTTTTGAAAAATCGTGAATAAAGCTGCGGTAATACCCCGCCAAACCCAGAAAGCTATGGATTTCAGATGGAGACTTTGGAGACTCCCATTCATTCACGGCTTCCACCTTTGCAGGGTCAACCAGAATACCACTCGGGTTAATAACATGACCCAAGAAGTGAACCTCACGTAACCAGAAGGAACACTTAGAAAATTTCACATACAGTTTGTTCTTCCGCAGAGCCTCCAACACTTCCACGAGATGACCGGCGTGATCGGATTCACTTTTAGAGTACACAAGAATGTCGTCGATGAACAAAATAACCGAACGATCGAGCATCGGTCTACACACCCGGTTCATAAGATCTATGAATGCAGCCGGTGCGTTGGTCAAACCGAAAGACATCACAAGAAATTCATAATGCCCATAACGAGTGCGGAAGGCGGTCGTAGGAATATCTTCCTCCCGGATCTTCAACTGATGATACCCGGACCTAAGGTCGATCTTCGAGAACCAACTAGCTCCTTGGAGCTGATCAAATAAATCGTTGCTCTTTGGAAGAGGGTACCGATTCTTAACAGTGAGCTTATTCAACTCACGGTAGTCAATGCACATTCTCATCCTACCGTCCTTCTTCTTAACGAACAAGACCGGGGCACCCCAAGGCAAGATGCTCGGTCGAATGAAGCCCTTATCAAGCAAGTCTTCCAACTGAGCCATAAGTTCCTTCATTTCATTCGGTACTAGGCGGTAAGGAGCTCGGGCAACGGGTTTGGCGCCCGGTACAAGGTCTATCTGGAACTCGACCTCGCGATCCGGCGGCACATCTGACAAATCATCTGGAAATACATCCGAAAAATCCCGAACAATAGGAACATCACTGACGGTAGCCACCTCGGTATTTACGTTTATAGCATACGCCAGATACGCCCCGCACCCCCGCTGCATCAACTTTCCCGCCTTAAGCATGGATATAATATGTGGCGTCGCAACATTCCGATTACCGAAGACAGTGATTTGGGTCCCATCCGAAGCCCTCAAACGAACAAGTTTCTGACCACAAATGATTTGAGCATCAACACTCGCGAGCCAATCCATCCCGAGCACCACATCGAAACAGCCAAGCGGCATCAAATACAACCGCACCGGAAATCTATACCTAGACAACTCGATGGAACAACCCTGAATAGCCCTGGAGACGGACACGGATTTTCCTACGGTGACCTCAACCTCAAACACATCGGCTACGCGCTCGGGTGATTTATTAAACGAGGAACAGAAACCGGTAGATACAAAACTTCTACGAGCGCCTGAATCAAATAAAACTGACGCCTGTAATTCATCAAGTAGAAAAGTACCTGGGACGATATTATACTTCTGCTTAGCTACACGGTAAACACATACGATTTCAAAGGAACAAGAAATTATAACGGTGGAATGAAAGCTAAATAAGGAAAAGTACCTGAAACGACATCCGCATCCTCTTTTGCTTCCTTCTTGGAGATGTTGAAGGCCCTTGCCCTGGCCTTCGGCTTCTCTTCCATCTTCCCTCTTGAGGAAGTCCCCTGACCGGACCCCCCACCTTACTGGTAGGACAGTTTGATGACAAGTGACCGGAACCCCTACAGCGGAAACAAGTCAGAGTCGGACACTCGAAATGGGGGTGCCCAACCTTATCGCAACTAAAACAGGTGCCGGACCCACTCTTACACTCCCCCCTTGTGTAGTTTGCCGCACTTCTTGCAATTACTGAATGCCGCATCCCTCCTAAACTCAGAAGTCTCAGTCTTCACCCTTTTCCCAGACGAACTAAAATTGTCTCCCCCGGGTTGCTTACCATACGAATTAGTGTTCCAAGTCTTCCTAGTCTCGGTCAGCGGTAACTTCTCCCTCTGATCATACAATGTACCTGCCAAGGTAACCACCGAGTGAAAGGAGTTCATGTCGGTGGTCACCACACCCCTACGAATATCCACCGGAAGGCCCTTCACATACTTCTTAATCCTTTTTGCCTCAGGGGTAACCAGATCGGGACATAAGCGAGCCATCTTGTTGAACTTTGTGGTGTATTCCCGATGTGTCATACTGCCCGCCTCCAAGGTCAAGAATTCCTGTTCAATTTTATCCAATTCATGCGGAGGACAGAACTGATCGAGAACTAACTTCTTCAATCCATCCCATGTAATCCTCCTAATCGATCGATCACCCATAGCCTGCACCGGATTATCCCACCAACATAATGCCTCGGAACGAAACGAGGCGGTAGCATAAGTGACCATGTCATCTCCCTTACACTTACTAACCCTCAGAATGGCCTCCATCTCTCTCACCCACTGATGAGCTGCCAAAGCATCCTTAGTGCAGCTACTTGCGGTGGGTGACGAGTGACTCGTAGGGAAGCCGTTAAGCAAGTTAAAAGATATAAATGCATTGGCTTAACCAACTTAATTTCATGGAATTAGTTGACTATTGTTACTCATATGTTTGCAGGTAGGAGGAGGTAGAGGATGAAATTACAAGAACGTGGGCGAAAACGGCGAAGAAAACGGAGTTGAAACGAGAAAGATATGAAGAAAACAAGAAATTGAGGAAGAGCTCCACCGTGGTCCACGGTGTTGACCGTGGGCCACGGTCAAACAGGCACCAAAAGCAACAGAAAGCACCGTACTGTGGCATTCCGAGCACCGTAACTGGACCGCGGCCCACGGTCCGACACGTAACTGCTGAGTTTGGGCCACTTTTTAGGCCGTTTTTGGGTGTCTTTTCACATACCTTTTCACTTGGGATGGCTTGGAGGCGATTTTTGAAGACAAGAATCATATTTTGGGTGTTTGTACTCCTTTGTTTATGTTTGGGATTGCTAATAACAAGATACTTGATGCAAGAATGATCTCTCGAGCCATGAGTGGCTAGTTCTAAGGTATTCCTCTTGGGATGTAAGGTTATTTACAATACACTTATGTTAGTTGTTCTTGAACTTGGATTGATTATCTAAATGTTTATGTTAGTATAATCATGATGTTTGTGTGATTGTTTGTAGCTTGTCCATATTGTTTATTCCTTGTTTTGAACCATGCGTTCTTGGTGCCGTTAACAATCGAGATTTAGTGGAAGGAATTAGGGATAATCGTATTGATTGATTGTTAAGTAACAACCTCGCATTCTAGGAATCCGAGTACTTAGTTCTTGATTAATCACAAACAATTGCATGTACACAAAACCGAGATATTATGGTTTATCCATTGAATGTTAACAAGAGTGTTGAGTAATAACCCGAACCCCGAGAGGAATGCTTGTTTAATTAATCGTTTAGTTTAATTTAGTTTATAAAATCAAATCAAAACCAACTTGGAATTTACTTTTTCGTCATTTACATTTATATTAGTTAATCGTTGAGCTACTTATTAACACACTTTCCACAAACTCCTCGTGTTCGATACCCACTTACCACTATCTA
This sequence comes from Bidens hawaiensis, assembly GCF_021521415.1. NCBI lineage: Eukaryota > Viridiplantae > Streptophyta > Magnoliopsida > Asterales > Asteraceae > Bidens > Bidens hawaiensis. Next base: position 348,731 of record NW_027492332.1, read on the forward strand.
TTTGGTTTAAGTTTGCGTGAGCCTTCGACTTCACGTCAAATTTTGGCGCCGTTGACGGGGAGTAGTGCGCAACGTGTGTTACTTTTGTAGTTTTTATTTAATTGTTATTGTCAAATTTACGCGGGTTGTGTTAGTGTGCAGGTATCTACAGGTATATGCATACGCGAAACTCTCGGTCTTCATCACCGTTAGTTTTTGATCTGGAAATCGAAAGATCTGCTCGTCAGAATCGGATTCTTCAAAGGGAGAATAAGATTACCAGGACACCAAGCACACACAGTCAAACAACTGACACCACAAACATGGCTTCGGGTCAATCCGTACCACATATACCACCACCCATCAACCCAGAAAATCTTCCTTCCAATGAAACCGTTACCACTCCAAATCCTACTAGTGAGCCCACTTCGACTGTGTTTAGCTTTCAACCACCATCTAACCTTCCACCATTGACTAATTTCATGCCCACTCAAGGACAATCATCGAACTCACAACAACAATCACCTTTCCAATCTCAACAAAACCCGTCTTATAATCAACCGTACACATTACCACAAGACCCACCCATCATTCATACTTCACCGGGTCTTAGGTCGGGCTCGCATTCATTTGGCGGGCCACGTTTTGGTGATAATAGCTAAGGGTACGAAGAGTATGAAGAGGGGTATTCAAGTGGGGACGACGGAAATCAAATAAGGGTGCAAGGTCAATTTGGGTATGTTGCGCAACAACAAGTGCAAAAATGGGGTGTACCACATGTAAATCAAGCATCATTGCAACAACCACAACCATTGCAACAAGTTCCTCCACAACCTCATTATCAACAACATCAACAACCAATACCTCAACCTCAATTCCAACAATACCCACCGCCGAGGCCCGTGTATAGGCAAATGGGTCAACCGAGAGTACCAATGGGGGTACTGAGAAGGCATGTGAGAGAGATGGCGAGGGGAATCGAAGCTCACTTTCGACCGATCATTACAAATAACCCATCTCCGGTGGTCATTCCTCAACATCAAAATGGAAGAACATTTGAGGTTAGAACCAACGCACTCCAAAGTTTACCAAAGTACAAGGGTTTAGCAACCGAATAACCCTATTTCCACTTGGAGGCGTATGACTCAATTTGCAACACGATCGGGGGTCAAGGTTTTTCACCAGATGAGGTCAAGTTGGTTTTATTCCAATTTTCGTTAGAAGAAAAGGCAAAAAGATGGTTTTACACCTTGCCTTCCGCATCAATCTATACTTGGGCCGAGATGCAACAAAGGTTCTTGGAAGAGTTTTACACGGCCCAAAAGACAAATGATGCAAGACGAAGTTTGAGAAGCTTCCAACAACAATCGGGCGAGATGTTTCATGAAGCCTTTGAGCGATTCAACATGATGATCAAGAATTGCCCTCACCACGGTATTGCTCTTTGGGAATTGTTGAACGCTTTTCATGAGGGGTTGAGTACGGGAGATGAACGGGACTTAATGTCAATCACAAATGGTACATTTGGTACAAATTATGAACAAGATGATTGGGCATTCTTGGAACAAATGTCGGTTACATCGAAAAAAAAAGGCTTAAACTGCAAGAAGAGCAAGACCGGCCACCATAAGGCCACAAGTGCATGCGGTTAATAATGAAGAACCTCAAGTCTCCAATCAAGTGTATGGTGTATGCACGAGTTGTAACACATTGGGACATGCAAGTGATTTTTGTCCGGGTGTGGAAGGGCAAGTTGAAGAGGTAAATACAATTCAAGGTCAAGGAGGTGGTCGGAGCTACAACATGAATTCAAACACGTACCACACCGGGTTGAGAAATCATCCCAATTTTCGATATGGTAACCCATCGACTCAACTCAACCCTAACTTTCAAGGGACTTCCCAAACCCATTTTGTTCCTCGTCAACAATATTTTAATGAAGGGAATGCTCAAAGTGGGAACAACCAAGGAAGTCAAAGTCAATTTCAACAAACGGGAAGTGGTCAAAGCGGGTCTTCGGGTCAAAGTTCCTCAAGTGGGAATGAAGTGATGGACATGTTGAAGTTGATGCGACAAGACATGCAGAAAAGGAATCAACTTGATGAAGCCCGAATGCAAAAGGATGAAATCCGTGACAAAGCCATTCAATCGTTGACCACTCAAATGGGTCAACTTGCAACCGATGTTGAGAATTTGAAGAAAAACAGCTCGAGCTTAAAGAAGGGGAACAACGTGCATATCAATGCGGTAAGTGTTTTACCTAATTTTGGAATTTCTAGTGTTCAAGTTGATCCAAAACCACAGTTTGTTGAGGGGGTGGTGGAAGATATTAGTGATGAGATTGAAAATGTGGTTAATAATGAAACAATTTTTCAAAATAAATCTGAATTACAACCGAATGAAATATCTTTTTGTGAAAATTGTTCTTGTGATAAATGTTTAAACGAAAAATTAACCAAAATAAGGGATGAGAGGGTTGATAATAATATTATCCCGAGTAAACTTAAAGACGCAGGAGTGCCCCTTTTATCAATCCAGATTGGTGAATTTAAAACTGATCGGGCATTGCTAGATCTTGGAGCTTGTGTTAGTATGATGTGTTGTAAAACACTCGTATTTTGCGCACGTTTTATCTACGTATTATATTATATTTTATATGTTTTAACTCGTTTTAGATAGGTTTTACGTATATTTATAAATCTTGTAGGTTTTGGGTAAAAGAAAGAAGAAAAACCGAGCTTTTCGAGCATTCTACGAGCCTTTTACGCATACAAGTTCAAGACAAAGCTCAAGGCCTGACCCGTATGCATCATGGAGGCCCAAGACCATATTATATTATATTATATAAAAAACTAAAAAAACCCTAGGCTATTGTATACTGCTGCGATCGGACCAGGCAGCAAGGAGGGAAGAAGGAAAAAAGTTTTTCCGGCTTAGGTTTTGATCGTGTGACGGCTAGGGAAGGAAGAAGACACAAGAATCAAGCCTCGGGATCATTCACCATCAGTTTTTACAGCCAAGGAGCAGCCCGGAAACATCCATATCCTTACATCTTTTTCATTGTTCATATACTTTGATTTACTTGTTCAATTGATTAGTAGTTTTGCAATTACTTGAGAGATTGACTTGTTATTGATTAGTATTGATTATTGAATGTTTGAATTTATGTTTGGTATGAGTTTATTAATGGTTTTATTAAATGTTCATGGCTGTCCAATTAATAAGCTAGGCTGATCTTGTTAGTTCTACCTATGAATGATGATTATTGTTAGTGTTTGATAGGTTTTATGGATTGTTTGATTAATAGACTTGAATTGTTATTGTAAAGTTTGATTTAGACATGAAATAGGTTGTGTTTAAGGGCTGGAAATTTTGGTGATTTATTGCATAAACCCCGTGTGTTGATTGATTAGTTTTGTATTGCTTGATCGGTGCATTGTTTGATTCTAGACTTTGTGTTTAGGGTTTGTTTGCGGTAGGTACCACCGTAGGGTTTTTTTTCGTGATTATTTGGATTAAGTACAGCGTTTAGACACCTTCTTTGAGACCGAGAGGTGATAGGAAGTTAGGGTTGTCTCATTACCTTTGCATGCTAGAATAAGGATTGCGCAAGAGCGAGTTCGTTTCTTGTCAGGTTTAGGTGTTTTGAGCGACTAGTTGATCTATTTTGGTTTAAGTTGAATTGTTCCTCTATCCTTGGTTGTGTAGTATTCATTGCCATTAGGTTCGACTGTTGGTGAGACCGAGAGGTGATCCTTCATTAGAACACGTTAGCAATTGTTTCACGGTTTGGTCGTTTTAGGCGATTTTGATTAGTTCAGGCTTGTTGAGTGAGACCGAGAGGTGATCTAGTGAGCCTGAGCGATCCTTAGTCGTGTCATCTGTAGGGACCGGTGTCTTGAAGTCATTCAATCCATTAGCTTGTTAGGCCTACAATTTGATTCAGACCTAGGTAGACGTTTTTCTCCATTGTAAGTTAACACAGTTAGTTCCCCGTTAAGTTTTCTATTTTTGGTAAGTTTTGTTAGTTAGTCCAGTTAGTTCAGTTAAGTTAAAAGAAATCAAAAAATCAATATAATACTATTCTAAGGTAGGTATGGTTTAGGGTTAGTGATCGTTAGCGTCTTACGTGCCCACGTGTTCGATACTCGGACTTCCTAGGTCTATACTGCTTGTGATCGGTACACTTGCCGGTTGTGTGTGGTTTTAGGATTTTCGTTTTAATATTAAAGCTTAGTTGTGAGGGTCATTATTATAGGGTTATTAGACACACATCAAGTTTTTGGCGCCGTTGCCGGGGACATGGTTCTAGGCGTTTTGAGAGCAATCCGAGTTAGGACTTATCTTTTGTGCTACTTGTAATTATTTTTGTTTTATTTTGCTTATTGGTTAGAATAGTTTAGATAATCTTATTTCTAATTATAGTATTTATGCGACAGGCTCGATCTCGTGGACCACCCGACACTGAAGCATTTCTCGAGCCAGAGAGAGTTTCGTGAGAGGCATCGTCCTGTTTCACCCTCGTCCACTTCTTCGTCCGTTAACCCCGATGATAGGGATAGGATCATGGGCGACATTCCACCACCAAGGAGGACAGTTGCGGACCGGGCCCGACCAACCAATGCTGGCGCGAGATCCAGCATTGCACCACCCGCCATTGGAGTTGCGACGAACTGGCAGATCCCGTCAAACATTCTAAATACCATTGCTCATTCTGCTTAGTTTCACGGGTTGCTTCATGAGAACCCACACTCTCATCTCACTCGCATCGTGCGTATTTGCGACACTTTCCATCTTGCGGGCGTTTCCGAAGATGCCGTTAAGCTCCGCGTCTTTCCGTTTTCACTCGCTGATCAAGCGAGTCTGTGCCTTGAGTCCCTCCCGCAGCTCTATAGCTACTTGGGCTGCCATGCAGACCCAATTTTTTGAAAAATACGATCCTCCGGCTAAGGCCGCTCGTTTGCGTAACCATATACATTCTTTTCAAATGGAGGACACAGTGAGTTTTTACGAGACCTGAGAGCGGTTCAAGAATTTATTAGCGTTGTGCCCCAACCACGGCTTGCAAGATTGGGCGGTCGTCGAAAAGTTCTACAATGGAGTGACGTACGCGACGCAGAGTATGCTCGACACGGCGGCGGGAGGAAATCTGTTAACGACTAAGGACCCTGATGAGTGTATCGCCTTATTCAATGGGCTGGCTATGAGTGGATACCAGAGACCGCCCGCCAGAGGAGGTAAGACCGTTGATTCCATCTCACGAGGCATGCATTCGGTGGACACGACCACCGCACTGACGGCACAGGTCGAGGCGTTGGCGAAGATGGCGAAGGATATGCAGACGAAGAGCAAGCTGTGTGAGATCTGCAGAGGTGGGCATGATACCGTTCAATGCCCAGTCAATTCCCAGGAGGAGGTCGTAGACTTCATAGGAAATCCAAACCGAAATCCAAATTCTTTCAATTCGTATAATTCGAGATGGAGGGGAAATCAGAACTCCAACTGGAGGAGCGGCAACCAGTCCGGTTTTCAGCAACGCCAGAGTTTATTTCAGGATGCCGGTGAGGGAGCGAGCAGTGGGGAGAAGAAGCCCACTTTGGAGGAGATGATGGCGTAACAAACACAGATGCTGTCATAGCTTATGTCACGAGAGGATTCCCGACACAAAGAGACGCAGGAGAAGTTTCGCGAGCACAAGCAGTTCATGAGGAATCAGGGAGCGTCAATTCAGAGTCTCGAGTGGCAGATGGGAGAGATAGCGAGTAGGTTGAACGAGAGGCCGCAGGGTTCACTACCAAGTAACACCGAGTAGAACCCAAAGGGATTCGCTAAAGCTGTGACAACGAGGAGCGGTGCAGGGGCACAAGAGGAGCCCGGGATTCAGCAGCGAGGAGTCGTCGAGGAGCCTGCAGTAGTTGTAGAGGAGCAGGTGGATGAGGAGATTCAGATGGAGTCTCCACCGGCCCAGGTGCATCGGAGAAGCAGCCCAGGGAGTTCAGCACAGGTCGAGAGACAGCAGCTACCGAGCGAGCCGCCGAGAGTCTACAAGCCCAGAGTACCATACCCCAGAAGACTCCGCCGAGACAGAGATGAGGAGCAGAGTTCCAAATTTCTTGATCTTTTGAAGCAGCTTCACCTTAACATCCCATTCCTTGAGGCACTGACTCAGATGCCTAAACACGCGAAGTTCCTCAAGGATATCCTTTCGAATAAGGAGAAGCTTGCTGAGGTCGCTTCCATCCCATTGAGTGCTAGTTGTTCTGCTGTCTTACAACGGAAATTACCGGAAAAGATGGCCGATCCGGGGAGTTTCACGATTCCCTGCATCTTGAGTGATGATACGGTTATTCATGCGCTGGCCGATCTCGGTGCCAGCATTAATCTCATGCCTTATTCTGTGTATCGCAAGCTGGGTCTAGGCGAACCGAGGCCTACCAGGATGAGTATCCAGCTTGCTGATCGTTCTGTGAATTACCCTCGAGGGGTGGTCGAGAACATGTTGGTTCGTGTCGACAAGTTCATCTTCCCGGTGGACTTTGTCATTCTGGACATGAACGATGATGATAGCGTACCGCTTATTTTAGGCTGACCATTCCTTGCCACTGCACAGGCGTTAATCGACGTCTGCGAGGGTAAGTTGATTTTGAGAGTTAGGGATAAGAACGTCACCTTTGACGTTCGACAGTCACTGAAACACCCCAAGTCTGCTGATGACTCCCTGTACTTTATTGATACCATCATGGAGCATGTTGGTGAGTTTTTCAGCGAGATATGTGGAGGATCTTCCTCCAACACTCAGATTCTCGATAGGGACATTCCGGAGATTGAGATGGTTGCCATGACCGACCAGTCAACGGAAGATGACGCCGAGTCACATCACCTGAGTCTGAAGTGTCTGCTGAGATCGTACATGACGATCCGATGGACCGACCTTCTGTCGAGAGCCCCCCTCCTTCCTTAGAGCTTAAGGAGTTACCTGCCCATCTGGAGTACGCGTTTTTGGATGAAGAGAGGAAGTTGCCGGTTATTGTCGCATCTGCTTTGACGGAGGACGAGAGAGAAAGATTGTTGAGGGTGCTTCGAGAGCACAAGGAGGCCATTGCATGGAAGATTATCGACACCAAGGGTATCAACCATTCGTTTTGCACGCATAAAATCCTCATGGAGGATAATTATAGGACTGTCGTTCAGCCGCAGCGGCGGCTTAATCCAAAGATGCAGGAGGTCGTGAAGAAGGAGATCATCAAACTCCTTGATGCGGGGATCATTTTCCCCATTTCTGATAGTTCGTGGGTTAGTCCAGTCCAAGTGGTTCATAAAAAGGGTGGCATGACTGTCGTCACCAATGAGAGGAATGAGCTCATTCCCACTAGGATTGTGAGGGAGAGTCTGCATCAATTACCGCAGACTGAATGATGCCGCGAGGAAAGACCACTTTCCTCTACCTTTCATTGATCAGATGTTAGAGCGTTTGGCAGGTCAGCAGTACTACTGCTTCTTAGATGGTTTCTCCGGGTACTTTCAGATTCTTATTGCTCCCGATGACCAGGAGAAAACCACGTTTACCTGCCCATATGGTACGTTTGCCTATCGACGTATGCCGTTCGGACTGTGTAACGCTCCAGCCACATTTCAGAGGTGCATGGTGGCTATATTTCATGACATGATCGAGGACTCCATGGAGGTGTTCATGGAAGATTTTTCTGTATATGGGAGCTCTTTCGATCGGTGTCTCTCCAACCTTGAGAGGATGCTGGCCCGATGCGTTGACACCACCTAGTTCTTAACTGGGAGAAGTGTCACTTCATGGTACGCGAGGGCATCGTTTTGTGGCATCGTATTTCGAGTGCGGGATAGAGGTCGACCGAGCGAAGGTCGATACCATCTCTAATCTTCCCCCGCCCACTTCCGTGAGATCCATCCAGAGTTTTCTGGGTCATGCTGGGTTCTATCGCCGGTTCATTAAAGATTTTTCTAAGATTGCGAGACCCATGACTAAACTCTTGGAGAAGGATGCCCCTTTTGTGTTTTCTGAGCAGGGTGTCGAGGCGTTTGATCTTTTAAAAGACAAACTCGTTAATGCCCCGATCATGATTGCTCCCGACTGGTCGCTTCCTTTTGAGTTGATGTGTGATGCGAGCGGCTTCGCAGTCGGAGCGGTTATTGGACAGCGGAAGGATAAACACTTCCATCCGATTTACTATGCGAGCCGGACCCTGAATGGTGCACAGGAGAGTAACACCACCACCGAGAAAGAGCTTTTAGCTGTGGTGTTTGCATTCGACAAATTCAGGTCCTATCTTGTTCTGTCCAAGACGATTGTGTACACGGATCATTCTGCCATTCGTTATCTCTTTAGCAAACAGGATGCTAAACCACGCCTTATCCGATGGATCCTGTTGCTTCAAGAGTTTGATATTGAAATCCGTGATAAGAAGGGGGGCGAGAATGTGGCGGCCGATCATCTTTCGCGTCTTGAGGGAGCTGAGTTAGGAGAGCCGGGGGTCAGGATTAATGACCACTTTCCGACAGAGAGTCTTATGTTTTTTTCGGCTCAGGATGAGGGTTTCCTATGGTTCGCCGACTTTGCGAACTATCTTGCTGACGGGTACTACCCGAAGATGTTTTACCAGAAAAAGAAGAAATTGTTTGCTGATGTTAAGTTTTACCTGTGGGACGACCCGTATCTTTTTCGTATAGGTGCTGACCAGTTGATCAGGAGGTGTGTTGACGTTAAGGAGGGATGGCAGATTCTGAGCCATTTCCATGTTGGACCGACAGGAGGTCACCACGGTGCGAGTTTGACGGCAAAGAAGGTGTTTGATTGTGGATTCTATTGGCCTTCGATTTTTAAGGATGCGCACGCGTTTGTGAGGAGTTGTGATCGTTGCCAGCGGTTCGGCAACATTTCTTCGCGAAATGAAATGCCCCAGAATGCTATTCAGGTTTGTGAGGTTTTTGATGTTTGGGGCATTGATTTCATGGGACCGTTTCCATCTTCGCGTGGAAATAAGTACATACTCGTGGCGGTTGACTACGTTTCGAAGTGGGTTGAGGCCAAGGCCTTACCCACGAATGATGTCCAAGTTGTACTCCGTTTTCTCAAGAGCCTTTCTGCTCGTTTTGGTGTCCCGAAGGCGTTGATTAGTGATAGAGGAACTCACTTCTGCAATGTGCAGATGGAGAAGGCGTTGCGACGCTATGGGGTCACCCATCGGCTTGCGACCGCCTACCACCCACAGACTAGTGGTCAGGTAGAAGTGAGTAACCGGGGGATCAAATGTATTCTTGAGAAAACGGTTGGTTTGAATCGTCGGGATTGGTCCGACAAGTTGGATGACGTGTTGTGGGCCTTCCGTACAGCCTACAAGACTCCGACCGGTTCCACACCGTTTTGGATGATTTATGGGAAGGCCTGCCACCTGCCTGTTGAGTTAGAGCACCGTGCTTCTTGGGCCCTACAGAGGGTCAATTTTGATATGTCTTCCGCAGAGAGCACTCGTTTCCACCAGTTGCACGAGTTAGAGGAGTTGAGAGATCACGCTTACGCGCAGTCATTTAGGTATAAGGAGCGGACGAAGGAACTGCACGATAGGAAGTTGAAGGGTAACAAGCAGTTCAAGTATGGGGATTTGGTTTTATTGTATAACTTTCGGTTGAGGTTATTCCCGGGAAAGTTGAGATCCCGATGGTCGGGACCGTTCACGGTCACTGAGGTATTCCCGTACGGCACTATTGAGATAGAAGATAAAGCCGTGAAGTTTAAGGTTAACGGTCATAGACTGAAGCACTACATTGGCGAGCCGGTGACTGACCAGACGGTCGAGGTATTCTACCTTGATGCGCTCTCCGTGACTTAGACGCGATGGATGCACACTCGAGAGACTGCCCGAGTTGTAGAGTTTGTATTTATGTATTTGTGTGATGCTATCTGTTTTCTTTGTTTTTTCTATTTCAGGTTGTTCCAAGATGAAACCGCTCGTACTCAATCTCCATTCGAGTCAGTCGATTTAAGGAGTATCCTATTTATATTTATATATATAAAAAAAAGAGCAAAAACACAAAAATATGTTTATTTCTTTATGTTTTTGTTTTCCGTATTGTACGCCGCTACATGCGAGCGAGTTTGAGTTTTGCAGGTTATATTATGCGCATGGTAGCTATGGTGGCGTGTTGGAACAGGTTCTCCCGAGGTTGCGGCCGCGAATGAAATGCTATACGGTCGTTTGGACACTACTCAGTTGTTGAAGATTCTGCACACAAACCAGGGGAGTAACCCGTTCTTTGTTTTAGTCTTGTATACTTTATTTTTATTTTTCTGTTTTATTTTATTTCTTTTCCTTATACTCATCGAGGACGATTTCGTTCTAAGTGTGGGGATGGGGTTTATTTTACTTAGTTGTAGGAAAATTTAAAAAAAATAAAAAATAAAATAAAATAAAATAAAATAAAAAAATAAAAATTTGAAAAATTGAAAAAATAGTCCCTTGAAATTTGTTTTCTCTACGTTAAACAGGAAATGATATTACTACCGAGTAGTGTTTATTTCATAACTTCTTGGTGTTTTCAAAATATATATATATATAATAAATAAGAACAGTGCCCATTAAACCCGCACGTAATGTATGGTAACCGAACGGTTTAGACTCAGTAATCGTGTGTCGGTAGGCTCAGCCTTTAAGAATGAAAGGGCGGTTTGGTTGTTGACCTAATTGAACCTTTTAAATGGCCTGACTTTAGTGGGAAACATCTTAGGGGTTTTGTTTGTTTAACTAAGCTCGTGACAGGACTGGAATGAAAAGCCGGGTCATACTCAAGCCTCGAGTCACATGATCGTCTGTATATTATTTTGTATAATCTTTTGTATATGTGTCTATTCCTGTTAAGCTCCGTACTCTGTTGCGCGGTGGCGCAGACCTGAACGTTGATGCTAGCAGAAGACAGTTTTGCTCAGCCCTCTGTTGCGCGGTGGCGCAGACCTGAGCCTTGATGCATTTCTGTAGTTTCGTCCAACATGGTATAATGAAAAAAAAAATGCAAAAAGCCAAAAGGGAGAAAAAAAAATATTTTAAATCAAAACCACCATGAAGGAAACTACTTTCGGTCGATCTTGACCAAGCTAGAGTTTATTGGTTTTATTTGAGTCGAAATGTTTTAATCATGTGGCAAAAGGTTTAAGTCAAGTTGGGGTGGCTCGGCCCGGTAAAATCATAATGGAATTTGTGAAGTGGCAGCAAGGCTTTTAGGTGTGGGTTCCACTTAGTCATACAAATTAATAGAGTTGTCACGCTTTATTTGCCTCGGTAAGTATTAGGGGCATGGGTTTAAAGTGGACAGCAATACCGGCAATCGACCTGATCTAGCTTATTAGGTGAAAGTTGGAAGGGGTAACGGGTCATTTGTTCTAATACTTTAAAAAGTAAAGAATATATTAATAATAATAATAATAAATAAATAAAACCAAGAGTTGTCGGTTGAACTTGGATATGATCCTGTGTAGTAATCTTTTTCAGGGACGAAAAAGTCTTAAGTGTGGGGATATTTGATGTGTTGTAAAACACTCGTATTTTGCGCACGTTTTATCTACGTATTATATTATATTTTATATGTTTTAAATCGTTTTAGATAGGTTTTACGTACATTTATTAATCTTGTAGGTTTTGGGTAAAAGAAAGAAGAAAAACCGAGCTTTTCGAGCATTCTACGAGCCTTTTACGCATACAAGTTCAAGACAAAGCTCAAGGCCCGACCCGTATGCATCATGGAGGCCCAAGACCATATTATATTATATTATATAAAAAATAAAAAAACCCTAGGCTGCTGTATACTGCTGCGATCGGACCAGGCAGCAAGGAGGGAAGAAGGAAAAAAGTTTTTTCGACTTAGGTTTTGATCGTGTGACGGCTAGGGAAGAAAGAAGACACAAGAATCAAGCCTCGGGATCATTCACCATCAGTTTTTACAGCCAAGGAGCAGCCCGGAAACATCCATATCCTTACATCTTTTTCATTGTTCATATACTTTGATTTACTTGTTCAATTGATTAGTAGTTTTGCAATTACTTGAGAGATTGACTTGTTATTGATTAGTATTGATTATTGAATGTTTGAATTTATGTTTGGTATGAGTTTATTAATGGTTTTATTAAATGTTCATGGCTGTCCAATTAATATGCTAGGCTAATATTGTTAGTTCTACCTATGAATGATGATTATTGTTAGTGTTTGATAGGTTTTATGGATTGTTTGATTAATAGACTTGAATTGTTATTGTAAAGTTTGATTTAGACATGAAATAGGTTGTGTTTAAGGGCTGGAAATTTTGGTGATTTATTGCATAAACCCCGTGTGTTGATTGATTAGTTTTGTATTGCTTGATCGGTGCATTGTTTGATTCTAGACTTTGTGTTTAGGGTTTGTTTGCGGTAGCTACCACCGTAGGGTTTTGTTGCGTGATTATTTGGATTAAGTACAGCGTTTAGACACCTTCTTTGAGACCGAGAGGTGATAGGAAGTTAGGGTTGTCTCATTACCTTTGCATGCTAGAATAAGGATTGCGCGAGAGCGAGTTCGTTTCTTGTCAGGTTTAGGTGTTTTGAGCGACTAGTTGATCTATTTTGGTTTAAGTTGAATTGTTCCTCTATACTTGGTTGTGTAGTATTCATTTACATTAGGGTCAAGTGTTGGTGAGACCGAGAGGTGATCCTTCATTAGAACACGTTAGCAATTGTTTCCCGGTTTGGTCGTTTTAGGCGATTTTAAGTAGTTTAGGCTTGTTGGGTGAGACCGAGAGGTGATCTAGTGAGCCCGAGCGATCCTTAGTCGTGTCATCTGCAGGGACTGGTGTCTTGAAGTCATTCAATCCATTAGCTTGTTAGGCCTACAATTTGATTCAGACCTAGGTAGACGTTTTTCTCCATCGTAAGTTAACACAGTTAGTTCCCCGTTAAGTTTTCTATTTTTGGTAAGTTTTGTTAGATAGTCCAGTTAGTTTAGTTAAGTTAAAAGAAATCAAAAATCAATATAATACTATTCTAAGGTAGGTCTTGTTTAGGGTTAGTGATCGTTAGCGTCTTACGTGTCCACGTGTTCGATACTCGGACTTCCTAGGTCTATGCTGCTTGCGATCGGTACACTTGCCGGTTGTGTGTGGTTTTAGGATTTTCGTTTTAATATTAAAGCTTAGTTGTGAGGGTCATTATTATAGGGTTATTAGACACACATCATAGTATCATGCCCGGTAGTTTATATGATCAGTATGAGTTTGGTCCGCTAAAAAAGTAAACACCACCGTGGTTTTGGTGGATCAAACCCTTACACTTTCCCGAGGCATGATATATAATGTGATGGTACATGTGAAGGATTTCTGTTACCCATTTGACTTTTTAGTACTTGATTGGCCAACCAAGGAAGACGAAAGTGAGACATCCACCTAACCTAAATGATCCAGGGTGGAAGATGAGGATGTTCGGGCCCGACCCTGGTTTGCCGGAAGACTGGCAACAGTTGCTTGAAAAAGAGCGTGCTTATAACGAGAAGGCTGCACGGGAGTGGGCCCAGTCACCCACCTTGAATGTCATAAAAGTTTCAAAAATGTGATAATTGTACATTTTGTATATTTTTATTTTTAGTTTGCTTTATAGTTGCTAGGTTGTTTGTTATTAACGTAGTTTAAGTTACCATCTTAGCAAACACCAAGTGTGGGGAAATTCTTATGGATTTCTCTTCGACACTATGTTGGGGACAACACGGGTTTTTCATTAAAAGAAGTGGTGCTTTTAATTAGTAGTCTCTTTGTTTTTATTTTCTCAAAACCATACATTGGGGACAATGTATCTCAAGTGTGGGGATGGGGAAATTTTTGGTTTTACAAAAAAAATTATAAAAAAAAATAAAAAAGAAAAAATTTAAGAAAAAATATTTTTTTGAAAGAAAACTGGAAAGTGGTAAGATGGCGGGGTAAGGTTTTGGTCCCTTTTCATGGTCACAATTCCCTAAAGGCCAAATTTTCTTAGCTATGTTAAAAATGTGGTCGAGTAGTATTCTAGGCAAGGTTAGCATGCTTTCGGTTTATCAAATCACATAACATGCCTACTGTCAATTGGGTATTTGGAAAACAAAGAGCGGTGACGAATTGGTAATTCTCCGTTAGAACTTGTGCCATCAATGCACTTCGAGACCTTAGCTTGGCATAAATGCAAAAGTGATTGAGGCACTTAGGTTAAAGCCTCGTCTCGGATGAGTGTGAGTGCGGGTTTTAGGGGTTGGGCCTCAAAAATTACATATATGAGCGTGGGTAATGAGAGGGGCGGGGGGGTGGTTCCTTTAGAAAACTTTGTTGGACCTATTCTTTTTATTTGATCAACCCTGACGTTAATTTACGAGACGATCCGGCTTAGTAGGTATTTCTTTGTATTTGTAATTGTTATAGTACTAATCAATAGGAAGTACGAAGTATTATGTTTACTCGAAAAAAAAAGAAAAAAAAAAGAAAGAAAAAAAGAAAAAAAAAGAAAAAAAAAAGAAAAACGAGAAAAAGGAAGAAAAAGTTGAGAGTCAATGTCCAAAGTAGTGTGTATCGAGTTTGTGATGCAAGTTAGTAGTGTATATAGTCGTTTATTTTATTGGTTATTTAGTTTTGATGTAACAAGCCAGATCGGATCGCCTGAGCCACTTTCAATATTCCCATTCCATCCCTTTACACCTAGCCCCATTATAACCCATTTTAAGACCTCTTGATTTGCATTTGTGTTAAAGCATATATAGGTGGAGATTTGATGGTGGTACAAGCGTATGCGAGGAGAATTGAGTATTATTGGAATATATGGAACGATCACCGATAAGAGGGTTAATGAGTGATGGTGTGTTAAGTGTGGGTAAAAACTAAAAGCATGTTAAGGTTGACTAGAATTCTATGTTCTAAATATAATATTAAGTGACACTAATGCAAACCTCTAGTAATGAGGGAATAGGGTATGAGTTGGGACCTTGACTGAACAGGGTGTGTTGGTATGTTTGGTGGTTGTATTTTGAAAGAAATTGTGGTTTTAAGTGTTGCTTGGGGGCAAGCAACGGTTAAGTGTGGGGATGTGACGAGTGACTCGTAGGGAAGCCGTTAAGCGAGTTAAAAGATATAAATGCATTAGCTTAACCAAATTAATTTCATGGAATTAGTTAACTATGGTTACTCATATTTTTGCAGGTAGGAGGAGGTAGAGGATGAAATTACGAGAACGTGGGCGAAAACGGCGAAGAAAACGGAGTTGAAACGAGAAAGATATGAAGAAAACAAGAAATTGAGGAAGAGCTCCACCGTGGTCCACGGTGTTGACCATGGGCCACGGTCAAACAGGCACCAAAAGCAACAGAAAGCACCGTACCGTGGCATTCCGAGCACCGTAACTGGACCGTCGCCCACGGTCCGACACGTAACTGCTGAGTTTGGGCCACTTTTTAGGCCATTTTTGGGTGTCTTTTCACATACCTTTTCACTTGGGATGGCTTGGAGGCGATTTTTGAAGACAAGAATCATATTTTGGGTGTTTGTACTCCTTTGTTTATGTTTGGGATTGCTAATAACAAGATACTTGATGCAAGAATGATCTCTCGAGCCATGAGTGGCTAGTTCTAAGGTATTCCTCTCGGGATGTAAGGTTATTTACAATACACTTATGTTAGTTGTTCTTGAACTTGGATTGATTATCTAAATGTTTATGTTAGTATAATCATGATGTTTGTGTGATTGTTTGTAGCTTGTCCATATTGTTTATTCCTTGTTTTGAGCCATGCGTTCTTGGTGTCGTTGACAATCGAGATTTAGTGGAAGGAATTAGGGATAATCGTATTGATTGATTGTTAAGTAACAACCACGCATTCTAGGAATCCGAGTACTTAGTTCTTGATTAATCACAAACAATTGCAAGTACACAAAACCGAGATATTATGGTTTGTCCATTGAATGTTATTAATCGTTTAAAAACTTTCGTTTAGTTTAATTTAGTTTATAAAATCAAATCAAACCCAACTTGGAAATTACTTTTTCGTCATTTACATTTATATTAGTTAATCGTTGAGCTACTTATTAACACACTTTCCACAAACTCCTCGTGTTCGATACCCACTTACCACTATCTATTTAGTAGTATTTGGTTTAAGTTTGCGTGAGCCTTCTACTTCACGTCAAATTTTGGGTGGGCATACTGGTCTCTTTTCTTACAGTTCAAGTCCAGGCATTCGGGGATGCTCGGATCCCTCGAAC
Source organism: Bidens hawaiensis (assembly GCF_021521415.1). Taxonomy (NCBI): domain Eukaryota; kingdom Viridiplantae; phylum Streptophyta; class Magnoliopsida; order Asterales; family Asteraceae; genus Bidens; species Bidens hawaiensis. The sequence goes on from NW_027492332.1 coordinate 364,967, forward strand.
CATGACTCTGATACCAACTTGTAAGGCCCCGGACCCCGGGAACCCCACAGTTGTAATCATTCAAAACACTCGTAAAAATAATTAACTTAAAAACAATTCTTTTCATTAAAATAAGCATCACAGAGTATAATTCGGCGGAAAACGTAAATAATAAAATAAGTTCCCAAAACCCGGGAACTTTACCCAAAACCAACATAATTATCTTTAATAAAAAATTTTAAAAATAAATGTTTAATAATAAAATCTTCAAATCCCGTATGCCCTTCACCGTCCAAGTAACTTCGTGCACGTCCAAGCGATAAGGCATCCTCTTCCTAACCTGAAACTCACACTAACATGCACACAAAGTCAGCTTAAACCGAGTGAGTTCAAGTTTTAAATAAGTAACAAAAGTCTTAATAATCATTCCAACGGTTTTAAAACTGTAAACGGAATTACATCGGTTAGGTCATCACATTCAATAAATAATCATCCTTACGTATGAACATCTCTATACGTACATTCCTATATATAAATATATATATATATATATAACATTCAATAATAACATTCAGGGCCGAGAAAACGTACAACCCAAACACGTAACATTCAGCGCATGCAAACACAAAGTAGGCATACACAACATTCAGTAGTCGAGACGACTAAAACATTCGCCAAATATTGGCCATTATAATATATATATATATATATATATATATATATATATATATATATATATATATATATACACACACATACACACATTCTATAACATTCCAAGGCCTACCCATACTCGCAAGCCTATGCAAAATAGTTTAAAACATTTCATCAAGTAAGAAAACACTTAGGTGTGCATCCTAGCCCAAAAGTAAAAAAAGTAAAAAGGGCATTATGAACTCACCTGAAATCAACCGAACACCTGCAACGGGCTAGAAAGTCCCTAAGTGCACACTTACACAACGCGTCACTAAACTAGACCGTAAGAACACACTTGCCTAATGGGCCGTTCAAGCCCAACACTTTGGCCCGAGGCCCAACAACTTGGCCCGAGGCCCAACCCATACCCAATTACTTTACCTCAGCCCCTAAAACCTTTCAATTAACCAAATCCACCCTACGATTGTGGTCGGGGCTAACCATGATGCACAACTCACCCGTCGGTAATCAAATCGAGTCGAATGCGCGCGTAGTAAATCTTAAAACCAATTGTCAAACTAATCACCCCCAAATGGACAAAATTTCCATCTTAACCATTTCATACATCATAATTATGTTACCCGAGTTGATAGGGTTGACGGTTCATTTTTACAACTCTTAATTTAACATTTAAATGAAAATTCGCACACCGGCGACTCGATTGACCAATCACCAACCAAAACAGCCCCGAGTATCAAAAAAATAATTTTTCCACAGCCCTTAGACTCCCCTAGGGCCATGCAAACTGATTCGGTTGGTCATCCAATCGATTAACGCATCAAACTAAACAATTGATAATTCTACACCCGATAAACCCTAGTTTTCGAACTAAAATCGATTGACCGACCTAAACACCTCCAATGGCCACGAAATTTTAATATGATGTAAATGCCATACCTGGTAATCTTTCTACACCAGAAACTCTAATTTTAATCCACGGGAAGTGGGTCAATTGCACTTTGGCTGAAATCTGTCCAACGAAAAGTATCGGCAAAATTGAGCATCAAAACGATTAGGGGTGAACAAAAAGAGTGTTGGGGATTGTAGTACATACCTTGAACTACTTCTCAGAGCTTGGAATTGATCAAAAAGTCGAAGCAAAGAAGGGAGGGGGGCTGGTCTACTTGCGCCGATCGGATAGCAACAACTAGGGGGATTTAGGGTTTTTGATTAATGTTATATTATAAAATATTTTCATTCTAGCCCCTGGAATTGAATAATAATGAACTTGGAAGAAATGTTAAGCGATTAGACGTACCGGGATGACGTAAAGGCCTCCGAGAAACGTCGAATAAATCCCGAGAATTATACACACTCTACAAGCTTTAATTCTTGGAACTGGAATTAACGGGCGTTACAGTGGTGTAATTTGTGCCATGCAGAATTTAGGTGACAAGGCCAGATGGCCTAAGAAGAATGAGAAGCCCGAATCAAACAAAGACAAGTCAAAATGGTGTGCATTCCATGAAGACTTTGGCCATCGGACAGACGATTGTATAGCACTCCGGAAGGAGATAGGGTATCTTCTCAGTAAGGGACATCTAAAGGAACTATTTGGAAGAAATAAGAACAAGAGTCAGGATCCTGTCAAGATACCTGAAAGGGCACCTTCTCCACCACCCAGGGCTAAGGTGGTATCCTTTATCTCGGGAGGATCTGACATCTGTGGGACCTCGTATTCAGCAGCCAAGAAATGTTCTAGAGAGACGAAGATGGATAACGGAAAAAGACCACTACGCACTTCCACATTGACAACTCAAAGAATCATATCCTTCGATGAGGAGGATAGATGTGACCTTGTGGATCCCAACCATGATGGTTGGTAATCACTTTATGTATAGCTAACTGTTTTGTGCGCAGGATACTCGTAAATGGAGGAAGCTCTGTAAACATTATCTAGATGGATGCCTTGAAGAAAATGGATATCCCGGAAATGGAAATTATCCCGAAATCCTCAGTCCTTGTCGGATTCAGTGGCAAAATCAAGAACACCTTGGGAGAAATCAAACTTCCAATATATATTGAGGGAACTAACTCCCTACAAAAGTTTTGCGTTATTGACTCTTTATCTTGTTGTAATGTGATTTTAGGCAGGCCCTGGATCCACAGCATGAAGGCAGTACCCTCAACCTACCATCAGTGTGTGAAACTCCCAAGTCCTTGGGGAGTCATCAAAATTGAGAGTGATCAACAAGATGCCAAGGAATGTTATGCTTCATCAATGAAGTGGACTACAAAGCCTACTCATGCATAGCAATTACAGAAACAACCAGGGAAGGTCCTGCAAGCAAGAGAGCAGGATGTAAAGGAAGTATCTTTGGATCCTCAGGATACTGAAGTCAAAGTATTGTTAGGATCAAGTATTCCTGAGGATATTGAGATGGAATTGACATCCTTTCTAAAGAAAAGAGTTTCTACCTTCGCCTGGAAACATGAAGATATAACAGGTATATCTAAATCTATAATCACTCATAAACTTGGTATAGACAAATCTTTCCTCCTTCGCTATCATATAAGAGTTTCTACCTTCGCCTGGAAACAAGAAGAGTTTCTACCTTCGAAGGAAGTTTGCTCCTGAGAGAAACGCTATCATACAAGAAGAGGTGCAGAAGCTGCTCAAAACCAAGATGATAAGTCCAATATCTTAGATGGTTGGCCAATCTAGTTGTTGTCCAGAAGAAAAATGGAAAATGGAGAGTGTATATGGACTTCACAGACCTGAATAAGGCATGTCCAAAAGACCCATTCCCACTCCCGCACATTGACTCAATGGTGGATGCGACTGCTGGGCACGAGCTGCTAACCTTTATGGATGCATCCTCAGGATTTCAACAAATTCAAATGGAGCCTTCAGATTAGGAAGATACAGCCTTCATGACTCCTACAGGTATATACTGTTATACTACAATGCCTTTTGGACTAAAAAAATGCAGGTGCAACATACCAGAGGCTAGTTAACATGATGTTCAAAGACCAACTGGGGGACACAATGGAAGTCTAAATAGATGACATGGTGGTGAAGTCAAAAAAGGCCGAGGATCATCTCAAAGACTTGGAAACAGCATTTGATATCCTGGATGAATACAACATGAAGTTGAATCCAGCCAAGTATCACTTTTGGGTCAAGGCCGGAAAATTCCTGGGATACAAAAGAGGAATAGAAGCAAGCCCAGAGCAGATCAAGGCTATCCTAGATATCAAATCACCAAGGAATGTCAAAGATGTCCAAAGGTTGACCGAAGGAATAGCTCCTCTCAACAGATTCATCTCAAGATCTTCAGAGAAGTGTAAAGACTTCTATGATATCCTGAGGAAGAATCAAAAGTTCGAATGGGGAGAGAAGCAAGAAAGGGTATTGGTATCCCTGAAGGAATACTTTTCCTCAGCCCCACTTCTAATGAAGCCAGTCGATGGTGAGCCTTTATCTCTATACTTAGCCGTTTCTGGGAATGCAATCAGTGCCGTCTTGGTCAAGGATCATGAAGGTCAACAACATCCAATATATTATGTAAGTAAAAGTCTACTAGATGCTGAATCTAGGTATTCCTATCTTGAAAAGTTAATTTTAGCACTTATAATGGCTTCCACTAAACTAAGACACTCATGCTATACATGTAAAAACTAACTATCCTATTAAAGCAGTTTTGAGAAAACCAGAAATGTCAGGTAGGATGGCAAAATGGGCTGTGAAACTTAGTGCATACGATATCTTGTATGAGCCAAGAACAGCCATCAAACTCAGGCACTTGCCGACTTTGTGGCTGATTTTAGCCAGGATATACTTGAAGAAGTTGAAAAGGAAGTTCAACAATTGAACGTCAAGGAAAGTTGGACATTGCATACCGATGGTTCCTCCAACATAAGAGGAACAGGTCTAGGTATCCTGCTAAAATCGCCACAGGGGGACATAATACCTCTATCTATATCTTGTGAATTTCAGGCTACTAATAATGAGGCTGAATGTGAAGCCTTAATAGCTAGTTTACAATTAGCTAAGGATATGAAGGTCAGGTATCTTCTAGTTTACGTTGATTCTTTGCTACTAGCTAACCATTATAATGGTTCTTATGCAGCGAATGCAGAAAACCTAGCGAAATATTTAGAAATAGTTAAGCAATTAGCTATGTGTTTCGAAACATTTGATATAATACAGGTACCAAGGGAAGAGAACACTGAAGCAGATGCCTTAGCGAATTTGGCATCAGCTCTAAAGATACCAGATGATATCAAGATACCCATCGTTCATATCTTGACTCCAGCAACAAAGGAGAACTATGAAATCATGGAGACTTCAGAAACTGAAAAGAATCCGGTATCCTGGACCCATCCCATAATATGGTATCTCCAGGATAAAAAGATCCTAGAAGGAGAGAATCCTAGAGCATTCCGAATGAAGGTAACCCAGTATATTATCCTAAATAATGTGTTATATAGAAAATCACTTGCAGGTCCATACTTAAGATGCTTGGAAAATCAAGAAGCACGAGAAGTTCTCAAGGATATACATGAAGGTGATTGTGGAAACCACACTGGGGGCAGGGCCTTAGTATCCAAGATACTGAGGATAGGTTACTTCTGGCCAACAATGAAGAGAGATGCAATGGATTTCTCCAAGAAATGTGATGCTTCCCAAAGACATAGCATCATATTGCATCAACCAGCTGAACCATTATATCCTATCATATCCCCATGGCCGTTTATGAAATGGGGAATGGATATTGTGGGAAAGCTGCCCAAGGCTCCTGGTGGGAAAGTCTTTATGCTGGCCATGACAGATTACTTCTCCAAGTGGATCGAAGTAGAGGCATTTGTTCAAGTTAAAGAAAAGGATGTGATCTCATTCATCAAACGCAATATCCTGACAAGATTTGGTATCCCGGCGGAGATTGTTTGTGACAATGGCTCACAGTTCATCGGTAGCAAAACAACCAACTTTTGTGAAAGTTGGGGAATCAAGATGGTGACTTCAACTCCAGTACACCCTCAAGCTAACGGTCAAGCAGAATCCAGTAACAAGATCATCATCAACAATCTGAAGAAAAAATTGGGATCCAAGAAAGGAAAATGGGCCGAAGAACTACCATTTGTTCTTTAGGCTGATAGAACCACTTCAAAAAATGCAACGGGACAAACACATTTCTCCTTGGTGTTTGGGGCCGAAGCTGTTATCCCTACAGAGATGGTGATCCCCACAGCAAGAACCAGCATCCAAGATATTGAGTCCAACAACCAAAGCCTTGCTGAAGACTTGGATACCATTGATGAACTTAGAGATCTCGCCAGGATCAAGATGGCGGCATACCAACAAAGAATAGCCAAGTCCTACAACAAGAATATCAGAATTCAAAGATTCCAAATAGGAGACATGGTGCTAAGAAAAGCATTTCAGAATACCACTAACCCAGCAGATAGAAAGCTAGCTCCAAAGTGGGAAGGTCCTTACCTGATAGATTCGGAGGCAGGAAAAGGGGCCTACAGGTTAATCACTATGGAAGGTATCCCTATACCAAGAGCTTGGAATGCTATCCACCTCAAACCGTATTTTTGTTAGTATACTTAACTGGTATATTGGTATCCTCAAGATGAAGGTATGTTTCCTTATCTATTCTTACATTTTTTTAACTCTAATATCTATAAATCAAGTTTACTGACTTAAGCATCGGAGGGGTGTTAGCCAAGCTAACACCCACCCCTCATCAAGAGCTTAGTGTTTTGCAGTTATCCTAAGGATACGTTATCTCGACAACAGTCAGAGGCTGATCACCTCCCACACGAATATGACATCCCTGATATCCCCGAAGGTTTAAAGGTTTTCACCTTTCCAACGAACGCCAGGGGCGCACGAATATGATATCCCGGATATCTCAAAAGATTTAAAGGTCTTCACCTTTCTAACGACGCCTGGAGCGCACGATGATTCGGGTATAGTTCGAGGCAGGCTGACCAGACCAGCTGACAATCCGTTTGTTGTTGGCTATATACCGAATCCTTATAATAAGTGGCAGACGTGTCACAAAAATGGTTTATAACATTTTCATGTTATCTAAGGTTTATAACACGTCCGTGTTATCTAAAGTCTTGGCATAATCATGCCCACGCGTTTGGGACCTTCTCCAGTTTTATCTCAAGTTTAGACATTTTCATGTCTCTAAAGTAAAGGCCTAGTCGCCAGTAAAAAGGCTTTATCGCCAGTTAACGGGCTTCATCCCCAGAGTTGTCTAACTTTGTTTTGACAGATCGCAAAATCTAAGAAGGTTACTAAGTTGCTTTTTAACTTAACAAAATCCCAGAAGCTTGATACTTAAAAAAGGTCAACGATTGGGGACATCACATGTAAGCCTATTAGATTAATAAATGATCTCCGCGAAGGTACTCTTTACACTTAGTTTTATTAGACAATTTATATTGCAAGGTATGATCTTTTGGTTCGATTGTGATAACTCACACAAAGAATAAGGATACATTATCCTTAAGATATTTTTTATCGGTTCCTAATAATTCTTTTGATTATGTTTTCTAAAAATATATAATCGTTAAAACATTTTATCAGAATACATTAATCTCAAAATGTTTTATTAAAAGTCTTAAAGATATATAATCCTCAAAATGTTTGAGAAACATATTTTCAGGATACGTTATCGCCAAAACGACTTGTATCAGAAAATGAGATATATGTAATATTTTAACTAGAACTTATTCAGATAAGTTATGTAAAAGTAACAGACACAATGCTTAAGGCCAAAAGATTATATTATTACTGATCATAAGTGCAGGAAATTAGAAAGGCAACACCCGGGTTTCGTCTTGAAAAGCCAAGATCCCTCCACCCAATATTGTCAGATGTTCAAAAGTCAATATAACATGGGCTTCGTCTTGGAAAGTCAAGATCCCTCCACCCATGTATCCTAATATCCTAAGCAAACTATTGTTCAAGACAGAAAAAAGTAAATTGTTCAACAGATCACTACAACCCAACATCACAAACCATAAACACATGAAAAATTGGGCTCAAGCCTTTTCTTTACCACTATCATCGCCCAATTGCACCTCGCCACCAACCGCCTTCGCCGCTCCCTTGGTCGCCATATCCACTGCCACCTCTATAACCTTCTCCGCTCCGCTCGGACTAGCCTCCTTTACCGCTTCCCCATTCAGCTCAGCCAGTATCTTCTCCCAACCAGATACATCCCAGAAAGGAGTATCCAGACCAGCATCCTTCGCCTCTTTAGCCATCCTGAGCCGGGATTGAAATACGAAAAAAGCAGCAGACTTTTCACCCCCTCCATAGCCTCGTAAACCTTTACCAAGCATGCAGCTTCTTGATGGACCAACTCCTTCTTGGCCAGTGACAGCTACAGTTTCGCGTATTCCAGCTCTTTGGTCTTCTTATCAAGAAGACTGGTCTTTGTGACTCCTATCTTCATCAGTTCGGAGATGCGAGTGTTGGCTTCATGGAGTTCGAGGCTCATGGTGGCAAATCGGGAGGAAAGATACTCGAGGCCCTACAAGGATAAAGGATCCTCAATATAAATTATCCTCAAGATATAAGAAATCATGACAAATTAAAAAGATACCTGCTGAGTCTTGTTCATGGCATCGTGGAAATCAAAATCGTGCACGGGAATGGATTCACTGGTCTCTTGACTCTTCCCCTTCTTAGAGCCCTTTGCGCTGCTGCCTTTAGGTCAAGGGATAGAACTGGGGACATGTTCCTCTTGATAGTGCTTCGGGTGGATACCATGCTGTCAATATCTTCAAGAGCAAAAGCAGAAGCTGATGTTCGGGTATTTTGTATATATATATATATATATATATATATATATATATATTAGTGTGTTAATTATGTAGTTTTGTTTAGTATATTGTTAGAACTTTGGTACTTCATACGTTCTTTTGTATTTGATGTCATTGATCGTTAAAGATGTTAAATTGGAAACTTGTACGAGCATGGAATGATATCTCGGGAAGACCGGAGCATAAGTTGAAGTCTTGGGAAGTGTTAGAAGGACTCGGGAAGAATTTGGATGAGAAACCTAAAGCCGATGCTAAAACTGAACAAGATGGGTTCACAAAAAGCGACCAGGAAGTAAAACGAGCATATCCTGGGCTAGAAAATGAGTTACGGAACCCATAATATATGAACTTTGGGTTTCTCGACGAGAGGAATCTAAATATGAAGTTTTCTTGGACCATCGCGTAGCAAGAAGGTCCATGGAGGGTGACCATCGCGCTACGCAACGGTCCCCATCGACGGGAAAGTTAGGGTTATATGTTATATCTTGTTTTAACGACATTAGACGCCCCAATTGAGTTTCCAGAGCACTTTTAGAAAGGGGAGAACCATCACTTCCAATCATCTCAAGACCTCATATATGTTCCATAAGATCATAACCGAAGCCCGAGAGATGCCGATGCGCGGCTAGTTCCTTCGAGTCATGCCCGGGATGTAGAGTATTGTATCTTTCAGTTTTTCTCATGTATTAAGAACAAATTTATTGTAACCATCTTTGATTAATCTATGAGTATTGATGTCTAGTATTATTGTGCACTCAGTCAGTTTAGGTTTATTTCGATCAGAACGATTATCATGCCAGTTGCTATGATAATTGCTTATACGATTGCTTTGACTAGTTGAACATGATGAAGCATACCCTTTCCCTTAGTTGAGTCACACTTGCAGGGACCGTTTAATAACCAGTGTCGTGTGTTAGTAAGCGTGGATGCCTAAGGTTTATCTAGTTAGTCAGTCTGTATTGATCATTGATTGTTAATCTGTTAAGTTGCATGAGATAGTTGTTTGCTTACTTGCTTAAATCCCCGGGAGTGACTTGTCTTTGTTAATTTCTTGAAAGTTAAGTACTTGTTTAATCATTATTAAAATCAACTTGTTTGCTAGTGTGATCAGCACTTTGATAGAATTCACTTCATAATGTTAGGAATCGATTTCACTGCACACTGACCACATACTCCTCGTGGTTCGACACCCTACTTACCCTGACTAGCTTAAGGTGATTAGGACACTGATTTACTTGTTTTTTACTAGATAGCGACAGTCTAGCATCAAAATGGTGCCTTTGCCGGGGAGTTAGTGCGCTTAGTGTTTTTGTGTTAATTGATTTCTTTGTTTAATTTAGTTTAATTTAGTTGGTATTTTTATTTTTAGCTTAGTTTACTTTATTTTCCCATTTTACACGGGGTGTGTTCGTTGTGTAGGTAACAAGTTTATGCACACCCGCTATTCAGGAAGAAATTCTCCATTGATTTACGAGCCAGAGATTGAACGTTTAGCTCGGCAGAACTGAGCTCAGATCAGACAGTCAGATATGGAAGGTCAGAACCAGAATCAAAACCAAAACCCACCACCCGAAGTTTTCCAACACGAACCTAACCCACCAAATAATCAAAATCCACCAATTAATGACCTACCACCACCAATAAACACCAATCAACAACCCCAAAATTCAGCCCGACAATCCAGAAACCGAAACCGAAACGTTGACAGACGCGGGCCATCAGTCCCGAACAACACCCCTCGTCACCGACATCCGATTATACGGGATTTTGACCATGTCAGTATTCACACTGAAGACGAAGAAGAGGGAGATGAGGAAGAACGGGGACCAATGAATGACGGGTTTGAGCTGGGAAATGCAGATGACGATATACATATTGAAGAGGTTGATGAGGTTAAGGAGCCGGTTAGGGTGAGAGGTAATAGGTGGAGGAACAGAAATCCGGATCGGGGTGGTATAGGAAAATATCGGGAGGAACGAAGACAGCCGATTCAGGTTAACCGGGGAGGTTTTGAGGAACCGAGGGCCAGACGAAGGAATTATGGGCCTCCGGTTCAGGGTGTTAACAGTCGGTTCAGACCGGCTATTTCAAATGGTGCCTCACCTATTGTCCCACAGGTTCACGAGCTGGGACAGCCGACATTTAAATCCCGTCCGTCCTACATCAACATAGTTCCACATTTTCACAGATTGGGATCGGAAGACCCGTATTCACACTTGTCAAATTTTTCAGCTATTTGCGGGTCTATCGGTGATGGTACATACGATCAGGATGAGGTTTGGTTGCGGTTGTTCCAGTTCTCACTAAAAGACAACGCAAAACACTAGTTCAACTTGCTACCATGTAATGCCCTTTAATTCCGGTTTCAAGAATTAAAGCTTGTAGAGTATGTATAATTCTCGGGATTTATCCGACGTTTCTCGAAAGCCTAAACGTCATCTCGGTATGTTAAACCATTTAACTTTCCTTCCATTTTGCCTTACACTTCAATTTGGAGGGACTTGGATGTAACTTTCGTTTTTATATCATAAAACAAAACAAACCCTAACCCTAACTCCTACCAGCAGCCGATCGCAGCAGCTACAGTCCTCCCACCTCGTTTTCCGTGCAGCTCCAGCCGAGTTCCAGCCCTCCCGAGTCTAATTCAAGGTCGGTATTAAGTGTCTACAACTCTTTTACACCTTAATTGATCATATTAACGCGTTTATTGGTCGTTAAGATTGAGTTTTGATGATAACAGCTTGCTGACAGATTCGTATACGTTTATTGTAGGGTCTGTAACGCGATGTTAATCCACTTTTTTTTGATCGATTCTTGATTCCATGATGTTCTAATTTGAGTCTAGTTTCCAGAAAGGTATAATACGTAATTTTTGGACGAGATTTGAATGGTTTTTATGATTTTATAAAATCGAGTGTCAAAGCTGATGCGGGATGTCGGATTCTGGTCTGTCTTCCCGACATCATAACTCTTTTTCAACAAGTCCAAATTATTTGGTTCCAGTTCTGGAACATAATATTTGGAGTTAAGAATCAAAACCAATTGGAATCGTTTAATTTGGTTCGGTAATGAATTTTATAAAAATAAAACAATTTTGTTGCGCGCTGAAATAGCTGCACATACCTTTCTGTGTTGGAAGAATTTTTATGATTTTTGTGTCCACTAGAAAAATATAATAAAAATATTTTTATAAACTTAAGATATTTGTGCAACACTGGTAAAATTTTAATAATTTAATTCCACGGTTTTCCTATGTAATAAAATACATCTTTGCATGCTAAAATCCGCATGTTATATTCGTTATTGATCGATAAGTTCGTTTTAGGCTTAACCGGTGGCTGCCCTTTCTCGCATCATTCGGGGCTTATATAATTGAAGTTCGTGCTCCGTCATCTTCTTAGGTATGTCACTTACATCATATTATAATTTCATGGCCAATGGAGGTGTTTAGGCCGGTCAATCGATTTTAGTTCGAAAACTAGGGTTTATCGGGTGTAGGATTGGCAATTGTTGAGTTTGATGCGTTAATCAATCGGATGACCGACCGAATCAGTTTGTACAGCCCGGGTGGTTTAAGGGCTGTGGAAAAATTATTTTTTTGATGCTCGGGGCTGTTGTGGTTAGTGCTTCGTCAATCGAGTCGGCGGTGCGCGAATTTTCGTTTAAACGTTAAAGTAAGAGTTGTAAAAAGGAACCGTCAACCCTATCAACTCGGGTGACATAATCTTGATGAATGAAAAGATTTAAAATGGAATTTGGTCCATTCGGGGCTGAGTCGTTTAACAAATGGTTTTAAGGTTTATTACGCGCGCATTCGACCCGATTTGATAATCCTTGGGCCTTGGGCTAAGTTGTTGGGCCATGGGCCAAGTATTGGGCCTTGGGCCAAAGTATTGGGCCTTGGGCCAAGTTGTTGGGCCTTGGGCTAAAGTATTGGGCCTTGGGCCAAAGTGTTGGGCCTTCGGCCAAGTGTTGGGCCTCGGGCCAAGTTGTTGGGCCTTGGGCTAAGTTGTTGGGCCATGGGCCAAGTGTTGGGCCTTGGGCCAAGTTGTTGGGCCTTGGGCCAAAGTGTTGGGCTTGAACGGCCAATTAGGCAAGAGTGTTTTTACGGTCTAGTTTAGTAACGTGTTGTGTATAATTTACAGGCCCTTGCTTGTGATTGTGCACTTAGGGATTTCCTAGCTCGTTGCAGGTGTTCGATTGATTCCAGGTGAGTTCATGATGCCCTTTTTACTCTTTTTACTTTTGGGCTAGCATGCACACCTAAGTGTTTTCTTACATGATGAAATATTTTAAACGAATTTATATAGGCTTGCTAGCATATGGTAGGCCTTGGGATGTTAAATAGATATATATATATACATTATTTCTTTGCCTATATCTGGCGATGTTGTGGTCGTTTCGACTACTGATGTTGTGTATGCCTACTTTGTGTTTGCATGCACTGATGTTACGTGTTTGGGTTGTACGTTTGCTCGACCCTGATGTTATACGTGGATGTTATATATATATATGGTCTTATATTCCTTAAGGTTATACATATTACTTGTGGTCTAGGCTCGAGGTTGCTATTAGGCCTAGTATTAATTCCTACGATATTTCCTGATGAAACGTTTAAACTATTTTATATAGGCTTGCTAGTATATAGTTGGCCTTGGAATGTTATAGTATGTATATATATATATATATATATCTAAATTATTGTTTGGCCTATATTTGGCGATGTTGTAATCGTTTCGACTACTGATGTTGTGTATGCCTACTTTGTGTTTGCATACGGATGGATGGTGATCTTGGCCGGGCCAAACTATACGACTCAGGTTCTTAAATCCTATGGCGGGCCCTGAAAAGCCCGTGAGGGGGAGGCTCGTGTGGCATGATTATCATCGGATGTTACGTGTTTGGGTTGTACGTGTGCTTGACCCTGATGTTATTACTTGGATGAGATGTTACGTGTTTGGGTTGTACATGTGCTCGATTCTGATGTTATTATTTAATTGGATGGTATTTATAGGGATATAAATATATGGATGTATATAGATGTCTAAGTATGAATACTTAGTGTTGATGATGGTCTAACTGTTCGTATCCCGTATTATATTTAAACTCTTGTAATGTTTTATAGTCCCGTTTTGATATTTAAACTCTGGGAATGTTTTATAATCCCGTTTTTTATATTTAAACTCTTGGAATGTTTTATAGTCCCGTTTACATATTTAAACTCTGGGAATGTTTTATAATCCTATTTTTATAATTAAACTCTTAGAATGTTTTATAATCCCGTTTTTATATATTTAAACTCTTAGAATGTTGTATAATCCCGTTTTTATATTTAAACTCTTGGAATGTTTTATAGTCCCGTTTTTATATTTAAACTATGGGAATGTTTTATAATCACATTTTTATATTTAAACCCTTAGAATGTTTTATAATCCCGTTTTTATATTTAAACTCTTTGAATGTTTTATAGTCCTGTTTTTATAATTAACCCCTTGGAATGATTTATTTAAATGTCTATTATTAAAACTTGAACTCACTCAGCTCAAGCTGACTTTGTGTGTATGTTAGTGTGAGTTTCAGGTTTAGAAGTGGATGCTACCGCTTGGACATGCTGGATGCTACTCGGGAGGTTGAAGGCATATCTAGTCGAAGAATTAATAACGCAAACTGTTTCTTTTAAATTATTACCATAAGTATTTAAATTTTAATTTTGGTCACTTTCCCTGGTTTTGGGAATTTTGATGTTATCTATTCCGCTGTTTACTACTCTGAAACGATTTTAATGAGATGAAGATTTCAAATAAAACGAATATTTTATTTACAATTGATTTTGGACACCTGTACCCGTGTTTTGGGATTTTTAATACTTAAACTTTTCCGCTGTTATTTACTCTGAACTTGTTTTAAATACAAAGAATCGTTTGGTTTTAAATTTTTGTGAATTTGTGGATGTGATAACCAACTGTAGGATTCCCGGGATTCGGGGTCTTACATACCGATGCACAGTATTGAGAGCTGGGCTGAGATGCAGCAGGTTTTCCTTAACGAGTACTATTCGCAGTCGAAGACTAACGAGGCCTGGATGGAGATTCGATATTTTTCATAGTTACCGGGTGAGTTATTTCAGGAGGCATTTATTCGTTATAAGGAGATGATCAGGAAATGCCCGCACCACCAGATTGAGTTGTGAGGGTTAGTGAAATGTTTTGTTGACGGGTTGACTTACGAGGACAGAAAGTATTTGAAATCGTCATGTAATGGGATGTTTTTGAACCAACCAGAAGAGGATGATTGGGATTTCCTTGAGTTTATGTGTGAGGATTCCAAGTCAGAAGCAGCAGCTGAACGAAGACGAAAAATCAGGGTCAACCGAACAGTTAAATCAGCCTCGAGCTAGTCAGACAGAATTGCAGAGTTGGAACGGGAACTCGCGGGTTATCGGCAAGGAAAAAAGAAGGAGGTTGGTAAAGTCGGGGTGAAATTCCCGGTTTGTTCAGATTGTGGTGAGTTGGGGTATAAGGTTGAAGATTGCCCCGTGGTTGATGATGACGAGTATACCGATGAGGAGGAAGTCAGTTACGCGTACGGGGAGTCCAAGGGCCAAGGATTCAATTCGAACACTTATCACCCGAGCCTAAGGAATCACCCAAACTTTAAATAGGGGAACGCGTCGAACCAGTCGAACCCGAACTTTCAGGGGTCCGGTCAGAACCGACAGCAGAACAGCTACCGACAGGGTGGTTCGAACAGTCAGTATAACAGTCGGGGATATAACATAGATGGTTACCGGGGTAACAGTTCGTCAGGTAATCAGAATCAGGACCAGCGGAAGGGTAGTTCAGAAAATTCAGACGAGTCAATACATTTAAAGTTAGATGCGTTGTTGAAGCTCGTGACTGATAATCAGAAGGAAACGCAAAGACAGTTCGATTTGAGAGACAAGTCAGCAGAAGCGATGTCAAAGCAGATTGGTCAGCTCGCAGCAGACGTGGCGAGATTTCAGAAGAACGCGGGCCAGCTACCGAGCGATACCACAGTAAACCCGCAACATGCCAGCTCAAGCTCGAAGAAAGGCCATAGTGTGCGCATTAACGCAATAAGTCTTGTACCTCATTTTGAAATTACCTGTGTTGAAGTTGAGTCACCACCGCAGTTTGTTGAGGCGGTGGTGAATGATGTTAGTGATGAGAATGAAGGTGTTGGTCAAAATGAAATGGTTTTCCAAAGTGAAGTGAAATTAAAAACAGATGAATTAACTTTTTGTGAAAACTGCACTTGTGAAAAATGTCAAAACGCCAAATTGACCAACACAAGAGATGAGGAGGTGGAGGATAATACCACCTCAAGTAAACTCCAAGACCCGAGAGTGCCATTTTTATCAATTCAAATTGGAGATTTTAAAACTAATCGGGCACTTCTAGATCTTGGAGCATGTGCTAGTATCATGCCTGGTAGTTTATATGATCAGTATGAATTTGGCCCACTAGAAAGGGTAAACACCACCGTGGTGTTGGCGGATCAAACTCATACATACCCCCGGGGCATGGTCACTAATGTAATGGTTCAAGTGGATGAGTTTACCTACCCAGTTGACTTCCTTGTACTTGATTATGCTAAGGGTAATATTAAACAATCTGAAGTCATACTTGGCAGGCCGTTCCTTGCCACAGCACATGCGGTAATTGATTGTGCTGAGGGATTTTTGGGAATTAAGTGTGGGAACCGTGTTAAATGGTTATTATTGTTTGAAAATTCTACTAGCCCTCTTGTTGACAAGTGTGTACCATCATGCACGAATCATACAAGAGAGGAATGTTATGTAACTGACAGGAACGAGCTAAAAAGTAGCATAAAGAGAAAAGGGGGGAATGAGAGAGGCGTTAAGATGAAAGATGGAGAAAAACTGACAGCAAGGAAGGGATGGAGAGAAAAGGAATCGATAAGTTCCATAGTGACTTCATCGGTTTATGGAACTTCTTGAAGCATTCGAGGCATTGTCGAGCTGTAGACACACAATTCAGCGCTGACCGGGAGGCAACCCGGGTTTGTAAGTGTGTTCCATTTTATTTTCTGTTTGTCGAGTCGTTGTTTGACTTTTGTCTCGAGTTTTGTGCAGTAAATCCCAAGTGTGGGGAGGCTTTTAGTGAAGTGTGCATCATGGAGGTTCGGTAAGCATTTGGTTAAATTTACGTCAATCCAGGTACGTATTGCAAATTCCGACTTCGGAAACGTGTTCAGGGTAATGTCGGGATGTCGAAAAGTGACCAGGTCCGAAAATGCCCGACCCCAATTCGGCAAAAACTTTATGTTCACTAGGGACCATCGCGCTACGCGATGGCCCTGGACAGTTCACCATCGCGCTACGCGATGGTGGCTGAGACATCCCAGACGTCTGACATCATCGCGTAGCGCGATGACGCCAGACCAGACACCATCGCACTACGCGATGGGTCCTCGGACCTTCGAAATTTTTTTTAAAAAAATAATAAATAATATATATATATATATATATATATATATATATATATATATATATACATAAATAAAATAAATAATAATAATATAATTAATAATAATATTTATATATTTGTATATTTGTTTGTGTTAATTTTGGAACTTTGTGGGTGTGTTCACTATAAACCTTCACGAGACCTCACTCGTCCACCCGGGCTACCAGGGGGTTTAAAGGGCTTATTGCATACGCTAAATGCAACCGTGATTCCTACGAAAGTGAGTTAGGTCCTTTATTATTTTTAATTAATTAACAAATTTTTTTATGAAACTGACTAATTCGGCTCGGTAATGACTTTTATAATATAATAATATTAACTCTCAAAAGACCTAAGTATGTATACTTGTGAGTGGTTGCTTATACATGTCTCGAGATTTGTGCAGATGTGGTTAGTTAGTATTGATCAGTTGTGGAGACGTGTGTCACGAGTATGTGAGAGTTGTGGGCCGAGTTTAGCATTGCATTGTCATTATTATCAGGTGATTTCGGTTTCATAAACTGTTTTGTATTTTTTATATTTTCTTTTTAGTTTTTTAGAAATGTAATTGTAGAATTTGCGTAAACCATCACATTTGTTCCCCGAGTTTTTAAGTAGTTAAACTGTCAGTTCAACCCCGTCCCTAAATGTTTATTAATTGTTTTATTATTTTAACATTGAGGACAATGTCAACCTCAAATGTGGGGATGGGGGAAAATTGAAAATTTTTAGCCCGATAGTACCTCAAAGAGTATTCAGAAACCTAAGTTATTAACTGTCACTTATTGCTATTAATGCCAAGTTAGAGATTTTTGGTCATTGTTGGTTTTTCAGCTTCTCGATAGTTTTCCCGACAAATGTTTTTAAAATGAGAAGTTGGAAAATGGAATCGTTTAGGCCGGGATAACGAGTCAAGGGGACGGGTATACATGTTTCATATCGACAGCCCATATTTCCAGACATTGTGAGATTAGCCCCTATACTTAATACACATAGTATATAATAGATATAAAACATGTCTTGTCATTTACTGAGGGAAACCGGTATATTTTACAGAATTAGAACTTGCTTGTCACATGCTTTTCGATATCTTAATACCACCACATGTATGGAGATTAGGACTTTAGAAAACCCATTCCGTACATATTTTCCTCACTAAATAAATTCCTTACCCGACATTATCCCCTAGGAGCCCGTTTGGACCATATTCCTTTTTCGTTTGTTAAACTGAACATTACACACCATTTCAGCCTTGGCCTTTATTTTATTTTTACCCGTGTGATGAAATCCAGTTCGTTATCGAGTTGTATATATATCGAGTTGTACCTAGTCAGACGAGTTGTAAAGTGTTAAGTTCTGAGTTGTAATTACCAGTCCTTTCGGTTATTTCAGTAGTAAAAAAAATTGAAAAATCAGCACAAAGACAAAAAGAAGTTATCAGTTCAGTATTTCAGTTGTTATTAGCAGTTGAGTATGTAAATAGCAGTTGATTTTGTATCTAGTTCGTTTGTATTCGTGAGTCTGTATATTGGTTTGTTAACTGGGTTGCATCCACCTGAGTCACTAAATAAGCCCAATCCGCACCCGAACCTAAGCCTCAGCAAAAACCTTAGTCCGAGTCTTTATGCAACCGGTGGTTAATGGGTGGAGATATGACTAACCTGCAAGCGTATTAAGTTGTAACTCATATTAGGTATTTTGAGGGCAGAGACATATACTAGCACATCTTTTGCTAGTCTAGATATTAAACCGAGAGGAGTGTTGATAGTGTGAGGGGTGTGAAGATGTATGCCCTAACCGGAAACAAAGTACACCTGTCTGGGCGATTCTAAGGTTTTATTGTAACATTAACTTTATTTGTGGGTTGTCAATCTAGAAAGTGTCAGTCTGGGAAACTGGGTAAGACCTTAAACCTTACTAGTATTAATGGTGATAATTGGTTGACCTATGATAGCGGTTAATGTTTACTTTAGAGTTTTGCTTGAGGGCAAGCAAAAGATAAGTGTGGGGATATGATGTTCGGGTATTTTGTATATATATTAGTGTGTTAATTATAAAGTTTTGTTTAGTATATTGTTAGAACTTTGGTACTTCATACGTGCTTTTGTATTTCAGGTCATTGATCGTTAAAGATGTTAAATTGGAAACTTGTACGAGCATGGAATGATATCTCGGGAAGACCGGAGCATAAGTTGAAGTCTTGGGAAGTGTTAGAAGGACTCGGGAAGAATTTGGATGAGAAACCTAAAGCCGATGCTAAAACTGAACAAGATGGGTTCACAAAAAGCGACCAGGAAGTAAAACGAGCATATCCTGGGCTAGAAAATGAGTTACGGAACCCATAATATATGAATTTTGGGTTTCTCGACGAGAGGAATCTAAATATGAAGTTTTCTTGGACCATCGCGTAGCAAGAAGGTCCATGGAGGGTGACCATCGCGCTACGCAACGGTCCCCATCGACGGGAAAGTTAGGGTTATATGTTATATCTTGTTTTGACGACATTAGACGCCCTAGTTGAGTTTCCAGAGCACTTTTAAAAAGGGGAGAACCATCACTTCCAATCATCTCAAGACCTCATATATGTTCCATAAGATCATAACCGAAGCCCGAGAGATGCCGATGCGCGGCTAGTTCCTTCGAGTCATGCCCGGGATGTAGAGTATTGTATCTTTCAGTTTTTCTCATGTATTAAGAACAAATTTATTGTAACCATCTTTGATTAATCTATGAGTATTGATGTCTAGTATTATTGTGCACTCAGTCAGTTTAGGTTTATTTCGATCAGAACGATTATCGTGCCAGTTGCTATGATAATTGCTTATACGATTGCTTTGACTAGTTGAACATGATGAAGCATACCTTTTCCCTTAGTTGAGTCACACTGGCAGGGACCGTTTAATAACCAGTGTCGTGTGTTAGTAAGCGTGGATGCCTAAGGTTTATCTAGTTAGTCAGTCTGTATTGATCATTGATTGTTAATCTGTTAAGTTGCATGAGATAGTTGTTTGCTTACTTGCTTGAATCCCCGGGAGTGACTTGTCTTTGTTAATTGCTTGAAAGTTAAGTACTTGTTTAATCATTATTAAAATCAACTTGTTTGCTAGTGTGATCAGCACTTTGATAGAATTCACTTCATAATGTTAGGAATCGATTTCACTGCACACTGACCACATACTCCTCGTGGTTCGACACCCTACTTACCCTGACTAGCTTAAGGTGATTAGGACACTGATTTACTTGTTTTTTACTAGATAGCGACAGTCTAGCATCAGAAGCGGACTTGCCTACAAATACACAGGTTAGTATCTCTGATCCTTAAAAATTCTAATAAAATCTTGAATATTTCTTACCAGACATAACGGAGCTCACGGACGGAGACGGATCTTGGAAGCTTGACTGGAAATGAAACGGCAAAAACGGAAAGCAGATCCAGGTTTTCGAAACACAATCGGAAGAAAGGGCGGCATCAAATGGCCGGAAAAGAGTTCTAGCGGGAAAACAACCCCGAGACCGAAGATTCGCGATATCAGTATTGCCAAAGATACATATCTTATTCGCAGGACTTGCGAGGAGATTCTGAGACACAAAATCCTCAATACCGGAAGGACGAAGTTTAGGACTCATGATTCAAGAAGAAAAAGAAGAAAAATTACCCGGATAGAAGAAGAAGATGAATGGAAATATTATTCATCCAAGTAATTATAAGGCTGGCCTAGGGTTTAACCAAAGAACGGATGATTGACACGTGTATTAACAGCTGTAATGATTTGAAATTCAAAATTCAAAAATTTTACAGCTGTAATGCCTATCTACAGCTGTTAAAATTTGGGGACAATTGTTAGGGCACGGATTTTTAGTTACCTCAGCAAAGATTATATTCAGGACGAATCCAGGATGCGATATCCTCAAAGGTAACCGGTATCCTAATTACATTATATAACTAACACGAAATTTGCTACTTTCCATATTTACCAGGTCAAAGACCGTTGCTTGATCACCCGAAAACTCACACTTTCAGTTGATAGATCGTGGCATAAAAGGAAACGTGTTGATTGAGAGATTAACGGCTAATTAGATTAGTCTAATAGTTTCCTAAATTATAGGCATTAGTTGTTAAACTTTGTTTATTATAAATAGAGATATAAACAAATGATCAAACACACACTCGAGCACTCGAGAACTTATTAGTACTCGCATTCTTTGTAATCACGATCAAGTTTGAGCTCCACAATTGTAATCACCTTTATTATTAATAAACCAATGGTGATAGTTTTCACCGCCCGGGGTTTTTTGCTTGTTATCCTAAGGATAACGGGTTTTTTCCTCGCAACAAATCCTTGTGTTCAAGTGCTTTTACGTTCATTTCATACAAGCACCTAGTCCCGATTACTAATTTGGTTACGAAATCATTATTGTTAATTTTTGACCAAAACAGCTACTATGAAGATTAACTTATAGTTCAATAGACCCATCATATCTACGCCACCACCGTCACCCCACTATTGTCCTTCGACAAAATTTTGAAAGGCTTTATTAACGAATTAGCGAAAATTTTATTAATTAACACCGAAAAACACGAACTCTAACACATATTATAAACTAATAATAGATCAATTACAGAATGAAACCCCAAATAGAATTTGGGCCACAACACATGCAAAGATTTGAAATTCAAAATTCAAAAATTTTACAGCTGTAATGCCTATCTACAGCTGTTAAAATTTGGGGACAATTGTTAGGGCACGGATTTTTAGTATCCTCAGCAAAGATTATATTCAGGACGAATCCAGGATGCGATATCCTCAAAGGTAACCGGTATCCTAATTACATTATATAACTAACACGAAATTTGCTACTTTCCATATTTACCAGGTCAAAGACCGTTGCTTGATCACCCGAAAACTCACACTTTCAGTTGATAGATCGTGGCATAAAAGGAAACGTGTTGATTGAGAGATTAACGGCTAATTAGATTAGTCTAATAGTTTCCTAAATTATAGGCATTAGTTGTTAAACTTTGTTTATTATAAATAGAGATATAAACAAATGATCAACACACACTCGAGCACTCGAGAACTTATTAGTACTCGCATTCTTTGTAATCACGATCAAGTTTGAGCTCCACAATTGTAATCACCTTTATTATTAATAAACCGATGGTGATAGTTTTCACCGCCCGAGGTTTTTTGCTTGTTATTCTAAGGATAACGGGTTTTTTCCTCGCAACAAATCCTTGTGTTCAAGTGCTTTTACGTTCATTTCATACAAGCACCTAGTCCCGATTACTAATTTGGTTACGAAATCATTATTGTTAATTTTTGACCAAAACAGCTACTATGAAGATTAACTTATAGTTCAATAGACCCATCATATCTACGCCACCACCGTCACCCCACTATTGTCCTTCGACAAAATTGTGAAAGGCTTTATTAACGAATTAGCGAAAATTTTATTAATTAACACCGAAAAACACGAACTCTAACACATATTATAAACTAATAATAGATCAATTACAGAATGAAACCCCAAATAGAATTAGGGCCACAACACAATTTTATTGAATACGAAAAGAATAAAAGAAAAGGATACATAATTGAAATCAATCTGAACGAGCTATGTGTCCAAAACAAGCCCCTAATGCATCTTAACCGTCAGCTGAAGCCAACAAATTACTAACTTAATTTAAAGTAGCACAAACAACCCCCTGAAATTTCAGAGGTCGAAAACCAAGTTTAATAAGGTGTTGAAGTTTCAGAGTTCGAAAACCCCCTTAGTTACACTTTTATATGTCTTCTACATTTCATAACATTTTGATACATTGATGAATGATGATCATTATCTTTTTCTACTTTACACACAAAGAAATCCTATATATTTGAACATCAAACTGAAAAGAGTGGTGGTATAAACTTAATTGGAATACTTAGTTATCAACTATCCAGTATCCACCCAATCAGTTGTTTCATCTTCCTTCAAAGAAGCCAATGAATGCAATGACAACGGTGCATGGTACTTCTGCACCACCAACACAGACGCCGCGGTCGTGAAATTCCGCGAAATCAAGAAGTTCCCAACCGGCCCCATCTCCGGACACTCGCTATTCTTCTTAAGAAACTCCACCACCTCACCTTCGGGCATCCTCCCTACTAGAAACAGGTTGCTCCGCCCGTATTCCCGAATAATCTCCGCTGTTTCGGATGCATCCGACACTACTCTCTCTTCATACTTAACCGTGTTGGATTTCGCCTCGAACCTTTTTTTAAATTTCTCGATTACATCATTGTCGGCTGACTGAGTTTCGGTGGTGGTGGATTCTTTGATGTCGATTGTGACGAATCCTGGGGTTGAGGTTCGGCTCGGGTTGAGAAGGAACCGCGCTACAATAAGACTTATTCCCGGATGCTCGGCCATTCGGGCTCCATAGGCCAATGCCTCATGGTCATCATGGCCACCGAAGAATAAGACCGTTACAAGGGAGTTGACGTTGCTCGCCGCGATATGAGAGGTCCCACCAAACCCACGGTCAACTAAGATCCCGACCGAGCACGGAGCATACTCCAAGACCTTTCGGTTCACGTGCCTGAAATCATAGATCATCTATCAGATTAGTTGTATAATGATCATACTAAACAGGAAGTGTAACGTTATTCTCTATATGTAACGTACACTATTTGACACATAGTCAATATAAAATAAAACTTCTGGTTTATTTTTGCTCCCTAGAGTTTTAAAAACGCTCGTTTCTTACTAGTTTGAGCGTCCGATTTTCTCCTGTTGTGATTGCAGGGGACTATCGGATAAAAAAAAATATTAGTTAGGGTTTACCGTAGTTCTCTCTAGCATAATCATGAAATAATTTAATTTGGTTTACTTTATAATTGTCTTACTTTATCCACTCATATAATTGATTAATAATACATAATAGCTCATGAGGTTTGGCAAGTCATTACCTGTACTCAGCTCGAGTGGTTTCGAGTTGACCTTCGAGTCTAAGGTGCTTATGGAACGGTAGTATGATCATGGCAGCTCGGTTACTCTCTGCGCCACTACAAATATCTTCATGCATACTCGACACAGCCGATATGGCGGTCGTTGGCCAGATGGTGACCCTACTCAACTGCTGAAAAGCCTCAAACGCCACCACGATCTGGTCTGAACCCGAATGCGTATCCTTCTTCCAAAAGGG
The DNA here is from genome assembly GCF_021521415.1 of Bidens hawaiensis. Classification (NCBI taxonomy): domain Eukaryota; kingdom Viridiplantae; phylum Streptophyta; class Magnoliopsida; order Asterales; family Asteraceae; genus Bidens; species Bidens hawaiensis. Next base: position 389,114 of record NW_027492332.1, read on the forward strand.
GAGCCCATTTTTCCTCGCTTTGTGAACCATGAGTATAGCCGAGGACCTCTCGGACAGCTCCATGAGGTGCATTGCATGAACGAGTAGCACTTCCCGTTTCCCGGTCCCACGTAACACCTCAATTAGATTAATCATTGTCGGTATGTTTCTTACACTGTGGAAGCAGAACAACATACGGAACGGGCTCGTGGAAGAACCTCTTCGGTCAAGAGCTCGGTGTTTGTATTCGGAGTTTGATGGCGTTTTAGCGGGCTTATATACCACAACAACTAGAGGAGTTGTAATAAATGTTGTCAATAACGCCATCAAAACCAATATAGCAAATGTTTCATCATTCAGAACCTGAACGTTCACCAAATAATCAATCTAAAAAGGGAGGGGGTGAATTTATTAAAAACAAGTGTCTTAAAAAATTAAATGAATATCAACATAGAGGTTTACAAAGTGAGCCGATCCTGGCCCCAGCCCTAAGCCCGGCCCAAACAGTCTGAAAAGGCCCATATTCTCAAACCCAAAGCCTATAGAAGCCTGAACTAGACCTAACAACAAACTGGCGGTTGTTATTCATATTTTACAAAAAGCCGGTTGTGGTCTCAAATGGCTCTCTCTTTTTGCTTGTAATTTTATTTTGTATAAAACTTAGTTTACTATTCATAATACATTTTGGATCATATAAGTTGTTTTAAGGTTTAACCTCCATATATAGATTATAGACCGGGCCTTTTAGCACGATCTCAAGCATCTCTATATCGACATTTCTGATGTGTTAGACACGTTTCTAAATGAAAACAGTATGCACTACAGATTGTCTATGAGTGACATACCCCTCGGTCTTTGCCAATGTTTAGCACAATGATTTCCACTAACCCCTTTGTGTTCATCAAAAGCCCAATAGCGAGAGCTTCCATAAACGGAATTTTACACACGAGACACACCCCAACCGAGCCAGCAATCTTCCCAAAACAAGCTGTAAAAATGACTAACAATAACAGCCCCCACGACCGAGCCCCCTTGATTGAGGCTACATTCGTCTTTAAACCACTCGATACAAAATAAAGCGGTAGAAATAAACCCGACACGAGATCCTCAACTTTTTCCACTAATGCCCCAGCAAAAGCACCTTCTTTCGGGATCAAAACCCCAACAACAAATGCCCCAAATAGTGCATGAATCCCAATAGTATCGGTCACAAAGCTCGCAGCCAAGACCCCGCCAAGAGTCACACAAACATACAACTCGTCAACGGGCTCACCATTCGGGCACCGTTGGGACATCCATTTGAACACACGCGGGACCAAGAACGAGCACATGATAACAAAACCCGAGGCACACAAAAACACCCAAAGTGCAACAAGTGGAGAACGGCCCGTGCCTGACAAAGCAACAGCAAGGGCAAGTAGAATCCAAGCCACCACATCATTTACTGCGGCTGCTGACATCGCCATTTTCCCGACATCTGTGGTCAGGAGCTTGAGTTCGGCTAAGATACGCGCAAGTACTGGGAAAGCTGTGATGGACATCGCGACACCCATGAAAACAATAAACGGGCCTTCGTCCACGCCTCCCGAGATTGTCCCAATTAGGATAAACGAAACACCAATGCCTAAGATGAATGGGAGGCTAATTCCAGCCATGGCTATGCATAGTGCTTTCTTACCGGTCCGACGAAGAGAGTTCAAGTCAAGCTCAAGCCCGACTAGGAAAAGAAAAAACAGAAGCCCGATGTTTGCTAGCGTGTCTAACACCGTAATGCTCCTTGGAGGAAAAACGGTATGAAGATACGCTTTGTTTCGGCCTAGAGCCGAAGGCCCCAGTAAAACTCCACCCTGTCAAACATTATTAAGTTTTAATAATCCAAAAGATGACCTATTATTTATACTGAAAATAAACAAAGTGACACTATCAACTTTCATTTAATGATTTAATCAGTGACCCTTTAACACTTGCGTAATTATCATAGACTTACACTTGATTTCCACTCAATGTCGACGTTTCAACATTTTGCTCATAGACATGAATTTTGCTCTTTATTAGCATCTAGCCTTTTATAATACACAAAACCATGTAAATTGGTTTGTTGACAAACTAAATGTGTATTAAATTAAATTTAGCAAATTAACTGTGAGATTTGGGACAGCCCAACTAGCAAAATTGCGAGATTACTAGTTTTAGAAGAACTAAGGGAAGCAACTTACTACAATTTCTGCAACCACTCGAGGTTGTCTTAACGGCTTCAGAAGGTAAGCGAGGATTCGGGTGAGTACAAGCACAAGGCACATTTGTAAAATAACAAGAGGAAGTGCATAATGAAGAGGACTGTCTCCTTGGAATACCCCATGGGATGTAGCCTTCATAAGAGGTGCACAATCAGGTATTGCATGACTTGAGGCCATTTTGCACCAAAACAACCCCAGTACATGTAATATTAATTACAAATGTTGATCACTCTTCCCTGTATCACGAAACGTTTATCGGTTAATTATTCGTAATTCAAGTCAAGTTTTAAGCAAACAAAAGGAATATTAACACTCACCATTTGATCATTCCGCAAAACTCAAACGACGATGCGCGAATTCACAAAGAAATGGATGCACGAATGATTGCATAAAGCATTGAAATCGCATGCATGCGAATAGATGATGAAAGGGATACCTAAAATTGGGATAAGATGAACAAGAAATTGTTGTGGTTATATGACCCCATTGATCAATTGGAGGATGTCATCATTTGATCGTAAAATGATCAAGAAGAAGGATGGAGATGGGTTTAAGAGATGTGGTGGTGGGATTGAATTCCAGAGAAAAGGGCATGGACAACGCTGAAGTGATTTGGGATTGAATTCCGAGAAAGTATTCTATTGGAGAGAACAAAGTATGTTTGGCTTTCTTTTTTAAGAAACTAAGTTTTGTTAAGAGGTATATATTTTACATGCTATTTTTTTTTTTATTCCTACGCCTTATTATATGGCTTTGAATTTTGATAATATACCTTACAAATTAGTTTTTTTTAATCAACATAATCAAGTTTTTGAATGCTTCAATAAAATTACATAAATTTATCATTCTCTGTTAACTAGGATGATTAGCTTTAATTCACTTAGCTTTACAGCCATTTAATTTTTAATATTTATTTAAAAATATATCGCAACCGATGATTAGCTTTATACTCATACTAGGTTTTATCTCTGTATTATGAGGTTGTTTTATATTTTTCATTTTTTAATATTTATTTTTTAATTTTAATTTTTTTTTATTGTAAGAAAGTTAATAATATATACTAAGGGTTTGATGATGAAAGGGTTTTCACAAATAAATGATATGTTATAACCCGTATAAAAGTTATTTGAATTTAGTGACCCATGACCCGCTTATTATTTTTACTATAAAATTGTTTCTTAAAATTATAAAATAATATATTTTTTAAAAAAAATCAGATATTAATTTTTAATATATCCCTATTTTATAGGATTTTTTCATATCAAATATTTTGTAGAATTAATTTTTAATTTAATGAGATGCTATAACCCGTTTAAGAGATATCTGGGTTTGGTAAGACCCTGTAGGGCCAATATTCTATATTGTTATTAGGATTGTGTATGTTGTTCTAGTTTGCTTTTAGTCGGTGTATTACGTACTCGGTACGTTTATTTTGTACGGTAAAGATGTAAACTTTGGAGAAATTGGGACCCTATAAAAGAGTCACTTAACCCATTTCTCCAAACAACTCATTATAACTCTTTCACAATACAAGACACTTTTTAGGAAATAAAGTTTCTTCTCTCCATCTTCTTCTTCTTTCTTATCTTCAAGCAAATAAACATAAACAAAGCTAAGATCTGAGATCCGAGTGTCGTTGGTGATTTCCGCTAACCAACAACACGGATTGATCTGAGTCAAGTTGTGAGATCCATCTAGAGGACCTACAGACTCATACCCATAAATTCGGGTCAAATGCATGAGAAGCCTTTATTTATAAATAAAACAATTTAATAGTTTGAGAGAATTTAGAAAACAACCAAAGAGCTTTTAAAGATCTACCATGCTGTAGGACACGTGTCAATAGGAGAGCGATTCTGAGGATTGTTTTGGTGCTCAAACCTTTACCTTCTTCTGAAACGGATCTATTTGATCCGAATCTGACCCGTACTTACCCTGTCTTATCGGACAATTCATTCTCAAAAATCCAACTGGTGAAGCACATCCCAAAAACCCTAATCGCTACCTGTTTCTAACGAAAATAGCAATTCGATCTTCCAGGTATGCATATCATCTCCATCTTTTCAAACATGGTTCCTATTTCAACATCTATTTCAATACGATCAAAATACCCAATTGTAGATATCGACAACCAAATCCCTAAGTCATCTCACTGTTTGAAAGGAAAATCGCTAATCAATCTTCAAGGTATATGCATCAATCTCATCTTTTCAAAAATCGTTCCTAATTTAACATCTATTTCAATACGATTTCAATTCTATTGGGCTTATTACATGCGTTCTTAGGCAACGAGGATAAAAACCCTAAACAATGTCTTTGAAATACTGTGGTGAAGGTATTTTTCTTTTATTTTTCATCTTTTTTTTATTTTACTTTGACTTTTTTTTCAATATGTGCTCTTGTGAACCATGGAGCATGCAAATGGTTTGACTTACAAACCGGTATATTACATATATGGTGATACAATAGTATTTGTGCATGTGCTGAGTGGCTACTAATGACAGTTATTATATCATTATCTTTATAGTTATTGACTTATTAGTGATACACTATTACACATGTCTTCTTGCATATTAAACATATACTAAATCATCTTATTCTTTTGTTATAGAAAATGCCTCAACTAATAACCAAAAGTTAATTGTTTTGATCAATTCTACTTTCATTCAACAGGTATTTATAACATTATATTTTCTATGTTTGATTTGATTATTTGATTATCGATTATTTCATTATTAATTTTTAGGCACTATCAAATTCTAACACACACGTTTAATGAATTGAAGAAATCCATTCATAGCAAATGTCGTGTGTGTGGGCTTCTAATTCAAAGAATGAATGTTGCTCTTACTCATGCGAAAAGGCACTTTGGGTATTATTCTTTTTTTTTCTTTTCTAATATTATTGGTCAATATGAGGTGTGTCGGTTTGTGTTGACTTATAAGCACTATTTTGTCAACCATTAATTTTTTTATAAGTCAGCATGGGTTTAAGTTGAAACGGGCCTTTTTGTATTACTCGCCAACACAAGCTGAGTGATAGTGTAATTTGCTCAACGGAAACTTTTATTGATTATTTGGATATAATGATTTGAGATTTTGAATATAACAGTTATGAGTTAGGAATCTGAAAAGTTTTTTGAAATAAAAAAAAATACTATTGAAGTTGGAACATAGCACTAGAGAAGTAATTTGAAAGGTTCACTATTCTATTTGTTTATGCACTTCCTAAACCTATTTGAAGAAGCGTGTATCGACTTACTTGTATACGATCAACGTTCCTCGGGTACGTGTGTGCTATATCACCGATGGTTTTCCGAGATACGAGTTCTTCCATCTACAAAATGAACAGTACCGTGAGCTTACCCCTCAGAAAGGGACAGAGGGGTCCTCTTTGGGGCAACCATCCGGTGTGAGAATCAGATATTGTAGGAGAGGATAATCAGGATGTGAAAATGAGTAAAGGACTTAGAATATATTTTCTTGCCTGCCTCCAACTGTGGAGGCGGCCTAGTATTTATAGTGCTAGGGTTTCCAATGATTTGGCTCAGACCCAATTAGGGCCTTTCTAGCCTCCCCCTATTGCTTCGCGCCACGTGTATTTAGGACACCTGGTGCTCTTTCATTGATTATTCTCTGACCAAGGTATTTCACCTGACCCATGTGCCATCACGTGGTAGCACATGGGCTTTGCTGAGTTGTCCACCTTTCATTGGCAGCTGTCAACCTCAGCACATTCTTTATTCCTTAAAAGATACCTTCTGGAAGGTTGTCTGATGAGCACAATCACGGTTGTCCTTATCCTGATTTGGATTAGATTATTGTCTCATTTATGCGCCTATCCTGGGGATGCGCGGGGTCTTCTCTTATTCTCACACTGAGTGTGCGCGTTGTGTGCATATGCGATATGCGCCACGCACGGGTGTTTCGTGCGCTTGCACATAAGTTTCGGCTTTGTGTCTTCGTGACATCTTGATTTCAAGCTTCTTATCCGTACTTTATGGGTTGACCCGCCCCGCTCGATGTTGGGGCGGGTGCATACCCCTTCAAGCCCCCAGTCTAATGTGTGTCTTGTCTCGCGCGAGCGAGGTAAGGGAGATATTAGACTCAATGGTTCGCTTTCTTAATAGGGTTTGTCTTTTCTTTTTCATTTCTCATATGTGCGTTGCGCGAAATTCCATCCCTTTGGTTAAAACGAATCGTCAATGCACGTGGTTGGTTGGTGTTGACATGTATCAGAGATGGTGGCGTTATGTGTCAGACCTTTCGTGTGCTCGAGGTGCTACAGTGGCCTTTCACGTCTCCTCATACAGTGTCAGGAACACGTGTCGCGCTTATGTTGGCCTACGCCTGCGAGTGGGGGCGCGTGAGCGTAGATCTGATTATTACTTGTTTCTCTTTCTCTCCCCTGGGCCTATAAAACCAAACCTTTTTGAACGGTTTTTTCTTCATCTCCATTGTCACTTTAGAGCTTTACTTGTCTTCTAACCCTTCGATTCAAAGCCTTTATCTTTGCTTCCGGATTCTGTGTTTAAACAATCGGATTGCTCTTATTCTGCAATCGCATGTCTCTTAACCCAGACACTACCGAGTCCCCCAGTAAAGGCCGTGTGAAGTCGATGGTTATCTCTAACTTGAAGAAGACCGGCAAGGGTATTCGGGTTGCCGAGGCTTCGTCGGAGGAGGGGGGAAAGAATAAAACGGCGAAAAGATGGGACGAGATCCCCTGCAAGTTGAAACAGCCTGAGCTTGATAGTCTCATTGCTTCTCAGGGTTTTCTCCCTGAGTATGGTTGTCTGCTCCCGGCAGCCGGGCAGACGGCTGCGGATCCTCCTGCCGGCTATATCTCTCTATATTCTCATTTTTTTACTCACTGTAACCTTCGTCTTCCGATGACAAGGTTTATAGGTGCGCTCCTTCAATTTTATGGGATTCACATATCCCAAGTTCACCCTTTTGAGTTGGTGCGCATGACTCATTTTGAGTTTATGTGCAAAGCTCAGCACGAAGAGCCTACTCCTCGCCGCTTTCAATATTTCTATAAACCAAAGGTTCAAGATTCTTGGTTTTCGTTTACTCCGCGCAGTCAGAAGGTTAATTGCTGTATTGTCACTTTTAAGAGCCTTCATGACTGGACTGAGAAGTTTTTCTACGTCAAGGCTGGTGTGATTCCAATCCGCATGACTATGCGCGCGATCACTTCTGCGCCCGCGGATGACAATGTCCTTAAGAACCCAACGGGCACATGGGTTAAGAAGTTATCTGCTGAACCATCCCCGCCAAGAATATTTGCGAGGAAGCGCTGGTGGGGGTTGGTATGAGCAAGAGGTGGACTGACAGCGAGACTGAGCCTGTCATCCGTGTTGATGGCTCAGGTGGGTTGTTTGTTCATTGCATTAATTCTGCGCGAGTATAATTCGTTTTGCTGATATCACTTGTCATGTTTTATGCAGACAGCAAGGAATACATCCACGCCGCCTATGACGAGCATACGGAGGGTGGATCTGCTGCGCTGAACCCTGGGGAAACCGCCTTTCCTGATCGTTTTGACGATATGTTTATTCCTGTTGACTTAGAGTTTTGCCTTGACAGCGATATGCCTGGTAAGCCTTTGTATTTGTGCTTATGCCCTTAGAATACCAAATTTGGTTTTATCATTTCTGTTGCGCGTATTGTAGATGCGCTCGCTAATTATGAGTTAGAGCCTGTGGAAGAGGAATGGGAGGAGGCAGAAGCTGAAGCGCAAAAACTCAAGCGCAAGGCTAAAGGCAAAACTGGAGCAGGGGCCAGTAAAAAACAGAAAAAAGATGATGCCTCTGTTGCCCAGAATCTTCCTCCTACTCAAGTGAAGGGACTTGAGAAACCCAAGGGTTTTACTTCCAAGTTTTCCTCGTCTTCTTTGCCTCAAGGTGTGGGCAATCCTCCAGTCCTCACGAGGTATGGTGCTGCCACCTCATCTCTGCGCGCGGCGGACAAGGGAAGCGGTGCTGCGCCTGCTGTTTCGTCTTCTCCAAAAGGTATACTTTGTTTATATTTTGTGGTTTTATGAGCGTGATTCCGATAGAGTTATTAATGAAGCTTTGTTCACTCAAATGTTTGTAGAGCCGGCAACGTTGGTGGCTCAACCCCAGGCGCAGCAAGGTGCCAAGGCTATGCCGAAGGTTGTTTTGAAGTCCTCTGTTTTGCCCTCAAAAAGGGGGAAAATGGACTTCATGGCGATGCTTAATTCGCGGACTGCGGTGCGCCAAGGTATTTATTGCGCTTTGATTGTCTGATTTTTTCCTTTAGTTCAAGTCATGAATCATTTCTCCTTGTTGGTTTTTTCATAGGAATTATAGCTGGCACACAAGCTGCTGGTGGCACTGCTAGCGCTAGCGCCGTTAGTTCTGCTCCTGCTCCAACAAGTACTGAATCTCCCCTCATTGGGATCACTAAGGAGCAGGAGACTATTTTTCGCGCTGCTCTAACAGCGTCAAGACCTCCCTCACCTCCTCCTGCGCGCAGCCCTCCTCGTGAGACTATTTTTGATTCTTCCAAGTCGCAGGAGAAGAGACCTGTTATAGAGGATGATGAGGAGGTTAATTTTAAAAATTCTGATGGTGGCCGCGTAAGCCCTATAGCGCCACGAGATTTCGTGGCGCAGCCTTTTTCTCATGGGGCAGGCAGGAGCTCATCAGCTGGCGCTAATCTTTCTGCCGGTTCTCCTTAGGTATAAGTTTATTTTGCTCCGCTGTGCAGACTTCCAAATTAGTGTTTAGATAACTAAAACGTTTCTTTGCGTTGCTTTGTGTTTGTAGGGAGCCGATCACATATACCGCCCGAGCTGGAGTATCACTGAAGAGAGCTCATTCCAATCCTTGGGCGTATGTGAAGACTTTTGGGCTCACTCTGTTCCTCCAGCTGAAAGGAGGTTTCAAGAGGACCGCGCTCGCGTGGATTTGCTTAATGACCACCTTTTTGCTGGGTCTGCGTTTTTTGCTGCCTCCCAAGAGCTTCGCAATGATTATATAAAGGTACATGATGCCCTTGCGGAGGCCAAGCAAGAGGCTAAGATTTCTGCTTGGAATCTTTCTGATGCCCGAGAGAAAGCTGAGAAACTCCAAGCAGAACTTAGCGAGAACCGGGCAAGTTCCAACGCTGCTTTTGTGAAGCGCGGGCTTGAGCTGCAAGCTGCGCGGGAGAAACTGCAAGTGGCAGAAGCAGATGCGGCCAAGTACGCGCGTCGAGCGCGTGACCTGGAGTTGGCAGTGGAGGCGCGTGACCAAACTATTGCGCAGGTTAATACTGAAAAATCTTTATTGGAGAATGAGGTTGCGCGCCTGAAGAAAGAGCTCGATGTTGCGCGAGCGGAAAAGAATGAAGCCTTGGCGGCAGCAGCGTCTGACAAAGAAGAGCTAAAACAAGCCAAGGAAACTGTTAAGTTGTTAAACTCTCAAATCCCTGCTCTTGAGACGTCTTTTTCTTCCCTCGCGCAGGACCGTCAATGGCTGATTTCACAGGGTGTGACTCGTTGCGCTTAAGCCATGAAATACTCAGACGAGTTTCAGACCCTTGTGATGGACTGTAATGCGGCGTCGCGCTTGGTGGGTCGGGCTGAGGGGTTTAAGGATGGTTATGAATATGGCATGCTAAAGAAGAATCCATCTGACTACCCTTATCAGCTCGACGCTGTCTGCGCTGACATGGCTGAGGTGGGGGAGAAGTACTTGAATACTCCAATTCCCATCCTTGAGCAGGTATTTTAACCTTAATGAGTTTACTTGACTTATTTTCATAATCTTTTGTACTTATACTGTTCCTTGTGACTTGCAGATAGCCGCGCTTGCTGACCAGCCCGATCTTGGCGCTTTAAAGAAATTACTTGATTAATGTGAAGGGACTGGTGGCAATGATGATGGCGCGGGCAACGCTACCTCTGCCAGCGGCTCTGGCGTGGCCAAAGGACCTACTCCTGACGCTATCATGACAGAAGACGACTATATTCAAGACGAACAGCTTGATTATGGTAAGTTTGGAGATGACGAGGAGCGGGCTGCGCCAGATGCTGAGGGAGGAAATAATGATGAGGAAGATGAAGAGGCTGATATTAACATAGAGACTTGAAAAGTCATTCTTTTTTTTTTTTTTTTTTGTTTGTAGTTTTTACCTCATCATTTGTAAATTTGTAAACTTCTATGTTTCGGAATGAAATTTTGTTTTTCCCTTATTCGCATCTTGCGCATTCCCAATTCATCTCTTTATATTGCATGCGTGTGCTTGTTGAATATAAGGTATGCTTACACATTGAAACTTGAACAAGGTTGTAAGGAAATTATTTTTACTTAATCCTTAACAGTTGTCATATTTCAAGTTATTTTGCGATATTCTGAATATGCTGACACGTGCCTTGGCATTTCATTATTCCTCTTTTGCGCAACGTTATCGTGCATTTATTATAGGGAATTATGAATGAGTTTTTTAGCCTTTACGTATCAGTATGTGTTACTCTGCCTATATCCATTATAATCCCATGCGCGGCCCCAACCTGAGACCTTAACAACTATGCTTTGGCATGTGCTTTGCCTTAGTTGTGCTTAGGTATTTTTATGGTCCAGCTGCGCAATACGTAGGATGGATGCTATGAGTAATTTGAGCTAAGGCTCATATTATTGGGCTAAGGCCCTGACTTTTAGAGTTAAAACTCGTTAACGCGTCTGAGCTTGAAGCTCGCGCATGTATGTTTTACTTCGTTTTATTTTTAGTTTGATGTCAATACAATGTTGTCATATTGCTCAAAATTAATAAAGGGAAGTGTGAAACATGTATGCAAAAGGTAATAGAACGCATATTAAGAAAGAAAATAGAGCGTATCATTATTCATAATGGCTTAAAAAGCCTTGATTACAAACTTGACAACTTTTACATGAAACATTTTCTAAGTTGTGCTGCGTTCCATGTGCGTGGGATCTTCTTTCCATTTAAATCTTTTAAAGCGTATGCGCCTTTTCCCAATTCTTCCGAGACTTGATAAGGTCCCTCCCAGTTGGGAGATATCTTTCCCGGGGGTATTGCGCGACTAGCTTCATTGTTCCGAAGGACAAAATCATTCTTCTTGAAGTGGCATTCTTTCACGCGCTGATTGTAGTATTTTTCTAGCTTTTTCTTGTATTTGGCTTCACTGATGATAGCCGCCTCTCTGCGTCCCTCAAGTAAATTGAGATCCAACCTCCTTTCTTGCTCGTTATCCGTCTTGCTCATCATGAGCACTCTATAGGATGGGCATCCAATCCCTGCTGGAATCATAGCCTCCGTTCCATAGGTTAGGCTGAACGGGGACTCGCCATTGCTGGTTTTGCTTAATGTCCTGTGCGCCCACAGGACATTAGGTAACTCCTCGACCCATGCATGGGACTCTCCCTCCAACCTTTTCTTCAGCCCATTCAGCAAGCTTTGGTTCGCGCGTTCCACTTGGCCATTCCCTTGAGGGTGGTATACTGAAGTGAAGACCTGATTGATGTGCAATTCCTTGAACCAACTGGATATCTTCCTGTCAGTGAATTGTTTGCCATTGTTGCTCACGATTTCCATGGGCAGGCCAAAACGGCATACGATGTGGCTCCAAATAAATTGTTTCATTGCCTCGGCTGTGATTTTTGCCAGTGGCTTGGCTTCAACCCATTTTGTGAAATAGTCTACTGCCACTACCAAAAACTTTACTCGCCCTAGCGCTTGTGGTAAGGGACCCACAATATCGATTGCCCACTTGTGGAAAGGCCATGCAGAGGTCACCGGAATCAAGTTGTTCTTTGGCCGCAGGTATTTGGCGCATAGCTCTGACACGCTTTGCATTTTTGGATCTCTTTTAACGCGTCCAAGTACATGCCTGGCCAATAGTAACCTGCGTTCATTGCCTTGGCGATCACCATGCGCGGGCCAGCATGTATTCCACAGATTCCTTCGTGTATCTCTCTGATCACATAGCTTGCTTCCTCGGCGTCTAGGCATTTCATGAGTGGTCCAAGATAAGAGCGTCGATATAACGTACCATCGAGCATTTCGTAGTTCTGCGCCTTGTGTCTTATCTTCCTCGCCTGTGCGCGATCGTCTGGTACCTTTCCCTCCTTCAAGAATTCCATTATTGGAGTTATCCATGATGAAGGTGTTGTATGAATTACAAGAACAGACTTCGCTCCCACTGACGGGTTGCTCATTACTTCCACCCTGACATCTTTGCCAAAATGATCGAAGCTGGTTGATGCCATCTTGCTTAGCGCGTCGGCAGACTTATTTTCACTGCGCGGAATGTGTATGATTCTGAAAAAGTCAAATTGTTCGGTGAGTTTCTTCGCCTGCTCTAGATACAGAGGCATGGTGTTCTCCTTGGCATCATAAAGGCCATTGACTTGTGCTGCTACCAGGTATGAATCTTCATGAGCCTCTAGCCTTTTAACTCCGAACTTGTGTGCGATGCGCAAACCAGCCAGCAGGGCTTCATACTCAGCTTCATTGTTGGTGCTCTTGAAATCCAACCTGATTGCGTAAGCATACTCATGATTTTCTGGATCCACCAGTTTGAGGCCTGCGCCGGACCCTTCGTTGTTTGAAGCTCCATCGGTAAATAATCTCCAAACGTTTTCTTCATTATTGGCTTGCGGAGGGTCTACTTCGCGCTGAGCCTCTTCGACTTTTCCTTCAGGGATTTCTGCGATGAAATCAGCTAAGACTTGTCCCTTGATTGCTGGACGAGGCTTATAGGTGATCGTGTGCTCCCCTAATTCCAGCGCCCATTTTGTCAGCCTTCCTGAGAGCGCGGGACGTGGCAAGACTTGCTGGATGTTGTAATCAGTCAGGACTTCAATAGGATGACCATTGAAATATCTGTGAAGCTTGCGCGACGCATGCGTTAGTGATAAAACTAACTTTTCTATGATGGTGTAGCGCGTCTCAGGATCTGTCAGCACCCGACTTACATAATAAATTGGTGTTTGGATTCCCTTGCGATCCACCAATAATACTGCGCCAATGGCGCGCTCTCCTGCAGACAGGTACAAGTTAAAGTTTCACCAGGTAGTGGAGCTGTGAGCGCAGGCAGATTTATCAGACATTCTTTTATCTCACTGAAAGCTTGCTCGGCCTCAAGCGTCCACTTGAATTGGCTTTTCTTTAAGCAATTTCTCAATGTGTTAATGAATGGGGTAGATTTGCTTGCACGGTTTGCTAGGAACCTGTTAATTGATACCAATCTACCATTCAACTTTTGAACTTCCTTCATGGTGGATGGTGAGGGCATGCCGAGGATAGCCTCCACCTTCTCGGTTCACCTTGAAACCATCCTTGGTCCCACGGATGGCGCCAATGAAGAAGTGTGTATCGACTTACTTGTATACGATCAACGTTCCTTGGGTACGAGTGTGCTATATCACCGATGGTTTTCCGAGATACGAGTTCTTCCACCTACAAAACGAACAGTACCGTGAGCTTACCCCTCAGAAAGGGACAGAGGGGTCCTCTTTGGGGTAACCCTCCGGTGTGAGAATCAGATATTGTAGGAGAGGATAATCAGGATGTGAAAATGAGTAAAGGACTTAGAATATATTTTCTTGCCTGCCTCCAACTGTGGAGGCGGCCTAGTATTTATAGTGCTAGGGTTTCCAATGATTTGGCTCAGACCCAATTAGGGCCTTTCTAGCCTCCCCCTATTGCTTCGCGCCACATGTATTTAGGACACCTGGTGCTCTTTCATTGATTAATCTCTGACCAAGGTATTTCACCTGACCCATGTGCCATCACGTGGTAGCACATGGGCTTTGCTGATTTGTCCACCTTTCATTGGCAGCTGTCAACCTCAGCACATTCTTTATTCCTTAAAAGATACCTTCTGAAAGGTTGTCTGATGAGCACAATCACGGTTGTCCTTATCCTGATTTGGATTAGATTATTGTCTCATTTATGCGCCTATCCTGGGGATGCGCGGGGTCTTCTCTTATTCTCACACTGAGTGTGCGCACTGTGTGCATATGCGATATGCGCCACGCACAGGTGTTTCATGCGCTTGCGCATAGGTTTTGGCTTTGTGTCTTCGTGACATCTTGATTTCAAGCTTCTTATCTGTACTTTATGGGTTGACCCGCCCCGCTCGATGTTGGGGCGGGTGCATACCCCTTCACTATTATTTTCGGATTTCTTCTAAACTTACAACTTGGGGTTATTCGCAGGAATGTGATGAATGCTGAATCTTCTTGGGAAGAAGTTGTAGAAGAAAATGCCTAAGTGTGTTTTCTGATGTATTATTCTATTTTATTAAACTATTGTTACCAGTTTTTTTTTTCACGCGTTGATTATTTACTAAAATACGTGTAAAAGTGTTTGCAGGTCAATCCAACTTGACATGACACGACATAGCAAATACCTCTCCAAGCTTATCCTAATATGAGAAAACTGCAAAGACCTTAATTGTAGGTAACAAAGACCTGAATATTGAAAAAATTAAATTATTTGCTAAATTATGTTGGCGAAGGAAAGTTGGTGGTTTAAACATAAATTTACGATCTGATGGTTACAAATTCTACTAATATACTTCTAATTTGCTCTTTTGCAACAATTTGTTTATGTAACCTATTGTTTACGTTTAATTTTGTTTTTATTAATTGAAGCATCCCGTATAATATACGGGCCCTAAAACTAGTTTCATTTATATACAAATAATACATATATAGAAATAGATAGATACGATAATATCATAATATACACAGGCATTATAGCATTCACATTTGAGTTTCTATATATATATACTTTCTATAAATTAAATATAAAGAAAGAAAGAATAAAAAAAAAACAACTAAAATATCACTGCATTAAATTCTTACCTTCAACATTTTAAATTCTTACTCTCAACATTTTGTTGCATAAAAAAGAGAAAATAATAAATCCAACAAAACAAAATAACTGTTCATGGATAAGATATTGAGAAAGTTGGATATGAATGATCTTTAACATTAAACAAAATATTAAAAAATATATGTTTTTTTAATTAAATTATAAATTAGGATAAATACTCTCGTATAAATGCATGCTCTTACAACCCATTGTACCCAATTGTTAAAAATTGTGGATGATGAAATTTACAATCTTTACAATACCAATTATATATTTATCATTTCTTTAAATTCACGTCAAAAGATAAAGAAAAAACTAAAGCCAATCAACTAAATTACTTAAGAGCATTCTTAATTCTTTCTCTAAAATTATGTGAGTGGATTTGTAAATTATATGATATGGTTATGAGTAGAGGAGAAAGAATTTATATGGGAAAATTAAATTTAAGGTTTTATTATAAATGTTATATAATTTTTTAATATTTTCATAAAGTAGTTGTGAGTGAAAATGAAGAGAAAATATGATGATAAAGATATAAAAAATATTATTTAATTAAACAGAAAAAAGAATATAATAATATACAGTGTTTTTCAGTGTAATTATATGATATATATGGATATAGGGTATGGAACGGGCTAGGAATGCTCTAATGGTGGTCCGATGGCATGGTGTCCTTCATTCCAAAATAGAGGTGATCTGTCACACCCTCAAAATCCACTAACGGAGTTTTACCGTCAGAGGGTGTGAACTAACAGGATCGGAATCATTAGTTATAATCAAACCATAAAACAAAGTTTCAAAACCATGAAAACGTTTACGAGTAATTAAATGCGGAAGCGTAAAACCATAGAAAACAAAGTTACGTCACGCAGGACGAATTAAAACCCAACGATAACAGTTTAAAATAAGTTTGCATAAATAAAAATGTTTCAAGCAATGCATGTTCCTAAACCGCGCGCCCGCCTCGGCTACCTGAGAATAACATACTAAAAGTGTCAACACAAGGTTGGTGAGTTCACAAGTTTATATAAAATAAAGCGTTTAGCGTTTGCGTTCAGCGTTTTGCGTTAAGCGTTTGCGTTACAGCGTTTGCGTTACAGCGTTTTGCGTTAAGCGTTTTGCGTTACTAGATAGTGTTATGTCAATTATATATCTATAGGTAGCTAGCCTATAAAACAAGTATCACTAAGTGTTCGACACCGAAGCTGACTGTTTATCATTTGCCTTGCCACCAGGTCATCCAGACCATGGTATGTGTTTAGCCAAGATTACACCCGCTCGACCTCCAGTCGAGTTTAGCGTTGGGTGGGGTTTGTCAAACCCAGTAGTACTACTCAACAGTGACTCGCTATTATCCAAATATTAACCGGTTCGATGTGAATGAAGGACTTTAGTTAACGCGTTTGCCACTTAGTCTTTACAAGTGATATATAATCTATATTAACAAAATCTTAAATGCGTTTTCGGAGTATGTTATCTCCCCCAAGTGAAAAGCGTTTAAAAAATTTAAAAGGGGAAAGTGAAACTCACTTTTTGCGAAGAAATTCCCAAATTAAATCACCAAGATGCGCGTCACAGAAAAACTCTCTCTAGCGTTCTAAAACAACAAAGAGATTTTTTTCTAAGTGTCGGAATATTATCGAGTCTCTAGACCCGGCACATAATACCTATGCACATAACATGTTTCGTGTCTCGTTTGTGAATCGTGTGTGACTTTAACAAGTGTATTTGTGATACGTTACATGTGTAAGCAATTATATACGTGTCATGTATTCATAAAGTACATCACTAGCAATTACTCCCCGTAAGGGCAAATTGGTCAACACATAACAATTAACTAGCCATTATTCCCCATGAGGGCAATTTGGTCAAATCATGACATTCAATTAGCAATTATTCCCCGCAAGGGCATTTTGGTCAAAACATAACAATTATATAGCAAGTATCATGTTTCATGCATTTTCACACAATTCAGCAGCTAGTTTCATCGAGACCGAAATTCTACTTGAAAGATTATACTATTCCACCGATCATAGCATCTCAATTAATTTACCAAAAATCATCACAGAAGCACATATGTCTTAGGTTTCCATAACATATTTTATTATATTTTTATTTCACATAGTTTTCTCACAATCATCAAATCATTACAGCAAACTCATAACAGTCAAATTCATGCGCAACAAAATGTTATTTGAAATTCCCGTTAAACGAAAAATCCAATAAATGCAAGACCACTTGGGTTAGGTTCCTAACTCAATGAGTCAACTTCCAGAAGTGGAACCAACCCAATTGGTCTCGTGGTTCATGAGATATAACATTTACAAAAAAACCTAACAGCAGGTCTAACAGCTCAGCTTTGCACCACGTTTTTGTAAAATCATAAAAGTTAACCTTTACTTGTCCAAAAATTACAAATTTATATTCTATAGAAACTAGACTCAACCTGGTTTACTGTAGTACCAATAATCTCAACCAATTTTCACCTTTACACCTCGTTACAGTCAATTTAACATCACTAACACATTCTGTCCAGAAACTGTTTGTATCCAAACTCAACATATTAACTATCTATGGACCATCATGCATTCATATAACACTCTAGACTCCATAAACACTATCCATGCACATCAATTACACCTTACATACATGATTAGGGTTTTTGTTTGAACTCAAATCAAAGACACAACAATTAACATGTAACAATATTCATTCTAGTTATCAAATCATCATCAAATCAACAACAATCATATTAACTTCATACACACACATAATCGGCCATCTAGGGTTTTCAATTAACCCATTAAACATCAAAATTAAGTGTAAAGGATGCATAGGATAATCGATTATACCTTCCTAGCACCTAATTCTTCAATCAAACACTTGAATTCTTGGTGTATATGTGTGTGTAAGTCGACGGCAGCCAAGGAGCAAGGGGGTGTGGGTTCCGATCGGGATTGTGGGGGAAAGAAAATAAGTTAGGGTTTAGTTATTATTATTATTTATAATAGTCTATGTTACACTTTGGCCCCTCCACTTCTAAGTATTACTTTTCCTAACTTAAACTAACTTGTTTACATCTTGAGTTAACGTTTATAACCATGTTATCACATAACACATAAGTCTAACACATAATTATCACATAATTACTGTTTTGACGTTTTTCGTTTATTCCTCAATCGTTTGCGTCAACTCGTTTGCGTTTCGGTGCAATTCCCGAAAGACTACACATGTAGTAAGTGTTAAGCGTCATTTGAACCCTAGTTTAAATGTAATGAAGTGTGCGTTATAGATTCAGTGATCTTAAGTTTGAATTGACGGAGTTGAGTTAACGGAGTTAACGTGAAATTGGCGATTGTCACATCATTCCCATGTTAAAGAATTTTCGTCCCGAAAATTTGAGTCAAGTCGTGATGAGTGTCTGAAAAAGTAAGAAAAATTTCAGTTTGTCATATCATCCCCTAGTAGAAAGAAATTTCGTCCCGAAATTTAATTCATACCTCCGGTGATTTCTGACGGTTTGCCGAGTTTCGCGGTTTTCTGTGTTTGGTTAGCCCTTCAAAAAGGTGAGGATACTTTTTCATCATTTGATTCTCGCGTTCCCACGTGAACTCCGGTCCACGTCTCGAGTTACAACGAACCTTAACGATTGGAATTTTGCTGTGCTTGAGCGTTTTGGTTTCCCAATCCAAAACCTCGACTGGTTCCTCAATGAAACGCAACTGTTCATCAACTTGTAGTTCGTCCAAAGGGACTACTTGGGTTTCATCAGATAGGCATTTCTTCAAATTGGATACGTGGAATACATTGTGTACGCCACTGAGTTCCGTTGGTAGGTCCAGTCGGTACGCCACCGGACCAATGCGCTCAGTTATCCGGTAAGGACCAACATACCGTGGGTTGAGTTTGTTTCGCTTACCAAAGCGAACCACACCTTTCCAAGATGAGACTTTGAGTAACACTTAGTCGTTCACTTGAAATTCGAGAGGCTTTCGGCGCTTGTCGGCGTAACTCTTTTGGCGATCTCGTGCTGCTGCCATGCGATTTCAGATTTGAACAATCTTTTCCGAAGTTTCGAGTACCAGTTCTGGACCAGTGATTTGGCTGTCACCCACCTCTGCCCAGCAGAGTGGTGATCGACACTTCCGTCCGTACAGCGCTTCAAACGGCGCTGCTTTTATACTTGCGTGGTAGCTGTTATTATACGAAAACTCTACCAAAGGTAAGTGGGGTTCCCAACTTTTTCCGAAATCCAATACGCAGGCACGCAACATATCCTCCAGGGTCTGAATAGTTCGTTCACTTTGCCCATCCGTCTGAGGATGGTATGCTGTGATCATATCAAGAAGGGTGCCTAGTGCGCTTTGCAGCGACTTCCAAAAGTGAGAAGTGAAACGTGAATCTCGATCAGAAATGATTGAGACAGGCACTCCGTGTTTAGACACTACTTCCTTCATGTAAACACGAGTCAGTCTTTCCATTTTGTCCGATTCCTTAATCGCTAAGAAGTGTGCAGACTTAGTCAACCGGTCAACGATCACCCAGATGGTATCGCATCCCGTCGGTGTCTTAGGTAAACCCGTGATAAAATCCATTGAGATGTGTTCCCATTTCCACATTGGGAGTTCCGGTTGTTGCAGTAGGCCAGATGGTTTCTGGTATTCTATCTTGACTCTGGCACAAGTCAAGCATTTGCTCACGTAGGTGGCAATGTCGGCTTTCATGTTCGGCCACCAGTAAAGTGCCTTTAAATCATGATACATTTTATCTGAGCCAGGGTGGATAGAATATCGGGACTTGTGAGCTTCGTCCATCACTAGAGTTCTCGACTCTCCGTACCGCGGAACCCAAATCCGGTTCTCAAAATATCGGACCCTTTCCGATCTGGTTTCAAGTTGCTTGTTCATGCCCCGCATGAGTTCCGATGGAAGATTGTCATCTTTCAAAGCTTCAAGTTGCGCATCGCGAATCTGATCAGGTAAGTTGGCATGAATCGTGAATTGCAATGCTCGCACTCGTCTGGGTTTATCTGTTTCTTTTCTGCTGAGAGCGTCGGCCACTACATTGGCCTTGCCAGGGTGGTACTTGATGGCACAATCATAATCCTTGAGCAGCTCGACCCAACGACGCTGTCGCATGTTCAGCTCCTTCTGATCATAGATATGTTGGAGACTCTTGTGGTCGGTGTAAATGGTAAACTTGGTACCGTACAAGTAATGCCTCCATATCTTAAGGGCAAACACCACAGCTCCGAGTTCCAAATCATGGGTCGTGTAGTTCTTCTCGTGAACCCGTAGTTTTCGAGAGGCGTAAGCTATAACCTTCTCGAGTTGCATCAGCACACAACCGAGACCTTGTATCGATGCGTCACAGTGTACCTCAAAATTTTCCGTTCCCTCGGGGAGGGCTAGAATAGGGGCGCTACAGAGTTTGGTTTTCAACAGTTGAAAAGCGGATTCTTGCGCGTCACCCCAATTGTACTTAGTGCCTTTGTGAGTCAAAGCGGTGAGGGGTTGAGCAATCTTTGAAAATCCCACGATGAAACGCCGGTAGTAGCCGGCCAGTCCTAGGAATTGCCGCACCTCAGTCGGAGTCTTAGGTGCTTCCCAGTTTTTGATGGCCTCTACCTTACCGGGATCGACATGGATACCGTTCTCGTTGATCACATGTCCTAAAAAGTGAACCTCGCGAAGCCAAAACTCACATTTCGAGGGTTTAGCATACAGTTGTTCCTTCTTCAATAATTCCAGAATTACCCTTAAGTGCTCTTCATGGTCAGCTTCGTTCTTGGAGTAGACGAGAATATCATCAATGAAAACAATCACAAATTTGTCGAGGTACGCCTTGCATACTCGATTCATGAGATCCATAAATACGGCTGGTGCGTTGGTTAAGCCAAAAGGCATAACCGAAAACTCGTAGTGACCATACCGTGTTCTGAAAGCCGTCTTTGAGATATCTTCTTCGCGCACTCTTAGTTGATGGTAACCAGATCGCAGATCGATCTTCGAGTAATAACTCGATCCTTGAAGCTGGTCAAACAAATCATCGATTCGGGGTAAAGGATAACGGTTCTTGACAGTCACCTTGTTCAACTCCCGGTAGTCGATACACATGCGGAAAGTCCCGTCCTTCTTTCGGACAAATAAGACAGGGGCTCCCCATGGTGATGAGCTAGGTCGGATAAAACCTTTATCCAACAAATCTTGCAACTGAGTGGACAGTTCCTGAAGCTCCGCCGGTGCGAGCCGATACGGGGCTCGTGCTATGGGTGCTGCACCGGGTGTCAACTCGATTTGGAACTCGACTTGTCGTACAGGAGGGAGTCCGGGCAAATCCTCCGGGAAAACTTCCGGAAAATCTCGCACAATCGGTATATCTTCAATTCGCTTCTCCTCCGCGGGTTTCTCAACAATCTGCGCCAAAATTGTCGGGTGACCCTTTCGTAGGTACTTCTGCGCCTTCATAAGGGTAATGACGCTGGTGGTCATACCGCTTCTCTCACCTCGGACCGAAATGATCTCGCCGGAAGGGGTAGTAATGTGAACTATCTTGTCGTGACATATAATCTCCGCTCGGTTCTCGGATAACCAGTCCATGCCGACAACGACATCGAAACTACTAAGCGTAAAAGGAATAAGGTCGATATCAAAGACATGACCTGACAGTTTTAACTTACATCCCGCAAGTACATGAGTCGTTACTATAGTCTTACCGTCAGCTAATTCAACAGGAAACTTAGCATCTAACGGAGTTGGAGTTAAGTCTAAGAGTTGGCTAAAGGCTTTCGACACAAAACTCCTATCAGCTCCAGTGTCAAACAATACAGAAGCAAAACAATCGTTCACAGGGAACTTACCAGTCACCACGTGCGGATCATTGCGGGAATGACCCGACCCAATTACAAAAGCTCTTCCTTTGCCATTGCTTCCACCACTACTGCCACTTCCATTACCTCCGTTGTTGTCGTTCTGTTTCAGCTTGGGACAATCTTTCCTGAAATGACCTTCCTGTCCACATTCGAAACATCCCTTCGTCGTCATAGGTGGTTTAGGAGCACCCTTTGCCGCAAGGTCTCCTCTACATTCCTTCGCCTGGTGACCCATCTTTCCGCATCTCTGACACTTACCACGGTCACACGGGCCAATATGATGATAGTTGCACCTATTGCACTTCGGATATTTCCCGGCATATCCGCTCGAACCTTGCCCGCTACCGTTGTTGTTGTTGTTGTTGTGATTCTGATTGTTGAAGCTTCGGGTGAATTCGGGCTTGCGGTAGTGTTGTTGCTGTGGGAGGTTCGAGGATGAGGATCTGGTGTTGTCAAACTTCCTCTTTCCGCTGCTCGGGTTGCTGTTGCTGTTGTTGTCACTACTCGGGTTGTCACGGGCTTTAGTGTTTGAACCCCTACGTGGTAGCGCACCTTGGGTCACAGCTTGATCCGTCAGTTTGTGAGCTAAACGGATCGCTTGTTGAATCGTGGCTGGTCTGGATGACGTCACCATGCCCTGAATCTGCGGTGCTAACCCATCAATGTACATTTCAATCCTCTTACTCGGCGGATCCACCATCCGCGGACACATCACAGCCAACTCGTGAGAACGGGTAGTGTAGGCTTCGATTTCTGAGCCCACCATCTTCAGTGACCAAAATTCTTACTCTAATTTCGAAATCTCCTCTCTCGGACAGTACTCCTCTCGCATCATGTTCTTGAACTCCTCCCAGTTCATCGCGTTAGCCAGTTCCAATCCAAGGATCTGCACGTTCGAATTCCACCAAGTGAGGGCAGAATCCTCAAGTGTTCCAGCAGCGTATTTGACCCTACTGGCCGGGGGACAATTACACATCTCAAACGCCGACTCGGCCTTCTCAGCCCAACGCATGAAGCCTATAGCTCCCTCGGTGTCCTTAAAAGTACTGGGCTTGTAGTCAAGGTAATTCTTGAAGGTACACGTTCCACTTGGACCTCCAGCTTGGTTTTGAACATGTGCGGCTAAAGCGGCCGCCGCATGGTCGTTCAGCAGAGTTTGGAGTTCAGCTGCAGTCAAGTTGATGTTACCACGTCCTTGTCCAGCGTTTCTTCCAGCCATTTCCTAGAATCACAGTATAAAATGTTAAACATGAATTTTTCTTTCATATACAACACACCATACATGTAATAAAAAGATAGATAAGAAAGAAATAAGAAACAACATCACATCACAACCATATATTAATCTAATTAATAATTCATGATTAAAACCATTGTATTCGCTACAAAGTATTTCCAATCAATCCTTAAAATCATAGAAAATAATAGTTCGGATGGAGACAACCCCTCCATCTAGGTGTCATCATCACTAGATGTCATCATCTGAGGACACCTCTGAGTGTGCCTCTTCCTCAGCCGGTTCTTCCTCCGGTTCTTCTTCGGGTTCCTCCTCGGGATCTTCCTCGGGATCCTCCTCAGGCTCCTCTTCGGGATCTTCTTCAGGTTCCACTTCAGGCTCTGCCTCAGGCTCGGCTGCGTTCTGAGCAAGTTGCATTTGTAAGACATCACAACGCTCTAAAGCTATCTCGGTTCGGGTCCTAGCTACTTGGAGTTGCTCTTGCAAGTCTATCATCTCGGCTTGCATCTTTCTCATAATCTTCATCTGTTGATCACTAGCCTCTTGCATTTCCTTTATTGCCGCTGCCATGCGGGCAATCTCCTCCTTAGTCTCGGTTCCGTCTTTTAACAGTCCGGAAACGTTCGCTCTCGTATAGCGCATGTAACCCACATCCCGCTCCAAACATGAAACAACAGCTGCGAGAATTCGCTCTACAGGTTCGGTTATGGGTGGTAGGGTGTTGGGATAAGCAGGGTGGTTCGGGTGAGGTAACGGGGGAACTTGTTCGCGATAGACCATACGTCTGATCATGTTAGGGTACCAATCCCAGCTAACGTCGTTTTCGTATATGCCTCCGGATAGGCGGGTACCTCCTCGGTGCGGGAGCTTCGAGTTCAGGGACTACACGAGGTGGCGATGCGGTAGGTAACTGCGGTTCCTTCCCGTGAGCATGAGTCATCGGATCAGATGATGATGAGAATGGCGGCGTCGACATTCCTACAGGTAAGCCGTGTATGCGCGCGCGTATGAGTGAAAGAGGTAAAGAGATAAGATAACAAAGACTACACAAATCTATGCAGTGCGTATCATTATAACTAATGGGTCGTCGCGGTTATAGTCTAGTATGCATGCAGCTTCTAGTTCGCTATAACCAATGGCTCTGATACCAATCTGTCACACCCTCAAAATCCACTAACGGAGTTTTACCGTCAGAGGGTGTGAACTAACAGGATCGGAATCATTAGTTATAATCAAACCATAAAACAAAGTTTCAAAACCATGAAAACGTTTACGAGTAATTAAATGCGGAAGCGTAAAACCATAGAAAACAAAGTTACGTCACGCAGGACGAATTAAAACCCAACGATAACAGTTTAAAATAAGTTTGCATAAATAAAAATGTTTCAAGCAATGCATGTTCCTAAACCGCGCGCCCGCCTCGGCTACCTGAGAATAACATACTAAAAGTGTCAACACAAGGTTGGTGAGTTCACAAGTTTATATAAAATAAAGCGTTTAGCGTTTAGCGTTTGCGTTCAGCGTTTTGCGTTAAGCGTTTGCGTTACAGCGTTTGCGTTACAGCGTTTTGCGTTAAGCGTTTTGCGTTACTAGATAGTGTTATGTCAATTATATATCTATAGGTAGCTAGCCTATAAAACAAGTATCACTAAGTGTTCGACACCGAAGCTGACTGTTTATCATTTGCCTTGCCACCAGGTCATCCAGACCATGGTATGTGTTTAGCCAAGATTACACCCGCTCGACCTCCAGTCGAGTTTAGCGTTGGGTGGGGTTTGTCAAACCCAGTAGTACTACTCAACAGTGACTCGCTATTATCCAAATATTAACCGGTTCGATGTGAATGAAGGACTTTAGTTAACGCGTTTGCCACTTAGTCTTTACAAGTGATATATAATCTATATTAACAAAATCTTAAATGCGTTTTCGGAGTATGTTATCTCCCCCAAGTGAAAAGCGTTTAAAAAATTTAAAAGGGGAAAGTGAAACTCACTGTTTGCGAAGAAATTCCCAAATTAAATCACCAAGATGCGCGTCACAGAAAAACTCTCTCTAGCGTTCTAAAACAACAAAGAGATTTTTTTCTAAGTGTCGGAATATTATCGAGTCTCTAGACCCGGCACATAATACCTATGCACATAACATGTTTCGTGTCTCGTTTGTGAATCGTGTGTGACTTTAACAAGTGTATTTGTGATACGTTACATGTGTAAGCAATTATATACGTGTCATGTATTCATAAAGTACATCACTAGCAATTACTCCCCGTAAGGGCAAATTGGTCAACACATAACAATTAACTATCCATTATTCCCCATGAGGGCAATTTGGTCAAATCATGACATTCAATTAGCAATTATTCCCCGCAAGGGCATTTTGGTCAAAACATAACAATTATATAGCAAGTATCATGTTTCATGCATTTTCACACAATTCAGCAGCTAGTTTCATCGAGACCGAAATTCTACTTGAAAGATTGTACTATTCCACCGATCATAGCATCTCAATTAATTTACCAAAAATCATCACAGAAGCACATATGTCTTAGGTTTCCATAACATATTTTATTATATTTTTATTTCACATAGTTTTCTCACAATCATCAAATCATTACAGCAAACTCATAACAGTCAAATTCATGCGCAACAAAATGTTATTTGAAATTCCCGTTAAACGAAAAATCCAATAAATGCAAGACCACTTGGGTTAGGTTCCTAACTCAATGAGTCAACTTCCAGAAGTGGAACCAACCCAATTGGTCTCGTGGTTCATGAGATATAACATTTACAAAAAAACCTAACAGCAGGTCTAACAGCTCAGCTTTGCACCACGTTTTTGTAAAATCATAAAAGTTAACCTTTACTTGTCCAAAAATTACAAATTTATATTCTATAGAAACTAGACTCAACCTGGTTTACTGTAGTACCAATAATCTCAACCAATTTTCACCTTTACACCTCGTTACAGTCAATTTAACATCACTAACACATTCTGTCCAGAAACTGTTTGTATCCAAACTCAACATATTAACTATCTATGGACCATCATGCATTCATATAACACTCTAGACTCCATAAACACTATCCATGCACATCAATTACACCTTACATACATGATTAGGGTTTTTGTTTGAACTCAAATCAAAGACACAACAATTAACATGTAACAATATTCATTCTAGTTATCAAATCATCATCAAATCAACAACAATCATATTAACTTCATACACACACATAATCGGCCATCTAGGGTTTTCAATTAACCCATTAAACATCAAAATTAAGTGTAAAGGATGCATAGGATAATCGATTATACCTTCCTAGCACCTAATTCTTCAATCAAACACTTGAATTCTTGGTGTATATGTGTGTGTAAGTCGACGGCAGCCAAGGAGCAAGGGGGTGTGGGTTCCGATCGGGATTGTGGGGGAAAGAAAATAAGTTAGGGTTTAGTTATTATTATTATTTATAATAGTCTATGTTACACTTTGGCCCCTCCACTTCTAAGTATTACTTTTCCTAACTTAAACTAACTTGTTTACATCTTGAGTTAACGTTTATAACCATGTTATCACATAACACATAAGTCTAACACATAATTATCACATAATTACTGTTTTGACGTTTTTCGTTTATTCCTCAATCGTTTGCGTCAACTCGTTTGCGTTTCGGTGCAATTCCCGAAAGACTACACATGTAGTAAGTGTTAAGCGTCATTTAAACCCTAGTTTAAATGTAATGAAGTGTGCGTTATAGATTCAGTGATCTTAAGTTTGAATTGACGGAGTTGAGTTAACGGAGTTAACCTGAAATTGACGATTGTCACATCATTCCCATGTTAAAGAATTTTCGTCTCGAAAATTTGAGTCAAGTCGTGATGAGTGTCTGAAAAAGTAAGAAAAATTTCAGTTTGTCATATGATAGGTTCAAATCCATAAAAATGAAAGATAAATTTTAGTTTGCTTTTAAAAAACTAGAAACTGCTTTAAGCATTTAAGGGGTGTTTGAGATTGCTTATTTTCACCAACTTATAACTTATTAACTTTTTGAAAAGTTGCAAGGTGTTTGGGATTGCTTATATTATAAAAGGAAAAGTTTCATAAGTTTTTTGTTACTTATTGACTTAATAAAAAATTAGGTAAAATAAAGAATCCCAAACACCCGTCTAATTACAATTTTCCACGTTTGCTAAAACCAAACGACTGGAAATGTTGAAAATTTTATCCAACTGAAGAAGGCACATGTGTGGGAACTTGGTGCAAAATAGCTAGGACAACATCCAAGACACCACAGCTACCATTCTTGACATATCCCATCTGCCGCATGCTATAAAACCCTGACTAGAACAAAATCCAATGATAGCAATTACTGCACAATGTACAACAAGTTGTAAATTTGTCATCAGAAAGCTCAAGTTATGTTCATGCATGGCCATAAACATTTGGATGGTTGTTTATTACAATTCAACTTCAGAAACCCTAAAATTCTAAAAACTTTCAAACTTTTAAGAGTAACAATGATTATCTTGTAATCTTAGGTCCTTTTCCTTGTGAGAGGTCTTTTATTAGGTTTTTTTATAATATTGGCCTCCCAAAAAAATAGTTTTGTTCAGAAATAAGAATCAAACAACACCACAAGTGATTATGATTTGTGAACTAATCAAGCAATGGATATAATATTAGACCATGTGTATATGTAATATGTCTTTACCGGATTTGAATCTTCTAACAGTGGTGCTCACAATTGGCGTACCACATTATAATTGTAGGGTTTGATCATACCCTGTAAAAAAAATTTGGAGGTATATATATATATATGCTAAAATCCCTTCCTGACAAAATTTTGGCTCACTGGTGCTCGCCTTATTTACAAACTTTTGCTATTGTGAGGATCGTACCCAAATAAAACCAAGTTCATAAACCCTAACTCTGATTCTTTGCACCCATCTTAGGTTGACATAATCTTGAACTGAACTTAACAGTTGTTTTATGAATCTTGATTGGTTTAAAAGAAGTAAAAAGGTTAAGAATACAAGTATTAGTTTAGTTTGAGCTTGATAACCCTGATGGCATTATATAGCTTTATGTACGACAAAAAAGTAAAAATAAGTGAGTAATTAAATCTTGATTTAGAACTTGAAATAAAGGGAGCTCCCTTCAGTCCAATTACAGGAAACTTAAGATTCAATTTGTCTCCCGCATCATTCAATCATTTACCAAGTACCGTAGCTAAATTTGACTTAGTATTTGGCTGAATGAGTCGGCAGCTAATTGATATCTTATGGCAGCCCATGGGTGGACCAAAGAAAGCTCTCTTTCTTTTCTGTGTTAGCTATCAACCAAAACCACTACACAGCAAACCCAAAAAAAAAAGGTAAAAGTTAATATAATGCACAAATCATAAGGATGCCTTGAAACAAATTAAATAGATTTGACGGGTAGAAGCATCAGCCGGACCAAATCTTGCAGAGCCCATGTGACAACATCTAGCAACATGAGACACTTGAAGATAGGTGTTTGCATGTTATCATATCATACATATGCGCGCGCGCGAGAGAGAGAGAGAGGGGGGGGGGGGGGCAATGGTCTGTTGATGAGTAAGAGAAGGGAACTACTTGGGTTCGCTGAGGTGTAGAAGCACCATTATATATAGCCACAAAAGATATCCTTTGTTGGTCAATAGTAGTTATTGTATAACCCATATTTAATTTGTAAGACATCACTATATATATGGGAAATGAATTTAGTGTTTTTAGACACCTAACCTTACACGTAAAACCCAATCAAAACTATCTTAATGCAATTAAAAACTATTATTCACAAACTATTTTCTTTTAATAATTAACTGATATTATTTCAAAAATTATGTCCCTCATCTTCTACCTTAAATTAAACCAACACCCAAATTCATATCTTTCGTTTTAATATGTCGTTCCCAAAGTAACCATCTACAGTTCCATGCTTTTCATAAGAGAAGTCTGCAGTAATAGTGATTTGGTTATTGCTATTAAAGGATTTTTTTGGGTGTTTGAAGTTAATGAAAATGAGAGACATATATCATTGTAACATCATTTTACACCTTAATAAACTAAGTTTTATTGACATGTAAATTATTTGAAATGGAGTGGCAGAAAGAATTCTAATCGCAATCTACTTATGTAAAAAAAACGAGGATGACCCCTCCATTAGAAAATTTGAAAGAATTTGTTCATATTCTTTCTTCTTTCCATTTGTAAAGACCCCTCCAATCCTCATGGACAGAATAAAAGTTTACCGATCTCATGGCATATGTCTTAAGATACTAATTTGAGAAATATATATATTAGAGCACTGGGAACATATAGAACATCTTTAGGCAAAGATTATTGATTAAATTTGTAAGTACATATATTCTCTATATAAAAACTCACATATACAACATCATTGTGTTCGAATTATTACGTTCAAAATATTCTCTTAATTTTTTAGTCATGAATTGTAAACGATTGGTCACTACGTATATCTTTCAAAATCATTGTTGTTAGAATTATTGATATGTCCAAATACCATCTTAATTTTTATATTGTGCATCGCAAACAGATACCCTTCTTCCTCCTAAAATCAAACACAGATAAACAGTTTACATAGAGATAGAGGGGAACATGACCCAGCCCATTCGGGCCCTATCATGTGTGACCTCGGCTCCCGTGGTGCAGTGTTCGCGTGGCCTCATGGGTGCCAGGTTAACACCCTCTGATGTGTGAGTAAAATAACGTGCTCTAAGTGTTTGATATTGTGTGTTTTAATTGTTTGTATGCATCGAACACGAGTACTTTAAGTGGTTTTATGTTACAGGTGCTCGGAGCTTAAAGGGACTAATTTGGAGTATTTGGAATGGCAAGGAATCAAGTTACGATTAAGGGAATGCAAACCAGGGCACAAAAAGGCAAACGAGTGTTAAGAAAACGAAAAAAATGATGTTTTGGTGTCGTAGCCTACGGCTCTAGCTGATATTATGTGACCATAAGGCAGTAGCTAGCAACCGTAGGCAATGACCAAGCCGTAGGCTACGTGGCCAGGCTGTAGCTTACGGCCTGGCCTGACTGGAAATCCAATTTTGCTTGTTTTTCTTCCATATTTAAGTCCAGAATACCTTAAAGTCGATTATCCTTCATACCCTAGCCACCAAGGACGATTTGGAGCAATATCTCACCATGTAAACACTCCTTAATCGCCATAATCAACCATGTATACGGCTACGTGGCTAGGCTGTAGCTTACGGCCTGGCCTGACTGGAAATCCAATTTTGCTTGTTTTTCTTCCATATTTAAGTCCAGAATACCCTAAAGTCGATTATCCTTCATACCCTAGCCACCAAGGACGATTTGGAGCAATATCTCACCATGTAAACACTCCTTAATCGCCATAATCAACCATGTTTTCATCCTTCCACACCGTAATGAAGCTATTCAAGATGAAGATGCAAGACTAAACCATTCGTGACCATATCTGGGAGTATGGTTGTGTTTGTAAACAAGACCTTTTGTATTTTGAATCTTTACATTGAAGAGCTAATTAATCATTCGGTTGATTAAAATTTTGCACTTGTTTGTATATTCAACAGTTTTTTTTTTTTTAATTGAATGTTTTGTGATTTTATCAGTTAATTGATTTGTGGTCATCAACTTTTAAGATTAGGTTCTTAGAGTCATTGACCCGTTTATCTTTAGCCATTAAATCACTTACATTTATCAAACCCTAAAACTGGTAATCAATTAGGTTATTATTCAACTAAGCCAATTGTTCGGATTAAGTTCTAACGATCAGCAAGGTCAAATATCTAGTCTTTTGATTATAGGTGTAATCAAAACGAGTTTTCCAAATAGGTATAATCAATAGGTCTAGTTTGCTTCGCAACCTGAAACTTGGAGTTTGTTTCTTTTCTCTAATTGTTTTACAAACAAATCAATATTTAATCTGCTTGACATCGTCCGTCCGTCTAGCGTAATTAGTTATTAAGTATTGAACTTGATTAGCACTTTCCACTGATTCCCGATGGATTCAAAACCTTATTTGCCCTTGCTATTAAAGATATTTTATAAATATTTTTTATTAGCCTTTCGGCATCGATCACCCTCCGTGGTGCTGCCTTGTGTATACCGTGGCATGGTCTTACAAATAGTTTTATACTTTTAACATAGAAATAAGTTAGACTACAATTCATCTATATAAAATACTAGCTTTTTGTCACACCCTACACCGCGTGCAGAAACCACGGTGTATGACTTTGTGATTGATAACAAGTTCCAAGGTAATAAAGATAACCACAAGTTATTACTAATTTAGTTGAAATATTTATAGGTTACATTAATTTAAAACAAGCAAAACATTCAACATCTCCCATACTTAAAACATAAAACATAACAGATTTGCTCTTTATTTAGTTTCTAGGCCATCCTAAGTTCCCTTGTTTTGACCTAAGCTTGATTACCTGAAACATGTAAGAAAACGGGTCAACTAAAATGTTGGTGAGAAACATAGGTTTACGAAAAACGATTATGAAAATATTTTGTGATTCCCATATCAACATAGCATATTATACATATGCGAAATTTGATGATAAACATGGATTAAACATGACAATTAATCCGATGATGATGATAAATGAGGCACAAGCCACAGGCTGTCCTAAGCTTGGGGTTCCAACCCAAAGGGGTGTCCTAATGTTGACGTTTTCTAACATATGGCCATATTTGTATTAACAGTGATTTGAGTCAATCTAGCTCTCCTGATTTGAACAAGAATATGTCAACTCCGAGAAATTGAATAAGATACACCAACATGAGCACTAGATGATCTAACAATTTACTGATCACGATAGCAAATAATGCACAAATATAATATGAGCACTTGATAATGGTAATGAAGTAAAATGATATTACATATTCTACCCAAAAGTAAGTAAAAATGGGCTATGAATCTCACCTTGAACAAGAGATTGTATGCTCAAGTAAGCTTGGATACCCACATGTTATTGTTGACACCTTAGAGGATTAAAAATACTTAAATTAGGGTCGGATGCCGTTATGAGAATGCTAGTTTTTAATGGGATGTTAATAGGCGAAAGGTAGAATGTAAAAGATGTTGTAAAGTTGTTTTCTGTTTTAGACAGATTTTGACCCAGTCGTTTAGACTCGCTTTAGAAATATCAGTCGTTGATAAAACGTTATGAAAATTTCTAGTTCACTAAATTTTTGTATTGTGAACAAATTTGGTTTAGGAAAGTTATTGATTTGGATCTCAGAAGTATGAAAAAAAACGTCCATCTCTCAGAAGTGTGCAGATTTGCGCACTGTTGTAAAGATGACTATTTGGGGGTCCAAAAGAAGGTGTTTTCCAAAGTTATTTATATCGTTAGATTCGTCTTTCGACGATATTCTTCATTGAACAAGATTTAAGAAATTTGGATTTATTATTAGTAAGTTATGAATGAAACAAAATCGGGTCAGAAAGTTGTTAAGAATAGGGCTGCACTTATGCGCACCTTAACAATATTTTAAGCGATTTCGGGTTAAGATATGTTAATTTCAAGTACGTAAACATGTTTTAGTGCGGATTTACAGAATGCGGAGGTATTTTCATACTAGAAACGGGATCCATGATTAACTTAGTGTGGATTCACAGAATGCGGAGGTATTTCCATCCTAGCAAACGAATCCATGTTTAAGTTAATGCGAATTCACAGAATGTGGAGGTCTCTCCATCCTAGAAAACGGGATCCATGTTTAAACTAATGCAGATTCACAGAATGCGGAGGTTTATCAATCTATGAAAACGGGATCTTTTGATTATGTTAGCATGTTGCTAGAATACGATGAAGAAATGTTGATTAAAAAGGCAAAAACAATGAGGTCTAACGAAAGATCTTATTTGAGACTTGCCGGAAAACGTTGCTAGACAACTTAACCGAAAAACCTAGCTGGAAACTTCGTCGGAAACTTAGCTGGAATGCGACCGAAGTTCCACCAGATTTTTATCTTAGGGAGAGAAAGTGAGAGAGAGTTAAAGAGTAGAGAGAGAGACTAAGTTGTGAAGAATGAAAGGGATGGAGAAAATGGTGAAGGTTGATTGGAAGTGGAGGGTGTGATTTGATTGGTGGAGAGTGGAGGTGGGTAATGGCTTTGGGTAGTGGTTTTGGTAAAAAGGTGGGTGTGGGGTACACCATTTTTATTATTATTAATATTTTTTTCTTTTGAAAAAGCGAGTTAAACGTATCGTTTTTATAAAACAATTTCAGTTTTAAGGCATTTTACGTATATTAATTATGAAGTAACATTACTAGATAATATTTTGTGATTTTCAATAAATAATATTTACACCAGATGTTGGTCAACTAAATTTGGCTTAAAAGTCATTGTAAACATACAGTGCATGCCAATTCCAAGTGGAATGATACAAAATATAACATGAAATGTTTTTCACTCCATAAATCATATATTCCCCATAAAATATACAATTTATGAATTTCTTAATGTACGAATTATTTACCAGGCTCCGAGTATTTTTCGGGTGTCACACGTTTGAATCCATGTATTACATGGGATTCGACAATATGTAATTTAATACAATGAACTATATGAAATGTAACATTTCGGATCATTCGTATTCGTAGTTGTTTACCCGATTCAGAAATATAATTCGGATATTTCGTGTCAATAAAATCGTGCACTTATTAGTATTTAATTATGCTTAACATAGTTCATGTTTTCCTAGATTTCAATCATGCCAAATAACCCATAGAAACTCTTAAAATCGCTTAAAATAGCTAAAAACACATTTTTGTAACTTCAGAGACTAAAAATGTCAGATTTAAAAATCTTGTGGAAACCACCCACAGCGATACACGATGGGTTCCCCATCACCCATCACGTGTCTCTACCGACGATTAGATCATATTTGTGTTATTTTTGGTTCATTTGCTGTTAAATCTTACCTTAAACAACCAAAATAATTAAAATTAAGGTCCAAGATAATTCACCTGCTATTATAGCATGTCTATGTTCATTTTCTTGTTGCTTACACAAAAATCTTGAAGTTTATAGACCCGATTTAGTCACTAATAGATTATTTTCTTCCTTAATCGAGTTAATTTCTAAACTAGTAAGTATTACCTCTGCATTCTTAACCAAAACACAATCATAAACGCTAAGACCACTACCTCTCAGCCATCACTCTCAAATCTCATGAATATCCTCTTCCCCATTATCATATTCTTCAAGATTAATTGAGTTCATACGAGCTTAGTTGACTTTGGTGCTCAAGACATCTTTGACCACGCATTTCTCTTAGTTCCAATTCTTGTTTGGGTAAGTTGTCTTCTGCTTTTTCATAGGGTTTTATTTCATTAACAAAAGCCCTCAATCAATTTCTCAGATTAGGGGACTCTCGGTGGTCAATTTGATCCCTACCCGTTAAGGGCTTAATAGTTAATTATTTTGAGTTATCAATTTCTCTATCTTCAGGT
Source organism: Bidens hawaiensis (assembly GCF_021521415.1). Classification (NCBI taxonomy): domain Eukaryota; kingdom Viridiplantae; phylum Streptophyta; class Magnoliopsida; order Asterales; family Asteraceae; genus Bidens; species Bidens hawaiensis. The sequence goes on from NW_027492332.1 coordinate 423,793, forward strand.
CAAAAATAACGTTCAGTCTAGAAAACTTTTTTGTTCCTCATTAAATTTTAAGTGTACTGGTCAGAACCCGACTTCTGACTCGAATTTTGAATTCTAAACAGTACCAACTCGTTTAAATCTTAAAAATCTCATAACTTAAGTTTTACATATCCAATTAACCTGATTCCAATTGTGTTGTTTTCGGTTTTAATTCTTGTTTATTGTACCCAAGTTTCAGATTCGTTCGGGTTAACTCAGTCAGCACATTAAAGTTCGGTTTCTCATTTTATTCTTATTATTCACTAAAACCCGCCTAAGTAATAAGGTGAGAAGTCATTCCCCTCATATTTTACTGCTTTTAGAAATTTTGGGGACTTATGCTTACCTACTCATATTTTATATATTATCTATTATACAACTAGCAGACTGTGAATATTGTGTGTTGATCGATTAAATGATTAATTATTATTTGTCTAATTGTTTTATTTTATCGTATTCGAAGATGTCCATTATAATCACATTATAGTATGATCATACGACTGTCATAGTAGCCAAAGCCCGATTCATTAAGCAATGGTCAACTGACACCAACTATTTGCTTATGGTTTAATTGATTTATGCTCACAATATCAGTTTTGCTAATTTATTCACATATTATTATTATTATATCAAAACTGATGACTTTCTCACCCAACCTCGTGTTGATAAACTATATTTTTTGTATGCATATTGAAGCTAAGGTGAAGAATTATTTAGAGATACCCGAAGTTAATTTAATAAAAAGACTATTGTGTTTGGTTTTATTATTTTAAGATTTTTGGTTTATTTTGGATTTGTTCCATAATTTGTTTTAACAAGGTGTACTTTATTGAATTTTGAATTTAATAAATAAATTAGATATTTTCATATTTAAATTGTATGATATTTTCATATTTAAATTGTATGTGAGCTGTGAACCAGCAGTTTGCACCCCTTAATTATGTTGTAGGTTGGGGTGTGACATGAAACAAATAATTTCTATAAAAATATTGAACGTAAACCTAAGAACATAATTGTAACATCTCAAATTTTTCGTATTTGTATTCGTTTATATTTAAACCGATTCGGGAATGTAATTCGGATCTTTCGAACTATTTAAAACTTTTATTTATTGGTATTTAACTTGGTTTAACTTATTTTATAATTTCATAACTTTTAATCATGCCAAATAGTCTTTTAACAACCTTTAAAATCGCTTAAAACGGCTAAAAATCGTATTTTCGGGAACTTTCTTTCCTATTTTAGATTAAATTAATGAAACTTAAACTCCAAGAAATGTTATAGCAGGTATAATTTCGTTTTATTATTGTGCAAACCGAAATCTCTATGTTATTATACCCGATTATGTCAATAATTGATTATTCGGTTTCCTAAACGAGCTATTTCCTAATAAACAGGCCTTAACCCTTAAACAAGGCATATCATAAAACCCCTAAATTATTACTTCAATACCAGTCACCATCTCTGTAATCCATGAAATTCCCTTTTTCCATTGTCAGTTTCTTCAATTTCTTCAAGTTCTTTCATTTACGGTTTGACTTTGATGTTCAAGATCACTTTAACCTCAATTATCTCTTGTTCCATTCATCGTTTGGGTAAGTTGTCTTTATGAAAAATGTTGGTTTATATCTAAATAACAAAAGGCCTCAATAAATTTTACTGATTGATGGGGTTTTGTTGGTCAATTGCTTTCCGACCCGTTAAATGGCATAAAAGTCAATTTTAATGATTTTTCAATTACTATATCTTCTTATCGGAATTAGCTTTCGGTCCATAACACTTTTATTTTCATCTTCAAATTTTAAGGCTACTGACCAAAATCCAACTTCTGACTCGCTGTTTCGGATTCTGGTCAGTACCAGCTCGCTTATTTACTGAAAATCTCATAACCAGAGTTCTAGATATCCATTTGGATTGATTCCAGCAGCTACATTCTCGGTTTTTACTCTATTTTATTTTATATAAGTCTTACGTCTGTTTGGATTAGAAAACTTTTCATGTTAACTTTGCTCGTTTATTGTACCTCTCGGTTTATTCGCTTAATCATTCCCCTTTATGTTACTGTTTTAAACGTTTTGGGGACATATGCGTATCTATTCATATTTTATATCATATATATATACACACACACACAAACTCGCAAACATAATTCTTGTGTGTATTTCAATTAAATGCTAATTGCTATTTGTTTAAGTGTTTATATTCTATTATATTCGGAGAGGTCCATCAGAAGTCTAGCATGTAAGTATGATCATATGCCGTCTTAGTAGCCATAGCCCGTGTTCATGAGGCATGGTCAACCGACAATCACATTTGTATGCTAGCCATAGTAGCCAATGCCCGATTCGCTAGGCAACGGTCAACTGACACCTTATTTGCTCACGATTTGATTAATTATTACTCAAATTATTATATTTTTTTTTCGTATTTATCATATATTATTTATTTATTATATATTATTATTAGTGTCAAAACTGGTGATCATTTCACTCAACATGTGTTGTTGACAAATCTCTGTTTATTTTCTACGCATATGCAGGTTACCAGTTGATTTGAAGCTAAGGTGAAGGACACATAAAAAGACCTTAGAAAATAAAATCAAGAAATAATTGAATATTATTTTGTTATAGATTATTTATTTGTTTTGGATTATTATTGTTAGTTGTACATATTTAAAATTTGAAATAAATAAACTAATTAGATATTGTCATATTTTATATTATATGATAGTACCTTGTGAGCTGTCAACAATCAGTTTACGCCCCACCATTTCCGCCTTAGGTTGGGGTTTGCCAATAATTATGTTAAAAATGTATTACAAATACTTCTTTGTATACAACATTTGACATGGGATTGATACCTTCGATTAGAGTCTGCTCGATCACCACTCTTCCTAAACAAATTTTGACTTGAACCCGTTTTGACCAAAACCAAATTGGCTTTATAAAGCGGTGTGTTTTAACTCGAACCCATTTTGACTATAACCAAATTCATTTTTTTAAGTTGGCACGTTTTGACAGAACTCATTTTCACACAAATCTGTTATGATTTATGAAGAAACCCTGTATGAACCGAACGGGTTATTGAGCCAAACAAAATTGGTTTTTCTAATTTGCCCGTTTTGGCATGAACTCATTTTCACTCGAACTAGTTTTGACCTCTTCAATTCATGTCTTGTTGATTCATTCGGTAGAAAATACATCGGAAGCTCATTACTTTTATGTTATGAACATTAGAAATCCCTTTACATAACATAATATGTAAACCTTATACCATAATATCCCATATTAAGTCATACAACCTGACTGAACATGAAATGCCACAATTGTAATATGCTACGTAAAAACTCTAATTATCTATAATTGTTTGTGGTAACCAACTCATCTCCAACCTCTTTGATGATTTATACACAATAAGTAATAGATTTGATTCATACATAACACATATTACCCATTCAAAATAGATTATAAATTAAGCATACCCACACATCAATTACTTAATATCTCCATGTTGTATTTAATAGCTCAAAACAACATTCACAAACCAAATCACTAACAACCATAATAAACTCAAGATTTCACAATCATCCAAAAATATCTGATCATCCTTTGACAACATTGATATGTGTAACAAAATTGGTTTTGTAGTAATGTCACAATTCTATGATAATGTATGTCCACAGATCATCCCTTAACAATATTGAGCGTGTAACAAAACTGTTAGGTTTACGCATAATCGTGTAACCCTAAACAAAGTTGTTTATAAACTATGGAATATAAACTATAAGCAGACTCTATCTTCAAACTGAATAATCGTGTAACCCCAAATAGTGTTTTCCAAGTTGTAGGATTATAAATATTGTATTTATTCACGAAATTTGAAGTACAAACATGATTAAATATCTATTTAAAAACATGTCACTAATTATTATACAATAATTGTTTGTAAATCATTATTTAGCTAATTTAATTGTGACAAAATGTATTTTTATTAATAAATGTCACACCCCGACTTCGAGCCTAGGCGTGTGACTCACAGTTAGTACCACTTTTGTCAATTTATCAAAGTTTGCAGGAAAATGTTATTTTAAAATATTTACTTTCATAACATAAGGAATTAAATACCCTTGTTTGTTTTACAAAATTACTTGTTTTAAAATAAGTTTAATATATATATGCCTCAATACAAAATTAGCTGAGCCACCAGCTGTAAACTATGCCTAGTGTTCTTCTATCTCCACTGGCATATCCATCACTATTCCTTACTCCTTGTTACCTGAAAACAGTTTCAAAATACGTCAGCTATATGCTGGTGAATACACTGACTCAATAAAACATTTTCACAATTCGTAATGACACAACACCAATAGTGTTCAACGACTCAGTGGGTCTCAATCCCATCTCATCGGAACTAAACATACGCACAAACCACATAATCGGACTTCACTCGCCCTAGAGACAGTCGCTTGCCTCATGGTCAGTATGTCTGTAGTGTTCCCACTACAGTACATATATGTAAGGATCCAGCCACATGTGTATTTTAGTTTGAGTGTTTAGTACTACCTTGTATCAAAACGTTTTAGAAGATTTGAACCAACCCTCATGCAAATATTTCCATAACTCTTGTACATATAGATAACAGTCCATAGTTTTAAAGAGTAAATGTCTTTTCAAAATATACAGTACATAGACGTATTCACATCATAAAACATTTCACACTATAAAAAGGTTGGATGTATTCACCTTTTGTTGATTTCAAGATTTCTCACCAACAAATGTCTAATCTTTATCTCGGACCTATAGTACGAGAATAACATTCTATAAATAACTAGATCTATGATCTAGCTTTAGACCTTAAGTCTATTTGCATAACCTTTACCTTGATATTCATTTCATTTTATAAAACATTTATATACTACGTTTCTTTATCATGAACAAACGTGTATTCATTTCTTCATCCATAAGATATATCTTTATAATAAAGAATAATATTTTATTCATAATCTTATCTTATGAAAGCTACATTTTACTTATTATCTGATCAAGGTATAGACTATACTCTCGACTAGGGTCTAAGCCATATATAATAAAATAATTGGGCAGAACCCCTACCTTGTGTGGCTTATCTATGAAATGCTTAAACTTCACGTGGGCAGCGCTCCTACTTGCACGTACTTCTAGACAACGAGTGTGTCGGGAATGACGGAACTTTGGCACGAAAACCGAGGTAAAGTGTGATATGAGATGTGAGGTGATGTGATAGGAACTTTATCCCATGGCCGGCTATTTATAGGCAAAAATTCGTGCATCTTCGCGTATCACAAAGGATCTTCGCGTATCGCGAAGGACAAATGTAGCCGCAATTAATATTATATTCCTTCGCGTATCGCGAAGGATTCTTCGTGTATCGCAAAGTTGCTCAATAGCTTGGCTGAGTCAACCCGTAGACCTGCCACGTGTCAGCACCAGGTGAGATTACTTCATGCATCTTCGCGTATCGCGAAGATGCTTCGCGTATCACGAAAGTGCTAAATTTTCAGTTTCAGTCCCTGGTCTTGATAGCTTGTCATATCTTGATCATAGTTCAAAAATACTAAAGCGGCCCTTATGCGGCTCGCGGCGATTCGGGCATGCGAAGTGCAAAGTGCGCCATCAAAACGCCACATTACGCCCATCGCCCGAGTCCGTGTCCGAGTCTGAGTCCGTGGGCGTGCGCGTCGGTTGCTTCACACCCTCCGCTAGGACTAGTGAGAGTGGTTAGTCATACAAGAACATTATCATAGAAAACTCCTTCCTTATAAAGTGTTCTCATTTCTTTCCCACTTTCCATGTGGGATGGAGTTTCCATACTTATTTCCTTAGCATAACATATTTCTTTACTTTATTTTTCCCATTACTTCACTCATAAATATTTTTAGTCCTTTTATTTTATAAAGTTGTCAAATTTGGATCAAAATTTTGTGGGGTGTTACAATAAATAAGTAAGGTAGTGACTACATCGAAACTGAAGGCAAGCGGGCAATAAGCTGCACCGTTACTCCTTTTTGAATTGTAAAACCTAATCTTTTAAAACTACATTCGCTAATTTAATAATTCAATGTTTGATTTTAAACTCATTGTAGATATTTAATAGTGTATATCTTTTTTTAAGAATCATGATCAAACTTTCTATATCTGATAACAAAATTAGATGTAAAGGGTTAGTAAAAGTTAGTGTGATTTAAATTACATTAATTACATTTTCTTTTCATATGGGTTATAACTAATGGGTCATATCAATTAAATCAATAACCCATGGATAGTATGAATTAAAGAGAGTAGAGATTAGAAAATAGAAAGAAAATTAAACATATGATTATATATGGTTATGACACATTACCATCATTATATATGTTTATTAGGATAGAGCCCGTGTGATACACGGGTGGTTAAAAACAACAAAAAAGTTAAATTTAGTAATATACATGATAACATACGTTATAGATTCATAAGATATTAATAATGATAAACAAAATTTTACAATTCATAAATCTCTACAAGCCTTTTTTAATACAACATTGGATGTTAACTTAATTTTTTTTTAATGATTTTCTAGTATTAATTATAAGTGAATTAACAATATATCATTTATAAGTCAAGAAATCCAACACAATAACTACTTAAGTGGAGTTGGTAAACATCTTTAGTTTGAAACATGAGAGGTCTTGGGTTCGAGACTTGTATCAAACAATAATTTATTTTTCAAAATTTTAGAAAGTGTTATCTTCATATGAAGATGGTTACATTTGAAGAGAAACCTGGTCATGGGTTATAACATAACTAAACGGGTTCATGCTTCATATTGTGTTTAGAAGAAGAGATGATAAAATAGGAAACTGCTCACATGACATCTATATGGCATTCTATGTAGAAGTCCTAGAATAATACCATGTAGAAAAATCATGTTGCTTTAATATATAGTTAGATTAGATTAGATTAGATTAGATTAGTGTAGGTAGATTTCAATATTTGAACCATGTGTAATACGTAAAGATTCCATATTTGTATGATTTAACACATTAGTCAAAGTTGTCTCTAATTATGTGAAAGTATGGTATAGACTACAAAGTTCCAAGGAAATCTTTTATAATTAAAACAAGGGAAACTTCATAAAATAACCTAATTGAGGAGAAAGATTCTAAAAATGATCATCGTTATTGAAAAATTCCTAAAATAGTTCGTTCGAATTTCATTTTCACAATAAAATTCAACGTCAAATGGGAAACTGACGTGTGGCATCAAAATCTCATTGTCACGGTAAAATTGAGCTCAAATCTCATCGTCACGATGAAGTTGATCTCAAAACTTCATTGAGACGATGAGATTTGAGCTCAGTTTCATGGTGACGATGAGATTTGAGCTCAGTTTCATGGTGACGATGAGATTTGAGCTCAGTTTTATTGTGACGATGAGATTTGGATGTCACGTACCAGCTTCTCATTTAACGTTAAATCTCATCGTGAAAATGATATTAGGACGGGTCATCCTTGGAAATTGACAAAAGGGTATTTGGATGTCACGTGCCAGTTTCTCAGACATGCGTATTTTTATCTACATGTTGACAAAAAATTTATTTAAAACCGTGCGAGGTCAAATTTTATTGAATATTTCGATATTGATTTGACACGGGTTGAGTTGGAGTAAGTTTATGTCGGTCCGTAAATAAAAATAAGCATGTCTTGTTGGTATATTCGAAATAATATAAAAAAATTTATATTAGAAGTTATAAAAGAAAAAACAAATATAAGTAAAATTAGTTATAATAATATAAAAAAACAAACAAAAGGCTAACATGTCTTTGACTATATGTTTGATGCTAACACGTATTTGACCATGCGTTTGGAGGCCTAACTAATCTTTGACCATGCGCTAGGAAATCTAACACGTCTTTGACGACGTGTTAGACGTGTTAGATTTTCTAATGCATGGTCAAAGATGAGTTAGAATGAGACATTTTTGAAATTATTTAGTTTATGAGACAAAATTGAAATTTCTTTCTAAAATAGGGCCTGAGAATTTTGAGAATTTTCCCTTAATGAAATCTCTCTCCTAGGTTATTTTTTTAATTTTCCTTTAAAACAATTGTACGTGCATGAACCTAAAGATTCCATATGAATTATAACCAGTCTTAATTAAGATTTCCATGTATCTGAGCTCTCTTTTCGGGAGGTATAACCCTAGTAAGTAGCCTTTATGTGTTATAGCCGATAAAAATATATATGGATGTCTACAATTGTCTTGACAAAGTGATACATGATTTAACACGAAATAACCCTTTAATTAGCAACAAGTCAACTTTGTCTCAACCTTTTAAACTAGAAAAGTTTAAAGAAAAAAACCTCAGTTCATTTTAGTCATCCCACTACGGAAATGAAATTTTAATCAGGTCATAGTAATGGAGCACATTTATAGCAGTAATCATTCTTATCAACTTTACCATTATTATTTTCTCCTTTGAATTTGTTAATCTAAAGTATTATATTTTCTGATTTATGGACAGAAACAATTGTTGAACAGTTGTAGAAGGATAGCTTTCAATGCTATCACCCTTTTATATATTGAAACTTAATAGTATTTAAGATTTAAATAGTATTTATGTACTGTAATACCATGCAAGATGATAAATGACCAGCTGAATACATTCAATAAACGATTGCAATATATATAGAGATAAACCAGACTCGTGAGCTTGATACTCAAACCTCTTACTATATGTTCTAGTATTTTTTTTTTTTACTTTTCTTTTTGATCAGCTATACTTTCTCAGAAAAAAAAAATTTGTGTCAAGGTCATGTATGTATGTATGCATAAAGAGAGAACATAACTAAATCGATATGATAAATGAATGTGTACATTCACAAGCCAAATGTAAAATAGTTTTAGAAATTCATTTATTTATGTCTTTATAAGTTAAATATTCTTCAAGATATTAAAGGTTTGTAGTAAAATATGAGAAAGACAAGAAAAACATGCACATACAAGTATTATAACATATGTACTATGTGGCAAGATCCATGTCTTGAGAAAAAGGTAGGGAACCCGGCTGTAAAGCATCATGAATTCATTATCAACTAGATTTAAGCAACGACCATAGCTCTCCATAATATATGGAGTTTTGTTCTTTGTTTATAATTGAAAGCTACTAATTTCTAATTCTAAACTTGTGTGCATTAACATAAATTAGCATTATGAACATGTTTGGGATTGAGTTTGAAAGCAACTTATAGACTTATCGACTTTTTGATAAATAAAATGGTTGGCAATCACAAAAGTTATTTTCATGTTAGTTTTTTAAAAATGTTGAAAAAGTTGTTTTCTAAAAGCTAAAAATCCTGGCTTTTTAAGAAAGTCAATAACTTGTTTTCAAATTCAATGCCAAACATGCCACATATATCAATAGTCTTTTGCGAGTTGTGATACAAGCAATATTTATCAAATTGTTTGCGTATCTTTAGAAGCATAATTCACAATACATTGGTATCAATCATTGGGGGTTGAAAAATTTCGGTTTAGCATGTTGAAATCGGTAAACGCCATAACATGATCTATTCTTAACTAATTTAAGAGTTTTGTAATGATACCTATCATTAATAGGACATGTATAGAATGAAAACCCATCTGATTTGAGAAAACCCGTGAAACCCCTATGTAAAATCATTTTTTTTTATTTTTTACATATGTAATATATGTTGTTACATTTAATACAAAACTCAAAAAATAAAAAAAATTGTTTCATTTTTTTACATTTTTTAACTTTTAAACATATTTTTCAGGAGAGAGAAAATGCAACTTTACTTTTACATTTTGTATTAACTTCAATTGTAAACCACAAGATTCAAACTTTAATTAAAAACATGTATTGAGAATGAGCTTCTAGAGTTTTCTCAACACAAATAGGTTTTTATTTTATCCTAACTATATATATATATATATATATATATAATTGATTTCTTTTGAGAACCACTTTGAGTTTTAAGAACTCGAAAGAACTCAACGTAATATTTTTTTTTTTCAATTTTTTTACATATACGTAATATATATAGGTTACATGTACGTAGAAAAATTACAGAATTTTTTACACACCAAGTCGACTTTTTACATAGGTGTAATGGACGTTTAAATTAGTGTAATCACTGTACATTTTTAATCTCTCTCCTACTTAATTTTTTAATCAAATTTAATTTCAACCACATAATCTAATCTATTTACTTAAATGTGTGGTTAAGAATGAAATTCTTAAGTTCTTAAAACTCAACAAGGTTCTCAAATTATCCATCCCCTATGCGTGTGTGTGTGTATAGGGGTTTTCATGGTTCGGTCTAAAACCATGAAACCGACCAAACCGTTTATCTGTTTGGTTTAACGGTCGGTTTTTTCTCTTGGTTTTCGGTCAGTTGGTTTCAAAAATTTCAAACAGTAGTGAACGTTTGGTTTAAGGTTTACATCAAAAACCGATCGTATAAAACCAGACCAGACCATTAAAATTAATTACACTTATTTAAAATATTTATTAATATATGATTCGTATTGTAGATCACACTAAAATAAAATTGAATTAAAGCTAATTTACATGAGCTCAATAAAGTTTTCTCAAGTCTCTAAGGTGAAGTGTTGAAATTCATATTGAAGTTACTGGCATTTGAAATAATATTTTAGGATGCTTGAAATTGTTTTATGCATAGATTATGTTTAGGCTTAAGCATATATCTTCTTGTTAGTAGTTAACTTACATGGACCCTAAGAAATTGTTTTTCTGTCACTTGGTGTTTGCAGTTTGGATAGGTACCATGCTAGCTTGTATATATTATATATATAAAAGTTTTTTACCGTGAAACCAAATCAGAACCAAACCATCGGTAACGGTTCGGTTTGGTTTTAAATTTTCGTAGTTCAGTTTCAGTTTTCAATAATAAAAACCGTCACTAATGGTTTGGTTTTTGGTTTGACCTAAAAACCGACCAAACCGGACCGTGAACACCCCTATATATGTGTGTGTGTGTATATATATAGGGAGAGGATCAAGAGAGAACTCCTTCTTAAAGAGAGAACTAATAAAGAAATATTTTTAATTTAATTAAAAAAATATTTTTAAATTTCCGTTTTTGCCATTATTCTTATATTTTGTTATCATTCACTCGAAAATTATAAAAAAATAAAAAAAAAACTCGTTGTAGTGCACATATGCAATACATCAACTTTTTTTATTGCATATGTGCACTAGTGTGTATTTTGATATGTGCAATAATGTTGAATAGCATATATGCAATTTTTTGTATTATATTAGTGCAATAGTGTTATATTATATACAAAAATACAAAAAAAAACAATATAGTGCATATGTGCATTAGTGTTGTATTACGTATATGCGTTTGTTTTGAGTACAATTATTTGTGTTTGTATTTGCATATATTCAATAGTGTGTATTGTATAATGCAATTGTGTTTGTATAATGTAATTGTGTTGTATTATATGTAATAAAACACTATTGTATATATGCAATACACATTAGTGCACATATGCACTACATCGATGGTTTTTTTTTAGGAACAATATCATCTTATTAGGAGGAGGAAAGAAAAAAAAATCGCTAAATATTTTTTTAAAAAAAAAAGTTAAAAATAGTTTTTATTAGTTCTCTGGTTCTCTCTAGATCCCCCTATATGTGTGTGTGTGTGTGTGTGTGTGTGTGTGCGTGTATAAATATATATATAGTTTCATTACAGAACTCCAAAAAACTTAAGAACTTTAAGAACTCTTAACAACCAACTATTTTTTTTGAAATTATATATATTATTATTGTTAAAGAGTAGTTTTATCATATTTCTAAAATAAATTTTTGATTACATATGTAAATCACAAGTTTACATATGTGTAAAATTTATGTAATAACAAATTTACATATGTGTAAAAAAAATTAAATATGTGTAAAAACTAATTTTCATAATTTTAATCGTAAAGATAGATATAAAAAGCGAAAAATTACATTCAAATAACACGAATATACAAAAAGTTATATAAAATGTTAGTTATTAAGAGTTCATTCAAGTTCTTAAGTAATTTAAGAGTTCTATAATGACAGCAATGTTGGGTGTGATTTTTCCCTTTTATCGTCCATTATACTTAGTCTCATTAGTTTGATGCCCGCACGAAGTCGCAGCGTCAGCAATTTGTAACGCTATACTCATTTATGTTGATTTATCAATTATTTCATGATATATTGTATAATACTTTGTTAGTTTTGTTATTCGTGCAATATTTTACAAAAGTTCATAATATTAATTGTTTTTATTAATTTTAAAGTTTTAAGTTAATAACATCAATATGGTATATCTTTTTCATAAACTTACACGGCTTTCATATAAAAAATTTTAAGTAGCCCCACTCATGTATTATATATAGTATAAATATGCAAATTTAAAAATACTTAAAAAAAGTTGTCTAATTTAAAAATCAAAGATCATCGAACGCAAATATTTCAACTTGATTAAGTCTTTCCCACTTTGATTGAGTGGTAAGGTGGTTAATGTGTGAAATATGAGATAAATAATTTAAGCCCTAACCTGTATCATGCAACATTTTCAAACATATAAAAAAATCAACTTAAATAAAGATGAAATTATTTTTTAGTAATTTTTTAGTTTTGGTGATAGAGGAATAACATATTTGGATTGGGATAGTACATTTATTATAAGAATTTTTGATGATTAAAGTATTTAACAAAATTTTTAGTTTTATCTCCTTCATCATTCCATTTTTATCTCTCTTTATTTGTACAACAGCCTATTAGTATTACAAAAGAATTCGTAACAAATAATAGATAGTTTAGGCTTATAGCAGTCAACTAAGTTAAAATGAATTTGCAATTCAAAAAAAAAAGTTATAATGAATTAAAAAAATAAACTTAGAACATTATGATACAATTCAAGCTAGCTTAAGTAGATTTTACATGTTATTCTTTTAAAACTGATTCAAGTGAGACATTTCACTATTTTATATTATATGACTAAGTATCACCAGTAACTCTATATGAATTGCACATTATACGTTATGGCTACTTCACTAATGTTTCTTCGTTCCATTATGACCATTACATATGAGAATGAGACGTAGCTTAACGTAAATTTGTGTATCATGTGATTTTATAGTTGTCATATATTACGCTATGCCATTTTATGAAATTTTCATAATTTTGTTTGAAGTTCAAACGTGAAATTATACGTGTTAAAAGTTGTCATATGACTTTTACAACGTGTTAAATTTTCAACATTGTTTTTAGATGGTTGTACTCATTTTATAAACATAACTTCTCATTTTATGTTTGTTAAAGATCAACATACAAAATAAAACTTAATATAAGTTGCATGCTTTTATAACATCTTTTTAAGTAACCATAATAAAGTGACATGTTATATACTTTGAGCTCGATTTTCTTAATGTATCCAAGTTTGAGCGTATTTCTTTTCATGTTTGAACTTGAGTTGATCGAGACTCGTCTCAGACAAGCTTGAGCCATGTTCGAGTTCAATTCCTTGATAGAAGCTTAACATGTTTACAATAATTACGAACTTATATAAGATTAATGATAACATTTTTTGATATAATATAGGTTTCACTTGATGTTAAACATATTATAGGTTCAAGGGATGTACATAATTATGAAAAAAAAATATCTCATGTTAATAATTTTGATTATGCAATAGTAAAGTCAATAATTTGTTTCACACTTATGTTTAAACATATTATAGGTTTATAATTAATTCCACTAAATGTCATGCTAAAAAATAGAGGATAAACGGAACCAATTCACACTTATTATGCGGTTTATTTATTATAAGGGTTAATGACATATAATTACTAAGTTAATACACAAAGTTTTGTAATTTGAATTGTGGTATAATTGGAATTAAGGACTTGTTTTGTAATTGAATATTTGAGGTATATTAAAAGAGAACAAAGGTTGTATGTGTAACATGTTATAGATTCATAATTGTATACTTGACTTGCGCATTAATGCTCTATTAACTTGTATATTATAAACTACACATGGGTATTGAAAATTTTTTATATAAAACGTTGACAAAAATAAGAGCGCCGCAATGGTAAATTTGATTTTTTTATAAAACATAATGTATTAAAAGATATAGAAGAAATAAAATATAAATAAACTTGTCAAATAAATGGGTAAAGATAAAGGGGTTTATATGTAACCATTTTATAAAATTAATATCATTTGATTGAAGTAAAACGACCATATTTGTAACTATATTTGAATGAAATAATGTTAGCTGTTCCTAAGGTTTTAAAAGACCACACTACCCCTAAAATTTCATAACTTTATGTATTGTGTGTTGTACAATTAACAACAAATCTTATACCTCTTAAAAATTAAGAGGTCTTTGACGCCTTCATTATATATAGTAGAGATAACTCCACCAAATAATTTACAAAATCCTAAATTGTTGAAAGTTGGTGTTTATGTAAATTTCAAAACACTAATTTTGCTTTTAGAAAATTGATAAATAAGAGGGAAATTAAAAGGGGGAAATTCCTAAAATAAGCATTTATGAAAATAAATTTCTAGTTTTAGGTATCATTTGCAAAAAATTCCAGAAATAGGTATTATAAACTAGTTGTGACGAGCAGCTTGTAGAACCAATTAAAACTTGTCGCGTGTCCTTAAACTAACCGTAACGAGCACGTTTACTAATCATTTACTAGTCACGACTAAATAAGTTTCGTGCCTCGTAATCAACGCTCACGAGTAATTCGTAAGTCCTTTAGTTGCGACGACTAGTTTACCCGGTTTACATTCCTTACACGAGTAGTTTATTAGTAGTTAACTCGTCGTGACTAGTTTAACCTTATAATCTACTCGATGCGACTAAAGGACTTATAAATTACTCGTGGACGTTAATTACGATGAATGAAACTTATTTAGTCGTGACGAGTAAATGACTAGTGAACGTGCTCGTTATAGTTAGTTTAAGGACACGTGGGAAATTCTAATTGGTTTATACAAACTTATCGTCACGACTAGTTTATAATACCTATTTTTGGAATTTTTTGCAAATGATAACTAAAACTAGAAATTTGTTTTCATAAATACTTATTTTAGGAATTTTCCCAATTAAAAATCAAAATATCAAACTTATAATCCCTCTAAGATCTAGATATGAACTTTTTAAAAACTCTTAAATGTATTGACCAGCTAACCTGTTTATTACAGGTAATGGACGTGTTAACCATTTATTAATGGTCTTTGACGCCTTCATTATATATACTAGAGATAACTTCACCAAATAATTTACAAAATCCTAAATTGTTGAAAGTTAGTGTTTATGTAAATTTCAAAACACTAATTTTGCTTTTAGAAAATTGATAAATAAGAGGGAAATTAAAAAGGGGAAATTCCTAAAATAAGCATTTATGAAAATAAATTTCTAGTTTTAGGTATCATTTGCAAAAAATTCCAGAAATAGGTATTATAAACTAGTTGTGACGAGCAGCTTGTAGAACCAATTAAAACTTGTCGCGTGTCCTTAAACTAACCGTAACGAGCACGTTTACTAATCATTTACTAGTCACGACTAAATAAGTTTCGTGCCTCGTAATCAACGCTCACGAGTAATTCGTAAGTCCTTTAGTTGCGACGACTAGTTTACCCGGTTTACATTCATTACACGAGTAGTTTATTAGTAGTTAACTCGCCGTGACTAGTTTAACCTTATAATCTACTCGCTGCGACTAAAGGACTTATAAATTACTCGTGGGCGTTAATTACGATGAATGAAACTTATTTAGTCGTGACGAGTAAATGACTAGTGAACGTGCTCGTTACGGTTAGTTTAAGGACACGTGGGAAATTCTAATTGGTTTATACAAACTTATCGTCACGACTAGTTTATAATACATATTTTTGGAATTTTTTGCAAATGATAACTAAAACTAGAAATTTGTTTTCATAAATACTTATTTTAGGAATTTTCCCAATTAAAAATCAAAACATCAAACTTATAATTCCTCTAAAATCTAGATATGAACTTTTTAAAAACTCTTAAATGTATTGACTAGCTAACCTGTTTATTACAGGTAATGGACGTGTTAACCATTTAATAATGGAACAAGTTAACTTGTTTAATAAAATAGGTTAGCCGACCCAAATATATTTTCTTGTTGCGTTTCAAGCTATGTTAGATTTTTTCTCTTCTGTCAATAATAAATATGTTTTCTAAGACAAACTAAGAATATGCGTAACCCTTTGTATAACCGTTGAAGGGATGAATATATACGCAAGTTGATACACGATCCAACAAGTGAAATTACACTTTTGGCCTTAGATATAAATCAATCCACAAAAGGGTTAAATAACCAACACTTTGTTTTCCTTTTTTAACACTTCATATGTATAGTCATTAAATTCCTCTAAATGGTATTTTCGGCACGGTGCTATCATGAACTTAAAATAACCCTTCATGCCATAAGTTGTGCTGAAACAAAGAGCAGTACAGACAGTTGTGATGATTCATGATTATGATGAACACGAAGAAAACAGGTGTAGGGTTTAGATGATAACCAATGGAATCCATCACAGGACTCTACTGTCATGTCAAAAAGTAACCAAAGGCTGATCTGTATGGTCTGATCAACCCTCATCTCTCTCTCACTATTCTTGTCTCCTGCTACTTACTCCCTTCTTTCACATCCATCTATTCCCATCTCAGAACCCATCAAGATTTAAAAGAAGTAGCAAGTCACTAGAAACCAAACAAAACAACTAAATAACCGAATTACAAAAGGCAATTACACCAATCTTTTCACACAAGGTTTTTGACGAAAAAATATTTTTTATTCAAAGAAAACTCTACGATTTGATGGCGGCAATAGTTCTGAACAAGCAGGTCAGTTTATTTAAAAATAACCTCATTAATTGTCTTCCAAATACATCATCAAGCTGAAAGAATTATATGCCAATATGCAAGATATAAGATAGGAGAGAACTACAACATCCTTATACATGATGTAAGGATCCCAATCCGGGTTCCCTACAATAGTTTGATTTACTCATAATACATAGTTTTCAAACTTAGAAATTCATTCTAAATGGCAGCGAAAAGTACATAACATTAATTGATATTACACATTTTTACATTCTCTTGAAACATAAAGAGAGAATGTTAACAAACGTGAGATATTACTTTTATGTCATTTCTCTTATTTTTTTTCTTTCAAATTAACATCAACCCTTCATATTTAAGATGCAATGGATTAGAATCTTTCCTACCATTCCCACAAAAATTATACATTCTATTTAAGCCTAGCCCTATACAAATATGTTATAGCGCTTATTTTGAACTTTATAATACAGCTCGCGAATTTAGTTTATAAAGTTAATGTTGAAAGTGCCAGAAAAAACAACCACTAGCTTGGTGTAGTGGCAAATGTGTATAACTCAATATTAACTCTCAATTGAGACATGGTGAAATATTAGTTGTTCAAAAAAAATAAAAAAAGTGCCAGAAAAAATGATTAGTAT
This sequence comes from Bidens hawaiensis, assembly GCF_021521415.1. NCBI lineage: Eukaryota > Viridiplantae > Streptophyta > Magnoliopsida > Asterales > Asteraceae > Bidens > Bidens hawaiensis. Next base: position 441,382 of record NW_027492332.1, read on the forward strand.
TCACTTAATCGTCTACGTACGGATGTACAAATTTCACAAATGAATTCTTTATATCGTCACTTTAAAATAAAAGTTTTTTAAGTAGACAAGACGAATTTTGAAATTAGGGAATCCATCATATAATAAATTTTTTTTTTTCGTAGCATTTCCCGTAAAGAATAAAGTGGCGTCACCAAATACCCCCACACCTGAAATGGTCATATATAACAAAGTGTCTTAATAGTAAATTAGATTCTGCTTTAACTTTTTAAATGGAAAATACTGAACATAAAGCAACAAAAGCATTACTTTACTTTCAAAAGATGGATTAATATTTTATAACATAACATGCTGCAAAATATTACTTGTTATAGTGTTTGATCTGAAAATTTATTCATGTCCTTGAAGGTCCGGATGCCTAATTAAATATATAAAAATATTCGACCATGTACTTATCTAGATGATACATTCGACCATCTTGATTACACCTTTTATATTTTAAAAACAGATAAATACCGCCTTTTTAAACCGGTTGCCGGGATATTTCCCGGTATTTATGGCCCAGTAAATAGGTCAACCGGCGTGAAGTTTAACCGCAGGTAAAAATAGTTAAACCGGCATACTGTTTTTCCTTTAAGTCCAATTTAAGTTGTAAAATGCCAACAAATTTGGGAGCGCATCTAATGTTTTTTAGTTTTTACCTAAACATATTAGTTTTTACCTTCTGATCAATTTTTTAACCTAGCAAAAAAAAAAAAGAAGAAGAACACTTGCATACATCAATTCAGTTTCCATTTTCAGTTTTAACTTTCTATGCTATCAATTGGAAGAGCTCCAAACGACTTTTGCATAAAAAACCTTTGTTGAAAAATTGATTTTTTATTATGGAATTATTTACATTTGGATTATCTTTTGTGTGAAAGTTGTATTTTTATGAATGATAGTGTTAACAAGTCAATACATTATCTTTCTTTGTTTGATTTTTTTTTTATTTAAATGAAATACAGACATCTAAAGAGTGCAGTGAGGGATCTTTAGATATTGAATATTTGATTCATTTACACTATTAAAATATATATAGGGCCGGCCGAGGGGTGTGTGAGCCGGACCATCGGCATGTAATTTTTGGAGGCCGAAACCTGTGTGTATATTATATTCTTCGGTAAAAGATCCTGAGTTAAACGCCGTCATCAGTTAGTTGATTCGATCTGTAATTTTGGTGTTTAAAACTCGCTGGAAAAATCACGTTCACAGAAAACTGCCGGGAATCAACTTTAAAACTTACATCATAATTTTGAAGCTGATGACTCAAGTTTCAATGAATGGCAAAATTAGCCCCTTATCTTTATTTCATAATTAAATCTTATATTTATATATTCACCCATTTTAGTTTTGTTTTAGTTAATACTTTACCCTTAACTTTTATTTCAACATACCAAATCCTTTAAACAATTAAAAAAAATTAAGTTTATAATGAAATAGCTATATTAGTTTTTATAAACCTTGTGTTAATAAATCGTATAAACATTAGAATTTAGGGTTTTAAAAATTGGGGTATTACATTAATACTATGTATTTTCTATGTTTATTGCTATAATATTAATTGTGGTTTATAAAAGTTAGCTTATATATTTCATTATTTGTTAAGACTTGCAAACCTTTTTATTTTAGCTTAGCTAAGATATTTAAATATTTAGAGAGGGCCCTATTAAAATAATCTTGGTGAGGTTCATATGCTTCCGTTTTTCTTTTATGGATGGGGAAAGCACAAATTCGTCACAAATTATATACATAAGTATATATTGGGCCTCCTTTCCATTTTTCTTTTTCTATTATAATACGAGTTTAAGTCCAAGTGCACAAATATTAGAAAGTTTATTCTTGATAAGCATGCTTGGTGAGATGACTTAAAATGCAAATCTTAAGTTTATTAATATTAAAGCATGGTATAGATGTTGTTTGCATATGTTTATTATGATTATTTCAATGCATATCTTTTATAACAGTCACGAATTACATTTTCTTCGTAGGGACGAGCTTTTTCGGTATCGGTACTACCGGTGTGATACAGATTTTGGTATTGTCGGTACCGAATCGATACAAAGTTTTGAGTTCTCGATATTGGTATGGTACCGATATTTCCCGAATTTGCACGAAATACCGGTACCGTACCGGTACCGAATCGATACCGGTACCGAACCGAACATTTTGATACTGATACCAAATATTTTCGATTTTTGGGATCGGTACCAGTCGGCACTCGTACCATCTTGAGCTCATCCCTATTTCTTAGTCACAGTTAAAACCAGGAAGACATTTAAGATCTGTGTCGGCAAACTATATTATTTGTAAATATCCTTTACCTTTTTCGATCTTTAAGAGCTAACGAATCCTTTAAATAAGCTACTGGCTAAATTCATCACATCGGAATACACTTGTCTTTCGATCCAGAGAAAACCCACACCTAAGGCCAATGCTCGTGAACACTCGCCCGAAGGCACGACGATGCGGTAAGATAAAACCCGTTTAGTTCAAATATCCAACTAATGAACAACACCTACTCACCTAGTCTCCTATAATCACCCCGATGTCACTGAAATTAAAGGCTGGGGGGGGAGAAATCGAACATAGGTCAAGTCTCTTCCTTACCACTCAACCATTAGTTCACTAGTTTAAAACCCGTGTATTACACGAGGAATTAATGAAAATTACAATATTTAAACATTAAGCAAAATACAATCAATAACACAATTATCATATATTGTTAATACTATTACAACTTACATTAAAATTACAGGAATTACGAAACAAACATTACTAAAGTATTTTACAAATAAGAAAAAATTTTCTTGTATACTACATTTGTAGTTGTATTGGTCAGGTTACCTTGTTTATCAAGAATAAGAATCTTTAGCCCACATCTGCTTGTAACTCTTGACAACGTGACCTATAGTTGTCCACACGAGAACACGAGTTTTTTAAAACAATTAATAAATTGTGATTATAGATTTCAAAATAATTAAAGAATTCAGATTTATAGGAAACTATCATAGTAAATTAGTTGAAAAGATGAAATATATCTTTTCCTATAATTTTTTAAAACAATTAATAAATTGTGATTATATTTTCCATATAAACTATTCCTATAATAATCTATTGATTTATATTTAGGAAAGATTGAAATTATACATCTTTTTAATATTATTCGCTAGAAAGTTGAATAGCGTAAATGGTAATTATCTTTGTTAGAAAGTTGAATAGCGTAAATGGTAATTATCTTTGCTAGAAAGTTATAATAAAACAAGTAAAGATCTTATATAATAAGATTCTTCAACTCATCTTTTTAACATTATTTGACTTTTGGGATTGCTAATTATAATTCAAGTAAGCATGAGTACATGACAATAGTAAGTTGGTAATACTGACTATGATATGATATCATTTTAATTAATAACTTCATATCATACTTATATTTACAACCTATGATATTATAAGCTCTTTATAAAAAGAAAATTACCACAAGTCTAATCTATATCAATGTACAAACGATTTAGCAGGTTTATTCATTAAAAATGAGTAGCAGAGACACTACAATCTCTTTAGACAATTATACCCTTAGGGGGTGTTTGGTAGAGGGATTTGATTGGAGATAAATGGAATTAGAAATATTTCTTTTGTTTGTTTTCCACTTTTCATTTCTATTTGTCTTTCTATTTATCTAAAACTAGAGAATTCCATTTCTCTTTAAAACAAAGAGAAATCCATTTCTCAGCAGCCTCCTCATAGCATGTCACCACCTCGTCTCCGGCCGCCACCCCCGTCTCCGGCCGCCACCTCGTCTCCAAGTCAGCAACCGCCACCTCGTCTCCAAGTCTGCAACCACCACCCCGTCTCCGCCGTTCGCAGTGGTGAACACAGAGATGGTAACCGGTTGTAGGTTGCAGGTGGTACGGGTGAACGGAGATTAGGGTTTCAAGTGGTGGTTCGTGGTAGGTTAGGGTTTTCAGATGGTCGGGTGATTGTGGTCGCAGGTGGGTGACAGTGGTGGTGGAAATCGGCGGTGGTCACAGGTGGCTTCTGATTATCATCATCATCATCGCCACCACAACCACCACCACAAAATCTCCAAAGAGGCAGTGATGACAGATCTGAGCCTCCTTTTTCTATATCTTATGTTCCAAAAATTTGAATCTTTTTAATTTCTTGTGTATTGTGGTTGAAGAAGGGGATTTGGTGGCGGCAGCCGGTGGTGGTGGGCTGTGGTTGAAGAAAGGGCTGTGGTGGTGGTGCTGGTGGTGTGGGGCTGCTGGTGGTGGTGGGGCTGTGGTGGTGGTGCTGTGGTGGTGGGACTGCGGTGGTGAGTGGTGTCAGGTTGGGTGGAGGTGGGGTTGAGTATGGTAGAGTTCTCTATTTATTTTCTCGTGTACCAAACAAGAGAAATGATTTTCATTCTCCATACCAATTCTCTTTCTCTACAATTCCATTTCCATTTCTATTTTCTCTCCTTTTCCATTCTCTATACCAAACACCCCCTTACAGTACAAGTACCTTTGTCCGTCTTTTCTTATTATGTGAAGGTAGAGCTTGTGTCGTGCAAATAAATTTTAGTGACGTATAGACGACTCTAGATGTGCACAAATCGGGTTTTTAGACCAAACCAGTTCATGTTGAATTGGGCCGGGTTGGGTCAAACAAAGTCAAATCAACATGAAGTGATTGGGTAAAAAATTGACTACTCTACTTCATATGTATGAGATGTTAGAATCTATATTTGCAAGTAATCCGGAATAAGAAATCATACACATACCAAAAACTAAGCATTTAAAATTTTCTTTTTACTAATTTCATTTTCAGTTAATAAACATATTAAGAAATAAACATGTAAATCAATACACTACTAGAAAAGAGGGAATTTTCCTACAAAATGTTTCCGACGAAATATTGACAAACGCAGTTTCCCACAAATTAGAAATAATTTTCCCACAAAATAAAAAAAACTTACACCTCCAACAATTTTTCGAGAAAATTTCAACACAAGAAACATTTGTCAGAATTTTATCGCTAGCGTTCAAAGGATTCCGATATTTTACCGACCATTTTTCCATTTATTTACTAATCTACTAAGTAAAATTAGAAAAATCCTAATGTTTCAAAGTTTTGTCGGAAAGTTGTCGAAACTTCAATAAACTTTCCGATAAGTTTCCGACTAATATTAAATAAAAGTTATTATTCTTATTTATTAAGATTATTAACAAATGTAATTGATGAATTCAAAACAGAAAAAAGAAAAAAGTTGATAATTTTTTAGTGTTTGTCGGAAAAGTTTCGGAAATTTATGAAACTTCCGACAAGTTTCCAACAAATGTTAAAAAAATTAAGTTGCTTTTATAAAATCATTATAAATCTAATTGACTAGATTAATAAGAAAAAAAATAATTTAAAAGTATTCACAAATTAATACTTTAGTATATAAAACTTATTAGGTATAAAGAATAACATATATAAATTTTTAAAACAATTTATAATTCAGTGTTACTAATTAAATATATTAGAAACCAAATAATATATGATTGTTATTAACACATTATTAATAAATAAAGTTTTAATTACGAATCACTTTTATTTACATAATGTATGTATAATTTGTAAAGGCATATGTGCTAATATGTGTGTTAGGTTGTGTTTGTTTTTGCTTAAAAGGTTTTAAAGGGGCTTATGTTAGCAAGTGCACAGACATAATCTTCTTAAAACTGTTTTTTTTAGAAAAAAACATATGAAAAATGCTTTTATGATCTTAATAAATAAGGTATTGTTCAACTTCTTAACACTTCTTAGCATTCTACCAATACCCAATGTCCAACACCACCACCACCCACCATGTGCCACCACCACCACCCACCGTTCGTCACCACCCACCACCACCCACCACCACCGTCCACCACCCACCACCACCGTCCACCACCGTCCATCACCACCACCGCCCACCATCGGCCACAACCACCGTCCACTACCACAACCCACCGTCCGCCGCCGCCGCCACCACTGTCCAGCACCACAGTCCGCCACCCACCCTCCGTCACCACCACCACCACCATCCACAACCACCACCACCCACCATCGGCCACAACCACCGTCCACGACCACCACCCACCATCCGCCACCACCACCCACCGTCCGCCACCACCACCATCCACCACCACCTACCGACCACCACCACCACCAACCCCTGCCACCATCCACCACCACCACCACCACCACCATCCCCACCCCACCCACCATTCGCCACCACCACCCATCGTCCGCTATCACCATTGTCCGCCACCACCACCATCCACCGTCGGACTCAACCATATGTATGGGTGTGTATATGCAATAGTGTGTGTATGCGTTAGTTTATGTACATGTGCTAGTGTGTGCATGTGTAGTGATAGGGTTCTAAATCCATCCGCGAGCCCAAGCAAACCATAAAGTGATGTTGGACCGCACCCGCGGATCTTGACCCATCACTTCTCAAAGAAGTCCGCGGACAACCGGCCATCCGCGGAGGAGAAAAACATTACACGATGGCATATCCATAAGCCAGTCACTGTCCAAGATTCCTTAACAATAACAACCATGATAACCGGGATTTTCATAATTGGGATTTTCGATACCAATCGGTATCGAGCTCATTCCTAATTTTGTAAGGTTAAGTTGAGAAAGCCAAAACGCCCTCTCAAGCCCAAACTAAAAACATGCTGGCGGTAACTGGCACCTTGTTTCCCATCAAATTAAAACTCTTGGCGCTAACTGGCACCTTGTTTCCCCTCAAATTAAAACTCTTGGCGCTAACTGGCGCCTTCTCAAACCCTAAAAGAGTAAAATCCTCAGTTCACTTCATAGGGCCTTTTTGCCGTCGCTTCCCATCACCTGCTCCTACCCTTGGCAGAATCCTTTTCGAGGTAATTTCCTGATTTTGTGTTCATCAAGTAACCGAAAATTATGTTAATAAACAGATTTCTAGGTTTTCTTGTGGATATGGTTTTTAAGGTTGAATGCTATATGAGCGTATTTTGGATATGCTGATTTTGTGCCTCCTTTTTGGAACAAATTAATTAGATTGATTATGCCATATATTTTGCAGAAGTTAGTCTATAAAAAATATGTTTGCTTCATCTGTTCTTAGGACTAAATTAGTGCACAGCTAGCTTTTAGTATAAAATCCATTGTTGTAATGAAGCGTGCCTTTAAATTTAAGAATAATCTTACAAATAGTTAACGTACAGGCCTATGTGTGTGTTTATAGATATGGTTAACTTGTTTTATTTGTATATATCTATTGTTAGGTTGGTATGTACATTTATACGTATGTGGATGAGGACGATTATGGCGAGGAAGATGGTAGTCATCTGGATGATGATGGTGAGAATTATGGTAGTGGTAAGGGTGCTAGCGGTAAGGATGATGGTGGTGATAAGCGGATCTCACGTGTGGGAAGAAAGTATGTTTTTTAATTTCAACATTTTTATCTGTGTTGATTATAATTACTGTATATTTTAATGTTATAGGTTTGGATCTGGACGTGTTCATAGGAGTGCTTGTGTATTACTAGATCAAAAACTTGATGGAGATTGGATCAAATTTAGAAAGGTTCCACATAGCGTCTTAAGGGAGATTTTAGTACCTTTCGGGTAAATATTAGTAGATTATTTGTATATTTTATAATTATTTGTTTTAATTTATTAATTTTATATTTTTTTACAGACACGGTGGATATGGGATCCACAAGAGGACCCATACATTTTTGAGGGGTTTGTTAACGTTCTTATGAATCATTATTCAACTAAGATGAATGAACTAAGTAAAGAATCAAAAAGGAAAGCCAGGGTGGACAATCAGGTTGTTGAGGATGCTCGACAGTCAAAGGAGGTATCATTGTTATTATTGTTGTAAATTGTTGTTTAGATTATTATTGTTATTATTAAGTCAAACATATATATATTTTTTAAGTTTAGGTATCTTAGGGTTGTTTTCATATTTACTAGGTGTGCGAATTCTTTTTGTTTGCATTTAAGGGTGCAAAAGAGCCGAGTCGCTCGCAAGCTACTTGATATCTACTCACGACCCGAGCTCGAGCTTTGTAAATAGAGCTCGAAACGAGTCGCGCTTGATCTCGAGCTCCGTGTAAGTTAAACGAGCCGAGCTCGAGCTCAGGCTTGGTTCAGCTTGTTTGCATCCTCATTTACATTAAAGGTCAAATGAACATGATCTCAGTTTGTAGTTGGTAAAGTGTAGGTTTAACCTGTACCTATTTTAAACATATGATACTTATTTTCTTATTGTAATCTGTGAGATAATGCGTTTTTGGTAAACTATAGTGTAAATTGGGACACCATTGTCATCTGCTGTTAAAAAAATGATAGGGCCACCATTGTAATTTGTGTATAAATCAGGGCCACCATTGTCCTGTTTTTAGTTAAACTTATATAGTTATTTGTTTGTGTTAGTTTTAGCTGTAATTTATGCAGAGGTACAAAAAAATAATTTAAAAAGAACAATAGAACTACCATCTAATAGAATTTGCACTTGGTGTCGTTACTATAAGGCGTATTAATTTGCATCAGTTACTTGTTTTGAACTTTGGTCAACTTGCTTGGATACGACAATAGTTTGACTTTCATATTTCTTGAACTAGTCAATGACTGAATCTCCAAATTAGGTGATTTTGCTAACATTTGATTATCATGACAGTATGGTCATGTTTTAATGACCCGTTAGCATTTTGATTAGCATTATAGTTTGTAAATTAATATGTATTATGTATTAATTGTATATATATTTTAACAAACTATAGGTCAAAGATGTTCAAGGCAAGTTTGAACAAGAACAAGAGGCTTGACAAAACTTGGAAAACCGTTTGGAACACATGGAAAGAGGCGCTGAAAAAGAGCGGACCGAACGCAAGAAGCTTCGAAGTCAAATGGAAAGAGTCTTGGAAAAAGAGCGGCTGAACGCGAGAAACTACAAAGACAGTTTGAAGAAATTATGAAAAAGTTTGTCGAAAAGTAGTTTATTGACTTTTTGGTAATTTGACATGTTAAATGTATGTTATTTTGTTTGGTATTTGACATGTTAAAACATATGTTATTTTGTTTGGTTGTTGTAAAAGATTTGCTTAATTTAAATAATGTTTTGTTTTGTTTTTTTTGGAATTTTAGCTTTTTATAACTTTTTTTGAACAAATAATTTAGATTTTTGTTCTTTTTTTATTTCATGTTTGTCAGAGTTTTATCAGAAAAAATAATAAATTAAAATCTAATATTTGTCGGAAATTCACCTGTAAAAATAAAACAAAAAAGAAATAAGGATTTAGTTTTTTGTCCGAAAGTTGTTTGTACATTTAAAATTGTTTTATATTTAAATAAAATTGTTGTAAGATTGTTGGAAATGAAATCAAATTAACTATTATGATTACTAAATTTTCATGATTAATGATTAAATATATTAATAAAATTTTGATTTGTGACTAGTTTCTCGCTAAATGATGGGAATAATCTAAAAATCATGTCCTCGGTAGTTTGTTAGAAATTTAGCGACTAATAACAATTGTCGCTATTTTGTGGGAAATTACTCGGAAAAATTTTTCCTAGGAGCGTTTTTCCGACAAATGCTTTTTGGCGGTACTTTATCGCTAATCTGTGGTTCCAACAATTTACCTACTATTTTTTTGTCGGAAAAGCTTCAGTTTTTTAGTAGTGATAATCATGTTAATATATAATCTATATTAATCAAAAAGGTGAAATCAACAATGACGAAATCAACAATCATGTCAAATTAAGTTCATAAATGCTAACGCGGTCATTATAAATACATATCAACAATCATGTCAAATTAGTTCCTAAATGCTAACGCGGTCATAAGAAAATATCAACAATCATCTCAAATTAAGTTCCTAAATGCTAACACGGTCATAAATACATATCAAATAATCTATGAGATGAGATGGATGACGAACACAGTGCGATGGCATGCAATATCATATAACATATTTAACATGTGATTTCCCACGGCTTCTTAGAGCAACCGTGGAGGAATATGAACTAACGTCTAAAGGTGATTTCCCACTGTCACACCCCGACCTAGGGCCTAGGCGTATGACCAATAGTTGGTACCTGTTTTGTAAATATATTAAAGTTACGTTCTTTTAGCGGAAGACTTTTTGAAAACTTGGGATTCAATACCCGTTTAAATATTGCAAATACCTGTCATTTTAAAATATGATTCTTCACAGTATTTTAAATAAAATATCTGAGCCATCAGATCACCTCTAATGACTATATCCCCAATCTTCTATTATGTCTTGCTTATCTGTTTAAACCTTTATTGTTTCCCTGAAATGTGGGGAAAAATACGTCAGCTATGTGCTGGTGAATAACGCTGACTCAACAAAAAGGTTTTCATAATTCATTATACATAATCATATACAATTCATCTTCGTTACGACACAACACCAATAGCATTCAACGACTCAGTGGGCCTCATCCCATCTCATCGTAACTAAAAATACCAATAGACCACATAACCAGACTTCACTCGCCCTAGAGACAGTCACTTGCCTCATGGTCAGTATGTTTGTAGTGTGCCCACTACAAATCATATATGTATGGATCCAGACACATGTATTTTAGCCTGAGTGTTTAGTACTACCTTGTATCAAAACGTTTTAGAGGATTTGAACCAACCCTCATGCAAATACTTTCATAACTCTTTACATATGGATAACAGTCCATAGTTTATAAGAGTAAACATTTCATAAACATAGAGGATTCGTACCAATCCTCATAAAAATCTTTTCTGACTCTTTATCTATGGATAACCTTCCATAGTAAATCTTTAAACAGTACATAGACGTATTCACGTCATAAAACATATAAAAAGGTTTGACGTATTCACTTTATAATTAATGTGTCTCACTGATAATTGCCTGATCTTTATCTCGGACCTATAGTACGAGAATAATATTTCATAAATAACTAGATCTACAAATCTAGCTTTAGACCTTTATTCTATTTACATAACCTTTACCTTGATGTTCTTTTCTTTTAGAAAACACATATGTATACTACGTTTCTTCATCGTGAAGAAACGTATATATATATATCTAATTTCTTCTTTCATAAGAAATATATTTACACAATGATAAAGAATAATATTTTATCCATGATCTTATTACAATTACTTATCTGATCAAGGTATAGACTATATTCCTGACTAAGGTCTAAGCCATATAAAATAATAATAAAATAATAACTTAAGCAGAACCTCTACCTTATGCGGGTATTTTATTTGCCTAAGCTTTGCGCAGGCAGCACTTCTATTTCCTTATCACGTACTGAAGCTTAAACGTCAGAACCTTGTTTCAAACTCGCTTAACACATCTACGGGTCGTTAAAACTTCAGTTCTTGCACGAATTACAAGAAATCGGAACCACGGAACCTCACATGAGTTGGGCACGTCTCCCAAGGTTTGTGTGTGTAAGTGAGTGTGAAAATGGGATGAGAATGCTTCAAACCCGTAGCCCCCTTTTACAGGCAAAGTTTTGACCACCATCTCGTAGCGCGATGGGGTTTTCCCCCTGGCCATCGCGTAGCGCGACGCCGCAATCCACCAGAGGTTGCCACGTGGTTGACCTGGTTACTTAACCAGGTCATCCCATAGCGCGATACCCCCTTCCTTATGGACCATCGCGTAGCACGACGCCCCTTTTTCTAAACTCATGGGAAACCGCATCGCGTAGTGCGATGGTCTGGAAATCATAATTTTTATTTTTAGTCCTTGAACTTTAGTATCATGTCACTTCTTGGTCTATCTTCCACAGTTCAAAAACACTAAAGCGGCCCATGGCGATGCGAGCTTGCGAAGTGCAAAGTGCGCCATCAAAGCGCCACATTGCGCCCATCGCCCTTCACCCGAGCCCGTGCGCGTGCGCGTCGGGTGCTTCGCACCCTCCACTAGGACTAGTGAGAGTGGTTAGCCACATAAGAACATTACCATGGAAAACTCCTTCCTTATAAAGTGCTTTCATTTCTTTCCTACTTTTCATGTGGGATGGACTTTCCATACTTATTTTCCTTAACATAAACATGCATTCATTTCTTACTTTATTTTTCCCATTACTTATCTTGTCCTTTAAAATAAGACGAATTTCGGTTCGTGTCCTTTTCTAAGTTTCCTTGCAGGCGGTGTACTTTAAACATTTTTTTCCTACAAGTTTTGTCCTTTACGCTAACTGGGTTAGAAAAACTCAGTTAAATGCCCTCACGTGAGACGCATGTGAGGGCATTTTTGTCATTTCGTATTACCTGCAACTAAGCCTCTGTATCACTCTTCCCCCTCTTTTTAACCCAACCCCACCTTCAATCGATTCAATTCCCCGGCGACGCGACTCAATCAGGGCTTCAATTAGGGCTCGTGTCCGACGCGACTCAATTAGGGCTTCAATCAATTAGGGCTCAATGCGAAATTCAAATACCAGGGCTCAATTGATGATGGCTTACTGTGTTTGTGGCAAGGTAGCAGTTGTTCGAACTTCATGGACTGATAGAAATCCAGGTCGTCGGTTTTTCTCTTGTCCGGACATGGTAAGTGTGTAATTCGATTTAAGTTCCAGTCAATTGTTTATACTTCATGTTTCTCCTCTTTTCCAGACATCGGATTGCCCCTTTCTTGGATGGCGTGACCCACCAATGTGTGAACGGGCATTGGAGATTATCCCGGGCTTATTGAAGTCGAAAAACAAGGTTGAACAAAGTTTAGAGAGTTATAAAGAACAAGCAAGGAAGATGAAGAACAGATTGGTCATTAGTTGGATCATTTTCATTGCAATTGTAATTGCAATGAAAATGTAACTAGTTGACTGAATTTGAAGTTGTTGACTATTTGTATTTTGACTTTATTAGTTAATTTAGGACTTTATGCAGTTTAAGTATTATGTATTTTGACTTTATTTTGGATGTAATTTTGGATCCCTTTTAAGCAATGTATCATCAGTTTATTTTGGATCTTTGGTTAGTTTATTTTGGACTTTTGGATGGATTGTATACACAATCTGCACATTGTGCACTATCTACACATGATGCACAATCTGCACATTGTGCACTATCTACACATTATGCACAATCTACACATTATGCAGAATCTGCACATTATGCACAATCTGCACATCATACACAATCTGCACATCCATCTATCTGCACATCATGCACAATCTGCACATTGTGCACTATCTATCTACACATCCATCTATCTGCACATCATGCACAATCTGCACATCATACACAATCTGCACATCCATCTATCTGCACATCATGCACAATCTGCAATCTGCAATCTGCACATCCATCTATCTGCACATCATGCACAATCTGCACATCATACACAATCTGCACATCATGCACAATCTGCAATCTGCACATCCATCTATCTGCACATCATGCACAATCTGCACATTGTGCACTATCTATCTACACATCCATCTATCTGCACATCATGCACAATCTGCACTATCTATCTGCACATCTGATCCAAGGGCAAATAAGTAAAAACTGCCAAACCATTAAATTAAGTAAAATCTGATCCAAGGGCAAATATGTCCAAACCCTTAAAATAAGTAACATTTATCCATCCATCCGCAGTTATGCACAACCATTACCATACCATGAAAAACTTCAAAAACATGAAAAACTTAATACATCCATAACAACTTAATACATCCATACAAGTGTTTGAAAAACTTAAAATAAGTCCAGACAACAACTTAATACATCCATACCATGAAAAACTTCAAAAAAAGTCTAACAACTTAATCTGCAAAAACAGTCATAAAAATATCCATACCATAAAGTCATAAAAACTACAAAAACAGTCAAACAGTAGGCACATTAATCTGCAAAATTTTTCATGCATGATCTCTTGTTGTGACCCTTTTGACCACATGTCCCACAAGTGTTTGATCCTTTTGGCTTTGTCTTTCTCACTGCCTTCACTTTCTGGCCTTCACCCTCCACAGCCTTTCCCTTGCCCTTTGCATCAACCTTTGACTTTTTCCTTGAACCACCATCTTCCCTTTCCACTGCTGACTTTTTCCTTGATTTCTTTGGCCTTCCAGTTTGCTTTTTTAATTTAGGAGCTGTGATCTGGATTGGGACTTGTGATGTGGGCCACATATGTCACACCCGGCCCTGAGTGGCGGAAACAGCCGGGCGCGCGGGAGTGGGGATTGATAATTAAGCACGGGCCATTGCAAACATTTATAGTAAGATTTTCATTGCGCATGAAATGTTTAATACAAATACACTACATTGTTTAAAAATTACATAAAAACATCAAAGTATAAAACTGTTGAAGATTTCCACGCCCTATCCCCTTGCGCGGCGGGAACAACCACGCGCATCGAAGGGATAGAACTAAAATCTTCCAAAAAGCTAGTTTTAGATGTTCAGCGTGAGGTGCTCTAAGTGTGACTCCATGCGCTACCTAGTTATCTCCTGAAAGACACGTAAAAACATTTGAATCAGTATAAACTGAGTGAGTTCACAAGTTTTAGTGACTTGATAAATCGTATTGCATCATAATCTTGATACAAATCATTCTGAAACATAATTCTGATAGCATCATTAAAACACATGCTTGGTAAAACATAGTTCTATCAACATATTCTGATAAAATCGTTCCGCGGGTTACGCGCGAACATTTCTGGGAACTGTGCTCGTCTATGCAAAGTGGCGCTGCCACTACGAGCTAAAATAAGTAATACCGTCCCGCGGGTTACGCGCGAACGTTTCAGGAAAATGTGCTCGTCCATGCAAAGTGGCGCTGCCACTACGAGCTAATCAATAATTCCGTCCCGCGGGTTACGCGCGGACGTTGTGCCGGAAAACAAGGCGCTCGTCCATGCAAAGAGGCGCGACCCCTACGAGCGGGCTCAAACCCATAGCACTGCCCCATGACCATACTAGGCACTCGTCCATGCAAAGAGGTGCGACCCCTACGAGTGGGTGGATCAAACCAGCAGTCCCTACCCTTAGAGTTCCAATGGTAAAGTGATCACTTACTCGAGTTCTAGCGCACATACATCGAAAACCTTAGATAACCGTTCGCATTGCTCATCATGAAATATAATTTAAACACATAATCGCTTGCATAGCTTGTAAGTATACTATGATAAAACATTATTTAAGTACGTGTCCCTCGCCCCGAAAACAGTTTAAAAATAGTGAAAACCGTGAAAATAGGGGCTGTGAGACTCACCTGTGGTTCTTGTTAAGGGATTAATCGAGATTCGGGTTTTCTTGGTGTTGGCCTCGGAATCGAATGTCTAGAATACGATTAAATAACAAGAAGTATATATATTAAGATCAAGAAATAGGAGAATATAAGGGTTGGAAAGTAGATCTCAAGGTTATATTCTCGGCTTATCTAGTAACAGGATCGGAAATGAAAACAACGGATGCTTGGGAGAGGATTAGTGCAAGTTTGCAGTTCTTTGGAGTGTGTTTTGAGTGATAATTCAGGTTACATATTTATAGGCAACTCAAGGGAACACAATCCCTTGCTTTAGGGGATTGTAATCTTTTCATATCTAGGGGTAATGATGATAAAGTATGGAAATTATTATTGTTTATTGTTTACTTAAAAGTGGAGGAGTGGACAAAAGATCTTGATTTGATTTGGACAAGGCATGCAGGTCTGGGGTTGGTGAGAATAGGGTGGCTGACAGTTGACTTTTCATGTTACAGTGTGCTTTTTCAGGTACTTTTGTCAGTGTTCAGTAAAAAGTGGAAAATCTCTGAAACACGCTACTGTTTCCTTTTGGGCGGGAGTAATCTCCTTATGACTGGAGAATAGACTAAGTGTTCTGTGCGCATCACTTTGTGCGCATAGCTTTCTGCGTGAAGGACATTTCTTTGCTGCGGGTAGGTGCGTGACCTTCTCGCAGTCAGGGACATTGAGTTTCATTTGTAGATTCTCCAGGTGGTCTTGGTATTTCAACATAGTGATCAGTCATGTTGAAGTCAATTCCATCTTGGAGCTTCAGGCAAACTAGCCCTCAATGTTCCCGCCATGCGGGGAGGTTAGTTCCCTTCCGCACGCGCATAAACGATTTAGGATGCACCCGCCTTAGCATCATGCGGGATGGTCAACCCATAGACAACATAACATTAAGTAACATGAAAACATAAAGCCAAAACATTCGCGCATGGCGCATATAACATATGCTCACGCTGGTTCTTAACATGGTGCGCTCGCGCAGGGCGCACATAACAAATGCACGCGCTGACTAACATGGCGCGCTCGCGCAGGGCACACATAACAAATGCACGCGCTTACTAACATGGCGCGCTCGCGCAGGGCGCACATAACAAATGCACGCGCTTACTAACATGGCGCGCTCGCGCAGGGCGCACATAACAAATGCACGCGCTTACTAACATGGCGCGCTCGCGCAGGGCGCACATAACAAATGCACGCGCTTACTAACATGGCGCGCTCGCGCAGGGCGCACATAACATAATTTCCTAATATTTAGGTTGATTACTTGGTTTAAGGGATTGGGAATTTACCGGGTGTCACATTCTCCCCCTGTTAAGCGAATTTCGTCCCGAAATTTAGGAGACGTTGCTGGCAGAAGCCATGCTCTGAAAGAGGTGTGGGTATTTCTGGCGCATTTGATCTTCTCTTTCCCAAGTGAATTCAGGCCCACGCCTCGAGTTCCATTGAACCTTTACTAACTTGATTCTGCTTCTGCGTAACTTTTGTTCTTTCCAATCGGTTACGGCTATAGGCTCTTCTACGAAGTGCAGTTGTTTGTCGATGTGAACCTCTTCCAACGGTAAAATCAACGTTTCATCAGATAAACACTTTTTGAGGTTGGACACATGAAACGTATCATGAACTCCACTGAGTTCGGCGGGTAAACGGAGTTTATAAGCAACCGGACCGATCCTTTCCTGGATCTCAAATGGTCCGATGAAGCGCGGATTCAACTTTCCTCGCTTGCCGAAACGGGGGACTCCTTTCCATGGAGAGACTTTCAAAAGTACTTTATCCCCTACTTGAAATTCCAATGGTTTCCTTCGCACGTCTGCGTAGCTCTTCTGTCTATCGCGCGCTGTCTTAAGGCGATCCCTTATCTGAAAAATCTTGTCTGTTGTTTCTTGGATCAATTCTGGACCAGTCATTTGCTTGTCACCCACTTCAGCCCAGCACAGTGGGGATCTACACTTGCGCCCATACAAAGCTTCGAACGGCGCAGCCTTGATGCTTGTGTGATAACTGTTGTTGTAAGAAAATTCAACCAATGGGAGATGAGCATCCCAGCTACCATCGAAATCGATTGCGCACGCGCGTAGCATGTCTTCCAATGTCTGGATTGTTCGCTCGCTTTGCCCATCCGTTTGGGGATGATATGCCGTACTCATGTCAAGACGAGTACCTAAAGCCCCTTGTAACGATCTCCAAAACCTTGATGTGAACCGACTATCTCTATCAGAAATGATGGCCACTGGGACTCCATGTTTTGAAACTACTTCTCGAATATACAATCGGGCTAACTTTTCCATCTTATCGGTTTCCTTGATCGGCAGGAAGTGTGCTGACTTAGTTAGCCGATCCACAATAACCCAGATCGTGTCGTAACCCCCAGGTGTCCTTGGCAGTTTGGTGATGAAGTCCATAGAGATTTGTTCCCACTTCCACATGGGAATTTCTGGCTGTTGAAGCAACCCTGATGGTTTCTGGTATTCAGCCTTTACCTTCGAACACGTCAGGCATTTACTGACATACGTCGCGATGGCGCCTTTAAGATTGGGCCACCAATACAGCGTTTTAACATCTTGGTACATCTTGTCTGCGCCAGGATGTACGGAGTACCTTGTCTTGTGAGCTTCGTTTAATACTTGCTCGCGCAGTCCTCCCTTGAGAGGGACCCATATGCGGTTAGCAAAATATAGATTGCCGTTCTCTTTAAGTTCCAAACTCTTAATCATACCCCCAAGGCATTCGTTTTTAACAAACTCTGGTTTCAAGGCTTCTTGCTGAGCGTCTCGGATGCGGGTAGAGAGATCTGCGTGAATGGTCAACCTTAGAGCCTTGACTCGTAGCGTTTTTATTCGCTCCTTCCTACTTAGCGCGTCTGCTACCACATTCGCCTTTCCAGGGTGGTACTTAATTTCACAATCATAATCATTCAACAACTCCACCCATCTTCGTTGCCTCATGTTTAAATCCTTTTGATCAAATATATGTTGAAGGCTCTTGTGATCCGTAAAGATTATACACTTTGTACCATAGAGGTAATGGCGCCAAATCTTTAGCGCGAAGACAACCGCTCCAAGTTCCAGATCATGCGTTGTGTAGTTCTTTTCATTGGTCTTGAGTTGGCGCGAGGCATATGCTATGACTTTGTCTCGCTGCATAAGGACACATCCGAGTCCTTGATGTGAAGCGTCGCAGTATACGACGATGTCGTCCGTCCCTTCGGGCAGAGACAAAATTGGCGCACTACATAACTTCTGTTTTAACATTTGAAATGCTGTTTCCTGATTTTCGCCCCAAACAAACTTCTTGTCTTTCTGAGTTAGCGCGGTCAGTGGTAGAGCTATCTTGGAGAAGTTCTCAATGAAGCGTCGATAGTAGCCAGCTAGTCCTAGGAATTGCCTCACCTCAGTTGGGGTTTTTGGCGCTTCCCAGTTTTCGATGGCCTTGACTTTGGAAGGATCAACATGTATTCCTTTCTCGTTTACAACGTGACCGAGAAAGTGAACTTCTCTAAGCCAAAACTCGCACTTGGAAAACTTCGCATACAACTTTTCTTTCCTCAACAATTCCAAAATCAATCTCAGGTGTTGCTGATGCTCGGCCTTGGTCCGAGAATAAATCAGAATATCATCTATAAATACAATCACAAACTTGTCCAAGTATGGTTTGCACACGCGGTTCATCAGATCCATGAATACAGCCGGCGCATTAGTTAGCCCGAAAGGCATCACTAAGAACTCATAATGGCCGTATCTAGTTCGGAAGGCTGTTTTCGGCACATCTTCCTCATGGACCCTAAGTTGGTGGTATCCGGACCGTAGATCTATCTTCGAATAATAACTGGATCCTTGCAACTGGTCAAATAAGTCGTCAATCCTCGGTAAGGGGTACCGATTCTTGACTGTCAGCTTGTTCAGCTCCCTATAGTCAATACACATCCGGAACGAACCATCCTTCTTCTTAACAAACAGTACTGGAGCTCCCCAAGGTGAAAAGCTTGGGCGTATGAAACCCTTATCCAATAGTTCCTGTAACTGATTGGATAGCTCTTGCATCTCAGATGGAGCTAGTTGATAAGGCGCTCGAGCTACTGGCGCAGCTCCTGGGACCAAATCAATACGAAACTCGACTTGTCGCGGCGGCGGTAATCCGGGCAAATCTTCAGGAAAAACTTCTGGAAATTCGCGCACTACTGGTAAGTCTTCAATTCTTCGCTCATCTCCTTTCTTCTCTACGACATGCGCCAGGAAGGCGTAGCACCCTTTCCTTAGGCACTTACGCGCCTTTAGGCACGAAATCAGTTTCGTCGCAACTCCCCTTCTTTCCCCTTGAATTACCAAGGTTTCTCCGTTCAACAGTGGGATCCGAACCTGCTTCTCATGGCAAATAACTTCCGCGTGGTTCTCGGCTAACCAATCCATACCTACCACAATGTCAAAACTTCCCAAGTCTATTGGCAACAAATTAATATTGAACCCGTGACCTCCCATGACTATTATACATTGTTCAGTTCTTTCATTTGCGCATAACTGCCTACCA
Organism: Bidens hawaiensis; assembly: GCF_021521415.1. NCBI lineage: Eukaryota > Viridiplantae > Streptophyta > Magnoliopsida > Asterales > Asteraceae > Bidens > Bidens hawaiensis. The sequence continues at coordinate 461,198 of NW_027492332.1, forward strand.
TTGGCTAGTTCTATAGTATAAGGTGTGTCTAGCCTACTGGTTGCTAGGCCTAGGGAGTCTTTAAACTCAGCGGATATAAAACTTAGGTCAGCACCAGTATCAAATAAGACAGATGCAAAATGTCCGTTAAGCAAAAACGTACCGGTTACCACATTCGGCTCTTCTTTAGCTTCGCCTGCGCCGATCACAAAAGCTCTTCCGCGAGCTTGGTTTCCCTTTTGCGGGCAATCCCGACTAAAATGCCCTGGCTTCCCGCATGCGTAGCAGTTGTCGCTCGCTCCAGCTTCTCTGACACGGCAATTCATCGTCTTGTGCCCTGGTCTGCCACATTTGGCACATTCGATTCTTGCGCATTCACCCTCGTGGTGATACTTGCATTTGTTGCACCATGGGCGAGGCCCGCTGTATCCTTTTCGTGGTGGCTCCACGGCCTGAATCGCGTAAGTCCTTGCGCTCTCCTGCTTCTTGAACGGTGGCTGCTTGGAGTCGGACCCTCGGTGGTGAGAGTTCCATTTCCTCTTGGGATCAGGGGTTCGCTGCTCGATTCCGCGCGTAGTTAACATACCCGCACGGACCGTATCCCTTGTAAGGGTGATGGCCCGCGCTACCGCCTCATCAAAGGTTGGAGGCGCTGCGGCGTTGAGCGGAACCCTAACAACAGGAGGTAACCCAAAGATATACCTCTCGATCTTCTTTTCCTCCGTGTTTGCCATGTCTGGCACCAACTGGCAAAGCTCGTTGAACCGGTTGTTGTAGGCGTCGATATCCGTTCCTACCATGGTGTGGTTCCAGAATTCCTGTTGTAGACTCTGGATTTCTGCGCGAGAGCAGAACTTTCTCATCATCATTTCCTTCAGTTCCTCCCAGGTCTTGTGGAGAGCAACTTCTCGCCCCAATGTTTTCGTTTGAAGCTTCCACCAAGACGAAGCTGCTTCTTGGAACATGCAGGTCGCGTAAAGGACCTTCTGGTTCTCACTACATCCGCTAATGGAGAGAACTGTCTCCATCTTGTCAATCCAGTTGTAGAGCCCAATGGCCCCTTCGGTACCCTTGAATGGCCAAGGCTTACAGGCCATGAATGTCTTGTAGGAGCATCCTTTGTCCAAGGCTCCTGATTCGGGTTCTGGGGTCTCATTCTGACGACCCTGACTTGATTCGGCCTTGCTGGCCTCATGTGTTGCGATTGCTTGCGCGATTATTTCCGCGAGTTCTTCGGGTGTCATGGTAATTCCCTTGGCTTTAGTTGGAGGCATTCTCGCTTTAAAAGAGTGAAAACATATCAATCTTAGCGCATGTATTCTGAGCACATAATGTTTATCATTATTTACTAGACACTGTGTGACCCGTGTTCCTAAGTGTGTGTATAGTTTCTTTTGAAAATATTTTCTTTGAAAAATATTTCATGCGATTTCCCCCAACGGTTATAGTCTAGGTTAAAACTTCTTTTCCTAGTTCGCTATAACCAGTGCTCTGATACCAATCTGTCACACCCGGCCCTGAGTGGCGGAAACAGCCGGGCGCGCGGGAGTGGGGATTGATAATTAAGCACGGGCCATTGCAAACATTTATAGTAAGATTTTCATTGCGCATGAAATGTTTAATACAAATACACTACATTGTTTAAAAATTACATAAAAACATCAAAGTATAAAACTGTTGAAGATTTCCACGCCCTATCCCCTTGCGCGGCGGGAACAACCACGCGCATCGAAGGGATAGAACTAAAATCTTCCAAAAAGCTAGTTTTAGATGTTCAGCGTGAGGTGCTCTAAGTGTGACTCCATGCGCTACCTAGTTATCTCCTGAAAGACACGTAAAAACATTTGAATCAGTATAAACTGAGTGAGTTCACAAGTTTTAGTGACTTGATAAATCGTATTGCATCATAATCTTGATACAAATCATTCTGAAACATAATTCTGATAGCATCATTAAAACACATGCTTGGTAAAACATAGTTCTATCAACATATTCTGATAAAATCGTTCCGCGGGTTACGCGCGAACATTTCTGGGAACTGTGCTCGTCTATGCAAAGTGGCGCTGCCACTACGAGTTAAAATAAGTAATACCGTCCCGCGGGTTACGCGCGAACGTTTCAGGAAAATGTGCTCGTCCATGCAAAGTGGCGCTGCCACTACGAGCTAATCAATAATTCCGTCCCGCGGGTTACGCGCGGACGTTGTGCCGGAAAACAAGGCGCTCGTCCATGCAAAGAGGCGCGACCCCTACGAGCGGGCTCAAACCCATAGCACTGCCCCATAACCATACTAGGCACTCGTCCATGCAAAGAGGTGCGACCCCTACGAGTGGGTGGATCAAACCAGCAGTCCCTACCCTTAGAGTTCCAATGGTAAAGTGATCACTTACTCGAGTTCTAGCGCACATACATCGAAAACCTTAGATAACCGTTCGCATTGCTCATCATGAAATATAATTTAAACACATAATCGCTTGCATAGCTTGTAAGTATACTATGATAAAACATTATTTAAGTACGTGTCCCTCGCCCCGAAAACAGTTTAAAAATAGTGAAAACCGTGAAAATAGGGGCTGTGAGACTCACCTGTGGTTCTTGTTAAGGGATTAATCGAGATTCGGGTTTTCTTGGTGTTGGCCTCGGAATCGAATGTCTAGAATACGATTAAATAACAAGAAGTATATATATTAAGATCAAGAAATAGGAGAATATAAGGGTTGGAAAGTAGATCTCAAGGTTATATTCTCGGCTTATCTAGTAACAGGATCGGAAATGAAAACAACGGATGCTTGGGAGAGGATTAGTGCAAGTTTGCAGTTCTTTGGAGTGTGTTTTGAGTGATAATTCAGGTTACATATTTATAGGCAACTCAAGGGAACACAATCCCTTGCTTTAGGGGATTGTAATCTTTTCATATCTAGGGGTAATGATGATAAAGTATGGAAATTATTATTGTTTATTGTTTACTTAAAAGTGGAGGAGTGGACAAAAGATCTTGATTTGATTTGGACAAGGCATGCAGGTCTGGGGTTGGTGAGAATAGGGTGGCTGACAGTTGACTTTTCATGTTACAGTGTGCTTTTTCAGGTACTTTTGTCAGTGTTCAGTAAAAAGTGGAAAATCTCTGAAACACGCTACTGTTTCCTTTTGGGCGGGAGTAATCTCCTTATGACTGGAGAATAGACTAAGTGTTCTGTGCGCATCACTTTGTGCGCATAGCTTTCTGCGTGAAGGACATTTCTTTGCTGCGGGTAGGTGCGTGACCTTCTCGCAGTCAGGGACATTGAGTTTCATTTGTAGATTCTCCAGGTGGTCTTGGTATTTCAACATAGTGATCAGTCATGTTGAAGTCAATTCCATCTTGGAGCTTCAGGCAAACTAGCCCTCAATGTTCCCGCCATGCGGGGAGGTTAGTTCCCTTCCGCACGCGCATAAACGATTTAGGATGCACCCGCCTTAGCATCATGCGGGATGGTCAACCCATAGACAACATAACATTAAGTAACATGAAAACATAAAGCCAAAACATTCGCGCATGGCGCATATAACATATGCTCACGCTGGTTCTTAACATGGTGCGCTCGCGCAGGGCGCACATAACAAATGCACGCGCTGACTAACATGGCGCGCTCGCGCAGGGCACACATAACAAATGCACGCGCTTACTAACATGGCGCGCTCGCGCAGGGCGCACATAACAAATGCACGCGCTTACTAACATGGCGCGCTCGCGCAGGGCGCACATAACAAATGCACGCGCTTACTAACATGGCGCGCTCGCGCAGGGCGCACATAACAAATGCACGCGCTTACTAACATGGCGCGCTCGCGCAGGGCGCACATAACATAATTTCCTAATATTTAGGTTGATTACTTGGTTTAAGGGATTGGGAATTTACCGGGTGTCACAACATACTCATACCATTGATGGGATACACCTTGCAGCTATACACTGCCTTCCACCTATCCATTGTGTAAATTGGTTTGACAAATGTTTCTGGCCTGCCAACAGATCTGTCATGTGCACCCTTCACCCAAATACATGCCACCACATGTCTACAAGGTATCCCAGTTATCTCCCATCTCCTACATGCACATGTACTTGTGCTCATGTTCACTACACACTGATCACCATATGGACCTGTTACCTGATAATGATCCTCACCGTTCCAATGCACAGAGTACCTATCATCCAAATATGTAAACCATTCACATCATTTACAAGACAAGTAAATATTCACATACAACTCACCTGCTTGCTTCCTTCTTCACTGACTCCATAATTTGTGTAGCATATGGTGTTAGTAACCCTGATGACCTATCAATTACCTTCAACACAGTAACAATCTTCCTCATCACATATTCTCTGATGTATTCCAGCAATGTGATAATAGGCTTGTCCCTTCCATCTACCAGCTTTGAATTGAAACATTCACACATGTTGTTGGTCAACACATCAGACATTGCTCTACCTATTATAACAAAACACAACAGATAAAGGACAAAACTTGAAAGTTATGAGAGAATAAAGGATACAAAATTAAAAACTTACCAGAGAAGTGTGACCTTGACCATGTTTCTGGTGGGATCTTAGATACCCAAAGATGACACCTTTTGTTCAAGTTTTTTAGGTTGTTCATCTCTCTCTCATATTGTGTAGGTGATGTACATCTAGCCAGCTTCCAAAGAGCATCCCTTAAAAGCTTTCCTTTGAAGAGTGATCTTAGGTTATCTTCAATGTGCCTCACACAAAACCTATGCTCTGCAGAAGGAAACAACTTATCTACAGCCTGTATAAGACCCTTTTGCCTGTCACTCATAAAGGTAAACTTGGATCTGTTGTTTATATCCAAGTCATCACCAAGGCATTCCAAGAATCATTCCCAAGAGTTCAATGTTTCAGCTTCAACTACAGCATATGCAACAGGGTAGTATCCATTGTTTGGATCTAGAGCAACTGCTGTTAAAAGTTGACCAGGCCAAGCACTTTTAAGGAAAGCCCCATCCAGTCCCAACAGATCCCTACCTATTGCTTTGAACCCCTTTTTCAAAGACCCCAAACAGATGTATATCCTCTTGAATTGTCTTGTCTCAGATGTTGGATCTGAGCATTCTTCTAATTCAAGCTTCACTGTTGTATCTGGATTAGTCCTCTTCAACTCTTCAATATAATCCCTCAATAACCCATATTGGCCTCTGAAATTTCCAATTATATGTTCCCTGGCCAACATCTTTGCCCTATAAGCTTTCATCTCAGACACACCAACTTCAAACCTCCTTTGAAACCTTTCTTTGATGGATTTAACTTTCAGCTTTGGGTCATCTTGAAGATCAGTAACCAAATGGTTTGAGAGGAACCCGGCTGTGCAAGCATAAATTTCCCTAGATTGATGGCATTTATGTTCATTTATCAACCTTGTAATTTTCCATGAAGCTGTTCTCTTTTGGTATGACAACAACAGTACCCAAGGGCATCTAATAGCAAGTGGGCCTTTCCTTTTTCCCCTACCCCCAATACTTTTCTGGACTGGTCCCTCATCTTTATTAGCACTGCTAGATCCAACCCCCTGCACTTCCATATCTCCTTCACACACAGCCCTGACCCTTACCAAATCATCTTTTCTTATCCTAATTTGTCTTCTTGTTTCAACTGCATGTGCCTTGATCATATCCTTCACCTCTGCTTTTGTACCAAAAACTTGTCCCACATGGAAAAGATAATCCATGTCCCCCTCATTTCTTTGTTTCTCATTATACATCCTATCATTATCCAACATCACATCATCCATTTCTATGTCCAAAACCTCTAAACTACAATTTGCATCCTGCTGTTCAACTTCAAAATCAGTATGCAGTCTGAAATCCCTCATATCTACATCTACATCATGTATTTCACCATCTTCATAGTTGAAGTCACTATCTGAATCACTTTCTGAATCTTCATCACCATCCCTAGTTTTCTTAACATTTTTAGATTTCTTTTTGTTCTTAGATTTCTTCACATTCTTTGGTTTCTTAACTGGACAACCCTCTAGATGTTCATCATCATCAGAACTCTCATCTCTCATTTCATAGTTAGAATCCCTACTATCATCAGTTCCACTTTCATCTGAACTTGAAGACTCATCTCCACTGTCTTCATCTGAAATTGAAGAATCTTCACTATCTTCATCCCCACCTCCATCCCCACCTCCATTGTAATCCATATCCACCTCATTTGTAGGCTGCACACCATATCCACCTCCATCCCCACCTCCATCTACATCACCATTGTAATCAATCTCCACCTCATTTGTAGGTTGCACACCAAAAGCATCCTCTCCAAACATAGGGTCAAATTCTGGATCCTCATGACATATATCAATTTGGTCTTGTTGTTCAACAACACCAACATTATTCTCTTCTACAACATTCACATTTGCATCCTGTTTGTCTTGTTCCACAACTACCTCATTTGTGCTATCTTGCCATTCCAACAACAACATTTTCTTAACTGAGTTTGCTTTATCTAGTACGACCTCACTTGCAAGAAACTCCTCATCTGTTATCTCTTCAATGGTAAACTTTGAGGGTGAGCAGAAGTATGTGTGTATAGAGGTGAACTCATGCTCAACATACACATTCATTAACTGATTAAAAGCTCCAATATACTTAGCAAATCCCCTAACATCATCATCACTTCCCAAAGCTCTAAGCCCCCAATCCAATTCTGAACCCGGTACTACATAATGGTAGAATCTAACCTTATCTGTAGGATAGGATAATTCAAGCAAGATTCGATCAAGCTCGTGAACTGAAAACTTGTCAATATCTAGCATGTCAACAAAATGGACAACGGCTCTCTTATAAACCCGTCCTGGAAATTTAGTGAAACTGCCACCATGGTGCATCTTGATCGTGAACAAATGTGGATTATTTACTATACAAACAAGATTAAACAGCTGTTAGTTAAATAAACCCAATTATAAACCCTAAAGTTTTAACTTACCATAAAACGCATCAGCATCTGATTGTTCATCAGCTTCACGAATGTAGAATGGAGGATGAGGAGGATCATCCATCTTACGTGTTTAAGTTCTGAGAATGATTTGCAATTGATTGAAGCCCTAATTGAGTCGCGTCGGACACGAGGGTTTAAGGTTTTTGATCGCCGGCACTTGATTCGATTGAGAGGGAGGGGGAAGAGTGATACAGAGGCTTAGTTGCAGAGATATAAGAAAGGACAAAAGTACCCTCACATGCGACTCACGTGATGGGATTTAACTGACTTTTTCTAACCCAGTTAGCGTAAAGGACAAAACTTGTAGGAAAAAAAAGTTTAAAGTACACCGCCTGCAAGGAAACTTAGAAAAGGACACGAACCGAAATTCGTCTTATTTTAAAGGACAAAATTTGTAATTCTGTCTATTATTAAGTCAAACATATATATATTTTTTAAGTTTAGGTATTTTAGGGTTGTTTTCATATTTACTAGGTGTGCGAATTCTTTTTGTTTGCATTTAAGGGTGCAAAAGAGCCGAGTCGCTCGCAAGCTACTTGATATCTACTCACGACCCGAGCTCGAGCTTTGTAAATAGAGCTCGAAACGAGTCGCGCTTGATCTCGAGCTCCGTGTAAGTTAAACGAGCCGAGCTCGAGCTCAGGCTTGGTTCAGCTTGTTTGCATCCTCATTTACATTAAAGGTCAAATGAACATGATCTCAGTTTGTAGTTGGTAAAGTGTAGGTTTAACCTGTACCTATTTTAGACATATGATACTTATTTTCTTATTGTAATCTGTGAGATAATGCGTTTTTGGTAAACTATAGTGTAAATTGGGACACCGTTGTCATCTGCTGTTAAAAAAATGATAGGGCCACCATTGTAATTTGTGTATAAATCAGGGCCACCATTGTCCTGTTTTTAGTTAAACTTATATAGTTATTTGTTTGTGTTAGTTTTAGCTGTAATTTATGCAGAGGTACAAAAAAATAATTTAAAAAGAACAATAGAACTACCATCTAATAGAATTTGCACTTGGTGTCGTTACTATAAGGCGTATTAATTTGCATCAGTTACTTGTTTTGAACTTTGGTCAACTTGCTTGGATACGACAATAGTTTGACTTTCATATTTCTTGAACTAGTCAATGACTGAATCTCCAAATTAGGTGATTTTGCTAACATTTGATTATCATGACAGTATGGTCATGTTTTAATGACCCGTTAGCATTTTGATTAGCATTATAGTTTGTAAATTAATATGTATTATGTATTAATTGTATATATATTTTAACAAACTATAGGTCAAAGATGTTCAAGGCAAGTTTGAACAAGAACAAGAGGCTTGACAAAACTTGGAAAACCGTTTGGAACACATGGAAAGAGGCGCTGAAAAAGAGCGGACCGAACGCAAGAAGCTTCGAAGTCAAATGGAAAGAGTCTTGGAAAAAGAGCGGCTGAACGCGAGAAACTACAAAGACAGTTTGAAGAAATTATGAAAAAGTTTGTCGAAAAGTAGTTTATTGACTTTTTGGTAATTTGACATGTTAAATGTATGTTATTTTGTTTGGTATTTGACATGTTAAAACATATGTTATTTTGTTTGGTTGTTGTAAAAGATTTGCTTAATTTAAATAATGTTTTGTTTTGTTTTTTTTGGAATTTTAGCTTTTTATAACTTTTTTTGAACAAATAATTTAGATTTTTGTTCTTTTTTTATTTCATGTTTGTCAGAGTTTTATCAGAAAAAATAATAAATTAAAATCTAATATTTGTCGGAAATTCACCTGTAAAAATAAAACAAAAAAGAAATAAGGATTTAGTTTTTTGTCCGAAAGTTGTTTGTACATTTAAAATTGTTTTATATTTAAATAAAATTGTTGTAAGATTGTTGGAAATGAAATCAAATTAACTATTATGATTACTAAATTTTCATGATTAATGATTAAATATATTAATAAAATTTTGATTTGTGACTAGTTTCTCGCTAAATGATGGGAATAATCTAAAAATCATGTCCTCGGTAGTTTGTTAGAAATTTAGCGACTAATAACAATTGTCGCTATTTTGTGGGAATAGTTGTGGGAAATTACTCGGAAAAATTTTTCCTAGGAGCGTTTTTCCGACAAATGCTTTTTGGCGGTACTTTATCGCTAATATGTGGTTCCAACAATTTACCTACTATTTTTTTGTCGGAAAAGCTTCAGTTTTTTAGTAGTGATAATCATGTTAATATATAATCTATATTAATCAAAAAGGTGAAATCAACAATGACGAAATCAACAATCATGTCAAATTAAGTTCATAAATGCTAACGCGGTCATTATAAATACATATCAACAATCATGTCAAATTAGTTCCTAAATGCTAACGCGGTCATAAGAAAATATCAACAATCATCTCAAATTAAGTTCCTAAATGCTAACACGGTCATAAATACATATCAAATAATCTATGAGATGAGATGGATGACGAACACAGTGCGATGGCATGCAATATCATATAACATATTTAACATGTGATTTCCCACGGCTTCTTAGAGCAACCGTGGAGGAATATGAACTAACGTCTAAAGGTGATTTCCCACTGTCACACCCCGACCTAGGGCCTAGGCGTATGACCAATAGTTGGTACCTGTTTTGTAAATATATTAAAGTTACGTTCTTTTAGCGGAAGACTTTTTGAAAACTTGGGATTCAATACCCGTTTAAATATTGCAAATACCTGTCATTTTAAAATATGATTCTTCACAGTATTTTAAATAAAATATCTGAGCCATCAGATCACCTCTAATGACTATATCCCCAATCTTCTATTATGTCTTGCTTATCTGTTTAAACCTTTATTGTTTCCCTGAAATGTGGGGAAAAATACGTCAGCTATGTGCTGGTGAATAACGCTGACTCAACAAAAAGGTTTTCATAATTCATTATACATAATCATATACAATTCATCTTCGTTACGACACAACACCAATAGCATTCAACGACTCAGTGGGCCTCATCCCATCTCATCGTAACTAAAAATACCAATAGACCACATAACCAGACTTCACTCGCCCTAGAGACAGTCACTTGCCTCATGGTCAGTATGTTTGTAGTGTGCCCACTACAAATCATATATGTATGGATCCAGACACATGTATTTTAGCCTGAGTGTTTAGTACTACCTTGTATCAAAACGTTTTAGAGGATTTGAACCAACCCTCATTCAAATACTTTCATAACTCTTTACATATGGATAACAGTCCATAGTTTATAAGAGTAAACATTTCATAAACATAGAGGATTCGTACCAATCCTCATAAAAATCTTTTCTGACTCTTTATCTATGGATAACCTTCCATAGTAAATCTTTAAACAGTACATAGACGTATTCACGTCAAAAAACATATAAAAAGGTTTGACGTATTCACTTTATAATTAATGTGTCTCACTGATAATTGCCTGATCTTTATCTCGGACCTATAGTACGAGAATAATATTTCATAAATAACTAGATCTACAAATCTAGCTTTAGACCTTTATTCTATTTACATAACCTTTACCTTGATGTTCTTTTCTTTTAGAAAACACATATGTATACTACGTTTCTTCATCGTGAAGAAACGTATATATATATATCTAATTTCTTCTTTCATAAGAAATATATTTACACAATGATAAAGAATAATATTTTATCCATGATCTTATTACAATTACTTATCTGATCAAGGTATAGACTATATTCCTGACTAAGGTCTAAGCCATATAAAATAATAATAAAATAATAACTTAAGCAGAACCTCTACCTTATGCGGGTATTTTATTTGCCTAAGCTTTGCGCAGGCAGCACTTCTATTTCCTTATCACGTACTGAAGCTTAAACGTCAGAACCTTGTTTCAAACTCGCTTAACACATCTACGGGTCGTTAAAACTTCAGTTCTTGCACGAATTACAAGAAATCGGAACCACGGAACCTCACATGAGTTGGGCACGTCTCCCAAGGTTTGTGTGTGTAAGTGAGTGTGAAAATGGGATGAGAATGCTTCAAACCCGTAGCCCCCTTTTACAGGCAAAGTTTTGACCACCATCTCGTAGCGCGATGGGGTTTTCCCCCTGGCCATCGCGTAGCGCGACGCCGCAATCCACCAGAGGTTGCCACGTGGTTGACCTGGTTACTTAACCAGGTCATCCCGTAGCGCGATACCCCCTTCCTTATGGACCATCGCGTAGCACGACGCCCCTTTTTCTAAACTCATGGGAAACCGCATCGCGTAGTGTGATGGTCTGGAAATCATAATTTTTATTTTTAGTCCTTGAACTTTAGTATCATGTCACTTCTTGGTCTATCTTCCACAGTTCAAAAACACTAAAGCGGCCCATGGCGATGCGAGCGTGCGAAGTGCAAAGTGCGCCATCAAAGCGCCACATTGCGCCCATCGCCCTTCACCCGAGCCCGTGCGCGTGCGCGTCGGGTGCTTTGCACCCTCCACTAGGACTAGTGAGAGTGGTTAGCCACATAAGAACATTACCATGGAAAACTCCTTCCTTATAAAGTGCTTTCATTTCTTTCCTACTTTTCATGTGGGATGGACTTTCCATACTTATTTTCCTTAACATAAACATGCATTCATTTCTTACTTTATTTTTCCCATTACTTATCTTATGAATATTTTTGGTCCTTCACTTTTAAATTTTGTCAAATTTGGACCAAAATTTTGTGGGTGTTACACCCACCGTGCGATGACAATTCAATTTCAAATCGAAAACAATAACAAAACTTGAACTGCAAGTAATCCAGAATACGAAGTCATACCCGATTTTTGGCTGCTATTGAAATAGACTGCTAACTTGCTTTTATTGGGCTTGATTGTCTTTGAATGTTCATTAAACAGATATCTTCTATGACCCAACAAAAGCTAAGGAAAGTTTTCAACTTGAGTTGTAACAAATACTTCACTATGGAGACAAACTGTGTAATCAATAGCAGCCATCCGGGACGAATAGCTCTAGAAGCAGTAAAACGTGTCACCCCGACAATTGATCGAACCTTAAATTTAGAGTTGACAAAGACTATTAAAACCTTAAATGGAGCAAGTTCCTCAGCAGATGCAAGCATCTCTTTTGTTTGTAAAAGAGGAAACATTTCTAGAAGTGGTGCCATGTGTCGCTCAGGATCGTATATTCTCCTGGAAGCTAAGAATACAAATTTACTTTTATCAAATCCCATACCTCTAAGCATGAAACCAATCTTGTAATAAAGATATGTTTCGGGATTCAATACAAGATATATCTATAAAAATATTTAAAATTTAGATAAAAGGTGTTTTGATTAACAAAGGAATTGATGTTTACTGTATGAATTAGAAAACCTGAGCTTTAATTCAGAAGACGAGATCCAGATTAGAGGGGATGAACGTTCTGGTAGCTTTAATCAGATATGGGAGAAGACAGCCTAGGGTTGTTATTTGGGAGATAATAGTGGCGTTACTTTTGGGAGGGGTGGGTCTGCATCTAAGGTTTGCTATTTGAGAAGGGTGATGAAAACAAGTGGTTTGAATAATATGTGGATCCGTAGTACATTATTTGGTCGGGTTGATCTGAACCTGAAATAAATACCATTTTATTGAATATGGGTTAGAAAATGTAAGAAGTGATGAGAAAATAACAAGTAGCAAAATATAGTACTCTTTTATTAGAGTAGTATAAGATTAGCAATTATCTTTTACTAAATAATACTAAAAATGCATAGAAAAATTAAGATATATGTATGAAAAGTTCATCTTTCAAGTATAATAATATGAATATATAAATGGAAAAAGTAAGGCCTACAAACATGAAGATTATAATTGTATACACACATTTATGCACCACACCATACTTAATGGGAGCTAGGTATATGACTGGAACCTAATCTATTTTCAGTTTTATATATACTATAGTTCCGTTTTAAAGAACGAATCCATTCTTTTTTGATGAACGGGCCCCATTGTTAAAAAATATTTGAACCCATATATGAAAGTTTTAGTTAAATTTTGTTGGTAAATAACATTTTTTTATAAAATATTTACATAAACTATATAAATTACTAAATAATAAAATACTAAACATAATTAAATTGGGTAATTGGCCCAAACATTATATTAAAGTGAAGTCCAGGATTTCAATTAAGGGGGTGTTTGGCCTAGCTTTTATTTTTTAGCTTATGGTTTTATTAGATAGAAGCTTATAGCTTTTTTTCTACCTTTTGATTAGCTTATATTTTACAAGTTGATAACCTCTTTTCAAGTATTTGTGTTAGCTTTTTTTATTTAGCTTATATTAGGAAAATGACCAAAAGGGGCATTGATACATATTATTACATAACTTATATTTTATATCTATCTACTTTATTTTTATGAGTTATACCATCATTTTTGGATAAATTTATATCGAGAATGACGCAAAATTTCTACAAAAATACATTAATATTCAATAAACATTCATCTTTGTTTTGCTAGATTTCCTGCAATCATATCTCTAACTGCACTCATGTATAAATCATCTATTTTATGTTGTGTACTCGTGTCTTCATCTATTTCATTAATGTCACTAGACTCTCGACTATCAATACCATTATTTGGAGTGTAAGATTCTTGTTGCGCCTTGTTAAATCCTTCAATATATAATTCTAGTATTTTGACCCCGTGCTTCACGGCGGGTGAAACCATTCGATCAACTAATTGCCTCTTCTCTGAAAATCCACCATTTACCTCTTATTAATTATGCGTCAATAAGTTGTTAAATTGTTACAGTAATAAATTGTCTCTTATTAATTATCCACCATTTGCCTCTTAGGCCATGGGGTATACTTTAACGCCTAACATAGGTTAGGATGAAATGATACTTTAAATGTGCTTTTCACGGGTTAAAATGAACAATATGCATTAATTATGTATTAATTACTAATTGATTTGTTAAAAATTAATAGGAGTGAAATGGATTCAACCATTTACTTTGAGAGCAAATGGGTAACTTAACACCCGTACACAAATAAGCTTCCTTAAATAAGCTTAAAAACCATCTTCCAACCAGCTTTTAAAAATTAGCTTATATAAGCTTATAAGCATAAGCTTAAAAAGCTACAACAAACATCAAACTAAGCTTACTTTGTAAAAAAAAAGCTAAAAATGCTATAAACATGTTAAAAAAAGCTAGGCCAAACACCCCCTAAGTGGGATTATAACCCAGTTAACACATAAAACCAAAATAATAGTTAAATAAAATGTGAAATTCAAAAAATAGCTTGGTGGAGAGTTGTCGATGGCGTTGGAGGGTTGTCGATGGTGTTGGAGTCTAGGGCCTTGATGGCCGCCTACTTATTGCTTGGAGTCCGATCATGGAAGTGGCCGAAGGCAGAAGCACAAATGATCGAACATGTTTTTTTTCTTTTTAAGTTTCACATTTTATTTAATTATAATTTAGATTTTATATGTTAAATGGGTTACTGACCCACTTTTTAATTGAAATTATGGGCTCCTCTTTAATGCAATGTTTCTCTTTAATGTAATGTTTGAGCCAACAGCAAATTGCCCAATTTAGTTGGATTTAGTATTTTTTTTTTAATTTTTATAGTAATTTTAAAGATTTTATACAGAAAAAAAGTGGGTTCAAATATATATATATATATATTTTTAAATGCTAGTGGGTTCGCTCGTTAAAAAAGAATAGGCTCGTTTGTTATAATACAGTACTATACGTATATATAAAACTAAAAATAGATGGGTTCGAGCGAGCCCGAAACCCAATGCCTATCTCCGCCACTACACACGAACAACCAATATCATTTAAAAAAACGCACATACGTCCAAAGGTACAAAGTTCAAAGATAATTAATTTCATGACTACAATCCTTAATTTCTCGATGATCATGCAGAAGTAATCTTCTATATGCCATTGCAACGACCGTGTTATTGATGACTAGCATTGCATCTATCAGGCCTCAAAATGATCTGGAAATATAACATGCATGCATGATAATAATGTTTTTGTTTTGTAGGTTAATGAATTATCCGAAGCTTACATAGCTAGATTACGAGGTTTTATGTTGCGACCTGTATTCGTTAACAAGTTGTGCAAATAAGGAGGATAGCTCCTTCATCAGTTTCATGGGCTTGTCATATTCCACCACCTTTCCTGTTAAGTACAAGGTATATTTCAGAGTGACTAGCAGTTTAGATCACTTGAGTTAAAAAAAACCAAGTAGAATGATTCAAAAGTATGTTCTCTAATGTTTTCAAACCAGATCGGTCATTAATTCGGCAGCCTTACTAGTTCACAGGTTGGATTCAGTTTTAATGCAACTCCATTTTGGTCAGAACTCATTTTGACCCAAACCGACCCAAACCAAATAGATACTATTTAAAACACTTTAAAAATTAGTGTGTGTACATATATGAAGCCTTAAATCGACAAAATTTGAAACCTGAATTAATAAATGACCAAGTAAATGAGATTTTGTAATAAAACTATAATTTCTTTTTAGATGTGGTCCGACCAACTGAAATGAACAGATTCAACCGGGTTAAATTGACTCAATCATGTCGGTTATATACGACCTAGTTTCCGGACTTTCCGGTTCTGGTTGTTCTAGAACTCATTTTGATTAGAGGTTGTTTTAACCATGGCCGGCTATAGGGTGGTGCAAGCCGGACACCCGGCCGGGGCACGGCTTTTTCAGGGGCACGCTGGAACAACCCGAGAGTTGACATCGTTATGGTAGTTTGACCTTTCAATCTATTGTTGACAAAGTAGTAGAACTAAGAGAAAAAAAAATGAAAAAGACAAGTCAGAAAATTTTCCGGTGACCGAAGAGTGAACTGGTAAATACCGGCCGGTTGAACCGGTTACAGTGTTATACCATGAAAATGATAAGGTATATTATGAAAAGGATAAGGTATATTATGAAGATGAAGTAATAATGTAAATGATTCTCTCACCTATAATAAGGTAATAAGTTATAAGCTACTATTCTTTACGTATTAACATAATATTTTAATGATAAAAAGAAATGAGTAGGATTGTAATAAATTTTAAAATAAAAATTCTATTTTATAAAGTATTTTTATCCTTTTAACATAATAGAAAATTAACTATTCATATTCGATTTTACTTTAACCATTATCTATACTTTTAACAAAATATATAATTGAATTATTAGTTAATAATATCTTTCTCATCAAAAGATTTCTCAGTTTTATTAACACGCATACATATTGTTATCATTTCTTAATAGATTTGGAGTTCTAGTAACTTGGTAAACAACTTGGCCGACTCTAGGATAGTGTGAGCCAGACGTTTAGCAGAGGCCTATAATTTTCAGTGGCCAAATTTATTATATATATATAAAAACAAAATTATAAAATATGTATGAATCTTAATCATCTTAAATATATCGGGCCCAAATTTTTTTTATCCATAACATTAATCGTTATTAAAAAAAAATTAGCTTATATATTTCGTTATTTCTTATAGGCCATATGGGCCTTTTTATTTCGGCTCGACCGAGGCATTTAAATTCTCGAAGCCGGCCCTGGTTCTAACCCGCCACCGAACCCACCCGACCCTCCCAGTTAGCCAGTAGTAGTATAAAGATAAGAACTTGGACCAACCATCCTTCATAACAAGTACCATTGTGCAGTTTACAACAGTTGGTATCCTGTGGGCAACTGTTATCACAGTGCAATCCTTAAACTCTTCTCGGATCGTTTTCTGTATAATGGTGTCCGTTGCATTATCGATTGACGCTGTGGCTTCATCGAGCACCAATATCTTCCGTCTCTTCAAAAGGGCTCTTCCTAAGCAAAACAGTTGTCTTTGTCCAAGGCTCCAGTTTGAACCATCTTGCACAACTTTATTAATATTGCAATATGCTTATAATATGTCATGTAAGCTTGTAATATCATAAGTCAACAATTCAAATTTCTTACCCAATGAGTCCAATCCGTCCTTTTTATCATCAATGGCCTCTCTAAGTTGGCACTTTTCAAGAACCTGATAAACAATGGAAGTTAGCATCCGTTTAATTAAGGTTTTGGTCGGTCTATATTATAAAATGTGTAAACCTTCACCTTCCAAATTTCTTGATTACTATGCTCAGATAAGGGATCGAGGTTGTATCGAATGGAGCCACTGAATAATGTTGGTTCTTGTGGGATTATCCCAAAACTTGATCTAAGGTCATGAAGTCCAACTGAAATGATATCTAAATCATCTATGACTATCTTTCCGCCCGCAGGTTCAACTAACCGAAATAAAGCACTGATCAAAGTTGTTTTCCCACTGCCCGTTCTACCCACGATTCCAATCTTGTGACCTCCTTCTAACACACAACTGATTCCATGAAGAATCAAGGGATAATCAGGTTGGTATCTGATCTGCAACACACACATAACCAAATGGTCTATAACTGAAAGTTGAATTCTTATGACATATGCATGTATATACAGTTGGAAACCTTACTTACTTTCAGGTTTTCAA
Source organism: Bidens hawaiensis (assembly GCF_021521415.1). Taxonomy (NCBI): domain Eukaryota; kingdom Viridiplantae; phylum Streptophyta; class Magnoliopsida; order Asterales; family Asteraceae; genus Bidens; species Bidens hawaiensis. Next base: position 478,656 of record NW_027492332.1, read on the forward strand.
TGACAACTCTACCAACACTTGGCCACTTTGTTGGCGGCCTCTTGTTTTCTATAATTTCAGGTGCTTCACTATGAATATGCATATATTGATTCAATCTTTCAACTGAAACTATCAGATTTGTCGCTGACATTGTGATTGAACGGAGACAACAAGAAAAATATTCAGTGAGAGTCTGTACGAGAGAGCCATTCCAATGTATCCTGTCATTACATTATATGTTAGAAAAACATGTATGTGTTCTTGTACCAACCTGAGGCTAAAGCATTATATATAGGAATATATTTAATGCCACTAACCCGAGGCTGAAGCATCAAGGGAAGCAAAGTTATGGCTAAGGCAGAGCTAGAAACGACAACTGCGCATAACATTTCTAGGCGTTGAATCAACCACTCGTTTGCCGAAAAGCTATGAAAGAATGGACTCGCGTTGCCATCAATAAGGTTCAAATGCTCTAAAAAGAAACGGTCGTCTTCTCCAAAAGCTCTTATGGTAACAACTCCAGTAATCGATTGTGCTAGATGACTTGCAACTAACGACTTACTCGTGCCATCTAATCTCATCAATTCCTTTGCAGATGCATAGTAGAATTTCTGAAGAGAAAAAAATGAAATGAGGATCGCACATTATATTAGCAAACAACACAGCTTTCCATATATGTAACAGTGGTAACTGGTAACACTATAATAATCTATATTTTAAAACATGTGTTATGTTTGAAACCTTCAGAGGGGTGGTGGTAAGCATGTGATTCCCCTTTTCAAGAGTTCTTAGTTTCAAATTCAGCTTTCGCTGGTTTCTACCTTAAAAGTTAAACATCTCGAAGGCCACATGCCTAGTGTAAGCGTAAGCTACACTTTACCTGATCCCACTTGTAGGGTATGGCGGAGTCACGTGAAATTTATCAGACGGGCTTGTTAAAGTTATAGAAAACGATATCACATGGTTAAAGGTTTAGCAGTACAGTTTCTTACTTGTAGAAGTATCGTTACATAAACCGTTGGAATTATCACAAACAAGATAGGCCAAGTTAGGAATGCCAAGAAAATCCCGAAGGAAAAGTATGTGTTCATCGTTGTGCCTATTCCAACCGTGAACTTCATTGCCAATTCAATGTCTACAACACTCAGATCAGACGAAACCTACAACAATTAGATTAATAAGTTTCTTGTACATCATTTGAGCATTAGTTTATGTAACAAGACATACCCGACTGATTATCCTTCCTACAGGCGTGGAGTCATAGAACGACATTGGTGCTCTGAAAAGAGAAGTTAGTAACTTGGAGAAAAGTGCCATAGATGCATTAGTTCCAAGTTTAACCACATAATAAGATCGACCAAATAAAAAGAACATCATCACAAAAGCCATGGCCATGTATACTAGTAACATGGTTGACTCGTTGACCTTAGAACCCTGCACTTCACTAGCTAGCCACAGATTTTGCAAAAACATTCCTATTATGTACAGCAAATGTGATAAAACCAATAGAGAGAAGTAGAAGTAGCCGCTCCTCTGGCTGCTACTTTGGCTAAGATACTGTTTGTAAGGCTTGAGGGCTGTATCCCCTGCTTTCCGTTCTTCTTGCTTTATGAGTTGTTCTCCTACAATCTGTTCTCTTGTGTAAACATTTTCTATATCGGCCTTAGAGCGTTGAGAACTATCGGCCGACAGATTATCTGAACCAGAAGCATTACTAAATGCAATAACTAGGCTTTGGATCTCTTTACATGACTCAAGCAATTGAGCATAGGTTCCGGTTTGCACAATCTTTCCTTCTGCCATTAACTGTGAACGTAATCAATTAATCACGAGCATTCAAACACTTTCATATGAATACTGAATAGCTTATTAGCTCACCAAGATGTCATCAAAAGCAGGCAAAAAATCGACTTGGTGAGTTACAAGTAACACCGTCTTGCTTGATAGTGCTTCCATGATGTAATCCTACAGATAAAACATGTTACGGGTTATATTCATATTATACAAGAAATCAGTCATACGAATGATGATTACTTTGAACAAACTGGCTGCGGTATGGGCATCAACCGCGCTAAATGGGTCATCCAGAAGGTATATATCTGCATCCTGATATAACGCGCGTGCAAGCTGAACTCTTTGCTTCTGTCCACCACTCAAATTCACACCTCTTTCTCCTATAATTGTTTGATCCCCAAATGGAAACATCTCAATATCCTTCAAAAGTGAGCATTTCTTAACCACTTCTTCATACTTTTCATCATCCATTACTGACCCGAACAGAATATTATCTTGAACAGTCCCTGTTTGGATCCACGCTGATTGTGAAACAAATGCCACTTTTCCATTAACTTCAATCTGAACACACAAAACAAGATTACAATAAACATTAACATTTTCTGAAAGTTAAAACTTAAAATTGACTTACTGTGCCTTTAAGGTTTGAAACCTCTCCTAGAATAGCAGATATAATAGTCGATTTACCGGACCCCACCTCCCCGCATATAGCCACTTTTTTACCGGCCGAAATCTCAAGATTTACATCAGTTAGAGTTGGTTTTGAACAGTCATCATTCCATGAAACCACGTTGGCTTTGATCATTAAAGATCCGTGCCCTATGCTTACATTATTCTTTCGTTCCTTCTGCAGCTCGGGCGCCTCCAAAAAGTTAAGAATGCGTGTGATTGCAACCCTCTCTTCAATAAACACGGCTGCCACATCAGCAATCTCCCGAATCGGCTTTTGAATGATTCGAATATTTGCAAGAGTCATGAACACGCTACTCGCATCAAGCGGGATTCTTATAAAATAGCACGTATAAAACGTCACAGTTGCTACTACAGCGGGTAAAGACCAAAACAGAATCAAGTAGAGTCCTCTTTGCATGATAACTGCAGATAACCACCTCATCTCTTCATTTCTCAACTTTTCAACTCCCTTTTGAAAATGTCTCTCCCAAGCATATAACTTCAAAACCTTCATATTTGTAACTGCTTCGGTTATTGCCTTCAACCTTCGGTCCCGAGCCGCCATGAGCTTTGTAAGAATCTTGTGCTGCAACTTACACAACGGAATGTTCCCTAAAACGGTTAAGATTATAACCAACAACGCCGCAAATGCAGCCACTCCAACTGCAAAATAAACTATAAATATCCCAAGACATACTTGCAGACCAATGGTCCAAATCTGGTGAAACCAAAACAGGAACTCCCCGATTCGGTTAGCATCAACTGTGGCATAATTCAAGATCTGACCAGGTGAGTAACTCATTCTGGCGTCATTCGACACCGTAGTTGCTTCTGATAAATCGCAGCACATAACATGGACTTCACCTGCAGCCCGATCACTCGGCTTCGAAAGTTTAACTGTCTCTCGGACACGGATTCCAAACACTTTGCAACAAACAGTGCTAATGTGAGATAATAACCTTCATGATCAAATGTTTGTTTCCCCTGGCAAACTTTTATAAAAGTCCCAAGAATTAGCGGCCTGAAGCCAACGAAAGCACCTTTACCAGCGCGAAAAACCCCGTGATCACCTGCGGCTTTGCTTGCCAAATGAACAAAGTCGACAACACCGACGGATCACCAACGACACCGTTTCGTTCTCTCTCCGCCTTTCGTTTATCAAATATTTTCGTGAATGTAGAATAACACATTTGGGCTTTCTTTTCATCTTGCAATTTCGGGATATCATCTGCATCAAGAACTTTACTTTTTCCTGTTACCAGCAGCGGATTAAGCCACCAGAACGTCAAATTGCTTAGAATTCCTGCTTTCTCCTTCAGAGTGACAACATCTTGCGCGTAAAGTGCGCCAGTTTTGGCATCCGTTTGTTTTCTTCCCATATAAACACATAAAACGAATACAATAAGATCAAAGAGAACACATTTAACACATGAAAACAATAAGATCAAAGAGAACAGAGCTTAGGTTGACTGGAGTGTCAAGAATTATAAAAGTTAGCACCCATACGACAACTGTCGATGTACCAGTGACGGGCTCCTTGGTTTTGTCACTCGAGTTTCCGACAACTGTCGATGTACTGACAGTTAAATATACCAAACTTAAACAGCCATTAATAATACATTCATATAACGTCGAGTACCATAATATTAAGTTCACTAGTTGATGACATTAACCTGAGCTTGCATGTGGGATGTGGAGTCTGTATCAAGCAGCATCTCTCCAAAAACTTTGCCCCTCAAACCATAAAAAAACAGAGAGTACTATGAAATATATAGTTTATACTGTTGGCTCAGTTTTGGTTTGGCCCAAGTGTAAGGCCCAGTGTGACGGATCTAAAAAATTTTGTCGGTGGGTGTCAAAAATGGTCAACCTAGAACAGGTCAAGTCAAACTAAAACAAGTCAAGCCAAAATGGGTCGGGTCAAACGAAATTACATTAACTAAACCACATATAGAAATGTAAGCTATAAATTTCCCAAAACGCAATAAACAAAATACATATTACAATTGATAAAAACCTTTGCATAATTGTCACGGTACAAAACTCTTATATACAAATTAAAAAAAATTAAAGTTTAATAGTGTAGAATTATAAAAAAGAAATGACACTCTGAATATTATCATATTTTGGTTTAATTTTTTTAATGACCTGATTAAACTAACAAAATATACCACTATATTAATAACTAATTGATGAAGTAGTTAGACAATTAAACAATCTAAGCTTAATTGTTATTTTGTGAAAGAAAAACTAAACTTGCGTTTGAAAAGTTGGCCCAGAAAGTTGGGTTTGGGGCACCAAAAGAAACACGGATGGGGTACTTGGGGTCTTTGAACCTAATATATTAGAAGTTTATAGAAGAAAAATATGAATTTGAGGGGATGCCTAAGCTCCCCCTGGCTTAATGCTGAATCTGCCCCTGCCTAACCCAAGAATTAAAAGAGGTTATTAATGAGTTGCTTAATGACCAAGTTAGTGTTATTAGGTTTCTTGTAAGTTAGAGTTAACATCATAAATAGGGACAACCAAGTTAGGGATTGTTAAGAAGAGGTGGGATGCAACCGAGCTAGAGTTCATTAAGAGTCAAACCGAGTTACGGTTTTATAGAACTGTAATAAGTTTTTTAAGTTATATTTTCTTATTAATAAATAAGAGTTATTCATTTAGTTCGTGTTTAATATCAATCGAGACTTGAATTGGTATAAGAGCCAAGTTCAAAAAATCGATAAAGAGGATTTGTCAGGTCAAATCGAGATTGTTTGGTGTTTGATCGGTCTGGCTGTTCAGAAAGTTATTGGGTTTCAAGGTGCAAGTCTCTTGCAAGGAGGCTGTTTCCAGTGAGCTGGGCTTATTAAAAGACAAAAAGGAATTTGGTGTTTTTTTTACTTTTATAAACTATGATTAAAAGAAAAACAAAGAGAAACACAAAAGTCAAAATAGGAGTTGTCATTCTCATTCTTGTAATATTGTGTGGTGACGAGGAGTTCAAAGAAAAAAAGGGCAAACTTGGTGGTCAAAAGAAGTAAAAGAAAGTAAAATGGTATTTTAATTTCTTTTGGGATTAATTCACTTTTGTGGTTATCTCACAATACGAGAAGGAGACAGTTTGTACTGTGACGTTTTTCGTGAACGGGGATTTTGTCGGTTCTAAAAAGAGGTTAAGGACTAATTGATTGGTTTGTATTTGTTCTAACAAAGTGGAGTAAGGGGGTTCGACACTGTCAATGGCAGATGACAAAGAAGATCCGATAACTCAACTCAAAGCGGCCGGGGGAATATCATTGGAGGCTCTAAAGTTGAATGGAACAAACTACATCATATGGGCGATTATGGTGGAAGCAATTTTGGATGATCAAGATTTATGGAGTTGTTCAACCAGGTGAGGATGCGGTTACTGATGCGAAGAAGAATAAAAAGGCAAGATCATTTTTGTTTCAAGTGGTGGGAAGGTAATATTCTTCTTCAGATTGCTCAATACAAGAACACCAGAGGAATATGGATAGTTTTCAAAGCACGGTATGTTAGGGCCGAGCGAGTTCGAAAGGCTCGACAGCTAACATTGAAAAGTGAATTTGAGACACTCAAGATGGCGGAAGACGAGACTATTGATCAGTTTGCGGGAAAAATAACAAGTATGGTTTCAAAGGCAACGAGTCTGGTTCATGTATTCGAGCAAGATATCTTGGTGAAGAAGTTACTGGATGCAGTTCCAGATAAGTGCTTTCAACTCGAAGCCTTAATCGAGCAAAATGTTGATCTCGATAGTATGATGTTTGAAGATTATGTTGGAAGAGTTAAGGCATTTTAGGATGAGAAAGAGAACGCGCTTCAAATTCACAAGGTCAATTACTTTTCAATCGATCGAAAGATAGTCACAAAGGCAAGTCGCATGATCAGTTCGGTAGCCGAGGTGATGTGGAAGAGGCCCCGAAGGTCAAGACCAAGATGATGAGGATCAAGATGGTTGTGATAACCGAGATGGTCAACATCGTGGGTCAAGTCAGACAGGTTAAAGAAGAACGAATGATTGTCAAAGGGGAAGAAATGATAGATCACATGTTCAGTGTTACCGTTGTGATGAGTTTGGTCACTTTGCGTCTATGTGCCTGGAACATATGAAGAAAAATGAAGAATCTGACTTGAACAAAATTGATGATTTTGATCCATCTTTGTTCATGATAAAAGGTGATAAAAAACGGTTTTTCAGAATGAAGACGGAATGGTTCCAAAGCGTTTTGAAACCAAACCGACGGAGAAAGATTTTTGGTATCTCGACAACGGAGCATCGAATCACATAATGGGTATAAAGTGTATTTTTATGAGTTGAATGAATACATCACGTGAAAGGTGAAGTTCGGAGATGAATCTTGTATAGATATTCGGGGAAAAGGGTCGGCCTTAACTGAAGGGAAAAAGGGGGAGCAGTGCCTATTGACCAACATCCCGAGCCTACAAAGCAATATCATAAGTCTTGGTCAAGCAACGGAAAGTGGATGCGAGATTCACATGAAACAAGATTTGCTAACCATTAAAGATGATACATGTAAGCTTTTGATGATGGTGGAAAGGACCAAGAACCGATTGTACAAGATTAGCCACAAGATAACAAGTCCCGGTAAATGGGCTAGCATTGGAATGAAGAATTTTCCGGTCGTGATCTTCAAAGAATTGGTCTGAAAGTAGACAAGTCGGTTACGATTCAGATTCCAATCAAAGATCCAAGTTCCGAAACTCAAAGTCTAAAGAAAGAGTGTCCAAGAAACTAAAAGCGCAGTCAAGAAAGAGATTCAAGCCCCAGGGAAAATGCATAGTGATCAAATGAAGCATGTATTTCTTCAAGCCAAGTGGAGCCAAAGAACACTGCAAAAGATCAGGAAATGTCTCAAGAGAATAGAGAAAAGGATAACAAGCGTGAAGTTGAAGACCCGCCAATTTCGAGTAGGTAATTAGGGGGGTGCGTAACATCCTACTTTTGTTAATAATAAATAAAGGATATTATGTTAATTTAATTGTGTGTTAGTGTTTGAATTATGTTGGGTTTGGCTTGGGAATGGTTAGGCCGCTATGGGCCATAGGGCCATGGACCCCCTATATAAACCTCCCTAACCATCAAAAATCCCATTTCTTTTTCCATTCTTTTCTTCCACCCAAACACTCAAGAACACACACACATTCTCTCTCAAAACCGGATCCAAATTCGAGCCAAAGGAAGGGTAAATCTCGTGTTCAACATCATCAAAAAACAAGAAATCAGTTTAGATCCGCGGGTTGGTCCAGATCTGAACCAAACCCGAAATCGTAAGGTGAGTTTGGTGAAAAAGGTTAAGTTTTTGAGGTCGGTTTCGACATGCAACTTGGTATAATAGTAGATCGGGCTGTAGGATGCAAGAAAAACATAAACTTAGTGAGCCGCAACCTAACGGGTGCGATATAGGAAGAAAAAGTAACGTTCGGGCTATGTAAAGCATGAGTAGACAAGATTGTTACGGCTCAAAACCCTTAAAAAGAGTAAAATCGAGTCATAAGGAAGGGTCACGGAGGAAAATGTTTGAGAAATGGTAAAACGAAGAAAACCCCATATCTGTTCGCATAAGGAAGAATCGCATCGCATAGCCATGCGATGCGATTTGTTGGAGGAATGCGATGCGATTTATTTAGCCATGCGATGCGACTGGTTGCATCCATGCGATGCGATTGGTTGCGTCCTATCGATGCGTTGGTTGCGTCCATGCGATGTGATTCGTTGACCCATGCGATGCGATTAGTTTCATCAATGCGATACGATTTGTTTAGACATGCGATGCGAATACTTAAGCCGTGTGATACGATTGGTTTTACAGCTCGACCCTAGCCAGGGGCTCTGTCCCTTGGACCCTGCTAGGGGCTGCCGCCCCTTGGACCCTGCTAAGGGCTGCCGCCCCTAGACCCCGCTACCAGGGGCGCTGCTTCCGGACCCCGTTAGTTGAGGGTTTCATTAACCTAGAAGTATGAAGTAGTTGAAATAGATAATTGATACTCGTAACTTGTTAAAACAGTTAGCCATGCCCAGTTGAGAAGAGGTGTCACCATATACTCAGAAAGGAACCGACTCCAGATGAGTTCTAGCCCCAATCTGTGTTATGTTTTCGGCGCTGTGTGCATACTACGATGTGATAGATTAATACACTTACCTTAAATGGTAAGTGTATATTAGATATATGTTTGTAAATGTGTGTGAATGATATAGAACGTTTGAATAGTATGCACGTAGTCATGTATATATTTAATTATACTTGAAGGTAATAAATGTGTGTAACGAACGTATGTATGGTTGTATGGTACGATGAAGAGAACCGGGCCCTAATAATATCCGAGGTATAGAGGAAACCGGGCCCTAATAATATCCGAGGTATGAAGGACACCGGACCCTAATAATATTCGAGGTATGGACGGCACCGGACCCTAATAATATCCGAGGTATTTAGGGCAAAATGCTCTTTAAAACGAATGAGTAATAGGAAAGTAATGTAAGTATGAATGTATATAAGAATGTACGGAAGAAGTAATAGTAAGTAAAGTATGAAATACGTATCTTCGGACACGTATAAGTAAGAATATGAATGTAATGTATGTTAACTGATTAACTAGAACTCACTCAGCATGCTGATTAGTAGTATGCATGCAGGTGAATAGGTTAAAGCAGCTGGCTTGAGGGAGACACACGACATTGAATTGAAGAGGCTGACATCTTGAGAAGAATGTTATGATGTTATTTTATGTCGTTATGTTATGACAATCTGAATGTTTGGGACAAAGATTTATGTTTTGTAATCTGTGGGTTGAAGTTTTAAGTATTTCGCGAAAGTTTTTAAATAACTATTAGAATGGTGTTTATGAGTAAATCCAACGCCAAAGTAGGTGTAGGTCCCGAAACCGGATCCGACAACGAATGGCTTTGTTCTTGATAAACGTGCGAGACGTGTGCGGTAAATCAAATTACCGAACATAATATAAAGATAATATAAAGTATATGAACGATCTCGTTATCGGTTGAAAGATTTAATATATTAAATAAACGAACCGACCCAACCTAAGGTGAGCTCCCCTTGGGTGGGTGATTTACACCTTTCAAACACACACACAAATGAAAATACACAAGACATATTTATAGCTAAAATCATTTCATCTAGAAGCTTTCTTACCGTTGAAGCTAAACACGTGCACCGAAACTCTCGTCTCGTGTTCGGATTTCTCGCCCACTTTAATTATTAACTTGACCGTAAAAGTATAACGGGTTTCGTACTTTGATATCGCAAATCACATTTTTGGCCTTACAATCACCCCTTGACTTGTGATCTCAAAACATCATCGAACCGTGTCTCACATTTTCGCAAATCATCCAGATAACCGAAGCTTCTTCAATCACCCCCTCAAGGTATGATCCATCTACTTCATTCATGAAGACGTTGTCGCTTCTTTATCCATCTCGGATCTTAAGCAATATAAGTTCAGAAGAGCTTGACGAAATACCGGGGACATCGATCAAATGACAAAGCTTATTATTTCCGTGAATGAAATTATTTAAGTAACTCACCCCTAATAAATAAGTATTCCAGATACTCATATCCCACATTTTCAGGTTGAGAGCTTAAACAATTTAATTCCCTATTAAATCCAACTTGTTTGAAAATTATCACCTTAATAAATAAGCATCTCGGATGCTCGTAGCCCACGTTTTTAGGATCTAATTCTTGAACGCCTTGAAAATAACATATAAATAATAAGCTTTGAACATGGTCCAATAATGATGAAACCCGAACAAATTTGACTTTCTTCAGTTTGGTCAACACGAAACAATTATTTCTCCCAAAAAAATATCGTTGTTGAATTAGGCCCAAAAATAAACCCATCATCCAAAGAAATAAATGAGCAGCCCTACTCAACCCATCTTTTCTTTTAATCAAGCCCAAGATAACAAACTAGGCCCAAGCAGCCAAGCCCATAACAACTTCAAAAATATACAGGGGAGTTTTTTTTTTAAAAAAATCCCTAGGAGAGTTAAACTTACAAACCCTACCAGCCTCCATCTCTCTTATGACAGCCGCCACCTACAGCCATCGAAAAATCGCCTGAAATCTGCCGGAGATTCATGATGACAGCCACTTGACCACTACACCGTCACTGGAATTATTCCAGCAACCAATAAAACACCACCGCCGCAGAACTAACCACTACCATCTCACAAGACCACCGGCGACGGCACTTTGCCGGAAAAACGAGTCCACATCTCCACCGGAAAAACCAGCTTTCACCGGAAAACCGATCTCCGGTGACAACAAACGTAGCCGGACGGTCTCATTGCCTATTTCGTCCATCACCACCACCCATGGTCACTGTTTGCCGGAAAACTTTTTTTTTAGGTGTTGTCGGAATCGTGGGTAGTGTAGAGAAGATGGTGATGATGGAATGGTGAAGCTTTTGTGTGGGGAGGCATCCAGGCTCAAAACCGTCACCGGTGGTGACGTCGCCAGAAGCTACTAGGTTGCGGATTTCGGTTGTACAGAACCCAATCCACGATGGGACTCCGTCTTCTTTCTCTTTCTTCTAAGCTTGTGACCACCTCCGCCAGCTAGTGAGGTCACTAACAACCCTCCGCCTCCTGAGCGAGGCTACCGGCCACTCGCCATTCTTCACAGAAACCCTTTAAACTGGGCTAAGAATCCAGATCTACAACCCAAGACGAACTTCGAGCAACTTTATTTCCCCAAACTTTCAAACTTTATTTCCAAACCTTCAACTTTATTTTCAAAACTTCAACGGAATTAACGTCTCGGTTCGGGTAATAGCGGAAATAGAACCCGAATATCAAGAAAAAGTAGAATCAGTTGATTCAAACCCGCTCTGATACCAATTGTAGGTCCCGAAACCGGATCCGACAACGAACGGCTTTGTTCTTGATAAATGTGCAAGAGGGGTGCGGTAAATCAAACTACCGAACATAATATAAAGTATATGAACGATCTCGTTATCGGTTGAAAGATTTAATATATTAAATAAATGAACCGACCCAACCCAAGGTGAGCTCCCCTTGGGTGGGTGATTTACACCTTTCAAACACACACACAATGAAAATACACATGACATATTTATAGCTAAAATCATTTCATCTATAGATGCTTCTTCCCGTTTAAGCTAAACGCGTACACCGAAGCTCTCGTCTCGTGTCCGGATTTCTCGCCCACTTTAATTATTAACTTGACTGTAAAAATATAACGGGGTTCGTACTTTGATATCGCAAGTCAAATTTTTGGCCTTACAGTAGGGCTACCGGGAACGGGGCCTTATAGGGTGAGTTGGGTACATCAATTGGGGGGGGGGGGTGATTGCTGGCTCAATTGTTGTTTGGCCCAAGTGTAAGGCCCAACCCAAGAATTAAGAGGGGTTATTTATGGGTTTCTTAATGACCAAGTTAGTGTTATTAGGTTTCTTGTTAGTTAAGTTAGACTTAACATAATAAATAGGGACAAGTCGACAACCAAGTTAGGGATTGTTAAGAAGAGGTGAGATGCAACCGAGTTAGGGTTCATCTAGAAATACACACGATATGAAAACGAGTTAGGGTTCATCAAGAGTCAAACCGAGTTAGTGTGTGATAGAATTACAATAAGTTTTTGAGTTATATTTTTTGATTAATAAACGAGAGTTATTCGTTTGGTTCGTATTTAATATCGACCGGGACTTGATATATCCAAGAGGCTTTTACATATAATATAGTTCCTTTTCTATGACGACAAAAATATATATATATATATATATATATATATATTATTTACTTTATAATAGTTTATAGATAATAATATTTAACACCTAATCTTATATATACTATTTTCAAAATATGTTATGAAACTTATATTTTACTTTTGTGGTTGGGTCTATTATATTTGGTGCGACTTTGCTATACATTTTTTATTGACTTAAGGGCTGGTGCCTCACGTGTTCATGCTCGGGTTTTTTGTCCTTTTGGTTATGTGAAAACCTAATTAATCTATAGATAAGCTAAGTCTTGTATCGTATCCACAAGGATCATGTGATCAATAGTATACAAGTTGTTTGATTATCTACCTAATTATAAATTGACTAAATAACTTTTAACTTTAACTATGGAAACAAAAACTTTAATTTAATGTTGAAAACATAAATGTGAAAAAGTAATCATCTCCATGTTTCGAATTTATTAAACACTATTAATCAAGTTGATCTAGTGGGAAGCCATCAAGGGTGGCTACGTGTATGATTAATCTAGTAGAAATTGAACGACAAAACTTAATAGGTAGAACTTAATTAGATGAGCGTAACTTAAGGTATTACAAATCTAATCCCAATTATATGGAAAAGCTATACAAACAAGTATTCAAATCACAAACCCTACACCTGGATAATATCACGGGTTGTTTAGTCAATCATTACATTGAAGAAAACTCAATCAACACAAAATTCCAATATAGGTAATGTTCATGAAGTAATAGGTTCATATGCAAACCCTACACTTGAAGTGATCACAAGTGGTTTAGCATTACCTTTGCATGATGAATAACTTGCTTATAGGTAAGCGGCTGAAATCATTGAGGCTTTAACGATCCGAGAACTACATGATGATGAAAAATAGCCTTCTTGGTCTTTAGCAGCTGCTATAACGAGTGTTCTGTCGAACGAGGGCTGAAAAACGAGTAAAATATCAACTAGGGTTATTTTGCTAATTTTTAGGTCGCGTGTCGCAAGGGTCTCCTTCTGGCCCTCCGCATGCTACAAAGAACAAAATAGTCGGGGTGCACATTTTGGGTTCCCTAGCAAGTCGCGAGGGACTTTTCTTCTATGGCTTGCATGTCGCAAGGGAAGGAAGTTCTAGAATCTTATTTTCTTTTTACTCGTTTCAGCTCTGAAACAGTGTCAACCCCGATCATCTCGGGACTCCAATATAAGCTCGTACATGTCCTAATAAGCATCTATAATATTCAATACCATGAAATGCAAAAGCGTGCGTTAACTATCAAAGTTCATGCAATAAATTAACTAATTAAAAATAGTGAAATAATACCAAAAACTAAATGATTTATACCCGACCATCAAGATGAGGGAATGATTATGATGCCTTTATGTATGTTTAAAATTACCGTTCAATGGGACTGTGATGATTATCTGAGTCTAAATCTGTTTGATAAAGGTTACGATGTTGATGCTAGCCTCATCTGAACCTATCTTTCAGCTATTTTTTACTCTTGAAAAGTCAACATGTTGCATTTTTTGGAATCTTGAAGTTGTTTTTTTTACTTTGAATGTATATTCTTCTTTTTTTCATTTGTGTTTTCTTTGTCAAATACCTGACGCAACATGTGGGTTCTAAACCCGCATTTAATAAATAACATAAAAGTTATTGTGTTAATATATATAATATGCTTGAGTATTTTTGCAAGCCTAATCATGCTTAGCATCGGTAGTTTAGACTCAAGGTCTTTTATTAATTTAGCTATAATTTAGGCTTGAGCTCGTTTAAGCTCGACTTATAACAAACTTTGAGCGAGCAATCTCTGGTAGCTCATAGAACTTGTCTAGACACCTACCCAGAGTCAGGTGATTTAAATGAATCACTGTAGGTCCCGTGGCGGGTGGATCTAACAACGTTCTTAGATCAACCTAACTTAGTGCTAGCGGAAATCACACTAAGCAACCTAAGAGGTCTCGGATCTTGAGATTTATTTTCGGGTTTTAGAGAGAGAGAGAGAGTAAGAGAATTAGAGAGAAAGTAAGACTGTGAGCAGTTAGAGAATTTTGGTAAAAGGTTCTACTTTCTCATGCCATGCTCCCTATTTATAGAGGAGCATGCATGAGAAATGGTTTTATTTCCAAATGCCCAATGAGCTTGTTTACATTTCACTTGGGCCATTTCCCTTGGGCTTCATACATATACAAATAAACATTTAAAGCCTAACTACATATATTCAATACAAAAGACTTAGTTACACAAAAAGGGGCCTAACAATCTCCCTCTAGTCTTTAGTATTGAAAACCGTCGGTGTCGTATTCCAGCCAGCCGTCCTCGGGCAGTGGAAGTTCAACAAGTCTTCGTACGAACTTGTTGAAGGCTTCCATTATCCGGTCTGTGTTCTGACGACCGATGTCCTCGACGGGTCCCAGGGGTGAGTTATAGAGCTTCTTGACATCTTCAACATGCAACCCCATTAGCTCATGCTCGTCAAATATGCGAATTTCTGGCAAGTCTTTGCAGCGTATGACGGCTTCCCATGTGGTGTTATCGAACTCCCAGCCAATGAAGTCTCGGAGGATGTTAGGAATATAGGGCTCACCATGGTAGATGATATGACAATCCTTTGGTGCCCTGTATCTCCACATTGTTCGTGGCTCTCCGGTGGCTGGGTTGATTTCTTTCAGGTTCTTGTACTTTCGACCCTTATTGAACTCGAAGTATTTGTAATCCAACTTCGATTGACGATACAGGTGAGTGGTGACCCATCCTTCGAGTGTCTCGTCATACTCACCACGTCCCAGAGCTTTTGATAGATAGTGGAGGTCTAGCTTTAGCAACGACTTCAGCTCGTGGTGGTTGAGATAAACAAGATCGTCGTTGTATCTTTGAATGGCCCAACAACTATTCCCTTTATTGTATTTTGCATATACAATCAAAGAGTCATCATGGTAGGGATAGTTGAGGGAATGGATGCTGACGCTGCTTGTCACGATATGTGTCTTTCTCTTCTGCATTTGTGTTGCTTGTGACAAGTCAGAGGCTGGATTGGATACGGGATCCATTGCAGGAGTTTCTGAAGCATGAACTTGAGCTGGAGTTGTGTCTGCATTTGGCGAGTAGTTGATGTAGTCTTCTTCCACTGCCTCCTCCGTGTTCTGTTCAATGAATTGCTCCAAGTTCTTTCCAGCTTCAATAAAGTCATCCATAATACCTGCAAAATCTTCAGAGAACAACTCGTTATATATACTGGCAATCTCCGAGTCATGCTCCATGACTTTGCCAGCAGAGTCGTGAGCAGCAGGGTTTTGATCATCATGTTGAGTGGGTGGATGTGATTGAGTGTTAACTCCACCTCCACCTCCTGCTGCCCCGGCCCCTCCATCTCCTCCATTTCAACCTTCACCATTACCATCGTCATCATTATCTTCATCAAAACTGTCGTGCACGTTGTCGTCTTCCTCATCTTCACCATCATCATCTTCCTCATTTTCACCTTCCATCTCACCTTCATCACCACCACCATTACCACCAGACTGGCCGCCCTGTTGTACCATATGACCAACAGTCGCCTCACCCTCAGATCCAACAACTTGTACTCCTCGCAAGGACATACTCGGTCCCGTGGTAGGTTGCTCACCACTGATCTGAGAGGTCTCTCCTGACCTTCTCCAACTCCTGAACACAGCATCAAGCCGGTCTTCCAACCCATGAAATGCATTAGAGGTGGCTTGATGCTTGTTGATGAACTCCTCATTGAGTTTCGACTGGCGTTCACTTAAACTTTCCTGCACAGCCAGTTTAGCTTGAAGAGCTTCAATTTGTGTTCTCAGCCTTGAGTTCTCAGCAACTAGTTCATCAGATGAGCTTGATTGATTTTCAAGAGCTAAAATCCTGGAGTGGGTGGCCTCATTTTCCACATCCCACTTTGTTACTGTGTATCAATCTTCTTGAAAATATTTGTTTCAAGCACAGTGGCAGAGGGCAGGTTTCTTTCAAGTGTGGCCACTCTATCGCCAAGTCTCAAGTGGTCTACCCTCAAATTGGCATTCTGAGAAGCTTCGTGGTTCATCAGCAGCTGATGATTCTGAATTCTGGTATGCAGTGTGTT
Source organism: Bidens hawaiensis (assembly GCF_021521415.1). Taxonomy (NCBI): domain Eukaryota; kingdom Viridiplantae; phylum Streptophyta; class Magnoliopsida; order Asterales; family Asteraceae; genus Bidens; species Bidens hawaiensis. The sequence continues at coordinate 494,951 of NW_027492332.1, forward strand.
GATCAGCAGCCTTTGATTTTCAGGTATGCAGTGTGTTGATCAGCAGCCTTTGATTTTCAGTCAACGTATCGTTCAGTTGCTTCTGCTCCTCCAATACCTGTACCCTCTCCTTTAACTCTGCCTTCTCCTTCTCATCCTCAACCTCCTTCCTTTTCATATCCTTGATAAAACGAAGAAGCACAATCTCTCTTTCTGCCCTTTTCGCGTTTGATTCCTCCAGTACGACGATCCTATCGAGGATAGGATCGGCGTATACTGGAGGTGTCGAAGACTTCCCTCTGGTTATTGGTTTCGGTGAGAAGATTGTGGTTGGTAAGGTTATGGACATAGTGGGTGGTGAGGTGATTTGGAAAGGTAGGGTGAAGGATTGGGTAGGTACTAGTGAGGTTGTGGAGGTGGTTGGTGATTGGGTTGGTATGGGTGGAGATGTGACGGTGGATGATTTTGAGAATGTGGAGGTGTATGGTATGGGTTCTCGGTTTAATGCTGGTGTAGGTTTTGTATGTGGGGAGGTGATAACAGTTTGGCTCCAACGGCTAGTGGTTGTATGGGTGAGCTGAATATAGATGATGTGAATATTGAGGAGGTTGTAGGTTCAGTAGTTGGTTGTGTGGGTGGTGTTATGGTTTGGGAAGGCACGGGTTCGGTTTGGATTGGTTGTTTGGTTGGAGTTGTGGTTTGGGATGGCTGTGATTGTGGTGGTGAGGTCGGCATTGGTGGTAGGAAGGTTGAGATAGGTTGGTCTAATGGTAAGGGTTCGGGAGAGGAATCAGGTGAGTCGTGGAGCATGGTTTTTGTTTTCTTGACTTTCGTTTTCTTTCTCGATTTGGGTTTCCTATAGGTTGGGATTTGGATTTTGGCTACATCTAGGTCTTTGAGTACTTGTGGATAGGATCTACCTTGAGAGGGAATCTTGACAACAAGCTTGGGAGCCTTCTTGGAGTCTCCAAGCTTCCTCAGACGCTTCAAGGGCGGCTGGTCTTCCTCTTCCTCCTCCTCTTCGACGATCTTTTCCTTTCTAGAAGCACTACCAACAGAAGGTTTGTCGGCAGCCTTCCTCTTCAGATCTTGCTTCACCTTCTTACGATCTTCTGGTGCTTCATCAGATGAATCAGCTTCAACCTCAGCCTCAGATTCCTAGATATCTCCACTTTCAACCTCCTGGTCACCCGCAGTCTCGGTCTCCTCAAATAAACCGAATTTAGGACCTCGCCTTGGTCCCACATACTGGTGTCCCTTCCCTTTGGTGCTCAACAACACACCAAATATAGAAAGCTTGATTTCATTGACATGATAGGGCTCGGGAAGGGACTTTTTGTCTTTGGCTTCCTTGTGGGGAGGCCTGGGTGTGTCTGGCATCAAATCATCAATCAACATCTGCACGAACCTTGGATACATGAGCCACCTCGAGTCGTTCTTTGCATTAGCAAACATGCATAAGAATATCCTTCTTGAGTAGTTAAACTTCTCCCGTGTCGTCAAGGCGTACATGATCCTCACCCAGTCTACTCTCATGCTGTCATAACCTCCACGAATGTCAGCAAAACAATGGGTGACTATGTGAAAGAGAAACCTCCAATATGGCGGGAGGTGTTTCTTCTCTAATCTCTTCCACTTAGTGTCATAAGCCATCTGAGCAACAAAGTCTTCCAACTTAACCCTGTCACCCTTCTCATAAGTATAGTTCGGTTCATCTTTGATCTTCAACACCTTTCTAATATCCCCTTCAGTGATGGCCAGTTCCTTCCTCGCTACTTTTGTGGTAAATGACAGAGCATCATCAGCAGGCTTTGCAAACACCCAGAAATCCAACACCCATTTGTAGTAAACAGTTGGGTCGGCAGTGATAGCATGTGCAACAAGTGACTGTCTTAAGCCTTTCACCGTAGATATGAACACTTTTTCCTCTTTAGATTTTTGGAAGCTCAAGAGCACAAAATTGATTATGACCCTGAAATCAGACATTGAGATCATGAGAATCATCATTTAATGTAAAAGTAAAACAAATAAGTTATACACACATGCCTTAAGTATTTACATGTTACATAATTTAATTAATTACTGTTCATTTTAGTTTTAATAAGTTAAGAGGGTTAATTTTAATCTATTAATAAGTCAACAAGTCCAATAGGTCCAGAATATATAGGTTTTATATGTCCAAAACAGTCCAGTAGCCTCAGTCTGATCCTTCTGAAAAATTTTCTAAGTATGAGAATTTCGCATGAGGTCCAGTTTCACTTGGCATGCCCATGCGAAGCGAAAACAGAAAAACATTTCGCTTCGCATGGGCATGCAAAGCGAAACAGAAAACCATTTCGCTTCGCATGGGCGTGCGTAGCGAGAAATTACCTTATGCGAAAAAGTTATACAAAGCCTATTTTTGTTCCTTTTTCCTCCCTTGGGTGTCGTCTAGCCACGAATTAGGTTTCTGGAAAGTTTGGGTTGAAACCCCTTTGGTTTACATAGTCAATTGAACTCTAGAAGCTATGAACAACCCTAGATCTACAAACTTTACACAAATAAACCTAGAACCAAAGACTAATGATGATAAACATGATCTAAACGGCCTAAAAACAGTTTCTATTAAAGAAAATAACACAAAGATGAACATCCATTCCTAGATCTGGCCGACGGTTCATATGAACCGCCGCCTCGAACTCCGTGAATCCAGAATAAAAGAAGAATCAGATGATTGATGGGGTTTATGAAGTTATACCGCGGGTGTATGTTCTGGATTCATGATCAAATCTTGATAAAGAGGGCCGGTTATGAAGATTTAAGTGGAAGATGTTTGGGTTTGATAGTTAAAGAAGGAGAGAGAAGAGAGAGAGAGAGAGTGAAAAGTGAAAGAGTGGGTATATAGTGAAAGATAAGTTAGGTTCCCCTTATATATAGGGTCAACCTATCTCGCGATAAGGTCAAAACATCGCGAGTATTCATCGAAAATATACTCTCGGTCCTCGATCTATAAAAATATTTGCATTTTCAAACCCGAAAAACATTTACCCATCGAATCCAAGCACTTGTTTATTTATTTGATTTTTCTTTTATCTGTCCGTGACTGTTAACGTTTGCAAGATCGATCTCTTTGACAAAACACAAAATAAAATAAAGTAAAGTTTGATTAAAATAAAAATAAAAATAAAAATAAACATAAAACACACTCAAAAATAAAATTAAAGATAAAAATAAACTAAAATAAAATAAGATAAAATAAAATAAAAAATAAAACTTAAATTATTAAACTGTACAAGTACTTAATATTTTTGAAAATAAAAACAAAATAAAATAAAATAAGAGAAAATTGAAATATCTTTTAAATTAAAAATTAATATTTAATTAATTTACATAGCTATAAATACATAATCTTTTCTTTGATTAATTTATAAAGAACGATCTCGACATGAAATCATATTGATTTGCAAGGCCCTAGATCATGTTTCCATTTTGAAATTATTGTGACACAAATTCATCATTTGACTGCAGATATTTTCCACCTGTTAAACTTGACAAGTGTTTTGATGTTAATGTTATACATTTAATGTTCAATTAGGCACGGGACTTGTGTAGTCCCCACTTAATCAGACATGTTACTGATTCCATCATATTTCGGGCTTACTTTGTGTTGACATATCACCTTAACTTGACTTAAACCTTTCTTATTTGATCACAGTACTCTTATTAACATACTTGACACTTTATACTTTGTACACTCGATACTTTGTGCTTTGCACACTTGACTCGATCTAGAAAAGTTAAAATAAAGTAGAATATTTAGGGCCTTAACAGTTAGATCTTGTATGACTACAAACAGAGAAAGTCCAAGGCTTGAATCAAAATAAATGAAGAAATAAAGCAGAAATTAAAATCCTAAGTGACCCTTTTTCTTGATTTTTCTGTTTTCTTTTTCTTTTCTTGACTCTTTTGTTTTTCTTTTTCTTACCTTTCTATAAGGCTTTTCTTAACTCAAATAAAAATTAAAAAATTAAGGATTGACACTTATTTCATAAGACAACTGTGATCAGGTAAAGAGAGGCTTGGGTATGACATATGTAATTACATTTCATCCTTCATTGATATGACTTTAACGGAATCATGCAACCGCTTCATAAATGTATAGCCACTAGCATCGGCAATAGTTTAAGTTTATATCTCCCAACACTTACTTGTTTGTCAAGCCTATCTACACATTAATGAATGACCTTGTAGCCTTTTGTTCTATTCTTTTAACGTGCTAGGATCAATACATACCAATGTGCTATCACTTTCCACTAGGTCAGATCAAATTCTTAATTGAAAATTTTTAAATAACCGACTCCCTCTACGAAGGAGCTTCCTTTAAACGAGATAAAACTTTAAGAATTTTCTTAAGATTTTCTTAAATAGGAGTAAAGATGAAATTAATATTATATATAAAAATTAAAATCTTTTTGTTAAGTCAAGTGACTTGATTTTAGTTTTACTAATAGTAAATTTAAAATCTTTTTTTTTTTGTGAGTTAAAGTTAACTCATTTTCACCCTCTAAAATTGTGACATATTTGAAAAGTATTTACAATTTTAAAACCAAGGTAAAATTTACTCAAAAGAAATCATGCCCAGTGACTCAACGAGAAACAAAAATCGGGCACGACTAAAAGCTTTGGTAAAGAGATCTGCAAAGTTATAGTCAGAATGGACTCTTTTTATATCGACAAGCTTACGATCAAAACAATCACGAATAAAGTGTATTCGGATGTCGATGTGCTTAGTCTTTGAGTGCTAGACCGGGTTTTTGACAATAGCAACGGCCGCCTCATTATCACATTTGATCGTGGTTCCATAGAAATTCAAACTGTAATCCAGCAGCTGATGCTGGATCCATATCACTTGAGAGCAGCAGTTGGATGCGGCAATGTACTCGGCTTCTGTTGTGGAGGTGGACACAGTGACTTGTTTCTTGCACTGCCATGAGATCAATCGATCTCCCAGGAGTTGACATCCGCCAGATGTTGATTTTCTGTCCAAGTTGCAACCCCCATAATCACTGTCGGTGTAAGCATGAAGTTCCAAGGGAGATTCCTTTGGATACCAAATTCCCAAACGTGATCTACCCTTCAAGTATCTGAAAATACGCTTGACAGCTGTCATGTGGGATTCTCTCGGGTCTGACTGATATCTGGCACACTGACAAACAGGGAACATGATGTCCGGTCTGCTTGCAGTGAGATACATCAGGGAACCAATCATTGACCTATAAAGGTGTTGATCGACTGGTTTTCCTGATGGATCAGGAGCGAGAATAGATCGCGTAGCGATTGGTGTCTTGAAAGTTTTTGATTCCTTGAATCCTAATTTCTGAACAATATCATTAACGTACTTTTCTTGGTGAATTAAAGTCCCGTCTTTTTTTTGTTCAACTTGTAAGCCCAGGAAGAAAGTCATCTCCCCTAAGGAACTCATTTCAAACCGTTGTTGCATAACCTCAGAGAACTCCTTGCACAGATTCTCATTCGTGGACCCGAAGATAATGCCATCAACATAAACTTGTACAAGAATCAGATCACCCTTGACTTTCTTGACAAAGAGAGTTTGATCGACGATTCCTCTCTTGTATCCGTTCTTCACTAAATGATCGGCCAGTGTGGCATACCATACACGAGGTGCTTGGTGAAGACCATAAAGTGCTTTGTCAAGACGGTAAACGTGATCAGGATGACTTGGATCTTCAAAACCTGGAGGTTGACGTAGATTTCTTCTTTTACATTCCCGTACAAGAAAGCAGTCTTGACATCCATTTCATACACTTTGAAGTTCATGTACGAGGCCAGAAAGATACGAATTGCTTCTAATCTGGCTACCGATGCATAGACTTCATCGTAATCAAGTCCTTCACATTGCTTTAAACCTTGCACAACTAGCCGGGCTTTGTTTCTGATGATAACCCCCTTGTCGTCCTTTTTATTTCGGAACACCCATTTCGTTCCAATTGGCTTCTTATTGTTCTGGTTTCTTCACTAGCATCCAAACATTCAGCTTCTTGAACTGTATCAGCTCCTCTTGCATGGCTTCCACCCAGGAATTTTCTTTCAAAGCAACCTTGTAATCCTTGGGCTCCACCTGTGAAATAAAACAAGCAAAAATACATTTGTTAATAGTACGAGAGGTGCTGCGTGTTTGAATGCCAGCGGACGGATCTCCAATTATGTTCTCATTCGGATGTCGACGATGGATCGGTAACTGTGGAATTTGCTCGACATGCTCGACTGGTGTTGCCTCTAGCTGAATGGTCAAGCTCTCTATAGGATGGAAAATGGTGGTCGCATGGACAGGATCAATTTCACTTTCTTCTTGATCAACCAAGTGTTCTGGAGTAATGGGACCTTCCCATAGGTTGTCATAGAATGGGACAACAATGCCTGGAACAGTGGTTGAGTTGGTGTTATCAGAAGCTTCGTTCGGAGTTGGATCAACTTGCTCATTTGATGCATCAACCTCCAATGCAGGACCTTGATTATCTTCTTCTGAGGGAGGTGTGGGGACGGATTCCACCACACTAGGTTCTGCAGGAGGTGGCTCTACATGTTTGACTTGAACATTTTCTTCGTTGTCAACTGAAACATATGAATCGGTATCTGAATCAGTGATGTCTTCAACAACGGTCATCTCAGTCGTGTCTTCAGAGGGCTGCACATTATTGACCGGGGCTGGTTGATTGGCCACAGGTTGTACATTAAGTGTGGGTGCAGGATCAGCTATATTAACATCTTCATGACCTCTCAGTACAGCTTGAATCAAGATAGATTGATCATCAGCAGGTTGAACTGGTGCAGAGACAACAGGGGAAACTGTTGGTACAACTGGTGTCACATACATCCCATGAAACTGCTTGAGCAAACTTTCATAATCAAACATCCAGTCAGGCTCGTTGTGTGCATCAGTAGGGTTCAATTCTTGCCATCAATGTTGAAAGACTCCAAGATCACTCTAGTTTTCTTGTTGTACACCCGACAAGCACTTTTGTCAGCAGAATAACCAACAAAATAGCACTCATCCGCCTTTTCAACAAACTTGGAGGTTGTTCCAGCATTGGTTTGGAGTATGGTACAGGGACATCCAAATGTTCTGAAGAAATTTACCCTTGGCTTCGTTCCATAGAAGACTTCATAAGGAGTCTTGTTCAATCTTTTATTCAGAAACACACGGTTCTGGGTAAAGCAGGCAGCATTGATGGCTTCACCCCAGAAAATCAATGGTACTTTGGAATATGACAGCATTGTTCGAGCTGCTTCAACCAACGTACGGTTTCGTCGTTCAACCACCCCATTTTGTTCGGGAATGTAAGGTGCGCTGAATTAACGAAGGATTCCCTTGTTGTGGCAGAATTCATTCACTACTTTGTTGCAGAATTCAGTGCCATTGTCACTCCTGATACATTTCACTCTTTTGTCAGTTTGATTTTCAACCAGCACGATAAACCTGAACAGAAATTGTGATTTTTCATCCTTATGTCCTAACAAAAATGTCCAACTGAAACGCGAAAAGTCGTCAGTAATAACCAGACAATAGGCTTTTCGACCTATTGCCAATGATTGAATTGGACCAAAGAGGTTCATGTGCAATAGTTGGAGAGTGAAGTTTATGGAATTGGTAGTCTTGGGTCTGTGAGGGAGTTTATGTTGTTTGCATTTAGAACAAGATAAATATTTTTTTTTGCACAATGAAAAGATTTTACAGGTAAACCCCTCACGTGGTCACCTTTAACCAACTTATTCAAGTTCTTAAAGTTGACGTGACCCAAACGTCGATGCCATAAAGATGAATCATTCTCTGAGGCCTTGGACATCAAACAAGAAGCAGAACGCATGGAATAATTGCTTCTCATGTCCAGAATGTAGGCATCATTCTGCCTTGGAGTACGCAACATGATCCACTCTTCAGGGACTTTAAAACCTGGTTTCAATATAAGACATTCATTTTCTGTAAACAGGGTTGAGAATTTCTTATCACAAATTTGAGATACGCTGAGCAGGTTGTGGTTAAGCTGTTCCACCATATTGACCTCATCAAAGGTCAAAATACCATTTGACACCTTTCCTTGCTTCGTTATCTCTCCTCCAATGTCTCTAGCAAAGGAAACATGTCCGCCATCTAATGGTTTGATGTCAAACAACAGCGACTTTTCTCCTATCATGTGTAGGGTGCAGCCACTGTCTAAGTACCAAATACTATTGGCAGGCCTTCCAGGCTGACCATACACACACGAACAACCAGTTAGTGGAGGGTTTCCTGAGACGCACTTGTCTCGGGAAAATTAAACACAAAATCACTAAGTTTAAGTTTATGATTTCTGAAAATATAGTCTTTTGGTGAGTCAGAATCTGAAGAGCAGTCCCTCAAGGAATTTGAATTATGATTTCCTCGGTTTTGAAATGGTTTTCTGGAATGCCTTCATTTTGGTTTAGGCTTAACCACAAAATCTTCTTGATTAGCCTTAGAGAAATCTTTTGAAGGGTTCTTAGGCTTTTTAGCTTCAGACCCCTTCGCTAACCTCTTTCTTTCCCTTTGGGTTAGCCAGAAAGGTTTCTTCGGTTTCTCAGTTCTTTTGGGTCTGAAATCCATCCCACTGGCTGAAGTGTGAGTTTGGTTAGGCATTTTCTTAATTTGAGCAGGAAACTTAGGAAATGTCTGACCAAACTTACTGTTGAAGTCTCTTCGTTGCTTATGCCAGTTCTTGCAATGTCTAGCAAGGTGAGATGGATAAACAAAGCAACATTTTCTTTGATTGCATTTATAGATATCTTGATCACTGAGATATGTGGGATAAGGTGATGTAGTAGGGTTAACATGTCTGTAACTTGTATTTGTCCGATAATGATGAACATTTGAAAATTTTGAAGCAAAATAATTTGAATGCCTCGGTTTCTGTTGAGAATAGTGATAGGCATTATCAAACTGATCATAATATTGAGTAGTGTTGTTATAATAAGTATTTTGAGAAAATGAAGTTTTTTTTTGTGGCACATATTTACAGGAAGTGCTTGGTTTTTCAATTTCAAAACTAGATTTCTGTTTTGCTAAGTTCTCAACATGATGATTAGTTGATGAGCAGCTAGGACTGTTCTTTCCATCAACCTTAGCTTCGATTGTTTCATCAAAAATAGTTTCACATTCTGAATCAGATGAAGAACATTCACTTTCATCACAAACATTTGTACAACTTTCATCACTAGAAGTTTCACAAAATACAACTTTTGATCATGACATCAAACTTCCTAATATTGACTCACACACTTTATTACAAACTGGATTGTTAATATTTTTAGTTAGATCCACACAAGATTCAAAACGTGGTTCTAACACTCCTTGTGGCCTACAACCCAAGTTAACCTTCCCACAATCACCATCAATTACATCACCTGCTACACAAGACACGTTGACGTTAGACTTATCAGATGATTGAATTGGAGCAGCTGATTGAGAGGCAGAATGAACAAATTTCACTGGTTTTGGTACTTTACCAATCCCATATGCCATTTCTTCATCAGGAGAAGTATTATAGCTAAAGTGGGGCAAACTAGTATAATTATCATTCATTGGTGGAGGCACAGCTGAATAATCATATCCTAGCCCCGCTTTAACTTTAGTACTTCTTTGTGCTCCGATAATATCATCCAATTGCTCAGATGACGCTTCAAATCTTTCAACTTGTTTTTCTTTTTCTCTTTTATCATAAGCATCATGTTTTAATTTCTCAATTTCATTTTTTAATTCATTAATTATATTTTTATAATAGATGACATCTTGCTCCTTTACAAAATTCTTAAGTTTAAGATTTGCCACATCATCATGGTGAGTTTTAATCTTTTCAACATAGATCTTGTCAGCTTTAACATATTCAGCATTTAATTAACAAATTTTTGCATTTTCTTTCAAAACTTCGTCTTGTAGATATCTATAATATGTCACCTTATTTATGCAAGCTTGAGTGCAAAGATTGTTATTTACCTCATCAATGGGTGATGCATCGGAACTTGCAGCTGTGGATAAGGATGCTTCATCATTTGTCGTGAAAGCCATGCCTGCCATGTTGAGAGGATTCTGCAGCTCTTGAAATTGATCATCTCAATCCACACTAACTTGGACCTCCGTTTGGGAGACAAGGGCCCTTGTGATTGAGCTTGAATTGCCCTTGTGTGGATGATTTCCAATTCTTGGAGCTGAGCTGCTTGGCTTATGCACCTCATGCTTCTTTCCAGCAGCTTTGCTGTTTTCTTCCTCAGTCACCTCAGTCACACGAATATCATTTGCTGGCTTTGACGGATTCATGCATTCTCGAGAAAAATGACCCATCTCACCGCAGTTGTAACATCGTAGCTTCAACTTGTCAAACCCGATCCTCTGTCAGAATCCTTGAAGCTGTCTTTCCCATACCTCTTCATGAAGTTTGTAGCTCTTTGCACGACCATTGCCATTTGGTATTGATATCCATCTTGTCGAGATCCTTTTGATTGATATCTCGCATATCCCCAATCTCAAATTGCGGTGGCAATAGATTTCCTTGCATTAGCTCTTCATGGCTTGACAGAAGAGCATGAACTATTGAGATGTTTGAGTCATTCAACATGGGTAGTGCTTCACAGTAACTAGAGCTTTTGCTTGGCTGATTCTTTGATGACGATGAAATTCCATGGGCCTTCAATGCTTGCTCAACTGCACTATCAACTGCCTTTTGAAATGAGCTAGGCTCAGATGATCCAGATTGACTTCCCGTTGAGATAAAGGCAGTAGTCTGTGGAGGAACACTTGAGGAGTGCTTTGGAGTGTTCACAGGGTACACATTCTGCTAGGTTTTGCTTAGAAAATCAGTTGGACTAGAGGATGCAGTACTCATCCCAGCTTGATTCAGATAACTCAGATGATTATTCATTCTCATTTGCTCGTCCATCTCAAATGACTTGATAGTGGATATCATATCACTGTTTGTCATGGCATTCAGATTGGTGGTTCTCTTGATTGTGATTGTGTTTGTACTCCAACTATAAGGCAATGAATTCATCAACTTGTGATTGACCTCGGAGTTGGTGATGTTGACACTTGCAGCTCTGACTCTTACCATTAGCTTTTCAAACCTCTTAACCAAGTCCAACACACATTCACCTTGACGATGGTTGAACATATTGAATTCTTTTTTCAATAGCTCTTTCTTGTTTCCCCTTATTTTAGCATTGCCCTCAACCTTCTCAACAAGTGCATCCCACAAACCTTTTGCACTTCTGTGTTTATGTAAAGTCTCAGTGATCTCATTTGAAAGACAAACTGTCAAAATGAGATATGCTTTCTTGTCTTGTGCTAACAGGTCCCTATTATTTTGATCATAATTTTCAGGAGTCTTTAGTTGTTCCCCAGATTATGTAACAGTCATGGGAACATGAGGACCTTGTTCAAAACATCTCATTAATTCAGTTTCAGTCAACGAGATATAGTTCATGAACCTCCATTTGAAGTCGACAAAGTTGTCATCTAAGGTCATATACTTTGGAGGTTTTTGAGGAGTTCCCACTTGGTTTTCTAACAACAAATACCCCTTCAATAGCTTAGAATCAGTGCTCATCATGATCTCAATAGTCTCAAACACTTAACAAATCTCAAACAGTTCAAATTTCAAAATAGACAACCTTTTCGCGCGAAACAGTCTTTCAAGCGAAACAAAAAAGATTTTCCAAGCGAAGCGAAAAACTTTGTGCGAAATGAACAGTGATGCGAAGCGAAATTCTCTATGCGAAGAGAAACGCCAAGTGAAACGAAACGACAAGCGAAGCGATAAACTACGCGATGCGAAAAAGTTTTCAAGCGAAGCGAAACGTGAACAGTGAAGCAAAGTGAAAAACTTTCCAAGCGAAGCGAAAAGGTTTTGGGTGAAGCGAAAAAGTTTAAGCTTCCAGAAGCAATCTTTCTAGGGATCTGTTCACCTAACGTGTCAATTTTGGTCAAAGGTTGTTGCACTGATTTTTATACCAAGCGATGTTAAAATCTTTGACTTATCATTTTTAGCAATTTTTCAAACCCGTAATAACCACTTTAACATTTTTTTTAAACCCAAAACTTTTAGATCTAAGGCTAGTACACTTGTTGTTTTCACCAAGAACACATTCTAAGACATCTCATGAACTTTATTGCCGAATATTTTTGTATTTTTCTTGTTTTTCTAAATTTTTGTGAATCCTTTTGTCAAGAACACTTCTTTTCTTTTCCCAAGATCAAAACCCAAGGTTGTGATCCAAAAACCCTCAACTAGTGAGCCGAAGCTCTGATACCAATTGTAGGTCCCGTGGCGGGTGGATCTAACAATGTTCTTGGATCAACCTAACTTAGTGCTAGCGGAAATCACACTAAGCAACCTAAGAGGTCTCGGATCTTAAGATTTATTTTCGGATTTTAGAGAGAGAGAGAGTAAAAGAACTAGAGAGAAAGTAAGAATGTGAGAAGTTAGAGAATTTTGGTAAAAGGTTCTACTTTCTCATGCCATGCTCCCTATTTATAGAGAAGCATGCATGAGAAATGGTTTTATTTTCAAAGGCCTAATGGGCTTGTTTACATTTCCCTTGAGCCATTTCCCTTAGGCTTCATACATATACAAATAAACATTTAAAACCCAACTACATATATTCAATACAAAAGACTTAATTACACAAAAAAGGGCCTAACAATCACATTTAAGACAAAATTGTAGAATGTGAAATAATCAATACAAGTACTACTACCATACTTTTGTTGGGATGACATAGTTAAAGGATCCATGATTAATTGGCTATATATACGAGCACCGGGTTGATATCATTTAAGATCTCTATTTTTATTAAGAACTCTAAGAACCATTATTTATTAATCACTCATTTTTATTAGTTTAAAAAATTCAAAATTAATTAACAAAAAGGGTATAATAGTAATCTATGAAATATTCTCTCTGTATTTAATTAACTAATAACTAATTTGTCTTTCCTATTTTCCCTCTTTACTTTGATTTTCACTTACAGATGTTCAAAGGGTTAAATTGATCTTCAAGATTGTCTTAAAGACTGACAAATAATGATTAGACTTAATTTATTAGCATATATGTAAATATTTTATATGTGTCCAGGTGTAGTTTTACATATACGTAAATCTTCAAATCAATAATCAATTTCTTTAAAGATGAAAGTCTATTTAAATTAATCATCTACTTTACACGCATTCAAATATTCATGAGGTTTTTATTTCTTTTTTTTAAATTGAGCCAAAAATCGAAGAGCACAAAGTCATAATTCAAAGTTATAATTCAAATCCAAATTACACAAGTGTAGGCAACACAAGTATAGATGTCTACACATATGCCTTTTCAAGCCAATAAAAAACTAAATGTACTTTTTTCTTTTTCAACATGCACGTATGCACTTTCAATCGCCCCTTTTTTCTTTGTTTTCTTAGTATTGGAATGTCTCAAATGGATCAAAAGCCTGTAACAAAAATAAACAAAAAATTGTCATCAATGCAAAAATAAACCCTGTGAAATAAAAAACACAATCAGAAGGTAAAGACATATCGACTATTTGAATTACTTCAATAGTAAAACCGTTATCTTCAGTTGTTAACGAATAAATAAAATTGAAATGTTTAAATTGTTCTAAAAAAACTAATCTGAAAACAACTAAATTTAATCACGGAACCTTATTTTACATATAGGTTTTTTTAACATTATTTTACATATATGTAAATAAGCTATTTATATATGTATACAAAGCATAACATTCATTATTTCTTTCTTTACCGAATGTATCTAACTAATAGAGTTTTTATGTACATCCTATATTCCTATTTATACTATCAAATAGTAACACTAGACCACCTATCAAAGAGCAAACCAATGCATAGTACACAGATTATCAATATATATATCGACACCTATATATCTTTTCCAAAAAAAAAAAGAAAGAAAGAAAAAGAAATAGAGTCGAGCATCTACTGTTACAAAAGAAAAACTTAAAAAAAAAAAAACTTTTTCTCACTGAACAAGATATAAGACATTTCACTTCATATATACACAAGTGCAAACACAAAGTAGTAAATATGAGATTAAATGAGAACATTAAACCAAACAAAACAAAACATAAACAAAAATATATTACATTAAAATCTGAGAAGATTATTGGATTGTACTTACAATAAGATCATATGATCCCTGATGATGGTAAAGAAATAAAGAATCACCTTGATTTAGGGTTAGAGAAAAGGACGATTAATTGAAGATTAGGGCCGGTTAAATGGAAGAGAGAGGACTAGTTATGAGATAAATCAGGAACTGATTATTTAATCTTCCTAAAATGCCTTTTCATGTTTTTAAAACTGCCCTTAGAGTTCCTTTAATTACGAAAATGACATGCACCATTTTTTAACCATCGATCATTAATCTATAAGGGTTTAAATTAGTTCCTTAAGTTATTAATAAAAACTAGAGTTTTTAAATGATACCAACCCTATGAGCACCTATATATTTATGTCAAAAACATCAATTATAAGTCATTTGCATTTAAAATCATGCTGATTTCTAGTTGATTCACTTAATGTTTATTCGTGAATACGAGTAATAAGTATAATTGACTTACTAAAAATTTAAACAAATAATTGAACTCAGCTAAACATTTTTGTACTAGGTTTTCTTTTGAAGAAAAAAAGTTCAAGAAATGTGGAATGAGTGAAAGATTCAACATTGAAAATTAGTTTTCAGTTCTATAAATTAATTGTTTTCACCCCTTTTATATATTCCATGAAAAAAAATTGATGTTTTATTCTCACCCCTTTTGTTATAGATAACATATATTTTTAACTCACTTATTTATTACTCAGTTTGATTTTTCTTTATTGACTTGTGTTTTTAACCTTTAAGAGAAAATAATAATATTTCTCTCAACATCTCAATATAAATTTTGTTTTGAAAACAGAGTTGTTTTTAAATAGAGTATCTTTTGGGTATTGATGTCTCGTTAGCGTGACAAACTTCACCAATCCTGACCAAACAACATCGGTGACGCGTGACGGTATAGGTATTATCGAAATGATATCGGTATTCATTTTAAACGCTTTCGTAATTGTGCTTCCTTTTTTTTCTCTCGACATTCTGATTACAAAATTTGTTGAAACCGAAACTGTATTCAATTGATTATGTTTTTGGTATAGTTACTTATAGAGTATGGTACCACGACGAACCGAACCGATTCCAACCCACGTCAGTTCCATCGTCTCAACGCGCAACCACCACTAATTTATTAGGGCATGTGGAATCAGGAAAATGCAATTCTCAGCCAATTAAAAAAACGGATGGGAATACAGTCTCCTCGGGTCCGGGTTTTTAATTTTTGCTTCAATTCAGTGAAAATATGAGAATTGATGATTTTGCAGTTTTTGATTGACGTTGTGCCGGGACAACTCTTGATGCCCTTATTATTTAGCATGTGGGCGGGCCTATACGACCCTCGATAAAGTTAAGGTGAATTTATTGTAAATCTAATAAATACTTTTAAGTTTGCTGATGAACAATCCACCTACTTGTTTGTTTGAACATCTGGAGAAAACATTTTTTTATTAATTGGCTACACTTTATTAAGTTCATTATCATATTCGTTCTGAACTTTTTTAGCTCTTTTAATCAAGCACGCTATTGAAAAATAATTTGACTCAAACCTTCTATTTTTTAAAATAGGAGTGTACAATCTGGACCGAACCCGAAATTTCAGAAAAACCACATTGAGGAGTGAGGACCGTTAGGCTTTAGGGTTTTAATCGCGTATTATATCCTGTATTTGTTTTCTCTCTGATTTGGTTTTGATAACCTGTTCATAATCTATATGCATGTAATCTGTCTCGGGTTGTATTGAATATTCTTGTTATAGGTGTGTGTTGTAAGTACTTGTAATGAATCAATTTGTGTATAAACTGATTTAGGTTAGATTGGATCATTGTTTGTTCTTGTGTATTGAGGGCATAGTTATTAAAAGCGATCAAAGCGTACTCCTAGGCGCAATTTTTAGGTGAAGAGGCGGTTTCCCGGATCTTAATGCTGAAGGCGCATATATAGGAGAAATTTTCGGTTTATTTTATTTGTTTTTGATTTTTTCTATTTTTTTGACTTTTTGAGTTTTTTCTGATTTCTTTTTCTAAATCATAAGAATCACCTAAAAAATAGGTCAACTTATGTAATTTACTCCAAAATCATCTATAATTCTTGATTATGTATTAAACATTTTTTGTATATTCTAGTTAAGCTGCATATATTTAAATATCATTATTTTAAAAGGTTTTAATTTTATTTTTTTTTGTGTTGGTTAAATGTTTTTAATTGTTAATCGTATTGAATTTTAATTATATTTGGGGAGTAATAGTTTTATATATCTATTACATATATATTATATATATTGTTTTTATTATTGCATTTTTTTTCTTCATGCCCTTGCTTTTTTTGCGCCTTGCGCCTAGGCCCTAGGCGATGCTTATGCGCCTTGAGTGCGCTTACCGCTTTTGATAACTATGATTGAGGGAGAGATTTCAGATTCATATTGTAATAAGTCTGTATGTTTGTCATGATTTTCATAATGATAAATAAAACCTAATTGTTTTCTTAGATTTTATCATGGTATCAGAGCTTATGGTTTAAGCTCCGATCGATTGAAAAATTAGGGTTTCTTAGAAATCGTGTTTTTTAATCAAATTAGGATTGTCAAAACGTGATTCATGTTACAATCTTGTATGTTTCATGATAATTGAAATCTTGTTGTGTTTGGTTTTGCATTTGGTTGATTGTTTGCAACTGTTCTCGTTGTGATCTTCCGTGTAATAACGGGTTGACCTATTAACCTGCTTAAATATGCAAAAACAGGTTGACCTGCACCTCTAGATGTAACTTACATGCCACCAAAATTATCTATACTACAACTTGGTATGAAGGAAAAAACATCATGCTTATCACACGAACAACCAATATCAATTCCAAAATAATGCACATACATCCAAAGGTTTAGGGAGTTCAAAGATAGTTAATTTCATGACTACAATCCTCAATTTCGAAATGATCATGCAGAAGTAGTCTTTCTATCTTTCATTGCAACCGTGTTATTGATGACTAGCATTGCATCTATGAGGCCTTAAATTGGTGTTGAAATATAGCATGATCATAATGTTTTTGCTATGTAGGCTAATGAATTATCAGAAGCTTACGGCTTTCCTAGTTATAAGATTATGAGGTTTTATGTTGCAACCAATATTCATGAACAAGCTGTGTGAATAGTGAAGCTGGCTCATTCATCAATTTCATTGGCTTGTCCTATTCCATCGCCTTTCCTGTAAAGTGCAAGGTTTATTTCAGAGTGATTAATTAACACGTTTGGATCAGTTTGGTTTTAGTGCATTTTTATAAAAAGCAATGGTTCACTTGTTATGATTCAAAGAGTATGATCCCTGATGTTTTCAAACAGGGCTGGTTATTAAATCAGCAGCCTTGCTGGTTCACAGGTGCATCAGTTTCAATTTTAACCTGACTCCATTAGGGTCGTCCCTGAAAATCGTTAAAAGATTTTGGGTTGAATGTGAGAAAAAAAAATGGGCCTTAAGTAAAGGAGTTTTTATAGGTTTAAACTTATTGTTTGGGTTGTGCAAAATTCTCTTTCAAAAATATGGGCTTAAATGAATTGGGTAATTGAGTTTAAACATAACAACACATAATTTATTTGAATATATATTTCGGGCCTGTCTGGGGTGGGAGCTGTCACCCTCCCCTCAGAGCCAGCTCTGGACTCCATTTTGGCCAGAATTTGTTTTAACCAAATCAAGTGATACTTTCTAAAACAACCTATTTTGACAAGAACTCTATTTGCTCAAAGTTGTTTTAACCTATGACATAACCCACCCAGCCCTCCCAGTTTGCTGGAAGTAGTACTAAGATAGGAAAGGACATGGACCTACCATCCTTCATAACAAGCACCATTGTGCAGTCTACAACAGTTGGTATCCTGTGGGCAACTGTTATCACAGTGCAATCTTTAAATTCTTCCCGGATCGTTTTCTGTATAATGGTGTCAGTTGCATTAACGATTGATGCTGTGGCTTCATCGAGCACCAATATTTTCCGTCGCTTCAAAAGGGCTCTTCCTAAGCAAAGCAGTTGTCTTTTGTCTTTGTCCAAGACTCCAGTTTGAACCATCTTGCACAACTTTATTAATTATATATATACCTATCATATGTCATATAACGCTTATAATATCATAAGTCATTAAGTCAAATTTCTTACCCAACGAGTCCAGTCCCCCCTTTTTATCTTGAATAGCTTCTCTAAGTTCACATTTCTCAACAACCTGATAGTGAAAGTTAGCATTCGTTTAAGGTTTTGGTAGATCTACATCATATAACTTGTAAAACTTCACCTTCCAAATTTCTTGATCACTATGCTCGGATAGGGGATTGAGATTGTAACGAATTGAACCATTGAATAATGTTGGTTCTTGTGGGATGATTCTAAAACTTGATCTAAGGTTATGAAGTCCAACTGAAGTGATATCTATATCGTCTATAACTATCTTTCCATATGTAGGTTCAACTAATCGAAACAAAGCACTGATCAAAGTCGTTTTCCCACTGCCCGTTCTACCAACGATTCCAATCTTGTGCCCTCCTTCAAACACACAACTGATTCCATGAAGAACCAAGGGAGAATTTGGTTGATATCTTATCTGCAACACACACATATCCAAATGGTCTATAACTCTTGAAAGTTGAAATCTTATGCATGCAAATAAAGTTGAAACCTTTAGTACTTACTTTCAGGTTTTCAATGACAACTTTACCAATACTTGGCCAGTTTGTTGGTGGGTGGCTATTTTCCATTACTTCCAGTGCTTCACTATGAATATGCATGTATTGATCCAATCCTTCAACTGAAACTATCAGATTCGATAGTTGACATTGGATTTGAACAGAAACAGCAAGGAATACGTTCAATGAGAGACCGTATGAAAGAACCATGCCAATGTATCCTGTTATTACGTACATGTTAGAAAAGAATATATTTATTTTGTACTGCTAGAGATTAGATAGATTAATGTCACTAGCTAACCCGAGGCTGAAGCATCAAAAGGAAACAAAGTTATGGCTAAGGCAGAGCTAGAAACAACAACTACACATAGCATTTCTAGACGTTGAATCAACCACTCGTTTGCTGAAAAGCAATGAAACAATGGGCTCGTGTTGTCATCAATAAGGGTCAAATGCTCTAAAAAGAAACGGTCTTCTTCTCCAAAAGCTCTTATGGTAACAACACCAGCAATCGATTGTGCAAGATGACTTGCAACTAATGACTTACTCGTGCCATCTAATCTCATCAACTCCTTTGCAGAAGCATAGTAGAATTTCTGAGTAAAAAAAATAATAAGGTGAGAATTATTACATATTTTAAGGAGTAACAAGTAACACAACTTATCAATGCATGTAACAGTGGTAACACTAATAATTAACATATATTTTACTGTATTCTTGAGTTTTTTATTTAAAGGTTTAGAAAGAAAAAGATAAGAAAACTTTTCTTTTTTCATTCTTGAGTTTTTTCATTAAAAGAAAAGAAAGAGAATGGAAAGAAAAGTTAGTGTTTTTTTTCCTCTAACACTGTATTCTTGAGTTTTTTATTTAAAGGTTTGGAAAGGAAAATATAAGAAAACTTTTCTTTTTTTATTTTTGAGTTTTTTCATTAAAAGAAAAGAAAGAGAATGGAAAGAAAAGTTAGTGTTTTTTTCCTCTAAAACTTTCCAGTCAAATATGGCCGGATTCGAAAGAAAAGTTTATAGTCATGACAATATTACTAATTTACCCTATCTTTTCCTTCCTATCTAACTCAATAATGAGGACATTATTATAAAGTTATAATTTTTTTCCTATCTTTTCTTTTCTATCAAACTCAAGAATGTAATTAACACTTTCTTTTCTCATATTTTATTTTAACTCGAGAATATCTTTTAAATATATAATTTCTTTTCATTTCTTTCTCTATCCAATCTTATCATTTCTTTTCCTTTTATTTTAAACCCAAGAATGCAGTGTTAGAGTTAATCTCAGTTTTCATCCCTAAGGTTTGGCCATTAACAACTTCGTTACCAAGTTCATTTTGTCATAGATAGATTTCACTTTTTAAACCCTTTTCGTTCATGGCACTAACTCTGTTAGATTTTAAACCCTTTTCATTCATGGCACTAACTCTGTTATGGTTGAAACCTATAAAGGGTGGCGGTAAGCACCGATCCCCTATTCAAGAGGTCTCGGGTTCAATTTTAACTTCCACTGGTATTTTGCCTTAAGTTAAACCTCCTGAAGGCCACATGCATGCCTGGCGAAGGGTAAGCTAAGCTACACATTGCGCGGTCTCATTTGTTAGCAAGGTATTAGTGGAGTCTATAGTTCTATCCAACGGACTCTCATGGTTATTAAAAAAGGAAGCACACATGGTTAAAAGTTTAGGAGTACATCTTCTTACTTGTAGAAGCATTGTTACATAAACCATTGGAACGATGACAAACAAGATAGGCCAAGTTAGGAACGCCAAGATCCCGAAGCTAAAGTATGTGTTCATCGTTGTGCCTAATCCAATCACGAACTTCATTGCCAATTCAAGGTCCACAACACTCAGATCAGATGAAACCTAAAACAAATTATAGATTCATAAGTTTCTTGTACTTCATTCGAACATTAGCTTATGTTACAAGACTTACCCGACTGGTTATCCTTCCTACGGGCGTTGAGTCATAAAACGACATTGGTGCTCTGAAAAGAGAAGTTACTAACGTGGAGAAAACTGCCATAGATGCATTAGTTCCAAGTTTAACCAAATAATAAGATCTACCATATAAAAGGAACATCATCACAAAAGCCATGACCATGTATACTAGTAACATGGTTGACTCGTTGACCTGAGAACCCTGTACTTCACTAGCCAACCACAGATTTTGCAAGAACATTCCTACTATGAACAAGAAATGTGACAAAACTGACAGAGATAAGTAGAAGTAGCCGCTCCTATGACCGGTACTCTGGCTAAGATACTGTTTGTATGGCTTGAGGCCTGTATCCCCTGCTTCTCGTTCTTCTTGCTTTATAAGTTGTTCTCCTACAATCTGTTCTCTCGTGTAAACATTTTCTATTTCTTGATCAGGGGATATAGATCGCTGTTGAGAACCATTGGCTGATAGATTATCTGAACCTGAAATATTACTAAGTGCAATAACTAGGCTTTGGAATTCTTTACATGACTCAAGCATTTGACCATAGGTTCCTGTTTGCACAATCCTTCCTTCTGCCATTAACTGTAAACGTAATTAATTAATCACGAGCATTCAAACAGTTTTGTATGAAAAAAATGCAAAATGACTAGTTTGTGAATACTGAATAGCTTATTAGCTCATCAAGATGTCATCAAAAGCAGGCAAAAAATCGACTTGGTGAGTTACAAGTAACACTGTCTTGCTTGAATGCTTGATAGTGCTTCCATGATGTAATCCTACAGATAAAACATGTTACGGGTAATATTCATATTATACAAGAAATCAGTCATACAAATGATGATTACTTTGAACAAACTGGCTGCGGTATGGGCATCAACCGCGCTAAATGGGTCATCCAGAAGGTATTTATCTGCATCCTGATATAACGCGCGTGCAAGCTGAACTCTTTGCTTCTGTCCACCACTCAAATTCACACCTCTTTCTCCTATAATTGTTTGATCCCCAAATGGAAACATCTCAATATCCTTCAAAAGTGAGCATTTCTTAACCACTTCTTCATACTTTTCATCATCCATTACTGACCCGAACAGAATATTATCTTGAACAGTCCCTGTTTGGATCCACGCTGATTGTGAAACAAATGCCACTTCTCCATTAACTTCAATCTGAAACACACAAAACAAGATTACCATAATCATTAACATTTTTGTTTTCTAAAATTTAAAACTTAAAACTGACTTACTGTGCCTTTAATGTTTGGAACCTCTCCCAGAATAACTGATATAAGAGTCGATTTACCCGATCCGACCTCCCCACATACAGACACCTTGTCACCAGTCGAAATTTCTAGATTTATATCGGTTAGAGTCGGTTTTGAACCATCATCGTTCCATGAAACCACATCCGCTTTGATTATTAAACCTCCGTGTCCTACGCCTACATTAATCTTTCGTTCTTTCTGCAACTCGGGTGCCTCCAAAAACTTAAGAATGCGTGTTAACGCAACCCTCGCTTCAATAAACACAGCTGCCACATCAGCAATGAGCCGAATCGGCTCTTGAATTATGCGTATCGTTGCCAGAAACATGAACACATTACTAGCATCAAGCGGGATTCCTATAAAATTACACGTATAAAACGTCACAGTTGCTGCAATCGGGGGTGATGACCAAAACAGCATTAAGTAGAATCCTCTTTGCATCAAAACCGCAGATAACCACCTCATCTCTTCATTTCTCAACTTTTCAGACGCCTTATGAAAATTTTTCTCCCAAGCATATAACTTCAAAACCTTCATACTTGTAACCGCCTCGGTTATCGCCTTCAATCTTCGGTCCTGTGCCACCATGAGCTTTGTTAAAATCTTGTGCTGGGATTTACCCAACGGAATGTTCCCTAAAAAGATTAAGATTATAACCAACAAAGCCACAAGCGCAGCCCCTCCAACTGCAAAATAAATTATAAATATCCCTAAGACATATTTGCAGACCAATGGTCCAAATCTGGTGAAACCTAAACGGAAACTCGCCGATTCGATTAGCATCAACTGTGGCATAATTCATTATTTGACCGGGCGAGTGACTCATGCTGGCGTCATTCGACAACCGCAGCTGCTTCTGATAAATAGCAGCACATAACATCGATTTCACTTGTAACCCGATTACTCGGGTTCTAAAGTTTAACTGTCTTTCACATGCTGATTCGAAACATTTGGAAACAAACAGGGATAATGTGAGATAATAACCTTCATGATCAAATGCTTGTTTCCCCTGGACAACTTTTATAAAAGCCCGAAGAATTAACGGACCCGAAGCTAATGAAAGCACCCTTACCAGCGCGAAAAACCCTGTGATCACCAATCCCTTCGATTGCCACATAAACAAAGTCGACAACACCGACGGATCACCAAGGACGCCATTTCGTTCTCTCTCCGCCTTTCGTTTATCCAATATTTTCATGAATGCTGAATAACACATTTGGGCTTTATCTTCATCTTGCAGTTTAGGGATATCGTCCGCATCGAGAACTTTACTTTTCCCGGTTACCAGCAGTGGATTAAGCCACCAGAATGTGAAGTTACTAAGAATTCCTGCTTTCGCCTTCAGACTGGCAGCATCTTTGGTTACCAAAGGCGCGTAAAGCGCACCAGTTTTGGCATCCGTTTGTTTTCTTTCCATAAAACTAATAAAACCACATCTGGTGATCAAAGTTTTTTTCTCAATGAACATAGAAAACAATATATTTTCGGTAAAACCCGACGACTTTCAAGAATTAATTAAGTTAGCACTCATATGATATGACAGGCACTTTGGGTCCATATGCAGAAAATTAAATATACCAAACTTAAATAGCCATTTATAGCACATGCATTGAAGAAACACTAACCGGACCCCGGGCAGATTACTGGTAACCTGGGGGTTGGATAGCTGTTTTCCACGAGGGGTTAGACCCTTGGAAGATGGTTCTTCTGATAACCTGCAAAACAGACACCGTGAGCTCGTCACTGAGAAGGGGGGGTTCCTCCTTGTGACCACCCTCCGGCGTGAGAATCAGACTAGATTGCTCTTTGAATATAAAAGTATATGAATACTATTAGAGCAGTTATCAAGTAAGTTATACGAGATAGTAGATGATAAAATGATAATACCATTTGCTGTCTTTTATAGCCGAAGGTAGGTTTCCAAGGGGTTTAGCCGGCCCAACACGCTACCAACTGTAACCTATGCACGTGCCCTACCTGTGAGTGGTGGATAGGTAGCGGCTGACACAGAGCAGGCGTGCCGTGCACTCTTCGTCTTCTACCAACTGCAGGCTAGGCACGTGGTCTGGCAGGAGTTGGTGGGCAGGCGGCGGCTATTGGTCACAGTGCTGTGGCATGCTGTCTGCCACGCTGCTGTCAGTGAGCTGTCGCATTCTTGGTCAGATCTTTTCTTTACCTCGTCAGGTATCACGCAAAAGATCCTCCATCATACGGACTGGCCCATTTTGGCGGGAGTTTTCCCCCTCCCGCCTTTGCTCATTCTTTCAGGTGACACTGAATATTTGTAAGTGTTAAGCCTTATGCGTGTAGCTATGCTGTGCGGGTAGCCTTCCCTGATGGCTTGTATCCGCAACTGCGGGAACAGGCGGGTTACTTTACCATTGGGAGGCTTTTCCCTGCGTATGCAGCTTGCATACTGCGCGTAGGCTTCTCTGAGCATGGTGGGTCCTGCGGGAGTAGATGGTCTTTGCGCAGACATCCCTGTTCAAGGTGAGTCATGCGGGACCAACTGAGCCCTACTGGGACCTACCTCTTCAAGTCCCCCCAGTCCAATGTTCTTCTCACGAATGTCTAATAAAGTGAGGTGAATTTTTGGACTTAAGCAAAGGGTTTTGAAAAGGGGTTTTTGTAAGGTTTTCCATGGGGGTTCTTCCCGCGGAAGTCCTTGTCACTTGCAGAAATTCCCGAGTTTCCTGCTTGGTCTTTGGGTATGATGCGGGTAGGTCTGTAACCTCCTCGCAAGTCAGGAGCATTGAGTCTTAGTTGTGCGGATTCTCCCTGTGGTTCTGGTAGTTTTTGAACATAGTGATCAATTATGTTTAAACCACCAATTCCATCTTGGAGCCTCAAACAACGTAGTACTCGATGTTCCCGCAATGCGGGGATATTACTTCCGTTTTCACAAGCATTGCCCAGAAGATCCTTCCTGGTTTCAATTCTCAGCGGGTGCTAGGTATGTGAAGGGTTTTGCCTTTACACTGTACCTGCGTCCGTCTTACGGTTACTTTACTTCCAAGGTATTCCTGGCGTCCATTCCCTGCGGGTGCTAGGTATGTGAAGGGTTTTGCCTTTACACTGTACCCGCACCCGTCTTATGGTTACTTGGTTGCCAAATATTTTGGCTTCAATTCCCTGCGGGTGTTAGGTATGTGAAGGGTTTTGCCTTTACACTGTACCCACACCCGGCTTATGGTTACTTGTTTGCCAAGGTAAGGGATATTTTCCCGCTTACTTTTTTGAACCTTAGTCTTCAAATTTTTAAATTTTGAAATTTGAAGAGTTGGATGGATAACAACCCAATACCTCAAACGTCGTGCGACGGTTTCTTCTGACTGTCAGGACGTGCCAGAAGTTATGGCGACATGACATTATGTGGTCATTCCAGTTGCTTTTTCAGGCGCGTGGGCACGGGATTTCGGGCGCGTAGCCGCGAAATCTCTGGCACACGTCCTTTTTGACAGCTGTTGCCAGTTTGCTTTTGCCACGCGTCATAGTTTCATTGCACCTTTGATTTCTCTCTCTTCCGTATTAAATTCATCGCATTAATTGCGATTACTATATAAAGGGGGAGAAGGTTATTTGCAATTCACACTTTCCACTTTCATCTCTTCTTCTCCAGTAATTTCCGGCGAACTTCTCTTTTTCAGTAAAGCATTGCTCTGAAATCTCTTCTTTCTTCCACCATGTCTTCTCACGATGCTGATGATCAGAAGACTGCTGGCGAATGCCAGTGTTATCTTCCTGTCGAGCTGTACCAGTATATCGTCAGGAAGTTCATGCTCGAGTCTCTCGAGCCTGAGTTTCCTGAGCCCCACCATACTGTGTACGATGCCCCTAGTGGCAAAATCGGGGTTTATGCTGCATTCTTTGTCTACGGGAACCTTAGGTTTCCGTTGACAAAGTTTGTGTACCGTGTCCTAGAGAGGCACGGTGTGCACCTGACAGAGGTGCACCCCATGGCCATTGCCAAGGTCCGGCACTTTGAGTGGGTGTGCCGGATACTGGGCCTTGAGCCCCTTGTTGACCGCCTGATGACCTTCTATACTTGGAGGTGCATCCAAGGGTGGTACACTCTTACAACCCGTATCAAGGGTTTAAAGATTTGTACCACCGAGCGGAGTCTTCGCTCATGGAGAAGAGAGTTCTTCTTTATATCCGCTCGAGCCATCCCCATTGCCATGAAGTTCAAGAATGGCCAGCCGCTTCCGAACCTTCCCGCCATCAACTACGAGGAGGCGGAATGGTTCGCGAAGATATCCCGGGTCCAGTCCCCGGTTTTCCGTTTTCCGGAGTCGGCGATGGTGATGCTGGGGATGAGCCGGGTGTGGAAGGCGGCGAATGCGGATAAGGTTCCGATCGTCCTTGAATATGGTTCGAACTCTACCCCTTATGGTATGTCTTGTTTCTTTTTTGCTGACTACGATTTTTTCTAACTTTCTTGTTGATTTCAGAGGGTAACGATCTTCAGTCGCTCCTGAATCCGCGGGAGGAAGATGGTCCTGCGCGGATGGGTACTCGTGCTCTGGACGAGAACGAGTTGCCCATCTTAGAGCAGACTGCGGGTCGGTTCGTGGAGGTTTACCCGCCAGGCCAAGAGATCCTGAGCCACCGACGGCCAGGTAAGCCTATCTTCTACCCTGAACCTCTCAATGCTGTGCCTGCTGCTGGAGTTCATGACATTTCTTCTTCTGAGGAATCCGCAGAAGGTCCTCCACTGGTGCGGAAGAAAAAGGCTGCCGTCGGGAAAGGCAAGGAGAAGGTGGCCTCTACGGCCGACCCGGTAGTCCTATCTGACTCGGAGTCAGATAATGCAGAGGTGGCGGGGAAGGCCGGTGGTGAGGAGACCACCGCTCCGGAGGCTGCAGGTGTTACCTCCGGGGAGGCAGCGACGACGACGGTTACCGGTGTCAAGAGGCCGGCTCCATCGGGTTCGCCCCCGCTCGTCCGTGCGTTCAAGCTCAAGAAACCCCGTAAGTACCCCCATAATTCTTGTCTAGATTTGTTTCAAATAAATTTTTCTAACACTTTTGCTTGTGCAGGTGTGGATGTTGACGCATTCCAGGGTGGAGTTGGAGTAAGTATTCCCCCGCCAATGACGGTAGGCTCGGTCAGCCTTCCCGAGGCGTCGACCCAGGCGTCTACGCTTGCTTCCGCTGGTTCCAGCCTTCCTGAGGCTGTTCCAGCTGAGAAGGTGTCTCCGCCGGCCGTGAGTGCAATTTTTACAGCATCTTTCACGGAGCCGGCGGTTACTGTTGCTGAGGAGACGGCGCCAACAATGGCTACCACGGCGGCTGCCACTATACCTGCGCCACCGGCACCGACGGCCGGACCATCAGGTACGCGCCGGGCTTCCCGCCGATCTACGCCACCTTCCCGTCTGCCTGACCTGTTGGATGGATTTCCTTTAGGTTCAGGTGATGGGTTTGGCGGCTATCGGCCTGTTATTGACCCTACAGGTACGTAGGGTTCTTTTTTCTTTGTATATTTTTGTCATCTTTTCCTAACTGCCTTTGTTTCTTTTGCAGTGTCGGATTCCAATGAAGTGTATGTTCCAAGATGGAACATACGCCGAGGAACAACCCTTCGCACCCCTGTGGAGTGCGTGGACTGGGCTCGCCACGCTGCTCCTCATGGTGCGTTGGGGGAAGCCATGGCTAGCTACCAAGAGGGTAGGCTAACCAATGAGCTTCGGGTTCTCCAGGCCCGAACGCAGCCCCGCGTCGAGCTGCTTTGTCGTGAAAACGACAAGTTAAAAGCAGCTCGCGCCAAAGATGTATCTGAAGCGCGGGCTCTTCGGGAGGAGAACCGGCAGTTGGCCACTGCCGCAGCCGAGAAGGAGAGGGCATTCAAGGCCCTCGAGGTTGAAGTCCAGGCGCGACTCGAGGCCCGCTCCAAGGCTGCCCAAGCTGTGAATGAACAGCTTCGGCTGGCCAAGGAGACTGCGCGAAACTCAACTGAGAGGGCTGCCAAGGCTGAAGCTGTTGCTGAGCCACTTCGCGAAGAGAATGAGCAGCTTAAATGCAAATTAAAGGCTCTTCAGCATGCTCATGACGCCTTGGCAATGGAAGATGCCAAGAAGCTGCAGGAGATCCTTGACCAGAGGGGGATGCTTGACCGTACTGAAAGGAAACTCAAAAGCGTCGAAGAAGCTGCCGCCAAGGAAGTTCAACTTGCCAACCTTGATAAAAGCGGAGCCGAACGTGCTTACAAAGAAAGTCAAGCTACCCTCCAATGGCTGCTTCGAGAAGCGTTGCCTGAGGTATCTTTATCTTTTTCTTTACGCTTTCCGCTCGTAATTAGAAAATGTTCTAACTTGTAATATTCTTTTGTAGGTTGTGCGTCGGGTCCTTTCAGAGACCTCTTACGACGATGCAATGAGCGCAGCCCTCAACGCTTCTCATGAGGATGGGCAGAAGACTGGCTTCCTGCTTGGTCTAGGGTTTGCTGAGAGAGGCTTTCCGCCCTCCAACTTCCCTTTATTCAATGTTAATACTGAAGCTGCTTATGACCAAGCTGTGAATCAGTACGCTGCCTTCCCGCATCCAGTGGTG
Organism: Bidens hawaiensis; assembly: GCF_021521415.1. NCBI lineage: Eukaryota > Viridiplantae > Streptophyta > Magnoliopsida > Asterales > Asteraceae > Bidens > Bidens hawaiensis. Next base: position 523,529 of record NW_027492332.1, read on the forward strand.
GAGAAGGTGAATGAAGCTGCTGCTGCTGATGATGGGCTAAGCATCCTTAAGGCTTTCCTTGGGCAGCCGCGCTCTGACGGTGCTGGTCCAAGCGGAGGTGGCCCTGAAGCCTGATCCTGAAGATCCCTTCCCACTACTAGGATAGACAGCCTTGTATAGATTTCTTTTAGGCGGGTAGTTACCCAGCCATTCTTGTAATTGATTGTGAAATATTAATCTCTTTGCGTATAAGATTGTTATTTCCTTGGGTTCTTTGCTTTATAAACTTATGACTTGCATACTTAGTTTAAATTAGCAATTTCCCAAGTGTTTAGAATAAGAACCTTTGAACGTGGTTGATGATGGGTTAAAGTTTCGCCTCCTCCTTCGTGATTGTGCGGGTAAAACCGTCACTTGCACTTGGTAGGATGGCTAATCTTTACCCTCTATCTGACCTGCGTGTAGGTTTTCCTTTTCGAAATTTGTAAGGCATTAAGTTAAACCTTCGAACGTGGTTGATAATGGACTAAAGTTTTCGCTTCCTCTTTCGTGATTGTGCGGGTGTAACCGTCACTTGCACTTAGTAGGATGGCTTTAACTTTAGACCTATATCTGACCTGCGTGTAGGTTTTTCTTATCCTTTTTTAAGTGTTCATAAGTTAACCTTTTAACGTGGTAGACGGTAAGTTAAGTTTGGCTTCCTTGTTCGTGATTGTGCGGGTAAGACCGTCACTTGCACTTACAAGGATGGCTAAACTTTACCTACATCTGACCTGCGTGTAGGTTTTCCTTAGAACTTTTTAACATTTTGGCGTTGTGTTTATGCGGGTATTGCCGCCTTCCACACGCAACTACTTCTTCCCGTAAGGGAAGTTCATAGGTTACAAGCTATTAATACATCATGAAAGGAGAATCATTTCCATTAGAAGTGGCTCTAGGCCTTTTCTTTACAAGTTGGAATTGATCTACATATAACATTTGCGTAATTGAGCTCCATTCCATGTTCTAGGGATGGGAGTGCCATCGAGCCTTTCGAGCCGGTACGCGCCCTTTCCCAGAACTTCTTTGATAATGTATGGCCCTTCCCAAATCGGGGCCAACTTTCCTGGGCGTTGTTGGTTCGAAGCCTCGTTGTTACGCAGTATGTAGTCTCCTTCCTTGAAGTTGCAGAGTTTTACCCGCGTGTTGTAGTATTTTTGCATTTGTCGTTTGTAGTTTTCTTCACGCACGGCGGCTAAGTCTCTGCGCTCTTCGGTTAGCATAAGGTCTAACCGTCTTTCCGCATCATTGTCTTCTGGTTGGATTAAGACCCTTGGTGAGGGTAAACCGATTTCGACTGGGATCATGGCTTCAGTGCCATAAGTGAGACTGAACGGGGTTTCTCCCGTACTGGTCTTCTTCAGCGTTCTGTTTGCCCAAAGGACGTGTGGAAGCTCGTCCACCCAACCGGATCTATGTTCCAAGAGTCTTCTCTTTATGCCTTCGACGATGCTCTTATTTGCTCTTTCCACCTCACCGTTACCTTGCGGGTGTGCCACTGAGGTAAAGGTGTGGGTGATTTGAAGTTCTTTCAGCCACTGCTGTAGCTTCTTGTCAGCAAAGTTGGTGCCATTGTCGCTTACCAAATTCGGTTTGGATGACACAAATTTCCTTGTGCGGGACTGATGGTGTTTCGAGGAGTTCCACGCGGATGTCCTTTCCCAAGTGGGTGAAGGCCAGTGATGCAAGCTTGCTTAACGCATCCGCAGATTTGTTTTCGCTGCGCTTGACGTGTATCACTTTACAATCATTAAAATCGCGCATGATGGCTTTGGCTTGGGCAAGGTACAGGGCCATTGTGTCGTTCACAGCCGTGTACGTCCCGTTTATTTGGTTTGCCACTAGCATGGAATCTACGTGGGCTTCCAAATTTTTTACACCCATCTTTCGCGCAATCCTCAATCCGGCCAGGAATGCTTCATATTCAGCTTCGTTATTCGTACTTGGAAAATCCAGCCGAATAGCATAAGTATATTCCTGGCCTGCTGGATTTGTTAATTTTAACCCTGCGCCTGAACCCTCGTTACTAGCTGCTCCATCAGTGTAGAGTCGCCAGACTTCATCGATTTCGTGTGCTGGGGAGGGTTGAACCTCCTCCTGGCACTCTTTCTCCCGTGAAGCGGGGACTTCTGCAATAAAATCAGCCAGGACCTGACCTTTAATGGCTGGTCTCGGCTTGTATTGAATCGCATATTCTCCCAATTCAATTGCCCATTTGGCTAGACGTCCCGATAACTCGGGTTTGCCTAGAACATTTGAGAGTTTGAAGTTGGTGAGAATAGTGATTGGGTGACCCTGGAAATATCGTCTCAACCTGCGTGAAGCGTGTATAAGTGCCAAGACCAGTTTTTCCAGGGTAGAGTACCGGGTTTCCGCGTCTGCCAGCACGCGGCTAACATAATAGATTGGCATCTGGATGCCTTTTCGTTCTACAAGCAGGACTGCCCCGGTTGCTCTATCTGTTGCGGAGAGGTATAGGATTAACTCCTCCCCCGCTTGTGGTGCCGTGAGTGTTGGGAGTTCGATCAGGCGTGATCGAATCTCCTGAAAAGCTGCTTCCGCTTCTGGTGTCCAGCGGAAGTGCGTTTTCTTTAAACAATTTCTTAGCGTTGACACAAAAGGGAACGACCTATCCGCATGGTTTGCCAAAAAGCGGTTAAGCGCGACTAGTCGTCCATTAAGTGTTTGAGCCTGTTTTATGGTGGTAGGTGATTCCATTTTGACAATGGCTTCGACCTTTTCAGGGTTCGCTCTGAAGCCATCTTTAGTAATAATGACTCCTAAGAACTTCCCTTCTTCCACCCCAAATGAACACTTGCTCGGGTTGAGCTTCATGTTTATCTTTCTGAGTGTGTTGAAAGTTTCCTCAATGTCTTTCAACATCGCCTCTGGCTCGGGGCTTTTGATGACCAAATCATCCATATAGACTTCCAAGTTTCTCCCAATTTGGGCGTGAAACTCTTTGTCCATTAGTCGTTGGTACGTGGACCCCGCGTTCTTAAGTCCGAATGGCATCATTTTATAACAAAATGTGCCATCGGGCGTCCGAAAGGCGGTTTTGTCCTGGTCATCTACAGCCATGTGGATTTGATGGTACCCCTTATACGCATCCAAGAAGCATTTAAGGCGAAATGGTGCCACCGAATCCACCTTGAGATCAATTTCTGGCAACGGATAACAATCTTTGGGGCATGCTTTATTCAAATCTTTGAAATCTATGCACATGCGCCATTGTTTGTTATTCTTCGGTACCATTACGGGATTTGCAACCCATGTTTGATATTTGCTGACGCGCACGATGCCCGCATCAAGGAGTTCCTTGACTTGGGTTCTGCACGCGTTGGTTTGCTCGGGCCCCATTACTCTGCGCTTTTGTACGATCGGCGTAACGGCCGGATCGCATTTGAGCTTATGCTCTGCCTTTCCCCGGGGTACACCAGTCATGTCGGCTGGTGTCCACGCGAAGATGTCTGCGTTTCGCTGCAGTAAGCGCTTGAGTAAGGTGCGTGTTGGATCAACAATTGTCGGGCCAATGGTAACGGCCTGATCGGGATATTTCCCATTGAATGCCCACTGTTCAGGTTCAGTGATGGTTTGTTTGGCCATCTTCGGTTTGGGTTTAGAGGAGACAGATGCGATGCATACCTGGGGAATGCCCGTGATCATTGCTACGCCTTCAGTTGTTGGCCATCCCATCATGCCGTGGACTGAGGATACCACGGCGTTGAATCTTGCCATCCCGTCTCTCCCGAATAGGATGTCATACGTATGATGTGGTTTTTTCATCACAACAAAATCCACATCCTCCGTGCGTGAATAATTCCCATCGGTGAGAGTGACGGGGAAAGATAGGATGCCCAAGGGAGTGTTCATGCTGCCGTCAAACCCTTCCATTGAAGCGTAGACCGTCTCCAGGCGTTCCTTGTCTTCATCATCGAGCTTGTCGAAGAACTGCCTGTACATCACTGTCGACGATGCGCCATTGTCAACGAGGGTGCGGGAGGTGATGTAGTGCCCCAGCTGGCTTTTAATGATAATGGGGCCTTCTTTGTTTGGGCCTCCCGGCACTCGCGGGAAGCGCACTTCTGCTTCCTTCCATGCGCATGGTTCGGTCATCGGTCTCTTTCTTCCTCTGACCTTACCATGGACCATGTTGATGCTGATGTCGACGGGCTTTCGTCCGTTACCCCTGTACCTGTTGTCGTTCCTTCCTCCCTTCTTGATAGATGCCACGAGGTGTGCGAGCCTCCCATCCTTGACGAATGTCTCGACGATGTCCCTCAAGGATGTGCACTCCTCAGTGCTATGGCCCTTTGTCCCATGGAAGTCACAAGACTTGCTCTGATCCGCATTGGGTTTCTGTCGGATCGCTGGGGCTTTTGGCCATGGCAGTTTTTCCGTGGCAAATATCTCCGTGACGCTCTTGGTGAGTGGCGTCCAACGGTTTTTCCGGTTCGAAGGGTGCGTGTTGTCCCTTCCGCCAACCAGAGGGCGAGAGCTTGAGGGGGTGTCAAAGTTTATCCTTGACTGCCAAATACCTTGCCGCCTCTTTTTGTTTAGCCGGGCGGTTCTCACATTGTTCTCCCTTGTCCTCTGTGTGTAGAGGTTTGTATTCTGGGGGAGATCTCTTCCCAGCTGTTTCTCCGTTTCGGCGAAGCGCTTGGCTGCCGTCATTATGGCATCCCATGTGGATGGCATGCCGTCTTTACCCGTCAGAGTGCGGATAAGTTCTGGGTACTCAGCGCCCTGAATGAAAGCGGCGCGAACGAGGTCTTCGCTGATGTTGCCCAGACTCAGCTTCTTGGAGTTGAAGCGGGTGATGAAGTCCAGTAAGGATTCATCCTCTTCTCTCACACAGTTGAGGATCGTCCACTGCTCCTCAGTGTGCTTCCTCTGTTGACTAAACTGTTGACTGAACTTGTTCTGGAAGTCTGCCCAGTCATAAATGTGGTGGACCGGTAAACGGTCGAACCATGCTCTGGCTGCTCCTACCAGAGTCATCTGGAACATGTAGCACCACGTGGGTTCCGTCCAGTTACTGACGGTTGCCCCCGCAATGAACCTGTTCAGATGGTCATCTGGGTCGGATAGACCATCGTATGTGCCAATGTTGGACATTTGTTTGGCACTCCTCGGGGCGATTGCTTCTGCAATGTCCCTTGCAAATTTTGACCTTCCTGCGTTTGTGGCAGTAGGTCTAAAGGCCTTGGAGAAGTCACGCGAGCTTTTTTCCGTGACTGGTTGGAATGCTTCTCCGAAATTCCTTTTTGGCTGGGGATCCGTTTCCTTACGCTTCCCTTTCGCCCTATGGCGAGGGTTCGCGTCGGTGTCGGAGTCTTCCCTCTCGTCGTCCGAGTGCTCGTACTCACTACTCATGTTGAGGTGCTGGCGAGTACTACCGAATTCCTCAGCTTGTTGGACTGAACGCAAGCGTTCGTCCAACTCAGCCTGAAATTCTCGTTGACGTGCCTCGGCCCATGCCTTCACTTGATCAAGTGTTTGGCGAGGGGCTCGAGTTCGTTTTTCCAGCTGGGTATCAGTGAATCCCAGTGGAATATTTACTCCACTTGCCCCTACATGAGTGACTGGGGTAGTGTTCGTAAAATGTACTTCACTTGCCCCAGCTTGGGTGGCTGGGGTAGTGTTTGTAAACATTGTGTTGCCGGTGTTTACCCCAGTGGCTGGGGTTGTGGTTACCGGAATTTCTCTAGTCATCTTGGAAGTTTTGAAAAACTGGAGAAAGATGTAGTTCTAGCTTTATGCACGGATGGCGCCAATGAAGAAACACTAACCGGACCCCGGGCAGATTACTGGTAACCTGGGGGTTGGATAGCTGTTTCCCACGAGGGGTTAGACCCTTGGAAGATGGTTCTTCTGATAACCTGCAAAACAGACACCGTGAGCTCGTCACTGAGAAGGGGGGGTTCCTCCTTGTGACCACCCTCCGGCGTGAGAATCAGACTAGATTGCTCTTTGAATATAAAAGTATATGAATACTATTAGAGCAGTTATCAAGTAAGTTATACGAGATAGTAGATGATAAAATGATAATACCATTTGCTGTCTTTTATAGCCGAAGGTAGGTTTCCAAGGGGTTTAGCCGGCCCAACACGCTACCAACTGTAACCTATGCACGTGCCCTACCTGTGAGTGGTGGATAGGTAGCGGCTGACACAGAGCAGGCGTGCCGTGCACTCTTCGTCTTCTACCAACTGCAGGCTAGGCACGTGGTCTGGCAGGAGTTGGTGGGCAGGCGGCGGCTATTGGTCACAGTGCTGTGGCATGCTGTCTGCCACGCTGCTGTCAGTGAGCTGTCGCATTCTTGGTCAGATCTTTTCTTTACCTCGTCAGGTATCACGCAAAAGATCCTCCATCATACGGACTGGCCCATTTTGGCGGGAGTTTTCCCCCTCCCGCCTTTGCTCATTCTTTCAGGTGACACTGAATATTTGTAAGTGTTAAGCCTTATGCGTGTAGCTATGCTGTGCGGGTAGCCTTCCCTGATGGCTTGTATCCGCAACTGCGGGAACAGGCGGGTTACTTTACCATTGGGAGGCTTTTCCCTGCGTATGCAGCTTGCATACTGCGCGTAGGCTTCTCTGAGCATGGTGGGTCCTGCGGGAGTAGATGGTCTTTGCGCAGACATCCCTGTTCAAGGTGAGTCATGCGGGACCAACTGAGCCCTACTGGGACCTACCTCTTCATGCATGAAACCTAGTACCATAATATCAAGCTCACTATATAGTTGGTGACACTGACCTGAGCTTTTATGTGGGATGTGGAGTCTGTATCTATACACAGCATCACGATGTGTGATGGGACCCAAAGTAGATGGCTTTAAAAGTGGTCTAAAACGCCACACACATATCCAATCAATGGAAATCGGTCCAATGATTGATCATTGATTTGATTTAAGTAGAAATGAACAAGTAAAGATGATGAACCGGAACTGAGTTTTAACCCGAACTGAAACATATTATGAAACTGGTTTAGTGAAACTAGAAACAGAACGAACCTAACCGTTAATATTGGTTAAACTTTGACTAAAACCGAACCGTGTTGGCCCCTGACATTGATTTGTGCACCCCTAGATTTTGGAACTATATGTCCGAATATGATCAGGACTATACACGCGTATACAAGAAGTATGCGTTCATATATATGTCTGAATACAGGAGTACATAAGCCACTGTATCAGACGAAATGAAAACGGGGTCTCTGTGATTGTGTCCATATATAATTATATATATAACTCCATATAACGCCATTAAAAGTCTGGTTTACCTGTAATAAAAAATGTGGGGAAGACAAAATATACTGCACCAAGGACAATTTGGTCTTCTTAGAAAACTTAAAAAAAAGGAGAACGTGTGGATATTTTTATGTTGGGCGACGTTTTAGAGGAACAGAGGTCGTCAGATAAAATAACTCGTTTGATAATATAATGTCTCACGGCTTAGAAATTATTTAAAGCAAAATATTTTATTTATTTTATTTTAATGGTTTTATTGAAATAATAATAATTATAATAATAGTAATATTAATGGTAATAGTAATAAGAATACTAATAATAATATTAATGGTAATAATATTAATAATAGTGGTAATGATGATGATAACAATAATAATAATAATAATAATAACAATAATAGTGATAAAAATTAACCATTTGATTTTAAATTTATTTATTTAAAATTTTAAGATTGGTTGATGAGTTTGAAAAGGTTTAAACATTGACGTCAAAAACAAATAAAAATTTTTAGTGGATAGAGAACGCGGGATAAAGTATTGTATGGCGGAAACAAGTTAGGCCTGTCTAAGTATTGTGAGGCGCTCAGGTCGTTACAATGGTTACAGGCTTGACATTGGTGCTCTGAAAAGCGAAGTTATTAACTTGGCGTGGAGTCATAGAATGACATTGGTGCTCTGAAAAGCGAAGTTATTAACTTGGAGAAAACTGCAATAGATGCATTAGTTCCAAGTTTAACCACATAATAAGTTCTACCAAATAAAAAGAACATCCTCACAAAAGCCATGACCATGTATACTAGTAACACGGTTGACTCGATGACCTTAGAACCCTGCACCGCACTAGCCAGCCACAGATTTTGCAAGAACAATCCAATTACATACAAAAAATGTGACAAGACTGACAGATAGAAATAGAAGTAGCCGCTACTCTGGCTAAGATACTGCTTGTATGGCTTGAGGCCCATATCCCCTGCTTCTCGTTCTTCTTGCTTTATGAGCTGTTCTCCTACAATCTGTTCTCTTGTGTCAACATTTTCTATTTCTTGATTTGGTGATTTAGCTCGGTGTTGAGAACCGTTAGCTGATAGATAATCTGAACCAGAAGTGTTACTAAGTGAAATAACTAAGCTTTGGAACTCTTTACATGACTCAAGCAGTTGAGCATAAGTTCCTTTTTGCACAATCTTTCCATCTGCCATTAGCTGTGAACGTAATTACAAGCATTTAAACCGTTTAGTTTATAAAAAACGCAAAACTGCTAGTTAGTTTGTGAATAGGTCATTAGCTTACCAAGATGTCATCAAACGTAGGCAAGAAATCGACTTGGTGAGTTACAAGTAACACCGTCTTGCTTGATAGTGCTTCCATAATGTAATCCTATGAATAAAACATGTTAACAGTTTATATTTAGAGAAAAATTCAAACCATTCTCTCGTGGCCAGCAATGCATCTTTGGTTTCCTCAGAACTTGCCAGAGGTGGATGTCAGTGGTGGTGTAAGTTGAACTCGCCGGAGGTGGAGGAGATGGTTAGCCGGAAAAGACATGGAGGCGCCGAAATTATAGTGGATGTGAAGGTGGAGGGGCAATGGATGTATATGGCGGTGGGAATGGATTTAGGTGGATTTTATGGTTTTGTAATGAAGGAGATTAAGTGCAGAACCAAAAGTTTTGGTTATTTATACAAAATTGTTCTTTGAGATGTAAAATGACTAAAATGCCCTTACGTGCAGTGCACATAGGATAACTTAACTGAAAATTTTAACGATCGTTAGCGTAAAGGATTAAAATTGATGCATTTTATCATGTAAATGGCAGTGAATGAAAGTAAACTTTTTAAAGAACCTGATCCAGAAATTGGCTATGTTTAAAGAACAAAATTTGTATTTCTGTCTTACCAAAATAGTCAGTTTGACCAAGTTGACTTTATCAGTCACGCCAAAGCGATCCAATCTGTTGCGTCAGACTGAATATTGTTATGACACATTTCGCGCTCTGGTCAAAATGACTATTTTGGTGATTTTCCAAAGTATTCATATCGCAGAAGAAATGAGTCATGAGAATGATAATTACTTTGAACAAACTGGCCACAGTATGGGCATCAACTGCGCTAAAAGGGTCATCCAGAAGGTATATATCTGCATCCTGATATAACGCGCGCGCAAGCTGAACTCTTTGCTTCTGTCCACCACTCAGATTCACACCTCTTTCTCCTATGATTGTTTGATCTCCAAATGGAAACATCTCAATATCCTTCCCAAGTGAACATTTCTTAACCACTTCATACTTTTCATCATCCATTACCGACCCGAACAGAATATTATCTCGAACAGTCCCTGTTTGGATCCATGCGGTTTGTGAAACATATGCCACTTTTCCATTAACTTCAATCTGAACATAACAAAACAAGACTACTATAAACAATATGTAACATGTATCTTTTCTGAATAGAACTTATATGCAGCATATAAGTAACAGACTTACTTTGCCTTTAATGTTTGTAACCTCTCCTAGAATAGCAGAAATAAGAGTCGATTTACCCGACCCAACCTCCCCACATATTGCCACCTTTCCACCAGCCGAAATTTCAAGATTTACATCGGTTAGAGTCGGTTTTGAACAATCATCATTCCATGAAACCACTTCTGCTTTGATCAATACCGATTCATGTCCTACGCTTACATTAATCTTTCTTTCTTTCTGCAACTCGGGTGCCTCCAAAAACTTAATAATGCGCGTTAACGCGACCCTCGCTTCAATAAACACGGCTGCCACATCAGCAATGAGCCGAATCGGCTCTTGAATGATTCGTATCGTTGCCAGAAATGTGAACACGTTACTAGCATCAAGCGGGATGCCTATAAAATAACACGTATAAAACGTCACAGTTGCTACAATCGCGGGTGATGACCAAAACAGGATGAAATAAAGTCCTTTTTGCATAATAACTGCAGATAACCACCTCATCTCTTCATTTCTCAACTTTTCGGCTGCCTTTTGAAAATGTTTCTCCCAAGCATATAACTTCAAAACCTTCATATTTGTAACCGTCTCGGTTATTGCCTTCAACCTGCGGTCTTGAGCCACCATGAGCTTTCTAAGAATCTTGAGTTGCAACTTACCCAACGGGATGCTCCCTAAAACGGTTAAGATTATAACCAACAAAGCCGCAAATGCAGCCACTCCGACTGCAAAATAAATTATGAATATTCCAAGACATATTTGCAGACCAATAGTCCAAATCTGGTGAAACCAAAAGGGAAACTCCCCGATTCGGTTAGCATCAACTGTGGCATAATTCATGATCTGACCGGGTGAGTAACTCAATCTGGCATCGTTCGATAACCGTAGCTCCTTCTGATAAATGGCTGCACATAACATAGACTTCACCTGCAGCCTGGTCACTCGGTTTCTAAACTCGGTTTCTAAAGTCCTCGATGTTCACGCCCATGCTGTTGTCATGGCCGCCGAGCCCCCCGAACGCGTCGCCAACGTCGGCGTCGTCCTCTCCCCTGCGCCTCGGCCTCGAACCGCCCGCGGCATCCATGTCGTCGCCCCGTCCGCGTCTCACGCCAGACGTACTCGCCTCGTGGTCAAAACTGGGAGGGGGTGGTGGCGGCGTGCTGTATGGTTGTCCAGACAGCTCCGCTACCCGACTGCTAATAAGCCAGTCGATCTGGCGCGACATCTGCCTCATCCCCAACTCAACGGCTTGCAACCTGGCGTCGGTGGCGGAACCCAGACGCACCGAGCGATATGTGCGTGGAACGTGCTGCGTCGGCCCATAACAACAAAACAACATAAATACGTTTAATACGTCTGGACGAATTAAAAGAAACGATAAAACGATAATATATTAAAACGTACCTAAAATGCACCCGGATCCTCAAGTTCGTCACCACCGTCGTCCGAATCCCCGCCGGCCCCCTCCCCGCGTCGACAAGCTCATGGACAAGCTCCACCTCCGGTGCCGCGAGCGGGGGAGGCTCGACTAAAGGCACCGGGACGTAAGGCGCACGTGCCCCCGGCCCGGCCACCAGTCGCTCCTGCGGGCCGTTGGGCCTGGGGAACGAACGCACAATGTGCATGCCGACGCAACGGAGGCGGTCCAGCTCGCTCAGAGGGGTCGGAGCAATACGCAGGCTGTCCACCAGGGCTCCATGGCCCAGAGATATCGCAAGCTGGGTGACGTACCCGCCACCCATCAAGGACTCTCGTCCCTGCCTGAACTGGTAGCCGACAAAATAGTCTGCAAACCCCCTAGCGAGGTTGCAGTGCGTGTGAGTCAGCAGACACCTCAAAAAAAACAGGTCGCGCAGGCTGCAGTGCTCCGCGCCCTGGTTGCGACCCACGATGGACATCGCAATCAGCCTGTGAAGAAACCTGTGTAATATAAGATAATATAATTTATTAACAATAATAATAATATAATATTTTATTGTAATATAATATAATATAATATAATATAATATAATATAATATAATATAATATAATATAATATAATATAATATAATATAATATAATATAATATAATATAATATATACTAAACAATACAATACATTTTAAGAACGTACCTTTGCAGCGGGTCCCTAATAGCCGAGACCTTGGACTTGGTGTCCAAGGGCCTATCCCCGAAGTCGTGATCGCTGATGGCCCGCCACCATACTCGCAGGTCGTCCTCCTGCATCTGGTGGATGCCCTCCGTGTATATCGGGCTGCGTACCTTCTGCGCGGTGTATAAGCCCCAGAGCAACCGCGAACTCCTCCATCGAGAGATGGACGTCCTGCCCGAACATGCGGAAGTAAACCTCCGACTGTGTCGTTTCGGCGCCTAGCACCCTCATCTGAATCTCTGGCGTACCAGGCGCGCGGGGCCTGTAATAATATAATATAATATAATATAATATAATATAATATAATATAATATAATATAATATAATATAATATAACAATGTGGAGTAAACTTACGTAACGCGTATCGTGCTATAAACCTCCAGTGTCAGCTCCCCGTGGAATGATACTGGTATACTGAAGCATCGGCTCCAGGGCGTATCCTGTCCAATGTACTCAATCGTCCGCTGGTGAGCGTCATAGGACTCCAAAAACGACCAGGATATAATCGTGCTGGGAAATGGGTGCATCTGTTTTAGGCGAATGTATCGTGTGTGGGCGTCAGAACCCTTAATGAACTGCACATGAGGGTAGGTGACCAACACGTTGTCACCCACTGGGGGTCCGCGGCCCCGCCCCTGGCCCTGGCCCCGGCCTCGTCCACGGACCCGGCCCCGGCCCCGCCCCATCTGCTGCTCGTACTCCTGCTCGAGCTCCTCTTCAATCTCTTCATACCCAAACTATAATAATAACAAATAATAATAATTATAACAATAACGATAATAATAATAAGAACAATAATAATAATAATAAATAAATAAATAATAACAATACTAATAATTAAAAAAAATTATAATATTAATAATAATAATAACAAATAATAATTATAACAATAACAATAATAACAACAATAATAATAATAACAACAACAACAACAATAATAATAATAATAATAATAATAAATAAATAATAACTGATGTGTGTCTAATAACCCTATAATAATGACCCTCACAACTAAGCTTTAATATTAAAACGAAAATCCTAAAACCACACACAACCGGCAAGTGTACCGATTGCAAGTAGTATAGACCTAGGAAGTCTGAGTATCGAACACGTGGACACGTAAGACGCTAACGATTACTAACCCTAGACAAGACCTACCTTAGAACAATATTTAATTGATTTTTGAATTCTTTTAACTTAACTGAATTAACAAGACTGACTGACAAAACTTACCAAAAATAGAAAACTTAACGGGGAACTAACTGAGTTGACTTCGGATTGAGAAAAACGTTTACCTAGGTCTGAATCAAATTGTAGGCCTAACAATCTAATGGATTGAATGACTTCAAGACACCGGTTCCTAAAAATGACACGACTAAGGATCGCTCGGGCTCACTGGATTACCTCTCGGTCTCACTCAATAAACCCTAACTACTCAAAATTGGCTAAAACGACCAAACCGAGAAATAATTGCTAACGTGTTCTAATGCTAGATCACCTCTCGGTCTCACCAACACTCGACCCTAATGGCAATGAATACTACACAACCAAGGATAGATGAACAATTCAACTTAAACCAAAATAGATCAACTAGTCATTCAAAACACCTAAACCTGACAAGAAACGAACTCGCTCTCGCGCAATCCTTTTTCTAGCATATAAAGGCAATGAGATGACCCTACTTCTTATCACCCCTCTGTCTCAAAGAAAGTGTCTAACCGCTGTACTTTAACCAAATAATCATGCAACAAAACCCTACGGTTGTTCCTACCGCAAACAAACCCTAAACACCAAGTCTAGAATCAAACAATGCACCGATCAATCAATACAAAACTAATCAATCAACACACGGGGTTTATGCAATAAATTAACCAATATTTCCAGCCCTTAAACACAACCTATTTCATGTCTAAATCAAACTTTACAATAGCAATTAAGGTCTATCAATCAAACAATCCATAAAACCTATCAAAACCTAACAATTAACATCATCCCTATGTAGAACTAACAAGATTAGCCGAGAATCATAATTGGACAGCCATGAACATTTAATAAAACCATTAATAAACTCATCTTAAACATCAATTCAAACATTCAATAATAAATACTAATCAATAACAAGTCAATATCTCAAGTAATTGCAAAACTACTAATCAATTGAACAAGTAAATCAAAGTATATGAACAATGAAAAAGATGGAAGGATATATGATGTTTATGGCTGTTTCTTGGCTGTAAAAACAGATGGTAAACGACCACGAGACTTGGTTCTTACTTCTTCTTCCTTCCTTAGCCATCACACGATCAAAACCCTAGCCGACCAAAGCTTTTTCTCTTCTTCCTCCTTGCTGAAAGTTGCGATCGGCCAGCAGCTGCCCAAGTTAGGGTTTTTTTAATTTTTTATGTTATAATATAATAGGGTCTTGGGCTTTTCCAATATGCAACCGGGCCGAGCCGTGAGCTTTGTCTTAAAATTGTATGTGTAAAAGTCCGTTAAGCTCTCCGGAAAGCTCGGTTTTTTCTTCCTTTCCACCTATAACCTACAACATGAATAAAATTATGTAAAACCTATCTAAAACGATTTAAAATACATAAAATATAATATAATAACGTGGATAAAAGGTGCGGAAAATGCGTGTGTTTTACAACACATCAATAACAATACTATATATATATATATATATATATATATATATATATATATATATATATATATATATATATATATATATATATATCAGACGCGGCGTATAGGGCTATACGCCGCCGCTGATAAGCCAGCAAACCGACGGCCGGACTCCGGCCGACGGTTTTATCCATCCACACAACAACATCATCATCATGACATCATCAACAATACATCATCATCATCTTAACATAATCATCATCATCAACATAATATTAAAAATTTACCTCCATATCGTGTCGGTGTCGGGTCAAATCTCCTCGGCTCGTGCCGTATTCCGGTCGATGTCGGTCCAATATAGACTCATGCGTGGATGCTCGGTTGCTTGGGCGGGAGTTTGAAATTTGAAATAAAGTGGCAGTTGGGCATCCGACTGCTGATATAAGGGGCACAAATACGCCGCGTATAGGCCTATACGTGGCGTATTCTGCCTATTTTTTTATTTAATTATCATTATTTATTATTTATTATTCTAATAATTATTATTTTTATTATTTTTATTTTATATTATTTAGTTATTAATATTAATATTAATTTGTTATTTAATTATTATTATTATTTATTTATTATTATTATTATTATAGACTTTTCATCCATTGATACATTGTCTTCTATAAGCTGTCTAGATCTACGTTAGAGGATTCCCTTCCCCAACCCTTGCGTATCTGTTCGTACTCTTTCATACGTTGTCCGTACAGTGTTTTCCATTCGAGGGCCGCAGGTACGGTGCTTCTTTCCCAATTAAGGTTCAGCGTAGGCATTGGGAAATCTCCTACCAGTTTGATATATATCCAGTGATCACCTCCCCAGTTAGCGATGCTTATAACCACTGGATCCGGAATCAAGTCAGGACCGATTCTTAATGGGAAGTAAGATTCTATCTGATTGCCATCTAGGTTGACTAACACACACGCGTATGTCTGAGCAGCCACGTGCCCGTGACCGGGTACGCTGAACCAACGACTCGGCGGCGCCGATTTGACCGTGTTGGAGTACGGAATGCTGGAATGAACCCAGCCGTACAATATGTCATCCTCTTTGTTGAGCATCGCCCTCCACCACCCTTCGTTCGTTTCCAGCTCGTTCTGCATTGCCTGCCTAATATCCAGCCAGTGTTTCTCATGTATCCCCAAACCCACGGCGATTGATCGGAAACCGCAGTTACCGTCTGGGCGTACGTTTTTGATGTCTACTACTAACGGTTGGGCCCATCCAGGAATGACGCTCCTAAACATTTCTATCGCCGGTACTTGCGCTGGCGAAACCATCAAAGGAAACCCGAGGTGAGCTCCCGTAGGTTTCGATGTCTTAGGTCGTCCCCGACGAATATTAAACCGCGACGCTGACTGGGATAACGAACGAGACAGCGAGGATGGGGTGGGGTTTCGTTGCTGGGCACCTGTGGTGAGAATGGGGTGTAGGAGCTGTGTCTGGGGAGATCTGGAGCGGGGGTGTAGGAGCTGTGTCTCGGGGGATCTGGTTTTTTGGGACGCCCCCAAGGATCCTCTCTTTTTTCAGGTGACTTCTTTTTAGATCTCCCCGGAATAGCAGATATGAGCTTCGCAAAAAAACTTTTCTTCTGATTAGGGTCATCTATGGACGACATCGTATCGTTGATTTCACGCATACCTACTTCGTAGTCTGGCTCTTCGTTCGACGGATAGGCTGGATCAAAATTAAGCCTCCTCCAGAACGGGTCAACATCCTTTATTGGGATACACGTGTCGTTAACTATGTATCCTTCAATCCGACAAGCACATGGCAGCCTGAAGACGAATACAAATGGTGGTCGCATGAAGCCCCGCCGTCACGCAACTTGTGTATCAACTCATACTCATTCACAAGTAGACCCAGAGCGTGAGTCGACACCCTGTTTATTAACTTCTTCAACCAGACGTGCTGTCGATGTCCTTCCATGACCTTGGAATGGGAGTCGTGAAATGATTTACCGATCTCTTTCATCTGCGAGTCGACCATTTTAAGGATGTGCCTAGCAATTGTGTCGAGCGAGTTGTTGCTTCCACTGAGGTACCTTTTCAGATTTGCGTGCTGGCTCTCAACTCGGTTCGTCGTAGTTTCGGCGTTCATCGATCCAGCATGCTACAAACTTGTGTCTGTATGGATCCAGCCAGCTGGTGCGAATGTATTGCCAGACCTCTGAAAGATAAAGGGAAACGTTATTAAGACGTATGTTTAGGCTATTAAAAACTGTCATCCGGTTCGAAGGACTCACCTGCTCTATCGTCCTGTATCAAATGACGCTCCATGTTGATGCGATGGTTGTCGTACTTCTGTATCATCAGAGACTGATACAGGAACTTCCACCAGTACGCAAAGTCCGTCCCATATCCGTCCTATATAGGCCCTTAAATTTTCTCATTATATTCTCGGATATATGTCACCTGCATAAATTTTTTGGTGGCATTAGGGAAGACCGCGTCGCAGGCGTTCATGAGGGCATGGTCCGCGTCAGTCAGGATCATGCATGGCTCCATGCAGTCATCAAGCATTTGTTTAAGTTTCTCCAGAGCCTAGGTGAAGTTCCTCTGCCGTTCCCTGATAACAAACGCGGTGGCGATACAAAACTACTTTGATGTCGACGTCACACCGATAAACTGAACCAACGGCCAATCGTACATGTTGGTGTTGTACGTCGTGTCAATCATCAACACCTTGGGGAACGCACGCCACATCTTATGTGACTTATTATGACAGAAGAAAATTTCCTCCGTCCTGTCGTCGGTATCACTCTCCCGGGTATAGAACGTGAAACCGTTGCCTGCGAGAAAGTTTTCCAGCGCCTGCATTGGATGAAATAAAAGTTTAGTAAATATTACAAGCACGGAAAGTACACATTAAAACTACAAATGTTTTGAACTACCTTCATAGGGGTGTCTCCTAGTAGCCCATCCCTCCTAATCTTGGCGGTGTGGTTGTATATATCTTTTATTACAGGTTGCACACCGGGAAACTTTTCTCGGAGTACTGTTTCGATTTGTTGCGGCTTAACGCCGATACTGTGTAAACTCTCAACCATATCCAGCTGGTCGCGGTTCATTTTTCTAAAAGACGCACACCCCTCCTCGAATTCAATGGGATCGTGGTTGTGAGTCTCGTTTACCACTTGAACCCTCCAACAGGCACCCCTCGAGTCGTACCTGCCCAGGATCTTAAACGGACAACATTTTTTTATGCTGCCGGTACGTCTCATCGTCGCCTTTATTTTGGGTTCTCCTCCACGATTGCATGCAAGGTCCACAGTGTTTTTCCTTGACCGCTGGACCACAACAACAAACCCATGCTCCCGTCCTCTAATTTTTACCCATTTCTCCAGCTCCTCGCGGCTCTCAAAAATCTGAAACAGTTTTACGCTATTTATTAGGCCTTTTATTAAATAACATACAAATAAATAATATTAACTTAAACAAAACACACGGTGTCTTACAGCATCTGTTTTATACGAAACCTTCACTTCGCGTATGTAGTTGTCATCGTACTCATCTTCGTTATTTGGGTTTGCACCGGTATGAACGTTTCGTCCATGGTGCGATGAAGACTCGGTTCCATAAAAAGGATCATTTTCTACCGGTGGCTGGTACGATGACGAAGCCTGACCTCCATAATCCGACCAGGCGACGGGTACGCCGGCTGAATACCGTAATCCGACACGAAGTACTCCTACAATACATAAATTAGAAATTCAAACAACAGTGCTAGTGATAATAATAAATAATAATAACAGCTATAACGAAACCTGATTCAAGTTGGCAAGCTCGACGAGCCAGTGTTACTATAAAACTGTTCGGTCTTACAATAAGGTTGTTGGGGCTGGGTATCATACCCGACATACTCCTGACAAAACGTAATGTAGCATGTGTTAGTAAAAAAAACTACCAAATTCATACTAAATAAATATATAACGAAACCTGGTTCAAGTCGGGTAACCACGACGTGCCAAGCTGATCATTAGCGGCGTAACCCGGCTCCTCCTCCGGAAATAAGTTGTTAAACCAAGACATTCTGGGTATATATAGTACAAATGTTGTGTTGTTTTTTGGTTGAACGTCGAGAGATAACGCATGCATTTATAATAGAGAAAGGAAAGGAGGGGAAGAGAGGGGGAGCCGGGCTCCAATAATTCAGCAAAAGCAATACGCCGCGTATAGACCTATACGCGGCGTATAAGGTACGAGTTGACAACCTAGCCCTGCTTTTGCAGGGCAGGTAGTAATCAAACTAATACGCCGCATATAGGTCTATACACGGCGTATTATTCAAAACAATACGCCGCGTATAGGTCTATACGCGGCGTATAAGGGGGCTAAAAACCCACCAGCTTGTCTTGGTATGTTTTTTGTTTTTTTTTTCTTTTTTTTTCTTTTCTTTTTTTTATTATTTATTGTTATTTATAATTATTATTATTATTAATATTATTTTAATTATGAATAATACATTATTATTCACAATTCGGCAAAGCGTGTTCGGTAGCAAACCTTATATGGGAAAATTGACATTGCAAAACGACCCTTCAATTTATTGGCTGCTATCGTTATGGACATCTTGAATCAGTTACGGTGATTACCTTGGGAAAAACTCACAGTGCCAAACGAACCCTTTCTTGGATGCTCTCGGTATCGGCATCTCAAATCCGCCTCTTCGATATCTTCAAACTCCAACGGTCTTGACCTTCGGCCACCACCGGCAACCGTAGTTGTGTTCACTCAAACACATACCAGTCGTCACTAAGCTTAAGCTTAGGCTTGTTATTAGTTTTATTTTTAGTTGGGGGTATTCTAAGTTGTTCATGTTGCGTATATTAAAGAATTATCAGCGTATATATATATACGTATACATATATAGTAGATGTGTGTTATAAGAATTCATTGCACCAACTTAACCAGCACCAGATCGAGACGCTAGTTTGATGAGTTTAAATCTCTTGGATCTGCGGTATTCGTTAACGGTAGCGAGAACGTGAGCCCATACTTTGGACAGATAAGTGGAAATTCGGTCATTGCTCCAACTCAACGAGCACCAGACTGAGATATTAGCCGGGACTTACCTGAACCGGTTTACACGTATGCTGATGTGGATTTAGGCTCCGTGTTGGCGCTGATATTAACACATTTGCATAATACACAATGAAAGCACAAACTCAAACAACAATCCATACAATAGCAATTCTCTTCAACGACCAGTCAAACAAGAAGAAGAGAAAAATAACGAAGACAAATGCTACTATATGGATTGTTGTTTGAGTTTGTGCTTTCATTGTGTATTATGCAAACGTGTCAACGAATGCTGTAAACAAACGTGTTAATATCCGGGTCAACACCGAACCTAAATCCACGTCTGCATACGTGTCAACCGGTTTAGCTAAGTGCGAACTAATATCTCAATCTGGTGCTCGTTATGTTGGAGCAATGACCGAATTTCCACCTATCTCTCCAAAGTAGGGGCTCCCGTTCTCGCTGCCGTTAGCGGATATTGCGGATCCGAGAGATTCAAACTCATCAAACTAGTATCTCGATCTGGTGCTGGTTATGTCGGCGCAATGAATTCTTATACCGCACATCTACTATATATATAGATATACGTATATATATAAATCGATAATTCTTTAATATACGCAACATGAACAACTTAGAATACCCCCAACTAAAAATAAAACTAATAACAAGCCTAAGCTTAAGCTTAGTGACGATTGATATGTGTTCGAGTGAATACAACTACGATTGTCAGTGGTGACCGGCGGTCAAGACCGTTGGAGTTCGAAGAAATCGAAGAGCCAGATTTGAGATGTCGATAACAAAAGCAGCCAAGAAATTGAAAGTTCGTTTGGAAATGCCAGTTTTCCAAGTAAGCCACTGTAACTGATTGAAGATGCCCATAACGAAACCAGCTAATAATTTAAAAGTTCGTTTCGCACTGTCAATTTTCCCAAATAAGTCCTGCTACTGAACACCCTTTATCGAATTTCCAACAATAATATGTTATTGATAATTAAATAATATTAATATTAATAATAATCATAAATAACATTAATAATAACAAAAGAAAAGAAAAGAAATAAAAAAAGGAAAAAAAAACCATAATAAAGCAACACTGGTGGGCTTTTCTAGAAAAACTCACTAACATAACCAGCACCCGTTTGATATAATACAATACAACATAATACAATATAACATAATATAATATAATAATAAAATAATATTATTATATTATATTATATTATATTATATTATATTATATTATATTATATTATATTATATTATATTATATTATATTATATTATATTATATTATATTATATTATATTATACGAACGTACCTCCGAACGTCTTGCGTCGCCACCTAACCCCGGCATCTGAATCTCTAGCGTTCATCACATACCTAATAATAATAATATTTTAGTACTAATAATAATATAAAAATTAATGCTTTAATACTAACAACTATATGTTTAGAATAAAAATAATAATAATATAATAATTAATATTATAATAGTATTTTAATATTATTAATTTAATAATATTTTAATAATAATAATATAATAATTAATATTTAAATAGTATTTTTTTTATTAACAATAATATTTTCATAACAACAATATCTTAATCATAATATTAATATTTTAATAGTAATAATATAATAAAAATTTTAACAATAACGGTAACACTACGGGATATCTATTTTAAGTTTGGGAGGCCCGGCGAACTAGGGTTACTGTAAAAAGGTCGGTGCCTAGACAAATTTAAAAGTAAACCATTCATCAAATCTCTGTCATAATATCTACAACCATGTCCTAACATGTACTAAATAAAGATAAAACGAAACCTGGTTTAACTCCGACTGACCGTTAGCACCGTCCGACATCTCCTCGTCCGACTCCGGAAACATATATGGTTGTTGGTGTTGGTTGAATGAAGAGGGTGAGGGTGAGGAAAAAAAAAGAGGAAAAGAAATGGTGGAGAGGGGGGGGGGGGAGGAGTCGGGCTCCAATAATATACAAAACCCAATACGCCGCGTATAGGCTTATACGCGGCGTATTAGGGTACGATCCGACAACCCTATGACAGAGCTAGGCTAGGACGTCAAATCGTACCCTAATACGCCGCGTATAGGCCTATACCCGGCGTATTCATGGGTGTGGTGGGTGTCCCTAGCAGGACCCTTTCAAAAATGCGTCCAATGATTGATTTAATTTTAAGTAGGAAACCGAAACTGGTTCGGTGAAACCAGAAACAGGTCCAGGTTTTAAACATGTTTTTGACTTAAACCAAACCGGCTTGTGTAGGTCCTCTAGATGGATCTCAAGACTTGACTCGGATCAATCCGTGTTGTTGGTTAGCGAAAATCACCAACGACACTCAGATCTTAGTTTGGTTATTATAAAAGAGAGGAAAGAGAGAAGTGGGTGAGATAATGAGAAACAGAAACTTTATTTTCTTGGAGTTGTGAAAGAGTTAGAGTTGGAGAAATGGGTAAGTGACTCTTATATATGGTCCCCATTTCTCCAAAGTTTACATAATAAACCTGCAAAATAAACGTATCGAGTACGTAATACACCGACTAAAAGCAAACTAGAACGGCATACACAATCCTAGTAACAATATAGAATATTGGCCCTACAATCTCCCTCTAGGATTGACTATGTCAAGAAACCTTCGTCAAGTTCTTTGCTTCGTCTTTTATTTCTTGAAACTTAGTACTTGTCTTGATCCAGTAGCTTGAACCAGATTGGATCTTGACAAATTCTTTATTTTCCAGTCTTATCTTATTTTCTGGGAAGGATAGGCAACGGCAAATTTTAGAAACATCAGATGCTTGAGGCTCGACATCTAATTTTCTTTTGTTGACTTTCTTAAGCCGACGGGTTTTTTTCTTGTCTTCAGATACAATCAGTTCCTTTTTAGGTTCAACCACCAACTTTCACGTTCTCATTTTCTTTTAAGCGCTTCAACATCTGCAACTCCAAGCAGACTTGATCTTGATCTACTTGTCCATGTATAACTGCACAAAACTTAGAACGATAAGATTCGTTCACAGACCCTCTCGAGGGTCAAGAAGAAATCGTTCATAGGCCCTCCCAATTTCAATCCCTCAACTAGTAAATGATTTGTTTAAGTCCCTGATTTCCAACGAACTTTGCATGAACGACCTTGACAACAAAACACACGATTTTGAATGAAACAAAGTTTAACAAAATATGTACGAACATAATAAAAATTTAAAATCTTTTTGGCATTTTCATATATGTTAAAAATAACGAAAATATATACATAACATTTTGAAGTTGAAACTAAAATAAAACAAAATCAAAATAAACAATAAAAGATAGGAGTAAAGATGAAATTAATATTATATATCAATAATATTTACAGAATTTTCTAACAATTTTAATATAAGATCACAACATGGAATCATATTGATTTGCAAAGCCCTAGATCGCGTTTCTATTTTGATATTATTATGTCACAATTTCATCACCGACTGTAGATATCGTCCATTTGTTTAACCTGACAAGCGTTTTGATGCCAAAGTGATACGTTTAAAGTACAATTAGGCACGGTGCTTATGTGGTCCCCACTTAATCAGACATTTTACTGATTCCATCATATCTCGGGCTTACTTTGTGTTGACATATCACCTCAACTTGACTTAAACCTTTCTTATTTGATCACCGTACTCTTATTAACATACTTGACACTTTATGCTTTATTTTTGCACACTTGACTCAATCTAGAAAGATTAAAAGAAAGCAGAAGATTCAGGGCCTTAACAATCAGGTCTTGTATGACTACAAACAGAGAAAGTCCAAGGCTTGAATCAAAATAAATGAAGAAATAAAGCAGAAGTTAAAATCCTAAGATAGACTCTTTTTCGACTCTTTTTCTTGATTTTTCTTTTGTTTTTCTGTTTTTCTTTTATTTTCTTGAATCTTTTTCTTTTTCTTTTTCTTTTCTTGACTCAAAGAAAAATTAAAAATTGACACATATTTTATAAGACAATTGTGATCAGGTAAAGAGAGGCTTGGGTATGACATGTATAATTACATTTCTGCCTTCATGAATATGACTTCACGGAATCATGCAACCACTTCATAATTGTATATCCACTGGTACCGGCAGAAATTTAGGTTTATATCACCCGACACTTGTTTGTTTGTCAAGCCTATCTACACATCTGTGAGTGATTTTGTAGACTTTTGATCTACTCTTTTCATGCGCTAGGATCATTGCATATCAATGTAATATCATTTTCCAATGGTCAGATCAATTTCTCAAAATTTTGAAAATTTAAAATATCCAACTCCTTCTAAGTAGGAGCTCCCTTTAAACGGGACAATTCCTTTTAGATTTTCTTAAAAGTAATATAAAATCTTTTTGGTAAATCAAATGATTTGTTTTTTCTTTTCTTAAGATGAATTGAAAATCTTTTTTAGTGAGTTAAACTTAACTCATTTTCTCCCTTTAAAATTGTGACATATTTGAAAAATATTTACAATTTTATATACAAAAATATTGATAGGTTTTTTTAATTAAAATTGATCATGCCGAACGATTCGACCAGAAATTCAAATCGGGTATGATCGATGGCTTTAGTGAAAAGGTCAGCAAAGTTGTTTTCAGATGGACTATCTTAAGCATGCGTCATCACATTGTATGACAAAGTTGAAGAGATTCAAACCGAGACCCAACAGCTGATGCTGGATCCATCACTTAAGAGAATCAGTTGGACGAGGTTAGTTTGAGAAACGCTCGAAAAGTTGTTGTTGAACCATTTAAACAAGGCTTCCCTTCCATGAAGTTTGTCCTCCCATGTCGCTTATGAAAGACTCGAATACGCCATCAAATGGTTTAGCATCAAATAGCAAGGGTTCGTCTCCCATCATATACCGGGTGCAATCACTATCTAGGTACCTAATACTATTGATAGTCCTCCTTGATTGACCCTGCATGCACTAAGCGTTTAAATAGACATGGGTTCCCGGCACACTTTTGTCCCGGGAAGGTCAACCGTAAACCGACTGAACTTAATTTTATTTCCTGAAAACCATTTATTTCTTGTTGGGGCCTCACTTGATGAAAAGCAGTCCTTAGGAATTCAAGAAAAAACTTGTTCCTTGGTTTTGGCAATTTTGGACTTCTCTTTTCTTGCTTTTGAAACTGTTTTTAGTAAATCCTCAAACTTTAAAGTCTTTGGATCCTTTTTGATTTTATCCTTCTTGGTTTTCCAAAAAGGTTTCTTTTTGTGTTTTATTTTATTTACTTTGGATCTCACATCCATTTCACTGGGTTCACTATCAGCTTGATCAGTCCTTGAATTAGGGCTATTAAAAGCTCCTTTTGGGGACTGACTAAGCCGCAATATCAAGCTGTTGCTTGAACCAGTGCTTGCAATGTCTTGCAAGGTGAGTAGAGTGACCACACACAAAACAGCACTTTCTGCTAGGAATGCCATAGAACTCATCTGAACTATAATGTGGTTGGTGCGGTGGGAAAGGTGATCCTTGGAAAAGAACATGATTATAAAACACGTTTGGGTAATAAGGATCAACAAAATTTTGTTGATAATGACCATAGTAGTTGTTACCATAGAAGTTGTATGGTTGAGGATTTCTTGATTGATTGGTTGTTTGAGAAAATGATCGTTTATTTGGTTGAACATATTTACAAGAAATACTTGCCTTTTCATTTTCAAAAACTTTGCTTTTACTTGAATTATCCTCAGTCTCACAACTTGATATGTTCACCTCAACAGGCATACTTTCGTTGACACATTTTTCAACAAAAGTTTCATCACAAACGGTTTCATAATCACAACTCGTGTCCGTTTCCAACGACCCACTTTCTTCTACACAACCAGCTTCAAAAGATACATTGATGTTAGATTTATCAGATGATGGGACTGGAGCAGCCGTTTGTGACACCGCAGGAACAAACTTCACTGGTTTTGGTATTCAACCAACCCCATATGCCATTCTTCCTCGGGAGAAGTTTTATAGCTAAAGTGGGGCAAACTGGTGTAGTTATCATTAAAAGGTGGTGGTACGGCAGTGTAATCGTACCCCAGCCCCGCTTTCACTTTAGTACTTCTCTGGGCTCCAATAAGATCATCTAATTTCTCAGATGATGCTTCAAATCTTTCAACTTGTTTTTCTTTTTCCTTTTTATCAAAAGCATCAAGTTTCAACTTTTCAATTTCATCTTTTAATTCATTAACTATGTTTTTATAATATATAAGGTCATGCTCCTTTTGAAAAATTTTAAGTTTAAGATTTGACACATCATCACGATGAGTTTCAATCTTCTCAACGTAAATCTTGTCAACGTTTAAATATTCAGCATTTAATTGTCGAAGTTTTGCATTTTCTTTCAAAACTTGTTTATGCAAGCCTGCGTGCATAAGTTGTGGTTTACCTCATCGCAAGGTGATGTGTCGGGAATGATAGGACATGCATGACTGCTTTCACCTGCAGCACTTGTCCAAACTTTATTACTTGACCCAATTTTATTTTCTTTGGACTGATTGTTCATTTGGAGTTTATCTTCCATTATTTCAAAAGACTTGATGGTAGAAGCCAACTCTGAGAGTGTCATGGTATACAGGTTTGTGGTTCTCTTGATGGTAACCACATTGATATTCCATGTATAAGGCAGTGAATTCAACAACTTCATGTTGATCTCAAACAAACCATTGATGATACCGGCACTACTCATTTTGGAAACGAGTGACTCAAATCTATTGATGAGAGAGGCAACCGATTCTCCATTAATATGTGTAAACATGTCGAATTCTCCTTTTAATATTTTCTTTAGGCTTTCTCCCATATCCAGATTTCCTTCAAGCTCAGGTTCGTAAGAAATTTTTTTTTTAACTCGGTTAGATTTTTTTTTTTGAAAGAGAAAAAAAATTTAATATTTTTTTTTGCTACAGTACCGAGTTGCTACTGTGTTTCGCATGAGTTGCTACAGTACCCGTGCGAATCGAAACGATTGCTACAGTACCCCCCCGTGCGAAGCGAAACGATTTGCTACAGTACCCGTGCGAAGCGATTGCTACAGTACCTCGGCGATGCGATTGCTACAGTACCCCCGTGCGAAGCGAAACGATTTGCTGCAGTACCCATGCGAAGCGATTACTACAGTACCTCGGTGATGCGATTGCTACAGTACCCCCCCCCCTCCCCCCCCCCCCGACGATTGCTACAGTACCTCGGAAGCGACTACTACAGTACCCAATGCGAATTTTTTTTAATATAACACCCAAACTTCCAAAAAGTCAAAAAGAATTTAGTCTAAAAATCAATAAATCGGCCTAGATCTGAGTTTTTAAGCCGAATCTGAGCTCAGACACAAAAATTTAAAATACTAAAAACTTAGATTTGGTGATTCTCGTGTATTTCTAAGGTGAAAGGGACTCCAAAAGAGATAAATAACACGAAATCAACCTCAAATCCAACAAAAAATAAGATCAAAATCCGAAAAGTTTGACCCGAAAACAACAAAAAGTCGAGCCGAAAGTTCTGATACCACTTGTAGGTCCTCTAGATGGATCTCAAGACTTAACTCGGATCAATCCGTGTTGTTGGTTAGCGGAAATCTCCAACGACACTCGGATCTCGGATCTTAGTTTTGTTATTATCAAAGAGAGAAAATGGAATGTAGAGAGAGAAAGCTTTTATTTCCAAAAGTTGTTTTCTTGAATTGTGAAAGTTATGGAGAAATGGGTAAAGTGTCCCTTATATAGGGTCCCCATTTCTCCGAAGTTTACATAATAAACCTACAAAATAAACGTACCGAGTACGTAATACACCGACTAAAAACAAACTAGAACGACATACTCAATCCTAGAGGGAGATTGTAGGGCCAATATTCTATATTGTTTTTAGGATTGTGTATGTCGTTCTAGTTTGCTTTTAGTCAGTGTACTACATACTCGGTACGTTTATTTTGTAGGTTTATTATGTAAACTTTGGAGAAATTGGGACCCTATATAAGGGAAACTTTACCCATTTCTCCACAACTTTCAAATTCAAGAAACAACTTTTGGAAATAAAAGCTTTCTCTCTCTACCTTCCATTTTCTCTCTTTGATAATAACAAAACTAAGATCCAAGATCCAAGTGTCGTTGGTGATTTCCGCTAACCAACATTACGGATTGATCCGAGTCAAGTCTTGAGATCCATCTAGAGGACCTACAAGTGGTATCAGAGCTTTCGGCTCGACTTTTTATGGTTTTCTGGTCAAACTTTTCGGATTCTGATCTTAGTTTTTGTTATTATCAAAGAGAGAAAATGGAAGGTAGAGAGAGAAAACTTTTATTTCCAAAAGTTGTTTCTTGAATTGTGAAAGTTGTGGAGAAATAAGTAAAGTGTCCTTTATATAGGGTCCCCATTTCTCCAAAGTTTACATAATAAACCTACAAAATAAACGTACCGAGTACGTAATACACCGACTAAAAGCAAACTAGAACGACATATACAATCCTAAAAACAATATAGAATGTTGACCCTACAAGAAAAAAAAAAGTTTGACCCGAAAACCACAAAAAGTCGTTCTATTTTGTAGGTTTTTTATGTAAACATTGGAGAAATGGGAACCCTATATAAGGGACACTTTACTTATTTCTCCACAACTTTCACAATTCAAGAAACAAATTTTGAAAATAAAAGCTTTCTCTCTCTACCTTCCATTTTCTCTCTTTGATAATAACAAAACTAAGATCCGAGTGTCGTTGGTGATTTCCGCTAACCAACAACACGGATGATCCGAGTCAAGTTTTGAGATCCATCTAGAGGACCTACAAGTGGTATCAGAGCTTTCGGCTCGACTTTTTGTGGTTTTCGGGTCAAACTTTTTTTTTTTAATTTCTATTGAGTCGAGCAAAATTATCAAGAACAAAGCCGTTCGTTGTCGGATCCAGTTTCGGGACCTACAATTGGTATCAGAGCGGGACGAATCTTATGATTCAACTTTGTTCTTGATATTCGGGTTCTATTTCCGCTATTACCCGAACCGAGACGTTAATTTCGTTGAAGTTTTGGAAATAAAGTTTGGTGTTTGGAAATAAAGTTTGAAGATTTTAGAAAATAAAGGTGTTTGAAGCTCGTCTTGTTTGCGGATCGGGATTCACCGACACTTTTCGGGGTGGTTGTCCAGTTGGTTGTTTTTCGGTGGCGGCGGCAGTGTAACATCTGGTGTTCCGTGGTGGTGTAAGTCGTAAGAGGTGGTGTAGGAAAAATGGTGGAGGCAACGGTAACAAAAGAAGGTGGCTGGAACAACTAATTTCCGGCGTAGGCCACAAAGGGTGGCTGCGTTTACCGGTGGCGGTGAGGACGGAGAAGTGTTAAACGAAGAAGAAGAGAGAGAAAGAGGAAATAGATTAGGTGGATTTTAATGTTGTTGACCGGATTTTTTTTTTGGTAAGGGTGACCGGAAATGGCTGCCGGAACTCCGGCTAGTTTCAACTGTTCGGTCACACGTAATTGTAACGGTGGTTGATAATGGTAGTTGTTTTTAATTAGTACATGGATCTGTGGAAGGAGGAGGGGGTGCGTTGTGGTGGCCGGAAATGGCTACCGGAAAAACGTCTTTCCGGCAAGTGCGGCGCCGGTGACATGTTTCCGGCAAGTTGATATATGAGGGGGCAGCAACATAATAAGTTTGCAGCTAGGGTTTGTGACATATACATGATGGGCCTAATGGATCATGGATCATGTACTAGTTATGCAATTTGGGCTTGCTTGAAGATATGATTTGGAAGAGTTGATAGTTTGGCCGGTTACAAGGAATGCCTTTTTTTTGGCAGAAAATAATTATTGATTCGGGGTTTACCAACTGAAGAAAGTCAAATTTGTTCGGGTTTCGTCTTGTTTAACCATGTTCAAAGCTTGTTATTTCTAAGGCGTTCGAGAAGTTGGATCCGAAAGGTGAACTTCGAACGAAATAATAAGTTTTGTTTATTTGATCGATGAAGCCGGTAATTCGAGATTGATTTGTGGAAATTCGAGCTCATCTCATGCCTATATACAAGCGATAACTACTTCAACATTAAATATAGGTGGGTCATACCTTGAGGGGGTGAATTGAAACGAAGATACTTCGATTTATCGGGTGACTTGTGATGAAGCGAGACATGGTTCAACAAAGTTTTTGATATCATAAGTCAAGGGGGTGATTGTAAGGGCAATTTAAGTGACTTGAGATATCAAATGACGAAACCCGTTATATATTTATATGGTCAAAATAATATTTAATGTCGGCGAGAAACACGGACACGAGACGAGAGCTTTGACACGCATTTAACTTCAACGGAAAAGCTTCTAAAATGTTTTTTTTTCTTGTTTGGCTATAAATAGGAATCATGTATTTCTTTTTATGTGTGTGTTTTGTATGGTGTTTTCACCCACCCAGGGGGAGCTCACCTTGGGTGGGGTCGGTTCGTTTACTTAATATATTAATTCTTTCAACCGATAACGAGATCGTTCATTTATATTATCGTTATATCATTTTGTTCGGATCGTTTGATTTCACCGCACCTGTCTCGAGCGTTTATTAAGAACAAAGCCATTCGTTGTCGGATCCGGTTTCAGGACCTACAACTTGGTACCCGCCATTGGTTTGTGCACCCCTAGATTTAAGAACTATATCGAAGCATGAGCTTGGCGTGGCCCCAGTCCCCCCCCCCCCCCCCCCCCCTCAGTAATGTAAATTTACGTATTTTTGTGTTTTCCCTGTTTTCCAAGCCTCGCCGTTGTATATTAGGACTATACACATGTATGCGTTTGTATATGATGGTATAGGCCGGTATGCATGGGTATTTAAAATTAGTGTGTATAGAGGAGTATAAGCCACTATATCAGACGAAAGGAAAACGTGTGATTGTGTAATGCTGCGAAAAGTAGTGAACCGTGGGCAACAAAATTTCCATAATAAAAGGTCTTGGTGTGGCAGTGTGAGGAAAATAATAAACAGTTATTAGCTACATTTGTTTGTAAAGTGTGAAAATTTTGTTTTTATTTTTTATTCTGATTCTTTAAAATTGAGTTGGTATCTTATCTTAACATTTTCACTTAAATTTTCATTATCGATTATGTTTTAAGAAATAAATATTAACCCTTGAAACAATTTACTCCATAAAGACCCATTATATATATATATAAAAAAAAATTAATATTATTACAGAACTTTTAAATTATTTAAGAACTTGAAGGAACTCTTAATAACTAACGTTTTTTATAAAACTTTTTGTATGCTAATGTTACTTGAGTGTAGTTTTATCACTTTTGGTATCTATATTTACGATTACAATTATGAAAATTAGTTTTTTTACACATATGTAAATTTTTTATTACATAAATTTTACACATGTGTAACTTGTGATTTATATATGTAATCAAACATTTTTTATTAAATATGATAAAACAAGTCTCAAATAATGTTAATATATAAAAAAAGTTAAAAAAATATTTAGTTTTTAAGAGTTCCTTCAAGTTCTTAACTTTTATTGAGTTCTCAAATGAAACTAACCCTATATATATACATACATATAGGGGAGATTTCAATTAAGAACCTCTTTGAGTTTTAAGAACTCGAAAGAACTCAGTGTAACGATTTTTTTTTCGAATTTTTTATACATGCGTAATATATATAAGTTACATACACGTAAAAAAATTACAGAATTTTTTACGCACCGAGTCGACTTTTTACACTTGTGTACAGGACGTAAAAGTTAGTGTAACCACTTACATATTTATTCTCTCTCCTACTTTAACTTTTTTGTCAGATTTAATCTCAATCACATATTCCAATCAATTTAATTAAATGTATGGCCTAGAATTGAATTCTTAAAACTCAACATGGTTCTTAAAATATTCCTCCCCTATATATATATATATAATTTAATTAGAAACTAGTATATGTCATTTGTCATCTATCTCTTCTATTTACAAACACTAAAATGAAAAACGTTGAAAGTTCAAAATCTTAAGAAAGAGTTAGGCGTCAAATTAAATGAAAACCATGTATATCTTCTTGGTTACATGGATCTAGTTAATACGGTGGATAATTTGAATGCCCTGAAGAGCATTTTGATTATCAAAAAACATATGTAAATTTTAAGAATGGTCCTCATGTTTTGGGTCAAATTACTTCAGATTTTATGGATATCGTTTTGGATTGTGAAACTAAACTATGGATCTTTGAAGGCTCATTGTTAGTTGAACCATGCAGTTGGTGACATTAACATGAGCTTCTATGTATAATATGGCATCAATATCTATACATAGCATCAAGCAGCATCTCACCAAAAATTTTGCCATTCAAATATGTGCAATAGGGACCCGAACATAAGTGGTTAATTCCCCACATGTCCATTCAATTGAAATCTGTCCATTGATTGATTTTAGAAGATATGAAACGGAACTATTTGATCTTCATTTGGAAGCAGTTCAAAACTGAACCAGTTTGGACCCAAAGCATCATCGATTTGTGTATCCCTAGATTTAAGAACAATTAGTTGCTTGTGTTTTGTGGCGGGGGACCTGTAAATATAGAATGAAAAAAGAAAAAATGCACTTAATGGCGTCGATACGGTGGGATTTCGGTCAGTATAGCTTTAGCACCATATTACAAATTTGGGTTGCCATATTAAAACTTACGTGGTTGTTTGTGTAATTTAATGGAAATTAAGGGTTAACATATCGTCGTGGAGTTAATTGTTAACTAATGAAACTTGAGGGTTACCATATTTAAAGGTTGTGGGTTAATTGTATAACTAAATAAAAGTTGCGTGTGAGGTTAATTGTGTATTAGTGAAACTTAGGGGACAAGATATTAAACTTGGGATTGCTTATATATTTTCACTAACTTATAACTTATTAACTTTTAAAAAAGTAACACGGTGTTTAGGATTGCTTATATTGTGAGAGGAAAAGTTCCTTAAGTTACACTTTTGTAACTTATTAACTTAATGAAAAGTTATAAGGAGATAAAATAAGAAATCCTAAACACCCCCTAAATGAAGTTTACAAGGTACCATATGTATATATTCAGACATGGCTTTCAAAAGTATCATTTTAATACATAATAGCATGTGTGTATATCAGGAATATTTACATCAGCAATTGGTCTTCTAATCCAATAGAATAGGAGTGATGGCTATGGCTTGAAATCTTATGGTATTAGGTTGGAATCTAACTTAAGAAAGTTTTTCTACAGTGGTGGGTTTCTTCCTTAACGGTGTCCCGAGTGAGTCAGGACTTGAACGTCAAAAGCAGTATGGAGGAATATCCCGTCCTAGGAAGGCTTACTCTGATATTGTGGATGGTTCCAACTGCTGTTAAAAAAAAAGGAATATACACACGTGTACAAGTACACATTCGTATACAAGTATAGGATCGTATCTAGGCGTATTTTAAAACTTTTGGTGTACCGTGAGTATAAGAGCAAGCATTCTCATCCCACCCCTATCTCTAAACAAAAAATTGCACTAAAACTCATTATATTTTCTCTCTCCATTTCAATTAAATAATACATTTTTATACTTTTATCAATAATTATTTGTCTTTCCCTCACTCACAACCACTTTCAAAAAATATTAAAAAATTATAGGGGTGTGAACAATAGCTTTTCAAATATACAGAAAAATCACTATGTTTTCTAGAATATAAAAACTGCTCACTCATTACACCCTAAATCACTCTCTAAATTATAAAAACACTCTCACATAAAGCAAGGGGTTGCATAAGAATGCTCTAAGCCCATCAATCAAATCAAATGAAAGTGGGGTCTATGTAACTCTGTCCATGTAGCAATACAAGTGTCAAGATATTAATGTCTTGGAGCAGGTGGAATAAACAGTTGGGTACATTTGTTTATAAAAGAATAATGTAAGAAATGTTTGAATAATGTTATTTTATTTATACCATTACAAGTATTGTCTTGGAGCAGATGGAATAAACAGTTGGGTATATTCGTTTATAAAAGAACAATGTGAGAAATGATATTTTATTTTTTTATTATGATTATCTAGAGTTGACCTAGAAAGTCATGGATGTAAAGCATCTTAAATCCATAACTTTTTTTAGTCACTCTAGATAAGCATACTCATGATTCTCAATTGTGTTATTTTTTATGGATTATAATAATAGAGGATTTGAGCTA
This sequence comes from Bidens hawaiensis, assembly GCF_021521415.1. Lineage (NCBI taxonomy): Eukaryota > Viridiplantae > Streptophyta > Magnoliopsida > Asterales > Asteraceae > Bidens > Bidens hawaiensis. The sequence goes on from NW_027492332.1 coordinate 557,265, forward strand.
GGATTTGTGTAAAACTGTCAGCTCGAATTCCAAGTCCATTCGGGTTTTCACTACACCGTGTGTTACGCCAGAGAAGAACATATGAAGAAATTCTCTAATAGAGTTGTTAGAAAGGTTATTGATGATTATCTCCTCGTATCAAGATACAAAAACTATATTATAGACTATTTAATTTCTTTTTGCATGTTTGGCAGATGTTAACTAATAGACTCCCAACTAACGTAATTTGGTGAGAAAGGGAATAGATATATCAAATTCATTATGTCCGTTATGTAATGAGTTCGAGGAGACGATAAGCATAAATGTGATTTGAATAAGTCATGGGTTAATATGGATCTAGTTAATACGGTGAATGTGATAATTAATATTTATATATATAGGGAAATGATCAAGAGAAAACTCATAGTTAGGGAGAAAAATAAAAAACTCCTAACCACATGGTTATATTTGTAAAATTGCATATCAATAGACCTGGACACACGTTCCTTGCTTTCCTGTGAGATAGAAGCTTGACTTCCCCTGTTCGATGAAACCCTAGCCATGTGCGATGCTTTTAACAAACATATCGTAATATACATCATACTCTATGATTTTTAACCTTAATTATTGAAGATTGATTCCTTACTCGAGCGTTGTTACATCTCGATTTCTATTGAAGATCGATTCAACCTAATTTCAATATTTTTAACATGATAATTGAAGGTATTTCCGATTCAACTGTTTATCTTCTTACAAATTCGTGTTTGTTTAACTAGTATACCATTAGAATTGACACGTAACTCCAGGCTTAGATTATTAACAGTTGTTTATCGATGAGAAGCCCTAATTTGTTTGATTGGAGTGCCTAACCTAGTTCCTTTGTTGATACCAATTCAAAATCTATCAATTATAATGGTATAACATTGTAGTTTGTTGGTGTTAATCAACAAGGTAACAATTTATTTTTATAGTACACACATGTAATATAATTTTATATATTACATATATGTAATATAAAGTTGCATATGATTAATATATACTTAATTAACACTAATTTGCTCATTATATTACTCTTAAATAGGAAGTGACGGTTATCTTACTGATTGTTATTGTAATAACTATTAAACAGGAGTGACGGTTAATTTTGTCTTCATACCTCTAATATTCCAATTACTGGTCGCAACTTTGTTTCAGGTAAAGTGATTTGTTTTTTTCCCCTTTCGTGAGTTCTTCTTTGTTTAGTTGCAGATGCATGTATTTTAATGGCTTAGAAGTTGCGTTTTTCCTTTTGTGTGACGTTGTTTGTTTTCGTTGACGGTATTTTACGGACTGCATACCAGGTGTTCGACTAAATGTCCGATTGGAGATATTTTATTGAAATGTGAGATTTAGAATTATTGTAACTGCTGGAACCTTCTTTTACTTATTTTGCTAGTGCATGTTGTAGATGCATGTATTATAATGGCTTATAAACTATATTTTTTTCGTTTGTGTATCGTTGCTGTTTGTTGTTGTTGAAAGCGGTTTACGAATTTCACACCAGGTGTGACTAAATGTATGGTTGTTTTTTTTTTTTGTAATTGAAGTGTGCACTTTGGAGTTGTTTTTGACGGGCCATACCTTTTTTTATTATCATTTTGCATATGCATGTTGCATTTGTTCTTTGTTGTTGTAGACACTTGCTTTTAGGAGTTTTCTTTTAATTTTGCGCATACCATGTGTTCGAGTAAATGCCTTTTTTCTGGAACTCTAATTGCATCTAATAGTACAGATGTCTGTTTATATGTACTTTGGTGTATTTCTATGTTGGGTCACTATTTTCTCTTTGAACGTGACTATAATTACCTGTCACTCTTTACCCTTTGTGTTTAACTATATAAATTCTTATTTCAGTTGCAACATTTTGTAGGTCTTGGTTTCACAACAATCAATGTAAAAAACAAGGACTTGTTCAGCGAAGCGCGGGCAAAAACACCAGTTAATTGTTATTACTCAAAGTGAAGACCATGTTATGCTTGATTGAAATGCCTAATTAGAGCTCCTATGTTGTTGTTGCTTCGAGTTCTAGCAATTATATTTGTAATCTCTTGCCATTTTTTATTGCTAAACAACAAGGTAGCATCTTATTTTATGTAATACGTATATGTAGTATAATCTCTTGCAACTTGTAGGTGTTGAACAACAAGTCAGCAAGCAAGGCATGTACTATACACATGTAATTTGAGGTTTTGTAAGTATAATGCTGTCTAATTATTTCACAAATTTAATATTACTTTTATGTTTATTTCATAACTATTACATTTTGTTATATGGATTTTTACCCAAACAAGTTCATATGTTTAAATTACTACAATACATTCTAATGGTGTTTTCGTTGCAAACGGGTAGTGTTAATCAACAATGTAAAATCTTATTTTTGTACGCTACATATATACAATATAACGTTACACGTGCTTAATATATCTTAAATCAGTATGTATTTGTTCAGAAACATTTATTACTCCAAGGAAAGACCATAATTATTGAATGGAATGCCCAAGCGAGTTCAACATATGATACACATATGCAATATAACTACGACCGCCTCATTAGTAGCCATGTGCATGTCAACTTTAATGTGCCGACAAAGACGGAAAAAAATCAGCGAGATTGTCAATATTTAATGGTGTAATCATACTTGAAGCATGATTATTAATCAAATTACAACCCGCATTCAAGCTTATATGTTCGTCTCACACATATGTAGTGTATACTTTAAATAGCCTATGTGCATTTTAACATTGTATATCAGCACCTAGTTATAAGTTCAAGCAAACAGTTAGTATTATATGTGATATAGTAGTAATACAGGTATGTGATACAATAGTACTACATATGTGTAATACATTAGTGCTACATATATGTAATGCAATTCATATCATCATATTAAATTGTTTAAAACTATATATGTAATGGAACTACTTCATATATGCAATCACAGTAAAACATACATGTAATGTAATCATAACTTATCTAAATCATACAATCAAATGTATTATATTGCATATATGTAGTATACATAAACAAATGTTTCATTAATATTATCATCATAATAATTAACACCACCGTATGAAAGCACCATAATATTCATATTGTCTTAACACGTTTTCAAATCATAAGCTTCTAAGAACATCTAATCGTTTATTTGGCATCGCCTTAACACCTGCAGACATTTGACGTGAAGGCGAACTGGTTCCTATTTCAAAGCATGTATTTTCTTTCACGTCTTTGGTTTTCTAAACTCCAGAATTTTTTTCAAGCATCGCAGTTTCATTTTATGATATCTTCTTTGCTTCATGCTCTCCATCACCTAATTATAAATTAAAAGCAAACAGTTAACGTTTAAATGTAATACGGTAGTAATACATGTACTATATTAGTACTGCATATATGTAATACACCAGTACTATATATGTAATACATTAATGCTAAAGAGTCGACCTAAAATTAACCGAAGAACTGACCAATTTTTATCCGATCACGGGCCCTCCATATAATGTACATGTAGTAGTTGATCCTCATTGCCCGGGCAATTTGGTCTCGAGTCGAGTTATGGTATCAGCCTATGAAACACACACAAAAAAAAACAAAGACCGATTTATCTAAAATTAATGAAATATGAAGGATTGTAATAACCTTCTAAGAGAATATGAATAGGTTTTAAGTCTTTAACTATATATATTAAAGCATGCTGCAATGTCAAGCAATGAAAACATGAATTTAACAAGTTTATGTATGATTTGCTAATGGTCAATCTTTTGTATGCAAACAAGTCTTCACTATCGCAATTTTGTTTTGAGAAAGATAATGCATTTTAACACTAAGGATAGTCTAACTTGACAAAACTGACAATTATGAATTAAAATTAACATGATAGTGTGTTACGATTCAAGTACCAACAACGAGTTCATTTAGACATTTCATCAAACAGTTGGTGTGCGTACCGAGTCAAAAGATTAATTTAACTTACAATGATCAGTTAAGCACCAAAATTGAACAACCATTGGAACTGCATGCAATGTTATTTCTTATATGATAGTGTGATATCATAATACTATATAATTGTGCTATATTTACATGCTCCGACACCTGATGCTATCGATATCGTTGTACCCTGCTTTGCAGTACTCTGTTTCCTTTCCTACCTGCGCATCTACCGACTGCAAATTTCCAATAAAAAAAGTGCATTATCATGATCGTACACATACGCGATACGTGTGTATGTTATTTTTTACCGGTGTTAGCATGTGACTCATCATCTGATGTCCTCCCCTGTTTCCCACCATGCTTCTTTTCCTTTCTGCGCGTTTTCCTACCTACGTTTTTTCAGCAGAACCTTTATGTGTGTACGTTTATGTGATTGTACACACACGTTTATGTGTGTACCTCACACGTGCGTTGCACTGTTGTAAACACGCCGTAAACAAGTGTAATACGTTGATGTGTTGCAAAACACACGTATTTTCCGCGCCTTTTATCTACGTATTATATTATATTTTATGTGTTTTTACTTGATTTATGTAGGTTTTACATAGTTTTAATAATCATGTAGGTTTTGGGTTACAAGGAAGAGAAACCGGGACTTTTCGAGGATCTTACGAGCATTATACGCATACGATTCCAAGACAAGGCTCAAAGCCCGACCCATATGCATCATGGAGGCCCAAGTCTTACAATAACATTATAATATAACAAAAAAATAAAAAACCTAACCCTAACTAAGAAGTTCCGATCGGAACTGGTGGCAGCAGCAAACCAAGGGAGAAAAATGTTTTGTGAAGCAAGGTCTTGAAGGTGTGACGGCTAGGGAAGGAAGAAGGACACAAGAACAAGCCTCGGGGATGTTTTTCATCAGTTTACATCATAGGGAGCAGCCCATATTCACTCCATATCCTTTCTTTTAAACATTGTCATCATCTTTAATTCTTGTTCAATTTATTACATAGTTTTGCAATTGTGTTAAAGATTGAAGTGTTTATGATTGTTATTGATTGTTGAATGAATTTTGAGATGATTGATATGAGTTTTATGATGTGTTTATTGAATGTTCATGGCTGTCCAAAAAGTATGCTAGGCTAAACTTGTTAGTTCTACCTAGGGATGATGTTAATTGTTAGGTTTTGATGAGTTTATTGGGTTGTTTGATTAATAGACTTTAATTGTTATTGTAAAGTTTGATTTAAACATGAAATAGGTTGTGTTTAAAGGGCTGGAAATATTGGTTAATTCATTTCATAAACTCCTTGTGTCGGTTGATTAGTTTTGTATTGATTGATCGGTGCATTGTTTGATTCTAGACTTTGTGTTTAGGGTTTGTTTGCGGTAGGTACCACCGTAGGGTTTTGTTGCGTGATTAGTTGGATTAAGTACAGCGGTTAGACACCTTCTTAGAGACCGAGAGGTGATAAGAAGTTAGGGTCGTCTCATTACCTTTGCATGCTAGAATAAGGATTGCGCGAGAGCGAGTTCGTTTCTTGTCAGGTTTAGGTGTTTTGAGCGATTAGTTGATCTATTTTGGTTTAAGTTGAATTGTTCCTCTATCCTTGGTTGTGTAGTATTCATTGTCATTAGGGTCGAGTGTTGGTGAGACCGAGAGGTGAGTCAACATTAGAACACGTTAACAATTGTTTCCCGTTTTGGTCGTTTTACGCGATTTTGAGTAGTTTAGTTTTATTGAGTGAGACCGAGAGGTGATCCAGTGAGCCCGAGCGATCCTTAGTCGTGTCATCTTTAGGAACCGGTGTCTAGATATCATTCAATCCATTAGCTCGTTAGGCCTACAGTTTGATTCAGACCTAGGTAGACGTTTTTCTTCATCCGAAGTTAACACAGTTAGTTCCCTGTTAAGTTTTCTATTTTAGGTAACTTTTATCAGTCGGTCTAGTTAGTCCAGTTAAGTAATTAAAAACCAAAATCAATTAAATATTATTCTTAGGTAGGTCTTGTCTAGGGTTAGTGATCATTAGCGTTCTTACGTGTCCACGTGTTCGATACTCGGACTTCCTAGGTCTATACTACTTGCGATCGGTACACTTGCCGGTTGTGTGTAGTTTTAGGATTTTCGGTTTATATTTAAAGCTTAGTTGTGAGGGTCATTGTTATAGGGTTATCCGACGCACATCATACGTGTAAAAAAATACATATGCTATGAAACATCAACGCATGTAAGAATAATACATCTGCGATACGTACGTGTAATACGTACGTAATGCGTATATGTATTACATCATACCCGCAAACACATGTAATACACAGTTATTATAATTTGTTGTATTGCATACATATAGCATGTTTTTTATTTATACCGATGATATTTGTATATATACGTGATATAGTGTAATACATGTATGCATCACATGTATATAACCATAATGCCCTTATATAAGGCACATGTTTATTATTTTTTGAGAAAATGTAATGTGTTATATTTACCTTCGTTAGCATCCTCGTCGTTTAGTGGCTTCCCCTGTTTTCTTTTCTTTTCGCGTGTTTTATCATCTGCTGTTTCAACTTAACAGTAACACCATTATGTTTGGTCACACGTGCAATATATGTATTACATAACTTACCGGTACCGTTGTCGTCCTTCGCCATATCTCCATTCCTTTGTAGCCGGTATACGAAGCTTATTCTTTTGGCTTTTTGAACCGGTTGCTCTTTATCCTCCATTATTAGGACCAGTATTGGCTTCGATGGGTCGTATGTATCACGTTTTCATTTGCCTTTTCCTGAAACTTAAATGTTATTGTCATGATACATAAATGCAATAATATTCTTTTTGTTGCCATTAAGCATTTAACGAACCAGTTATTCTTGATTTCATCTTCCTTTCTTTTCGTTTTGATTACCTAAATTATGAAAAAACAACAATCAATTGTTTAGGTTTCATGTACTTTTTACTAAACATTTTATAAACTGAAATGACATGCAGTTGCGTCTTTCATACAAACAAACATTAACACATTTTAACATTAATGTCCTTCACACGCATTGCGTATATGTTTTATAAACAAGCATATGCCTAACGTGTATGTTAAGTACTCGACGTATGCAATCATCTACATATATGTGTTACATCATAATACACACATGCAACAAACCGTATGTCCGCGTGTATATAACACGTATGCATCCAAACATGCGATCCGTGTACTGCATATGTGCAATACTCAACATATGCGTTTGTATTCAACATCAAAACAAATATATAATGTACTACACGTGTGCATTCTAATTGGATATTCAAACATATAATGACAATATTTTGTTCAATGTACACATAACGGTATATGTATCCAGACAAGTGCAATTGCGCATAATAATCAACAAATTCAAATATGCATGTCAACACGCCTAATTTACAGTGTAATACATATGTGCATTATAATTGCATAATCAAGCATGTGTTTAAATTGTTCTGTTCACTTAACATATCTAACAAATTTGCAGCCAAAATACGTTATCCATGTACTGCGTGTGTGCACTAATTTATTATTTATGCGAAATCGAGCATCGATTAACTGATGTCATTGCTTATTGTAAGACCCCAAATCCCGGGAATCCTACAGTTGGTAATCACATCCACAATTTCACAACAATTTAAAACTAAATGATTCGTTTTTATTTAAAACAAGTTCAGAGTAAATAACAGCGGAAAAAGTGTAAGTATTTAAAGAAAATCCCAAACATGGGTACAAGTGTCCAAAAATCAAATATAAATATAATATCCGTTTTATTGGAAATCCTCGACCAGAAATGCCTTCAACCTTCCGAGTAGTCCCCAGCACGTCCAAGCGATAACCTCCAATCCTTAACCTGAAAATCAATCTAACATACACACAAAGTCAGCTTGAGCTGAGTGAGTTCAAGTTTTAATAATAGGCATTTAAATAAATCATTCCAAGGGTTTAAATGTAAAAACGGGAACATTCCAAGAGTTTAAATATAAAAACGGGATTATAAAACATTCCAAGAGTTTAAATATAAAATACGGGGTACGAACAGTTAGGCCATCATCAACACTAAGTATTCATACTTAGACATCTAAGTACATCCATATATTTATAACAAAATTCTTAATAATCATTCCAACGGTTTTAAAATTGTAAACGAAAATACATCAGTTAGGTCATCACATTGAATAAATAATCATCCTTACGTATGAACATCTCTATACGTGCATTCCTATATATATAAATATATATATAACATTCAATAATAACATTCAGGTCCGAGCACACGTACAACCCAAACACGTAACATCCGATGTTGATCATGCCACACGAGCCTCCCCCCTCACGGGCTTTTCAGGGCCCGCCACAGGATTTAAGAATCTGAGTCGTATAGTTTGGCCCAGCCAAGATCACCATTTAATAACATTCGGGGGCAAGCACACGTACACCCAAACACGTAAAATTCAACGCATGCAAACACAAAGTAGGCATACGCAACATTCAGTAGTCGGGACGACTACAACATTCATCAAATATTGGCCATTCTATAATATATATATATATATACATACACACATTCTTTAACATTCCAAGGCCTACCAATACTAGCAAGCCTATGTAAAATCGTTTAAAACATTTCCTCAGGAAAAATCGTTTAATACTAGGAATTAGTACTAGGCCTAATAGCAACCTCGAGCCTAGACCACAAATAATATGTATAACCTTAAGGAATATAAGACCATAAACGAGTCTACAATATCCTAAGGCATAGCATATAGTTCACAAATAGTTTCATAAATGCACAAATATGAATAAGGCTATGTAATACCATCCAAATAGTTGTAACGAGTAAAATCATGTAAAATTGTATTACGGTGTGCATGCTAGCCCAAAACTTGAAAAGAGTAAAAAGGGCATCATGAACTCACCTGAAACGAGCCACACAAACACCAAAGAGTTTGAGAACTTCAAAGCCAATCCACAGTTTACAAGCCTGTCGGATTGCACACAAAGATTACTAACTAAACGTACCGACTCGTTTATCCTACGAGACGTTCTAACATGATTTGATTGACCTAAAGCCTTGACATTACCAAATTCAATTACATCAGCCCCCGAGGCCATGTATTTACCAAAACCACCCTTAGTTAATCCCGGGGACAAAGGGTTCCCAATTTACCCCCGAAAATTGTTGATTTTATCGAATACGCGCGTTAACGGGTTGTTTATGCACTTAGATACCGACTCAGCCCCGTGTGGACCAAATTTAGTAAAATCACAGCCAACAAGTCCACACGACGCTACACGAGTTGGATGGGTCGGTAATTCGCAAGCACGATGCACAAACTACCAATAAACGCGAATTTGCGCCGTACCGACCCGTTTGAGTAACCGACAACCAATTCAGCCCCAATAACATAAAAATATAGTTTTTCACAGCCAACAAATCATACCGAGGCTACAACATCCGAATTGGTTGTTAATTCCCTCAAACAACGCGCTAGACGCAACAATTGACAAACTAGACAACCGAAACCTAGTTTTCACTTCATCAACAGTTGACCAACCTAACGAATGCCAAAACTCATGATACTAAAGTATATTACACTAGACATACCTATGAAGATGACGGAGCACGAACTTCAATTATAACAGCCCTGAAAGATGCGAGAAATGGCAGCCACCGGTTAAGCCTAAAACGAACTTATCGATCAATAACGAATATAACATGCAGATTTTAGCATGCGAAGACGCATTTAATTACATAGGATAACCTTTGAAATAAATTATTAAATTTTTACCAGACTTTCATAAATGTCTTAGGTTTATAAAAATATTTTTATTATATTTTTCTAGTGGACACAACAATTATAAAAATTTCACCAACACAGCAAGGTGCGTGCAACTATTTCAGTGCGCAACAAAATGGTTTTATTTTTATAAAATTCATTACCGAACCAAATTAAACGATTCCAATTGGGTAACTCAAAATATTAAGTTTCAGAAGTGGAACCAACTAATTTGGACTTGTTGAAAAATAGTTATGATGTCGGGAAGACAGACCAGAATCCGACATCCCGCATCAGCTTTGACACTCGATTTTATAAAATCATAAAAATTATTCAAATCTCGTCAAAAAATAACATATTATACCTTTATGGAAACTAGACTCAAAGTAGAACATCATGGAAAGAAGAATCGGTCAAAAACAATGGATTATCATTGCGTTACAGACCCTACAATAAATGTATACGAATCTGTCAGCAAACTGTTATCATCAAAACTCAATCCTAACGTGTTCAATAACGGGTTTAATGGTGAAAAAGACACGAGGAATCATAAAACCGACCTTGAATTGAAGTTTTTATGGTAGAAACACGGCTGCACAGTAGAAAATCGCCAAGGGGGAGGGGGGGTCCAGGTCCGATCGGCTGCAAATGGGTTTAGGGTTAGGGTTTTCTTGTTATAATAAGCAATTACACTCTAGTCCCTCAAACATGAAAAATGTGATAGCTTGGATGAAAGGTTCAATAATTTAACTTACGATAATGACAAGGAGGTCCCCGAAGAATTCCGGGTCAAACCCGATAAATATACAAACTCTACAACGTGCGTGTCGTTAAACGAAAATGCCGGGTGCTACATACTAATCTAACACTTTAAGTTATAAGAGGTGATGTCGTGAGCAAAAGGATGGATAAATGGACTTTTAAACGTATTACAAGTCTCTAATTTAGAAAGACGAAACCCCGGTTTTTTGACAAACATTTATAAACGATCGAGCCGATTAATGAAATTTACGGGCGTTACACTTATACACCTAATCTTCGGTTTATACGCGCAATCGATAGTTGTAACGTGCCTAATTGACATTCTATATGCAAATCGGACGGGATCATCACTTATATTGTGCTTAATCGACTGTATTTGCACAAAAAACCTTCGGCAATACATTCGATATACAACTAATTGATGGAATTAACATGTTAGGTTATCTATCGTGCTTGTTTACCTGTTGTTTAATCTCTGTTTGATGCTTGATTTTGCCGTCAATTTGCTCAAAACCCTAGTTTCCAGTGTAGAGGTTGCGTATGAGGGACGAATTGAATGGTGAAGTTTTAATAACGCATATATGTTTTGTTATATTTCCAAAAATATCCTTGTCCATTAAAAACCCTAGCTCTTTTTTTTGTATGTATATACATCCTTTTTTTTATGTTTAAGGGTGATTGTATGGGTTTTTAAGTTTCCTCTATAACATGAGTTTTCGTTTGATCCCACCCCTATATATATATATATATATATATATATAGTGGGTGTTAATTAATAGGCTCCCAACTAGCGTAAATTTTGTGGGAAATGGTATTAGATTACAAAATTCGTTATGCCCGTAATGTAATGAGTTCGAAGAGACGAACAACCATGTTTTGAATGTAATTTGAATAAGTCATAGATTAATACGGATCTAGTTAATTTGGTGAATCTGATTTGAATACTCTTGGAGCATCTTTTTATTAAAAAAATGTAAATTACACAAATGATATTTATGCTTTGGGTCAAAATATGGATTTGGTTCATATATTTTAAATTTTACGGATATATCCAGCTGCGATTTTATTTCCGTCTATGGTCCAAAAACTTAATGAGATTAGTGTCGGGCTCCAGTTTGAACATGCACAACTGTATTAATATTGTCATATGCTTATATGTCCGTACTCAGCTAGTCCAATCCCTCCTTTTTATCTTCAATGGCCTCTCTAAGTACGTTGGCATTTTTCGAGAACCTAATAAATAGTAAAAGTTAGCATTCGTTTACCGTTGATATTATATAACTTGTAAAACTTCACCTTCCAAATTTCTTGATCACTATGCTCGAATAGGAGGTGATTTCAAAACTTGATCTAAGGTCATGAAGTCCAATTGAAGTGATATCTAGCTCATCTATAATTATCTTTCCATTTGTAGGTTCAACTAAGCGAAACAAAGCACTATTCAAAGTCGTTTTCCCACTTCCCATTCTACCCACGATTCCAGTCTTGTGCCCTCCTTCAAACACACAACTGATTCCATGAAGAACCAAAAGGGAGTTCGGTTGAAATCCATAGGTCCCGAAACCGGATCCGACAACGAACGGCTTTGTTCTTGATAAGTGCTCGAGATGGGTGCGGTGAAACAAACGACCGAACATAAATAATATAACGATAAAATAAAGGAACGTTCTCGTAACCGGTACAAAAAATTCATAATATTAAAACGAACCGATCCCACCCAAGGTGAGCTCCCCTTGGGTGGTTGTTTACACCATCAAAACACACACTAAAACTAACAACATAAGGATCTATTTATAGCCAAACAACTAATATTCTAGAAGCTTTCCCTATTGAAGCTAAACGCGCGTCCCAAAGGTCTCATTTCGTGTCCGGTTTTGCTCGCGACATAAATTATTAACTTGACCATAAATATATAATGGATTTCGTAATTTGATATCGCAAGTCACAACTTTTTGGCCTTACAATCACCCCCTTGACTTGTGATCTCAAAACATCGTCAAACCGTGTCTCGCATTTTCGCAAACCAACCCGATAACCGAAGCTTCTTCAATCACCCCCTCAAGGTATGATTCACCTAATTCATTCATGAATACGTTCTCGCTTCTTTATCCAACTCGGATCTTAAGCAATATAGGTTCAGAAGAGCTTGACGAAATACCGGGGACAAAGATCAAATGACAAAGCTCATTATTTCCGTGAATGAAATTATTTAAGTAACTCGCCCCTAATAAATAAGTATCCCAGATACTCGTATCCCACATTTTCAGGTTGAGAGCTTAAACAATTTAATTCCCTATTAAATCCAACTTGTTTAAAAAATTATCACCTTAATAAATAAGCATCTCGGATGCTCGTAGCCCACGTTTTCAGGATCCAATTCTCAAACGCCTTGAAAATAACATATAAATAATATGCTTTGAACACGGTCCAACAACGACGAAAACCCGAACAAATTTGACTTTCTTCAGTTGGTCAGCCCCGAATCAATAATTATTTCTTGCCCCAAAAAAGATTTCACATATTCTGCCTGAATAAACGAATGCATTTTTCATATGACAGCCAAAGGTGACTTTCGAACATGAACCAGGGCCAAAATAAAAAACTAGTCCACACATACAAAATAAATCTGACCAAAAAATATCCAACAACCCAAATAATAGCAATGGACACAAAAAGAAGTTAATTACTTTATAAATAATTCGACCCCACAAAAAGTTGCTGAAGGTAATCATCCAGTGAAGTTTTTCTTATTGTTTGTCCAATAATCCTATCCGTTAAAAAGTCAAAAGGAGAAAACCCTAGTGATAAGGTCAGCCGCCAACAAAATAAATTGCCCTATATCACATGAATCTAGGCCGTTCATCGCAACTGCCATGGTCACCACTGTCACCAGTCACCCGTCGCCGGTAAATCGAGCACCGAACATGCATCGTCCAACAGTACCACCACTCAGCTTCAATAACAGCCCCCACCATTAACAGTCGTCAATCATCATCTTCATCCTAAACAAATGATAATCGGCCGCCCTCGCCGCCATCGTCTTCCAACCGGCCAGAAAAACGAATGGCCAAAAAAACACAGCCACCACCAGCAGTTACCGGCAAACCAGTCGGTCACATGTTCATCCAACAGTTGCCATGGTCAGAAATAACCGACGCTCACGCACATCGGAGTTTGATTTTCGCATTTTCAACCACTGAAATCGTCGCCGGGAAGGACCGTAGGTTCGCCAGATTTTCGGTGTATGGCAGAACGGTTTCCGAAAAGCCCGAATCAGGCACTTATAGATCCCGAACATCCGGATCTACAAAGAGAATACTTCAAACATGCTTATTTACCACTTTATTTCCAACTTTGTTTCTAGATCTAGAAACTTTATTTTCTAACTTCAACGTGTTTTAACATCTCGGTTCGGGTAATAGCGGAAATAGAACCCGAATATCAAGAGCAAAGTTGAATCATAAGATTCGACCCGCTCTGATACCAATTGTAGGTCCCGAAACCGGATCCGACAACGAACGGCTTTATTCTTTATAAGTGCTCGAGATGGGTGCGGTGAAACAAACGACCGAACATAAATAATATAACGATAAAATAAAGGAACGATCTCGTAACCGGTACAAAAAATTCATAATATTAAAACGAACCGAGCCCACCTCCCACCCAAGGTGAGCTCCCCCTGGGTGGTTGTTTACACCATCAAAACACACACTAAAACTAACAACATAAGGCTCTATTTATAGCCAAACAACTAACATTCTAGAAGCTTTACACGTTGAAGCTAAATGCGCGTCCCGAAGCTCTCGTTTCGTGTCCGGTTTTGCTTGCGACATAAATTATTAACTTGACCATAAATATATAATGGATTTCGTAATTTGATATCGCAAGTCACAACTTTTTGGCCTTACAAAATTTGATCTGCAACACACGCATAACCAACTGGTATATAACTCTTCAAAAACTACGTACGCATGTAAATATAGTTGAAAACCTTACCTACTTTCAGATTTTCGTTGGCAACTCTACCGATACTTGGCCAGTTTGTTGGTGGGCGGTATATATCTATGATTTCCAGGGCTTCACTACGAATATGCATGTATTGATCCAATCTTTGAACTGAAAGTATTGGATTTGATAGCTGACATTGGAGTTGAACAGAGACAACAAGAAAAATGTTCAATGAGAAACCATATGAAAGACTGAAAGAGCCATTCCAATATACTACATGTTAGAAAAACATATATGTTTTCTAAAAACATTTATGTTTTCTTGTACTAACTTGAGGCTAAACTCTAAAGCATTATAGGAATATATTTAATTTCACTAACCTGAGTCTGAAGCATCAAAGTTAAGCAAAGTTATGGCTATCGCAGAGCTAGAAACGACAACTGTCAACTGCACATAGCAATTTTAGACGTTGAATCAACCACTCATCTGCTGAAAAGCGACAAAGAATATACCCACGTTGCCATCGATAAGGTTCAAATGCTCTAGAAAGAAACGGTCTTCTTCTCCAAAAGCGTTTATGGTAACAACGCCAGCAATCGATTGTGCTAAATGTCTTGCAACTAACGCCTTATTTGTGCCATCTAATCTCATCAGCTCCTTTTCAGAAGCATAATCGAATTTCCGGATGAAAAAATAGCGAGGTGAGAATCACATATTATAATGAGAAAAAAATAACACAACTTCCCATTCATGTAATGGTGGTAACACATATCTTAGAGTTAAGGTAGGTCTTATTCCTAAAGTTTGACCATACTGTTTTAGTACCAAGTACATTTTTGTCATATCAGAGCCATGTGTAAATAATATAACCCTTTTCGTCCATGGCACTAACTCTGTTGAATTATTTCATTAAGCGGAAGAAATTCTCAGTCATTTTGTAGGTCCTATTTTGATGAATCTCACAACTTTACTCGGATCAATCCGTGTTTTTAGTTAGCGGAAATCACTAACAACACTCAGATCTCGGATCTTAGTTTTGCACAAAGAAAAAGATGAAGTTTTGTAAAGAGATAAAGTGAAAAGCGAGTTAGGAGAAATGAGTGAAAGTGACTATTTTATAGGGTCCTCATTTCTCCTAGGTTTTCATTTCATGGGCCCAAGTGAGCTTACCCAATGGGTTTTTACCATACCAAATAAACATACTAGGTACGTAAAAAACTGACTATAAGAAAACTTAAAGACATACACAATCCCAATAATAATATTGAATATTAGCCCTACATGGTTCCTGGAAACGGATTTGACGAATGTAACAAGTTGTATCACAAATAGATTCTTTATCTTGATCCACTCACTGGACTGTTTAATTTTAATTACCTGTTGCAGGTTGCTTCTGTATCACATAGTTTTCTTCACCTTAATCGCAACACCACATGATTCTTTTGGAGACCATGTGGTGCATTGTAAATAATTACCTATTTTAAAATACAGACATGATTTGGTTAGGGATTTTTGTGTGATATTCTTAAACGTGCAGAGATTTCTGTTAAAAAGGAGGCCCCTGTTAACTTTCTTACAGATTCGCTTGAAGGGAGGCCACTTTACGACCAGTTGATATTCTTATGTTTGGTGGGCAGGGGAAACACGCTTGTGTGGACCTTACAGGAGTGTCTCTTCTTGTTAGGCTCAGGGGACCTTGGGTTTGTTGTGGGTCAGGCTGCGTTGAATGTCGAATCAGGTAAAGTTGTTAAACCCGAGAAAGCTTGTTTAGAGAATCAACATGTGTTTCTCCCGTTTGCTTTTGATACATTTGGTTTTCTACCCCGGAGACTGTGACTTTTCTGAGCAAGGTTTAGCGTGTCGTGCATGGTACTTTTTTGGCTGCTAAGTCCCAAAGCTTCGTTTTTAGTATGATTGGCTTTGCTATTCAAAAAGGGGTTGCGGCACAGCTTGTTTACTGTTTATCAGCCACTTTATTGTAATTGTTTTGAGTTTAACGAGGAATGTTTATAGTAATAAAAAAAATGTTAGCTTTCTATCTTTCTTCTTTTATGCTCATAAAAGAGTATGCTCTTCATCTTGTTTCAACTAAAAGATTTGCATAATTCTTGTGTTTGTTTGTACATTTATGAGCAAAGCGTCCAAATCTCTTACAATGGTACCACTCGATTCGTTTGTGAATCGCTCACCATTATTTTCTTGAAATTCAGACGTATTCTTTCTTTCCAACATTTGGTTCCCGCTTCGGTCACTACTTCTATCATTCATTCTATCATGGTTTAGATAATAGTTTCTTTGTCCTTTTCGGTTAGGCCTTCTTTCATATTGCGTAAACAAGAGTTGGTCATTGTTGTGGTTTTGTATCTTCTCACCTCTTGTCCTCTTGATCAGAGACGTTCTTCACAGGCGTTTACCTATGAAGAACGATATGTGCGAATACCAGGACTATACATGCATATACAAGAGGTATACGTTTGTATATATGTCTGTATACAGGAGTATATAAGCAACTATAACGCTGCCATTGAAAGTTTACCTGTGAAAAAGGAACTGTAATAGCAATAACTCAAGAACCAAGAAAATAATTTCTTGGTGTTGGAGGAATAGCAGTTGGCTACATTTGTTTACAAAAAAAATGTGGGGAAGAAAATGGTTGGCATTTAAAAGAGATATATTGCACCAAGGGCAATTTGCGGTCTTCTTCGAGAACTTCAAAAATAAAAGGAGTATTTTTAGGATATTGACTGTTCTAATAATTTTGACTTTTGCTGGTCATTGAATTCAGAATGGATTTACTTGTCAGCCAGCACTTAACATAAAAGTCAAACGGAAAATTATAGGCATATGGGAAAGTGCTGTGATTTGGGCACAAATTGACATCATCTTTGAGCTCCGGGAAAGAAATGTTGGTATGAGTAACTTTGTGTTTTCTTTTTCAGTATTTTTTTATTACAAGTTCTGAATTGATAATGTACCAGCATAATCTTTATTGCATTGCCATTCAGTTTGTGGAATTTTTTTTTAAAACTAGGGCTCTTCTTAGGCTTTTGATCACATGGGGGGTTCAGATTTTTTTTCAATCACAAGAGGGGTCATTGCCATTAGTATTGGCGATTAAGTGAGAAATGTAGGTGTGTAACAAGGATAGCAGGGAATGTAAGAAAAGTTGGCAGGAGGTGTAAGTAATTGGGGTTGGTATTGGCAATTAACTCCTTATTTGGAATTGATAGTGGCGATTAACTCCTTATTTGGCAAGGGGGTAAGTTTTATTTTGCTTATGGCATTTTAAAAAGAACAAGTGGAGAAAGATTCATCCACGCAAACATTTTTGTATTTTATAGGATACTAGCTTTAGAACTTGTATATTACATAAGATTTGTCAATGTTCAAATCAATACAATGAATTATTTGAAATAAAAAAAAACTAAATATTAAACATAAAATGATTTGAACATTGACAAATCTCATGTAATATACGAGTTCTAAAGCTAGTATCCTATAAAATAAACAAATGTTTGCGTGGATGAATCTTTCTCCACTTGTTCTTTTTAAAATGTCATAAGCAAAATAAAACTTACCCCCTTGCCAAATAAGGAGTTAATCGCCACTATCAATTCCAAATAAGGAGTTAACTGCCAATACCAACCCCAATTACTTACCCCTCCTGCCAACTTTTCTTACATTCCCTGCCATTCTTCTTACACACCTACATTTCCCACTTAATCACCAATACTAATGCCAATGACCCCTCTTGTGATTGGAAAAAAACCTAAACCCCCCATGTGATCAAAAGCCTAAGAAGAGCCCTAGTTTTAAAAAAAATTCCAGTTTGTGCTATTACTCATTTTCAGTTTCAGTACCGATCTCATACCCGTTACATGATTGATCTTCTGCAATACTTTAGTCATGAATTTAAAGAAATTATCTTCTATGAAGGAATAGGAGGGTTCTTATTTATCACACGAAAAACCAATATCATTCCAAAATATTGTGCATACATCCAAAAGGTTTACAGAGTTCAAAGATAATTAATTTCATGACAGCAATCCCCAATTTTACGACGATCATGCAGAAGTAATCTTCCTATATGTCGTTGCAACCGTGTTATTGATGCCCTAGCATTGCATCTATGAGGCCTCAAATTGATCTGAAAATATAGCATGCATGCATGCATGATAATAATGTTTTTGATATGTAGGTTAATGAATTATCCAAAGCTTACCTAGTTAGCTTACGAGGTTTTATGTTGCGACCAGTATTCGTTAACAAGCTGTGCAAATAAAGAATCTGAATCATTCATCAATTTCATGGGCTTGTCATATTCCATCACCTTTCCTGTAAAGTGCAAGGTTTATTTCAGAGGGATTAGCAGTTTAGACCACTTGAGTTTAAGGGCATTTTCATGAAACCAATGGTTCACTTCTAGTACAAAAAACCAAGTAGAATGATTCAAAAGTATGTTCCTTAATCCTTAATGTTTTCAAACCAGATCGGTCATTAATTCGGCAGCCTTACTAGTTCAATTTTAACACAACTCCATTTTTGGCCAGAACTCGTTTTGACCCAAACCAAATTTATATATTTTTTAACCATTTTGACCAAAACTCATTTTGCTTAGATGTTGTTCTAACCCGTCACCAAACCCACCCGACCCTCGTTTCCCAAACGTAGTATTGAGATAGGAAAGAACTTGGACCTACCATCCTTCATAACAAGTACCATTGTGCAGTCTACAACAGTTGGTATTCTGTGGGCAACTGTTATCACAGTGCAATCTTTAAACTCTTCCCGAATCGTTTTTTGTATAATGGTGTCCGTTGTATTATCGATTGACGCGGTGGCTTCATCGAGCACCAATATCTTTCTTCTCTTCAAAAGGGCTCTTCCTAAACAAAACAGTTGTCTTTGTCCAAGGCTCCAGTTTGAACCATCTTGCACAACTATATTAATATTGTCATATACTTATATGTCAGGTAACGTACACTTGTAATATCATAAGTCAATGACTCAGATTTCGTACCCAACGAGTCCAATCCCTCCTTTTTATCTTGAATGGCCTCTCTAAGTTGGCATTTTTCAAGAACCTGATAAACAATGAAAGTTAGCATTCATTTATGGTCTTGGTTGGTGTATATTTTTATAAGCTTGTATAATTTTACCTTCCATATTTCTTGATCACTATGCTCGGATAGAGGATCGAGATTGAATCGAATTGAACCACTGAATAATGTTGGTTCTTGTGGGATGATT
Organism: Bidens hawaiensis; assembly: GCF_021521415.1. Taxonomy (NCBI): domain Eukaryota; kingdom Viridiplantae; phylum Streptophyta; class Magnoliopsida; order Asterales; family Asteraceae; genus Bidens; species Bidens hawaiensis. The sequence goes on from NW_027492332.1 coordinate 576,985, forward strand.
CCAAAACTTGATCTAAGGTCATGAATTCCAATTGAAGCGATATCTATATCGTCTATGACTATCTTTCCATCCGTAGTCTCAACTAAGCGAAATAAAGCACTAATCAAAGTCGTTTTTCCACTGCCCGTTCTACCCACGATTCCTATCTTATGCCCTCCTTCAAACACACAATTGATTCCATGAAGAACCAGGGGGGAGTTCGGTTGATATCTGATCTGAAACACATAACCAAATGGTCTAAAACTCTTAAAATATTATCCATGTAATAAAGTTGAACCTTACGTACTTTCAGATTTTCGATGACAACTCGGCCAATACTTGGCCAGTTTGTTGGTGGGCGGTTGTTTTCTATGATTTCCAGGGCTTCACTACGAATATGCATGTATTGATCCAATCTTTCAACTGAAACTATCAGATTTGATAGCTGACATTGGAATTGAACGGATACAACAAGAAAAATATTCAATGAGAGACCGTACGAAAGAGCCATTCCAATGTATCCTGTCATTACAATACATGTTGTTAGAAAAACATGTATGTTTTCTTGTACTAACCTGAGGCTAAAGCAATAAAGGATTATATTTAATGCCACTAACCCGAGGATGAGGCATCAAAGGGGAGCAAAGTTATGGCTAAGGCAGAGCTAGAAACAACAACTGCACATAGCATTTCTAGACGTTGAATCAACCACTCGTTTGCTGAAAAGCTATGAAAGAATGGACTCACGTTGCCATCAATAAGGTTCAAATGCTCTGAAAAGAAGCGGTCTTCTTCTCCGAAAGCTCTTATGGTAACAACTCCAGCAATTGATTGTGCTAGATGGCTTGCAACTAAAGACTTACTCGTGCCATCTAACCTCATCAACTCCTTTGCAGATGCATAGTAGAATTTCTGAGTGAGAAAATGATAGTGAGAATCACATATTATAATGAGTAAGAACTAACACAACTGATCATGCATGTAATAGTGGTAACACTAATAACATATTTTAAAGTTAAGCACGATTTTCGTCCCTGAAGTTTCAATGTTTTAACCCTTTTCGTCCATGGCACTAACACTGTTAGATTTTTTGCTAATTTGAAGAAAATTTCAGTCAATTTAACACGTGTTATGGTTGAAACCTGTAACGGGTGGCGGTAAGCGCCAATCCCTTTTCCAAGAGATCTTAGGTTCAATTCCACTGGTTTTCTGCCATAAAAGATAAACCTCCTAAAGGCCGCATGCCTAGGCTAAGGTAAGGTAAGCTACACTTCGCGCGGTCTATTTGTTAGAAATGTATTGGTAGACTCCCATGAGTTCTATCCAACGGGTTCTCACGGTTATTAAAAAAACAAACACACATGGTTAAAAGTTTAGGAGTACAGTTTCTTACTTGTAGAAGTATTGTTACGTAAACCGTTGGAATGATGACAAACAAGATAGGCCAAGTTAGGAATGCCAAGTGAAGAGGTATGTACCCGCCTCAACACCGAGCAAGGCGGGTCAACCCACAAGATATAGACAAGAAGCTTGAAATCAAGACATTATAAAGGCACAAAGCCAAAACATACGCGCATGGCGCATATCACATATGCTCATGCATCACATGCTCAGGCATCATATGCCCAGGCACCACACATGCTCAGGCATCATATGCCCAGGCACCACAGATGCCCAGGCATCACATATGCTCACGCATATCACATATGCGCGCGGCGCATCAGCGCGCGGCGCATATCACATGCTCGTGCATATCACATCTGCGCATGAAACATATGCGCGTGAGAATAAAGAGAAGACCTCGCGCATCCTCAGGATTGGCGCATATCACACATGCACATAATCAACCTCGTCCTTATCCAAATCAGGATTAGGGCAACCTTGATTGTGCACGTCAGACAACCTTCCAGAAGGTATCTTTTTAAGGAATAAGAATATGCTGATGTTGACAGCTGCCAATGAAAGGTGGACAACTCAGCAAAACCTATGTGCTACCACGTGATTATAACCAATGAGAAAGCACCAGGTGTCCCAGAGGACACGTGGCGCAGAGCAATTGGAGGAGGCCAACAAGGCTGAGCCCAATCAGTGGAAACCCTAGCACTATAAATACAGCATCAACTCCACAAGGAGAGACATTCAATCATATTCAATTACATTCACTCAGACAGTTACAGCCAGTAACACATAATCACATCCAATTACAGGGTATTCAGCTATTAAGCAATACTCTTCAGATTTCCTTACTCAGATATTATTATCTTCTCCCACAAATACTTATTCTCACACCGGAGGGTTACCCCAAAGAGGACCCCTCTGTCCCTTTCTGAGGGGTAAGTTGACGGTGCTGTTCATTTTGTAGGTGGAAGAACCCAGATCCAAGAAAACCATCGGTGAAATAATATAATCACACCCGAGGAAAGTAGATCGTCTACCAGTGAGTCGATCCACGTTTCTTCATTGGCGCCATCCACTGTTACAACGGCAACAAGATCTCATCAGATCTCTAAACAAAAAACCAAATTTTCACCATGGTTTCTGGCGTTCGTAACGTTGATCAAGTTCTGGAGGATATTGAACGTGAGGATGTTAATGAGGGACAACAGTTTCTGAGGGCGCCGCGTGATTCTACGCGCGCCACCAGTAACCGTCCTTTCATCACAACTCCTCATGGCCAGACTGAAACTCCTCCAGACGATCTTACGTTACAAAATCTTGCCGGCGCGAAACAAAAAGGACCAATGGATCCAGAAGATGAAACTAATGACCCCAAAGAATGGCTCATAAACGAGCAACGACGTCTAATGGACAAGTACAACGAGATGGTCAAACAGAGAAAGTTAGCCGACTTAACACAAAGGCAAGTGTTTGACAAGCAAACCATTCAGGGAACAAAAAGGGTGCGCGCGCCGGAAGATGGTCATTCCATTCACACTGCACACACTGAGTTTAGTGATGAAGAAGTACACAGCATGAGGAAAACGCGAGATACTCATGCAGGAGGCTCACAGCTCCGCGCGCCTGTGAACATGGCGCCTGGAGCCAGAGCCGATCTGGATCTGCAAATGCTGTACAGCCCACCAGTTAGAGGGCAAGTGGACGTAACCACACCGTATAGACCAGCCATCTTGGTGAAACATTCAAAGTTCACTGAGCGCATCGCGAAGGCTCCCATCCAGCACAAAACCAAGATGCCAAGTGGTTTGGGTAAATATGACGGCACAACAGATCCAGACGATTTCTTGCAAGGTTTTTACAACACGGGAAACCTAGAGAGCTGGACGATGCCAACATGGTGTCACATGTTTGCTCGCTGCCTCACGGGCGCGGCGCGTGTCTGGTTCGAGAGCTTGCCGACAGGGCAAATCGATGGGTTCGAGGAACTATTGGAAAAGTTCCAGGCCCACTTCGTACAGCAGCGCAGACACACGCGCGACCCTGATGACATCATGCACTGCGTGCGCAGGAATGATGAAACGATTGAAGACTACATCACACGTTTTAATCAGGAGTCTCTGGCAATCGGAGGTATAACTGAGCAACTCCTGCGCGTGGCCTTTATACAAGGCGCGCGCAGTGATCAACTCCGCCGAGCTCTCGTAAGCAGAGATGGCATGCCCACCACGTGGGCCAAGTTAATGGAAGCATCGCGAGTTTTCGCGAGAAATGAAAAACAAATTGCCCAAGATAGGGCAAGAGAAAGAGCGCATCAAGCTGAGTCACCGCGCAGCAAAGAAAAAAGGGGCAAACAGAACTATGTATGGTCCAGGTTGCAATCAACCAGTTTTTCTTCCACAGAAAAGCAGGCGCAACCAAGCTCACCCCAGCCCCAAAAAGACGTTCGTAATCGCGGGGAGGGTGACAAGAGGGAGGGCGGCAGAGATCCTAGCAGACCTCTGCCAAGAATATGGACTCCCCTCACTAAAACGCCTTCACAGGTGTTAAGCACTGAGAATGTCCAATTCAAAAGCCCCAAGCCACTACACTACAAGGGACCATCAGACAGTGGCAAGTACTGTGAATTTCACAAGTCCACGGGGCACAACACTGATGCATGCCACCACTTGAAGGATACAATTGAAAAGGACGTGAAGTCAGGCAAGCTGGCTCACCTGGTGAAAAACTCAACACCAGAAAATGAACAATCAGGAGCCTCAGCCAGCAAAAGTACAAAAGAATCTGTGTAGCCGAGGGAGGAAGGCAAGGGCAAACATCAAGAAAGAGAAGCGCGCAAATCCAAGGAGATTGGCGCGAGCAACAAGTAATCTTCCCAAGAATCAGGGGAGGCCCTTCTATCAGCAGTCCTCTTGTCATCACTACACATATTGCTCATTACGAAGTGTCAAAAGTCCTGGTGGACACTGGCAGCGAATCAGACATCATGTATTAGCAATGTTTCAGAAAACTGGATCCGGCGGACCAAGCAAGGCTTGAAATTGTGAATGCACCAATCTCTGGTGTTTCAAATGAAATCATTCATCCCCTAGGTCAAATACAATTTGAACTAACCATGGGGGATGAGAAACACAAGCGAGCCGAAGTTGTTAACTTCTTGGTCTTGCCCACCACTTCTTGCCACAATATGATCTTGGGTAGGGGAACGATTGCCCAATTCAACGCCATACCGTCGCCAGCGCACAGCGCGTTGGGGTTCCCAACACCAACAGGTGTAACTTTTGTATACCGGGATCATTTGTGTGCAGTGACAAGTACTCCGCGGGAGGGGAGAATGAAACTTCCAATGGCAGACAACGCGCCAGAGGAATGGATTCTCAACCCAAAATTCCCGGAGCAGAAGATCACAATTGGCACAACGATATCAGACGACACGAGGGTGAGAATGAAAAGATTGCTCACAGCATATATGTCGGTCTTCGCGTGGCAACACTCTGATATGACTGGGGTTCCGCGAGACCTGGCACAACATTCTCTCAACACGTTCAAGTCTGTAGAGCCAATTGCTCAAAAGAAGAGAGTCATGGGGGATGAGAAAGCGAGGGCCATGAATGAGCAGGTTGAGGATCTGCTGCGCGCAAACATCATCCGCCCGATAAGATACCAGACGTGGGTAGCCAATCCTGTGATGGTAAAGAAAACTAACGGGTCGTGGAGGATGTGCATTGACTTCAAGGACCTCAACAAAGCGTGCCCAAAGGACTGTTACCCCCTACCAAACATCGATGCAAAGGTGGACTCCGTGGCGCCATTCAAACTCAAATGTTTCCTGGATGCCTACAAGGGCTATCACCAGATTCAAATGGCACCACAAGATGAGGACAAGACCGCATTTAGAACCGACAAGGGTGTTTTTTGCTACACAAAAATGCCCTTTGGTTTGAAGAATGCGGGCGCCACCTACCAAAGACTTATGGATGCCGTTTTCAGCGAGCAAATCGGAAGAAACCAAAAAGTCTATGTGGATGATTTGGTGATTAAGAGCAGGGAGGAAAAGCAAATGCTCAAAGACATCGAAGAAACCCTTGGGCGCCTAAAGGAAGTTAACATGAAGCTCAATCCGAGCAAATGCACCTTCGGCGTACTAGAGGGAAAATTTCTAGGTGTAATGGTCACCAAGGATGGTTTCAAGGTGAACCCTGAGAAGGTGGAGGCCATCCTTGACATGCCCTCGCCATCCACCATGAAAGAAGTCCAGAAGCTGAATGGTAGATTGGTTTCAATCAACAGGTTCCTAGCGAACCATGCAAGCAAATCTACCCCATTTGTCAACACATTGAGGAATTGCTTAAAGAAAAGCCAATTCAAATGGACTCCTGAGGCCGAGCAAGCTTTCAGGGAGATAAAAGAATGTTTGATAAATCTGCCCGCGCTCACAGCTCCACTTCCTGGTGAAACTTTGACATTATACCTATCAGCAGGAGAGCGCGCCATCGGCGCAGTATTATTGGTGGATCGCAAGGGAATCCAAACGCCAATATACTATGTGAGTCGGGTGCTGACAGATCCTGAGACGCGCTACTCCATCATGGAAAATTTAGTTTTATCACTAACACACGCGTCGCGCAAGCTTCATAGATATTTCAATGGTCATCCCATTGAAGTTCTGACTGGTTACAACATCCAGCAAGTTTTGCGGCGCCCCGCGCTCTCAGGAAGGCTGACAAAGTGGGCGCTGGAATTAGGCGAGTACACGATCGCCTATAAGCCCCGTCCAGCAATAAAGGGACAAGTCTTGGCTGATTTCATTGCCGAGGTCCCCGAAGGAAAAATTGAAGAGGCTCAGCGCGAGGTAGATCCTCCGCGAGCCAATGACGAAGAAAATGTGTGGAGATTGTTCACTGACGGAGCTTCAAACAACGAAGGGTCCGGCGCAGGCCTAAAACTGGTGGATCCAGAGAATCATGAATATACTTACGCCATCAGGTTGGACTTCAAAAGCACCAACAATGAGGCTGAGTATGAAGCCCTGCTGGCTGGCCTGCGCATCGCGCAAAAATTCGGAGTTAAAAAGCTAGAGGCCCATGTTGATTCATACTTGGTAGCAGCACAGGTCAATGGCCTTTATGATGCCAAGGAGAACACCATGCCTCTATATCTAGAGCAGGCGAAAAAGCTCATCGAGCAATTTGACTGCTTCAGAATCATTCATATTCCGCGCAGTGAAAACAAATCAGCAGACACGCTGAGTAAGATGGCATCAACCAGTTTTGATCACTTTGGCAAAGATGTCAGGGTGGAAGTAATGAGCAACCCGTCGGTGGTAGCGAAGTCTGTCCTGGTAACTCATACAACCCCTTCATCATGGATAACTCCAATAATGGAATTCTTGAAGGAGGGAAAGGTACCAGATGATCGCGCGCAAGCGAGGAAGATAAGACACAAGGCGCAGAACTATGAACTGCTTGATGGTACATTATATCGACGCTCTTATCTTGGGCCGCTCATGAAATGCCTAGATGCTGAGGAAGCAAGCTATGTGATCAGAGAGATACATGAAGGAATCTGTGGAATACATGCTGGCCCGCGCATGGTGGTTGCCAAGGCAATGAGCGCAGGTTACTATTGGCCTGGCATGTACTTGGACGCTCTAAAAGAGATCCAAAAATGCAAAGCATGTCAGAGCTATGCGCCAAACACCATGCGGCCAAAGAACAACTTGATTCCGGTGACCTCCGCATGGCCTTTCCACAAATGGGCAATCGACATTGTGGGTCCCCTTCCGCAAGCGCAAGGGCGGGTAAAATTTTTGGTAGTGGCAGTAGACTATTTCACAAAATGGGTTGAAGCCAAGCCACTAGCAAAAATCACAGCCGAAGCGATGAAGCAGTTTATATGGAGCCACATCATATGCCGTTTTGGCTTGCCCATGGAAATTGTGAGCGATAATGGCAAGCAATTCACTGACAAGAAGATATCCGGCTGGCTCAAGGAATTGCGCATCAACCAGATTTTCACTTCAGTTTATCACCCTCAGGGGAATGGCCAAGTGGAACGCGCTAACCAAAGCTTGCTGAATGGGCTGAAGAGAAGGTTAGAGGGAGAATCCCATTCTTGGGTCGAAGAGCTACCTAATGTCCTGTGGGCACACAGGACATTAAGCAAAACTAGCAATGGCGAATCCCCGTTCAGCCTAACCTATGGAACAGAGGCAATGATCCCAGCAGAAATTGGATGCCCATCCCATAGAGTGCTCATGATGAGCAAGATTGATAACGAGCGCGAAAGAAGGTTGGATCTCAACTTACTTGAAGGGCGCAGAGAGGCGGCTATCATCAATGAGGCCAAATACAAGAAAAAACTGGAAAAATATTACAACCAGCGTGTGAAAGAATGCCACTTTAAGAAAAATGATTTCGTCCTTCGCAACAAAGAAGCTAGCCGCGCGATACCCCCGGGAAAAATGTCCCCCAATTGGGAGGGACCTTATCAAATCTCAGAAGAATTGGGGAAAGGCGCATATGCTTTAAAAGATTTGAATGGAAAGAAGATCCCGCGCGCATGGAACGCGGCACAGCTTAGAAAATGTTTCATGTAAATGTCAAGTTTGTAATCAAGGCTTTTTAAGCCATTATGAATAATGATACGCGCTATCTTCTCTTAATGTGGATTCTATTACCTTTGGCATACATGTTTCACACTTCCCTTTATTAGTTTTGAGCAATATGACAACATTGTATTGACATCAAAACGAAATAAAAACGAAGTAAAACATACATGCGCGAGCTTCAAGCTCAAACGCGTTAAGGAGTCTTAACTCTTAAGCGTCAGGGCCTTAGCCCAATTCTATTACCTTTTGCATACATGTTTCACACTTCCCTTTATTAATTTTGAGCAATATGATAACATTGTATTGACATCAAAACGAAATAAAACGAGGTAAAACATACATGCGCGAGCTTCAAGCTCAAACGCGTTAACGAGTCTTAACTCTAAAACGTCAGGGCCTTAGCCCAATAATGTGAGCCTTAGCTCAAATCACTCACAACATCCATCCTACATATTGCGCAGCCTGACCATAAAACACCTAAACACAACTAAGGCAAAGCAAATGCCAAAACATAGTTGTTAAGGTCTCAGGTTGGGGTCGCGCATGAAATTGTAGTGGATATCTGAGTAACACATTGACACGTAAAGGCTAAAAAACTCATAATTCCATAAAGGCGCGATAACGACGCGCAAAAGAGGAATAATGAAAACGCCAAGACACGTGTCAACATAATCAAGATATGCCAAAATCACTTACAATATGACAAGGGTTAAGTATAATAAATTCCTTACAACCTTGTTCTTATTCCAACGTGCAAGCATATCTTATATTCAACATGCAATATAAAGAGATGAATGGCGAATGCGCAAGATGCGAAGAAGGGAAAAACAAAATTTCATTCCAAAGCATTGAAATTTACAAGTTTACAAGATGAGATACAAACTACAAATAAAAATAAAAAACATGAAGGGCTTCTCAAGTCTCCACGTTGACATCAGCCTCAACATCATCCTCATCATCGCCCTCAGCATATGGCGCAGCCTGCTCCTCATCATCTCCAAACTGACCATAGTCAAGTTGTTCATCTTGAATGGAGTCTTCTAGCACAACAGTGTCAGGAGTGGATCCTTTGGCCACGCCAGAGCCGCTAGCAGGAGCAGTATTCCCCGCGCCATCATCGCCGCCACCAGCCCCTTCGCACTCGTCAAGTAATTTCTTTAGCGCGCCGAGGTCGGGCTGGTCAGCAAGCGCGGATATCTGAAAATCATAAGGAAAAGTATAAGTACAAAAATACTTGGAAAATAAATCAAAGTAATCTCATTAAAGTTAAAATACCTGCCCAAGGATGGGAATGGGAGTATTTAAATACTTCTCCCCCATCGCGGCCATGTCCGCGCAGGCAACGTCGCTCTGATAAGGGTAATCGGATGGGTTCTTCTTCAGCATCCCATATTCATAGCCATCCTTAAACCCTTCAGCTCGGCCCACCAAGCGCGCGGCAGCGTTGCAATCCATCACCAGGGCCTGGAACTCGTCTGAGTATTTCATCGCGTAAGCGCAACGAGTCATGCCATGTGAGATTAGCCAATGGCGATCCTGCGCGAGGCCAGCAACAGACGTCTCGAGGGCAGGAACCTGTGAGTTTAATAACTCAACAGTTTCCTTAGTCTTTTTCAGCTCCTCTTTGTCGGACGCCGCTGCCGCCAAGGTTTCTTCTTTTCCGCCCGCGCAGCATCAAGTGCTTCCTGGCTAGACGCTGCCGTCGCCAAGGCTTCATCTTTATCGGCCTGCGCGGCCGCCAGCTCCTTCTTCAGGCGCGCAACCTCACTCTCCAGTGATGATTTTTCAGTTATAGACTGGACAAGAACTTGGTCACGCGCCTCCGCCTCCAGCTCCAAGTCGCGCGCTCTGCGCGCGCACTTGGCCGCGTCCGCCTCCGCCGCCTGCAGCTTCTCCCGCGCAGCCTGAAGCTCATGACCGCGCTTCACGAAGGCGCTGTTGGCACTTGCTCTGTTCTCACTGAGCTCTGCTTGGAGCTTCTCAGCTCTCTCGCGAGCATCAGAAAGATGCCAAGCAGACACCTTAGCCTCTTGCTTGGCTTCCGCAAGAGCATCACGTACTTTTACGTAATCATTGCGAAGCTCTTGGGAGGCAGCAAAGAAAGCCGACCCAGCAAACATATGATCGTTGAGCAAGTCGTCGCGAGCGCGGTCCTCCTGGAACCTCCTTTCAGATGGAGGCACAGCATGAGCCCAGAATTCCGCACACACACCCATGGACTGAAATGTGTTGTCTTCAGTTATATTCCATCTCGGGCGGTAAATGTGATCGGCTTCCTGCAAAAGCAAAGTAATTATCTAAGTTATCAAAACACTAAGATGGAAGTCCGCGCAGCGGAACAAAAAATAATCTATACCTGCGGGGATGAAGCAGAAAAGTCAGCGCCAGCCCCACGAGAAGGCTCCGCCGCGAAACCTCGTGGCGCTGCAGGGCTGGCGCGGGCGCCAGCGGAGTCTTCAACTTCAAACTCCTCATCCTCCTCTGAAATAGGCCTCTTCTCCTGCGACCTAGAATCAAAATCGGTCTCGCAAGGAGGGTTGTGCGCAGCAGGAGGTGAGGGAGGTCTCGACGCCGCCAGGTCGGCGCGCAAAACGGCCTCCTGCTCCTTAGTAATCCCGATGAGGGGAGATTCATCGCTTGCAGGAGCAGGAGCAGAGCCAACGGCGCTGGCACCGGCGCCATGAGTGCCGCCAGCAGCTTGTACGCCAGCTACGGCTTCTATGAAAAAATCAACAAAAAGAAATGGTTCATGACTTGATCTAAAAGAAAGTCAGAAAATAAGAGCGCAATACGTACCTTGGCGCAACTCCGTTCGCGAAGCAAACATCGCCATGAAGTCCATTCTACCTTTCTTTGAGGGTAAAACAGGGGACTTCGAAGCGACCTCCGGCGCAGCCTCGGAATCTTGTTGCGCTGTCGCCGGCTCTACAAACATTTGAGTGAGCAAAGATTCATTAGTAATTCTATCAGAATCGCGCTCATAGAGACATAAAGGATAAGCAAAGTATACCTGTCGAAGGCGCAACACCGCTTCCCTTTTCCGCCGCGCGAAGGGAGGAGGTAGTGGCACCATACCTCAGGTGGACAGGAGGTCTGCCCACTTTTTGAGGCAGGGAAGACAAGGAAACCTTGGTGGTAAACTCCTGGGTTTTCCCAAATCCCCCCGCCTGAGTAGGAGGATCCTGAACAACAGGGGCAACATCTTTCTTCTGTTTCTTACCGGCCCCTGCGCCAGTTTTCCCCTTAGCTTTACGCTTTAGTTGGGGCGCCTCCTCCTCCTCCTCCTCAACCGCGAGCTCCAGCTTGTAGTTTTCGAGCGCATCTACAATACACGCAACAGAATTGTTAGCAAAATTTGGTATTATAAGGGAAAATGCATAAGTACAAAGGCTTACCAGGCGCATCGCTGTCGAAGACAAATCCCAGATCAACAGGGATGAACATGTCATCGAAGCGATCGGGGAAACCAACCACCCCAGCGCCGAGCGCGACGGAGCCACCCTCCATATGCTCATCATATGCGGCGTGGATATACTCCTTGGTGACTGCACAAAACAAGTCAACTTATATCAGCAAAACGAATTATATTCGCGCAGAAGTAAAGCAATGAGATTAACTTACACAAGCCGTCAACTTGGATAACGGGCTCGGTCGCACTGTCCGCCCACCGCCTGCTCATACCAACCCCCACCAGCGCCTCCTCACAAATGTTCTTGGCGGGGGATGGTTCAGCGGTCAACTTATTAACCCAGGCGCCAGTTGGGTTCTTGAGGACACCCACATCCGCAGGCGCAGAAGAGATCTCGCGCATGGTCATGTGGATGGGGATCACACCAGCCCTGATGTAAAAAAACCTCTCAGACCAGTCATGAAGGCTCTTGAATGACACAGTGGAGCACTTCACCTTCTGACTGCGAGGAATAAAAGAGAACCAAGAGTCTTGGATCTTGGGCTTGTAAAAAACTGAAAGCGCCGAGGGGTGGGCTCCTCGCGCTGGGATTTGCACATGAACTCAAAGTGAGTCATGCGCACAAGTCCAAACGGATGGACTTGGGATATATGAATCCCATAGAACTTAAGCAGCGCACCAACAAACCTTGTCATCAGGAGACGAAGGTTGCAGTGGGTGAAAAAATGGCTATAAAGGGATATATAGCCGGTAGGCGGGTCCGCCGCCGTTTGCCCGGCCCCAGGCAACATGCAGCCAAACACAGGGAGAAAACCCTGAGAGGCGATAAGGCTGTCAAGATCAGCCTGCCTCAGTTTGCAGGGGATTTCATTCCACCTCTTCACGGCCTTGGCCCTCCCTACCTCCTCCGATGAGACCTCAGCAGCCTTCTTCCCCTTGCCGGTCTTCTTCAATGTAGACATTGCTAACGATTTTCTACGGCAATGGATGGGGGAGATTGTGTTGTCTGAACTATCAGACATACAACTGTGACAACGAACAAAGGATGATCCGAAGAACAGAGACTTGTAAACAGGAGACAGCTAATCGGAATAGAATGAAAGAAAGAAAAGCTCTGAACAAACAAGAAGATGAAGGATAAAAAACTCAAAGGGCTGGCTTTTATAGGCCCAGGAGAGAGAAATATTGGTGCTGATCGAACTTCACGCGCCCCCACTCGCAGGTGTAAGCCAACGCGAGCGCGACACGTGTCCCTGACACTGTGTGAAGGGACACGAAAAGAAACTCTACAGCTGTTGCCAGAATTCACGCGCCACCACTCGCAGGAACGGACCAACGCGAGCGCGACACGTGTCCCTGACAGCATGTGAGGGGACACGAAAGGCAACTGTAGCACCTCGAGCACACGAAAGGTCTGACACGTCTCCATCACTGGCCCACGTCAGCAACAACCAACCACGTACAGGGACGATTCGCTTGCAACCAAAAGGATAGAATTTCGCGCAACGATGAATAATAAGAAGAAAAATACAAACCACTACTAAAAGAGCAAACTGATAAGTCTAATATCTAACTTGCCTCGCTCGCGATAGACAAGACACACATTAGACTGGGGGGCTTGAAGAGGTATGTACCCGCCTCAACACCGAGCAAGGCGGGTCAACCCACAAGATATAGACAAGAAGCTTGAAATCAAGACATTATGAAGGCACAAAGCCAAAACATACGCGCATGGCGCATATCACATATGCTCATGCATCACATGCTCAGGCATCATATGCCCAGGCACCACACATGCTCAGGCATCATATGCCCAGGCACCACACATGCTCAGGCATCATATGCCCAGGCACCACAGATGCCCAGGCATCACATATGCTCACGCATATCACATATGCGCGCGGCGCATCAGCGCGCGGCGCAATCACATGCTCGTGCATATCACATCTGCGCATGAAACATATGCGCGTGAGAATAAAGAGAAGACCTCGCGCATCCTCAGGATTGGCGCATATCACACATGCACATAATCAACCTCGTCCTTATCCAAATCAGGATTAGGGCAACCTTGATTGTGCACGTCAGACAACCTTCCAGAAGGTATCTTTTTAAGGAATAAGAATATGCTGATGTTGACAGCTGCCAATGAAAGGTGGACAACTCAGCAAAACCTATGTGCTACCACGTGATTATAACCAATGAGAAAGCACCAGGTGTCCCAGAGGACACGTGGCGCAGAGCAATTGGAGAAGGCCAACAAGGCTGAGCCCAATCAGTGGAAACCCTAGCACTATAAATACAGCATCAACTCCACAAGGAGAGACATTCAATCATATTCAATTACATTCACTCAGACAGTTACAGCCAGTAACACATAATCACATCCAATTACAGGGTATTCAGCTATTAAGCAATACTCTTCAGATTTCCTTACTCAGATATTATTATCTTCTCCCACAAATACTTATTTTCACACCGGAGGGTTACCCCAAAGAGGACCCCTCTGTCCCTTTCTGAGGGGTAAGTTGACGGTGCTGTTCATTTTGTAGGTGGAAGAACCCAGATCCAAGAAAACCATCGGTGAAATAATATAATCACACCCGAGGAAAGTAGATCGTCTACCAGTGAGTCGATCCACGTTTCTTCACCAAGATCCCAAAACTAAAGTACGTGTTCATCGTTGTACCTATTCCAATCGTGAACTTCATTGCCAATTCAATGTCTACAACACTCAGATCAGACGAAACCTACAACAATTAGATTCATAAGTTTCTTGAACTTCATTTGAGCATTAGTTTATGTAACAAGATATACCCGACTGATTATCCTTCCTATGGGCGTGGAGTCATAGAACGACATTGGTGCTCTAAAAAGAGAAGTTATTAACTTGGAGAAAACTGCTATAGAGGCATTAGTTCCAAGTTTAACCACATAATAAGATCTCCCAAATAAGAAGAACATCATCACAAAAGCCATGGCCATATACACTAGTAACATGGTTGACTCGTTGGCCATAGAACCCTGCACTTCACTAGCCAACCACAGATTTTGCAAGAGCAATCCAATTATGTATAAGAAATGTGACAAAACCGACAGAGAGAAGTAGAAGTAGCCGTTCCTCGGACCGCTTCTCTGGCTAAGATATTGTTTATATGGCTTGAGGCCTGTATCCCCTGCTTCTCGTTCTTCTTGCTTTATCAGTTGTTCTCCTACAATCTGTTCTCCCGTGTAAACATTTTCTATTTCTTGATTTGGGGATTTAGATCTTTGTTGAGGACCATCGGCCAATGGATTATCTGAACCAGAAGTATTACTAAGTGCAATGACTAAGCTTTGGAACTCTTTACATGACTCAAGCAGTAGAGCATAAGTTCCTGTTTGCACAATCTTTCCATCTGCCATTAGCTGTGAACGTAATAACAAGCATTTAAACGGTTTTGTTTTTTTAAAAAAATGCAAACTATACGAGTTTGTTAATAGCTCAATAGCTCACCAAGATGTCATCAAAAGCAGGCAAGAAATCGACTTGGTGAGTTACAAGTAACACCGTCTTGCTTGATAGTGCTTCCATAATATAATCCTACCAATAGCACATGTTAGCGGGCAATATTTAGAGAAAATTACCAAAATAGCCCGTTTGACCATTGAATTTATCAGTCGCGCCAAAGTGATCCAATCTATTGCGCCAGATTGAAAATTGTACACATTTCACTCTCTGGTTGATTGGTGAATTTAAAAAAGTCAATTCTATTCTGGTAATTTCTTGGTCAAAATGACTATTTTGGTGATTTTCCAAAATTTTTATATTATAGAAGAAATGAGTCATGAGAATGATAATTACTTTAAACAAACTGGCTGCAGTATGGGCATCAACAGCACTGAATGGGTCGTCCAGAAGGTACATATCTGCATCTTGATATAACGCGCGTGCAAGCTGAACTCTTTGCTTCTGTCCACCACTCAGATTCACACCTCTCTCTCCTATAATTGTTTGATCACCAAATGGGAACATCTCAATATCCTTCACAAGTGAACATTTCTTAACCACTTCTTCATACTTTTCATCACTCATTACTGACCCGAACAGAATATTATCTCGAACAGTCCCTGTTTGAATCCACGCGGTTTGTGAAACATATGCCACTTTTCCATTAACTTCAATCTGAGCATAACAATACATAAACAATATGTAACATTTTGTTTTCTGAATAGAACCGATACGTGACATATAAGTAGCAGACTTACTTTGCCTTTAATGTTTGGAACCTCTCCTAGAATAGCAGATATAAGAGTCGATTTACCCGACCCGACCTCCCCACATATTGCCACCTTTTCACCAGCTGAAATTTCAAGATTTACATCAGTTGGAGTCGGTTTTGAACAATCATCATTCCATGAAATCACATCCGCTTTGATCACTACCGATCCATGTCCTATGCTTGCATTATTCCTTCGCTCCTTCTGCAGCTCGGGTGCCTCCATAAACTTAATAATGCGTGTTAACGCAACCCTCGCTTCAATAAACACGGCTGCCACATCAGCAATGAGCCGAATCGGCTCTTGAATGATCCGTATCGTAGCCAGAAACGTGAAAACGTTACTAGCATCAAGCGGGATTCCAATAAAATAGCACGTATAAAATGTCACAGTTGCTACAATCACGGGTGATGACCAAAATAGAATCAAGTATAGTCCTCTTTGCATAATAACTGCAGATAACCACCTCATCTCTTCATTTCTCAACTTTTCAGCTGCCTTTTGAAAATGTTTCTCCCAAGCATATAACTTCAAAACCTTCATATTTGTAACAGCCTCCGTTATCGCCTTCAGCCTTCGGTCCTGAGCCGCCATGAGCTTTGTTAGAATCTTATGTTGCAACTTGCCCAACGGAATGTTCCCTAAAACGGTTAAGATTATCACCAACAAAGCCGCAAACGCAGCCACTCCGACTGAAAAATATATTATAAATATCCCAAGACATATTTGCAGACCAATGGTCCAAATCTGGTGAAACCAAAAGGGAAACTCCCCTATTCGGTTAGCATCAACGGTTGCATAATTCATTATTTGACCAGGTGAGTAACTCATTCTGGCGTCGTTCGATAACCGTAGCTGCTTCTGATAAATGGCTGCACATAACATAGACTTCACCTGCAGCCCGGTCACTCGGTTTCTAAAGTTTAACTGTCTCTCTGATAGTGATTCCAAACATTTGGAAACAAACAAGGCTAATGTGAGATAATAACCTTCATGATCAAATGTTTGTTTCCCCTGGACAACTTTTATAAAAGCCCGAAGAATCAGCGGGCCCGAAGCCAACGAAAGCACCTTTACCAGTGCAAAAATCCCTGTGATCACCAACCGCTTCGATTGCCACATAAACAAAGTTGACAACACCGAAGGATCCCCAACAACACCATTTCGTTCTCTCTCCGCCTTTCGCTTATCCAATATTTTCATAAATGTTGAATAACACATTTGGGCTTTATTTTCATCTTGCAATTTTGGGATATCGTCCGCATCGAGGACTTTACTCTTTCCGGTTACCAGCAGCGGATTAAGCCACCAAAATGTGAAGTTACTAAGAATTCCTGCTTTCGCCTTCAGAGTGACAACATCTTTGGCCACCAAAGGCGCATAAAGCGCGCCAAGTTCGGCATCCGTTTGTTTTCTTTCCATAAAAACGCATAAAACTAACAAAACCGCACCCGGAAAAGTCAACGTGTTTAACACACCAGTCAAACTTGTTTCTCCATGAACACTAGCATCCCAGACGCTTGAAAAACATAGAAAACATGAAAACAACAAGATCAAAACAGAACAGATCTTCGGTAAAACCCGACGCCTTACAAGAACTAAAGCTAGCACCCACAAGAATCCTTGAAGGACCAGTGACACGCTTGCTATGTCCCTCGAGTTTTCAACAACGGTCCATATGCCGAAAATTAAATATACCAACCCCAAACAGCCATTAAATACCATCGAGAAAACTGCCAGCCAGCGCTTGTTCGCACTGGCTGGCAGTTTGGTCGACGGTGTGTTACAACAGAAGACGAGTAACACACACATGAATAACAAGAGGGCGTTGATAGACATGACAATAACATGATTACTGCACGAGTATGGATCGAAAACCGACAACATATTGGAGTTACAACGATCTTGATTACCGGTTAACATGTTAATGAAACCGTCTAGTAGCATAATATTATTAAGTTCACTAGCTAGTTGGTGACAATAACTAGAGCGCTTGTGAGTGGGATGTGGTCATGTGGAGTCTGTATCTATGCACAGCATCAAAAATTTGTGGCATTCAAAGCCAAAAATAAACATGTGTGATAGGGACCCACAATAGATAGCTTTAAATTTAAAAGTGGTCTGAAGTGCCACCCACATTAGTCCAATGATTGAGTTACGTATATGTTTGTATACAATGGGTATGTGCCAACATACTTTTTTTTTTCAGATATATCGCACGGAAAAAGAGAAAATTGACAAGAAGCAAACAACCTGATGTAAAGGAACAAAAGGAAACAAACAGGAGGAATATAAAGCATATGGTATCAGAGTTGGACGTCATTATGTAGTTGGACCCTTTGAGCAATCGTTGTTCGAGTGGTAGAACTTGGAAACCATCTGGAACTTTTTCAGCCACGTTAATGCTTGGTGAGGACGAAGAAGAACAAACAAACAAAAAGAGATTATTTATTTTTATATGAAATAGGTATTAATGCCTATAGCTGTCACAAAGTAATAAAAGTGGCCAGATTTTCTTATTTTTATTTCACCTTCTAAGCTACATGTTAACTGTTATATGGGTTGTTGGTATGGCGAGGACTACCTTTTAATGGTTCATAATCTTTTAATGGTTATGAATGGTTAGGTAGTCTCTTAATCATTCAGATTTAAAGTTATCACTTAACTCTTAATCATTAAGAGGCTATGAATCATTAAGAGACAGTCTCTTAAGAGACTACACCAAACGGCCCCAGTATTTTAACTTTTAAGTTTCATGAAGAAAAAAGTGTGTCGGTAATTAAATTAAAATATTACTTTATTGATTTAAGACTTATTAATTTATTTGACTAGTTTTAAAGTTTTTTCTATTCTTTGTAGCAAAAATATATAATATTTTTATTATTTATGTGCGGATTTATTAAATATATTTGATTTTAACTAAAGTATTTTCTGTCCTTTTAGCATGTATAATTGAGGAGCAATTTTTATTATTTAGACATTACTGAAAATATATTTTGGTAAACACAATTTGAACTGTTGATAAACTCATGAAAATTAGCAAGATTAGAATTATTAGTTAACAATTGTTTTGTGTTTTTAGTGTTTTAGTTACTATGTAAAAAAAGTTTTATGTTGTGACCCCTCAGATAAAATGTTATGGTCCTGCCACGGAATTACAAAACAAACAAGCCTTTACAAGGGAAAGTTGACAAACCCTGTATATGTCAATAATACAAGCACAGAGAATATAATAATGTCTTGGTGTAGGAGGAATAAACAATTAACAGCATTTGCTTGTAAAAAAAAAGAAAGAAAGAAATGTACGTGAGAAGTGGTTGAATAATGTTGAGTTTTATTTTATTCTGATTCTGATTCTGATTATTTAGAATAATGGATGACGATTATACCAAATGCTGTAAGTAAACCACTTGCCCCACTAGCTGGTGCGCATGTTATACCAAATGTTGTGAAAAATAATTAAGATTAATGAGTAGCTTATCTAAAGATTTTCACTTAAATTTTCATTATTGATGTCAAACTAGTAAATGATCCCGCGTGATGCGGCGGGAGTGTTGATACACGTAAACTGGCACGTCACAATTGGGACGTTAATAAAATATAAAGTTTGTTCTAGTAAACGCTTGCGTGCATTGCGCCGGGAGCGAGCATTTATATATGTAAACCTGCGCGTCACGATGAGGGAAGTAATGATACATTAAGTTAGGGCTAAGCAAGGTTCCGTTCGGTTATTAGGCGAAACCCAAACCGAAGCCAAAGCAATCGGTTATTTGAATATGCAAACCGTTCGGTTTTCCGGATTTTCGGTTTCGGCTAGGTTATTTTCGGTTTTTTTTTAATTATGTGTTGCCGTTGCAAAAAAAAAATTAAAAAATAAAAATGCATATTTTAAGCTTGTATAAGAACGTGTTAGAGTACCACAATCTACTTCAATGCGAAGTTTTGAACCCTGGTCTACACTCTCAAAGGCAAGAGCATTTACCATCCACCTAAGGCTAGAATGATTTGGAACCAAATTTGAATGGAATTACTTGTTCCATTCCTGGTGGGTGTTGAGTCAGTGAGAGCAATGCTGGATTTTGGCGCACATCTAAGTGATTCTGAAAGGAGTAGGTTATTCATGATATTTTCTTGGTGACACTGGGTCTTGTAGAAATGCATAAATGAGGTGATATTTAATGACAAATACATTCAGGGTGTTAAAGTGGTGAGATGTTAAAAGAATGTGTTTTTTGTGGCTTCGGCATCGTCCGCATGACCGCATGTACCAATGTTATAATTTGCAAAGTGTATTCTTGTTTTGGGTGGTTTTTTGGGCTCTGTATATAAAATCAGCCGTTCAAAAAATTGAAAAATAGATTATTTCAATGATTAGTTTAAGTAGATGTGTGCAAATAAACATGTTGGTTATGAAACGGAACCGGTTTTTAACCTAAACAAATTATGAATCAAGTTTTGACCATCTTTGACTGAAACCGAACTTGTTTGATTCATGACATTGATTTGTGCACCCCCTATATTTAAGAACTATACATCAATATATCAGGATTATACACATGTATACAAGAGGTATCCATTCGTATACTACGGGTGTATGTCGGTATGCATGGGGTATTTAAAAACAATATATATGTTTGTATCCAGGGATATATAAGTTATTTTGTTGTAATCATTTGAATGGTTATACATAGAATATAAATTCATTAAAATAAGCCGGTATATGTGACGAAATGAAGGTGTGATTGTGTCCATATAACGTTACCCATTGAAAGTCTGCTTTACTTGTGAAAAGTGAACGGTGATCGCAACACAATTTCCAAAAAAAGACAATGTCTTAATTTTGATTCTCATTATCTAGAATTGACATAAGAAAATTATGGATGACCGGTTTATATCAATTACAAAACGTAAGAAACATAATTTGTGAAAAAATAATTAAGATTAGTTGGGTATCTTATCTAAAGATTTTCATTTAAATTTTCATTGTTGATAATATTTTAGCCGGTGTTTTGAAACCCGGCCCGGCCCGGCCCGATCGGTCAAATAGTCTGACCGGGACACGGTGACCCGACGGGTGAACCGGTAAACCTTATTCTTTCATTAAATCCAAAATGAAATGTGCATGCCGGGATTCGAACTTGGGTTATTTCCAATATAGAAGTTTTAGTAATTACCCTATGAGCCAACCAACTAAGCTTCATTGATGTATTTATTGAACAAATGTAAATCATATATATATTTAAAAAGCAATGTATAAAACATAAATAAACATTAAAGTTTTTTTTTTTTGAACGGCGACTTTCTCAGTTAAGTGATAACGCGACCGCATTCACGGCCCCATCACCCTCGGTCCAGACTATGTTGACATTATTGGGACCCACGCTGGAACGTAAGGATCATTTGGCATTCCCGGTAAAACCCCCGCTCACCCCGCCCGAAGGCACGACAGGCTTTATGCATCAGGGAAAATCCGGTCAGCATCAGGGATCGAACCCGGGTCTCCCCGTGTCTTCCCATCCTTTGCCTGGCCAACTGGGCTAGCCCAGCGGGTTAAACATTAAAGTTGTTGTTATTATTATTATTATTAATTTCTGTTATTATTATTTTTATATGCGTATGTATGTATGTATGTATGTATGTAGGGGAGGGTTAATGCGAGAAGTGATATTATAGCGAGAAGTGCGAGAAGTGAATCTGAGAACCATTGATTGTGTTTAATCAATGGTCTACAAAAGAAATGGCAAACTCGTAATTACAAACACATAATTTCGACATATTTTTAATTAAAAATGGTGCATATGTCTATTGTGATATACCCCTCATTAATCTAGACATTAATGTATTCAGCAATTTCATTTTTTAATGTTTAATCAATGGTTATAAAGTTATATATGATTATTACTGTTTTAAATATTATGTAGGATTTGTGTAGCCTTATATTAGTTTCCCGTAGAAGATGCCAACACTGAAAAGAACGTCCTACATTATAGTATGTAACTTGTGTAAATTTTATTTTGTTGTATAGGTTCATATATGTACTGCGTAGGTGGTATCACGAATATGTATGAGAAAATTTTATAATCATAGGTTATTAGCATGATCCGTTATTTTTTATATGTAGTTAATGCAAAAAAAAATAATAATAAAAAATAAAGAGAGAGTTTATTTTGTATTGTGTAGGTAGTATCTTGAATTGTGTATGTGTAAATTTTATCGTGTGTAGATTCATGTATGTTTGGTGTAGGTGGTATTTCGAATTGTGTATGTGTAGATTTTGTCGTGTGTAGGTTTATATACGTAGTGTGTATGTGGTATTTTGAATTGTGTATGTGTAAATTTTATAATATGTATCATTTATGTGCTGTGTAGATTCAAATATGCACTGTGTGTGTGTAAATCTTATCGTTTGTAGATTCATATATGTACTGTGTAAGCGGTATTTTGAATTATGTATGTGTAAATTTTAGCGTGTATAGGCTCATATATGTACTGTGTAGGTGGTATTCGAATTGTATATGTGTAAATTTTATCGTGTTTAGAATCATTTATATACTATGTAGGTAGTTTTATGAATTCGGAATAAAGTTGAAAATTTCTAGATTTGGTTGTATGTAAAAAAGTTGTGAGTTATTATTCTAAGAGGAACATGTAGCTAGGAAATAAGGTAATTGTAAAGTAATCCAAGATTACAGGTTGTGTTGTCATACCCCGGTCTAGGGCCTAGGAGCATGACCAATAGTTGGTACCTGTTTTATAAATATATCAGAGTTACGTTCTTTTAGCGGAAGTCTTTTGAATAAAATATCATTATATTGAAATCTCAGGAATTGAATACCCGTTTTGATATTTCAAATACCTGTCATTTTAAAAATATGATTCTTCACAATATTTAAAATATCTGAGCCATCAGATCACCTCTAATGACTATGTCCCCAATCTTCTAATCTGTCTTGCTTGCCTGTTCTAACCTTTACCGTTTCCCTGAAATGTGGGGAAAATACGTCAGCTATGTGCTGGTGAATAACGCTGACTCAATAAAATGTTTTCAAAATTTATCATATCATAATCACAATCATTAATACAAAATCATCTTCGTTATGATACAACACCAATAGTGTTCAACGACTCAGTTGGTCTCAATCCATCTCATCGGAACTAAAAATACCCATAGACCACATAATTGGAATTCACTCGCCCTAGAGACAGTCACTTGCTTCATGGTCATGTCCGTAGTGTGCCCACTACAGATATGTAAGGATCCAGACACATGTATTTTAGCCTGAGTGTTTAGTACTACCTTGTATCAAAATGTTTTAGAGGATTTGAACCAACCCTCATGCAAATACTTTCATAACTCTTTACATATGGATAACAGTCCATGGTTTATAAGAGTAAATATCTTTCATCAAAAGACAGTACACAGACGTATTCACGTCGAAAACATATACTATAAAATGGTTGAGCGTATTCACCTTTGTTCTTGATCAGTATATCTTACTGATTTATGCATTCTTTCTATCTCGGACCTATAGTACGAGAACACCTTTGTATAAATATCTAGATCAACGATCTAGCTTCAGACCTATAGTCTGTTTCGTATAGCTTTAACCTTGACAATCATTTCTTTCTATAAAACATTTGGACCTTTAGTCCATTTGTCTATTCATTAATCATATACTATGTTTCTTCTTCAGGAAGAAACATCTATATTGGGTTTCTTCTTCAAGAAGAAACTTTAATTTAACTATAAGCTTTGCATATGTTTCTTAATCATAAAGAAATATTATTTTATTTCTTACGTTTCTTAATTACCAATAAAACAATACTTTGGGGCTGTTTGGCAACATCTGAATCAGTAAGTCTGAACCATTAAGCTGTCTGAATGAGTAAAATAATCTGAACCAGTTAGACATCTGAACCAATAAGAGCTGTTTGGTTAGACATCTAAATGACTGTGCAGAATTACTACTTTACCCCTCTGCAGAATTATGTACTAAATGAAATTTATTTGTTTAATCAAAAATCTGAATGACTATACTGAATGACAGATAATTAAAATAAAGAGAATTCATAACATAACCTTCAACAAACAAACATCCAAAAAATTCATAACATAACCTTCAACAAACAAACATCCAAAAAGTTCATAACATAACCTTCAACAAACAAACATCCAAAAAGTTCATAACATAACTTTAAACAAAAAACATTCAAAATAATCCGTATTTCGCTCCTGCGTTTTTCACCCATGGCTCACAAGCTTGCGGATTAAGAAGTAACCACACCCTCAAAAAATTGAGTCATAGTTCGGGGTAAGCAAGTGGCACGGTTCTTAAGGCTTCTACATACTTATTAGACTGTTTGGAAAACAATATTATAAAATTCTATAAGATTCTTGAAATATATTAAGAAGTACTATTCAGAGAGAAAAGATATTATTGTTTAAAAAATTCCTTCATTTCTAGTTTCCACTCTTCTTCCGACAAATTAAACATGTTTATCACGGCATTATAAATATTGCGTGTTTTGTTATTAAGCTTTCTCCAAGCCGAAAATTTTCCTTTTAGATAGTCATAATGGTTCCTAATATGTTTTTGTTCCACTATGAAGTTATGTTGCATTTTTTATTTTGCCGAAATATTATTCCATGACAATGTTTTAAGGTTACCTCCCTCACGCCCATTAACGGTTACCTCGTGAATACATGCTTCAAGAAAAGTTTTCTCCACACCTTCTTGTTTCCAATTAATCCTAACCATTTCTTTGAACAATAAAAGCAAATCAACATATAAATAAAATTGTTATATGTTAACCCATCGGAAACTTTAATCCCGATTATACCCCCATTTTATGAATTTTATTCTCTTTGAGACATTTCATCAAACACCTTATGTGCATATATTTAACTCAAGAATATTCATATGAATTCTATAGTCAAATCATCCAAATTTTCATTTTAAATCACATATTTTCATATACAAGTATTCCATTTCAAATCCCATGTAGTCCACATATTATAAACATGGATGCAAATACAAGAGCAGAAGATCGATTTACCTCGTAAGAACGGAGCGGTGGTGGTCGGGTTGGGAACGACGGGGTGGTCGGATTGGGAGAGACGATGGTGGTGGCTGGAGAAGCGGTGGTGGAGGCGCCGATTGACTGGTGGTGGTGGCTGGAGAAGCGATGGTGGTGGAAGGAGAGGTTAGGGTTTGGAGAGGATTTGGTTTCTCAGGTGATTTGGGGTAAAAGTGGGAAACAAAGATCTTTTTCATTCAGCTAAAAACCAAAGTTGGACCATTCAGATCTTAATGGTCCCATTCAGCAACTTTTTTTTGCGAACCAAACACCTATTTAGCTAACCGGTTCAGCAAAAAGTATCTGAATAGCCCCATTCAGACACAAACAAACAACCCCTTTGACTATAACCTTTACTTATGAAAAGGTATATTATGCTTATCAGTAATCAAGGTTCGGGCTATACCCTGACTATGGTCTAAGCTATTATAATAATAAAATAATAATTTAATCAGAACCCCTACCTCGCACGGGTATTTGAAGTTAAATGCCTATGACTGATCGAGCAGCACTTCTACTCTATTATCGCGTACTAAAGCTTAAACTGTCAGAGCTTCGGAGCTTGGCACGTTCCACGAGACCGGCACGCAAACCGAGGCTAAGTGTATGTAAAAATGTGTGATTTTTGGTGTGAGATGAAATGCCGTGAACCATCCCTTTTATAGCTGAGTTTGGGTACCATCGCGTAGCGTGATGGCCCCTTCACCTTGGGCATCGCGTAGCGCGATGTCAGGGGCATGGTGCGTGGCTGCTGACTTAGCCCTAGCGTCTGCCACGTGTCCCCCCGTCATGACACGTGTTTGATGAGTCATAAGACTCCATCGCATAGCGCGAAGGTCCTGCTCCTGGGCTCATCGCGTAGCGCGATGGGTTCCTGTAATCAATTTTTCATTTTTAGCCCCTTGTCTTTGATAGCTGGTCACTTCTTGACCATACTTCCATTTTCCAAAAATACTAAAGCGACCCTTATGCGGCGATGCGAGCGTGCGAAGTGCAAAGTGCGCCATCAAAACGCCACATTACGCCCATCGCCCGAGTCCGTGTCCGTGCGCATGCGCGTCTGGTGCTTCGCACCCTCCGCTAGGACTAGTGAGAGTGGTTAGCCATACAAGAACATTACCATTGGAAACTCCTTCCTTATAACGCTTTCATTTGTTACCCCCTTTCCATATGGGATGGAGTTTCCTTCCTTATTCTTTTAACATATAATGCTTCTTTTTCTTTCTCTCATTTCTTCCCATTACTTATTTTATAAATACTTTTAGTCCTTTAACTTTATAAATTTATCAAATTTAAACTGAAATTTTGTGGGTGTTACATCCTCCCCACCTTGGAATGAATCTCGTCCTCGAGATTCGCTAGAACAAATGTGGATACTTCTTTCTCATTTCAGATTCTAACTCCCAAGTAAATTCTGGTCCTCTTCGGGAGTTCCACCTTATTTGACTAACTTTAGCTTTTGCCGTTTAAGTTTCTTAACTTGGAAATCTTCAACTTGTAGAGGTTGTTTTACAATTTTTAGATTTTCGTTGATTTCAACATACTTTAAAGGCATGACTAAAGTTTTATCAGCCAAATACTTACGTAAATTAGAAACATGAAATACATCATATATTCCTTTCATCTCTTCTGCCGAACATAAATGATAAGTTACACTACCGATTCGTTCAAATACTTCAAATGGTCCCACAAAACGCGGACTTAATTTTCCTTTCTGGCTGAATCTTACCACACCTCTCCAAGGTGAAACTTTTAATAGAACTTTGTTGCCTACTTGAAATTCTAAGGGCTTATAGCGAACATCAGTGTAATTCTTCTGTCGATCTCTTGCCGTCTTAAGTCGTTCACGGATTTGTAATATCTTATCCGTTATTTCTTGGACTATTTCTGGTCCAGACATTTGATCATTTCCAATTTCAGATCAATATACTGGTGTTCTACATTTTCTTCCATACAATGTTTCAAATGGTGCGGCCTTAATATTCGTGTGATAATTATTATTATACGAAAATTCTATTTAAAGGAAGAAGATCATCCCAACTTCCTCCTAAATCAATCACACAAGTTTGGAGCATATCTTCAAGCGTTTGAATTATTCTTTATGATTAGATTCTTTCTAATCTGATTCTCAAATTTAACTGTGAATATAGAATGATTGAATTATCGGGTTTGTTACTAACTTTACATCTCATATGAGGTAATCAGTCAAATAGTTCAGAACATCATAAGTAATTATAAATTGTTAAACACAGTGATCAGTTGTGTTTAATTATTTACCTTACCTTTTGTATTCCAAACATATACTGATGTTAAGTTATATTACTTCTTGGATTCAGTCTTCCATTTCTGATCCCGATCATTAATTTTCCTTATATTCCGATAGTACCTTTGTACTTTTATTTAATCTTATTTGATATTTCAAGAAACCTTAGTATATTTCTTTTTCAAGAAATATTGGAAATGATACTCTCTAAACTTCATCTTCATATTTTTAAGTTCTAACACACTAACTATTTGGTGCAGCAGCAGGCATGTGGCCTTCCCCGGAAATACACACTGTTTCGGCTGTTGTACCTTGGGAGACATGCGAGCTTTTTAGTTGAGGTCTGGAATCTGCTTTAAGGGACCCATGTTGAATATGAATCCTCAGCCACAATCGTCAGCATTAGTTTTTTCGTTCTTGTAGCAACTGATCGTACAAGAAGGCATGGCTCAAGCCTTCTTGAAGACTCATTGAAGACTATATAAAAGATTGTCCAAGAATATGCCATTAGAGCTTAGTTGAAGACCAAATGTGATGAAAACTCAAGACGAACATATTATTTAAAGACCCGTTAAAGTGCTCGCTAAAGACACTGGTTCGAATCAATTTTAGAATATGAAAATTTGTATTTTATATTCACTTGATTCAATTTTGTAAACGGTGTCGTACTAGAATATTTCCCATTACTAACGAGAGTATGTTGGCGTTTATTTAATTTTTTCCTTTTTAAATAAAATGTGGCCATGTCCTACATAAGTCACACTTGTGACGGAAAATAGATGGTTTTAGATTGGGTCAGTGAGTTTTATCACATGTGGCGGGCTTCATCCTAAAGATGAAATGGAGATAATCGGGTGAGTTAGTGACCCGTCAGTGATTCAAATGTTTGTTCAAAAGAACAAAAAAAAAGAAAAACAAAACAAAAACAAAAACAAAAAAACATTTCTCACATTATACTATATATAAATGAAAACCCATAACTACAGTAGAAAGATTGTGGTTCAATCAGTGGCTGCCATGTGGTAGCCACTAAGTTTCCTTTTTTTATTATTTTGTAAATCTATTTTAGAATTTACTTATTTGAAACTAAATTAAGTAACACAAATACAGGTTGGTATGGTGGCTTTGTTGTGTTGTTCCAACCTATAGGAGTCGGGTTCGAGTCTCTTGGAGGCGCCTTTTTTTTGGTATTTGTTCATTTTGAAATTAATAAAAGTAAAAAAAATAAGCCGCTGTTGTGGTATTGCTATGTTGTTGCAACTTGCAAGTCCCGAGTTCGAATCTTTTTGAAGCCATTTTTTTTATTTTTTAAATAGAAATAGATCTTTGTATTTATAGATTTCATACTTAATCAATCAATGAAAAAGTGAGGTGGTGTGGTGTTTTGTTTTTTAATTTGTTTTAAATACGTTAGTTTGAGGATTTATTTTTTTGGTTTAGTTTTGATACCGTAAAATACGTTGTCGATACCAACTGAATTCACGTCGACTTACGGAAACGATGTCTGGGTGTAACCAACACAGAACTGCCCAGCGCGCCCCGGCGCAACGCACCGCCGGGTAACAACCTAGTTACTCTTTTATACCAAAGGTAAGCAAATTTGTGAAAAAAAAACTCCACTAAAAAGGTATGTTTTTGTTAATTCATGTGAAAGGGAAAGGTTAAAATATTAATGAAGACAAAAATTAGAAGTGTGAGAAGGATTTGTGTTTACATAAAAAAATCATCAACAAAAAAATCAAGAAAACGTTGTAAAAAATCATAACTTAAAATATACATAAAAAATAAAAAACTCAAATGTTTTCTCCGTCATTCTCGTTCAATAAAAAAATGATGAAAAGACACAATGCCGAGATCAAAAACACAATGACGAAAATGAACAAAAACACAATTATAACTAAAAAAAGACAAAATAGATCGCAAAATATAACACAATACTGAACAAAATATAGCACAATATCAAGAAAAAAAGGACAAAATGTCAAGAGAAAAAGACACAATCAATGATGAAAATAAACACAAAACACAATGATAAACAAAAAGACACAATCATTTTTTTCCCTCAGGATTGTGTCTTTTTTTTTTTACAAGGAAGATGGTGGTAACATTTTGGTATTTTTACTTTTTTCTGTTTTTTTATTAAATTTTAAGTTATGATTTTTTTATTATTTTTTAGAGGTTTTTTTGTGTGACTATAAATACTTCTCATCATTCTTATTTTTGTCTCAATTTATAGAATAACTTGACCCCTTGTGTAAAAACTCCACTAATCCTTGCTAAAAGCTACACCACAATAAGCAAAAATAGATAATGTGGACAAACACCTAAAAATACTTTATAAAAATATCTTATCGAAGATGCTCTTATTAATGATATCATGATATGTTAAGGAAGAAAATTAATGTTGAAATTATTTACTCCATGTAACCAATATTTATTTCTTATTTCTATCTCTATTTAATTAAAATATGACGGTATTCTCAGCTAGAGTTGTTAGAAAGGTTATTGAAGTATTTTAAACTTACGGATGGAGTCCCCATCTACGATTATTTAGTTTTCGTCAATGGTCCAAAAACTTAACAGAATCAGTGTCGGGCGTTAAATGAGTCACCTGGCGTGCACACTAGGGATGAAAGAACCAATTAACCCCCTTAAAAGTTATACTTTGACCCCTTGAATTATACTGATGTGTGCTACATGCATCCACGTTCATTAATCATGCACCTTTGTTAAGTTAGTTTCATGCATTAGTCCATTATTTGGTTCAGTTATTTCTTTTAAACATGTAGCTAGTGAAGTAGTGGGTTAGTTTTATTTGACTCAAGTAGTGGGTCGGTTATTTATCTTGGTTATATAAGCCACTAGTTATTATGTGTCTATTTTTATGAATGAAAAATGATGGTTTGAACAATCAAAGTCTCTTCCAAAAATCTATGATTTCTAATCTAGTTTCTATATAATTTCTTTGGATCATTTGATTAACGATTCAATTCGTATCATATACGCAATCATCTTTTTATACACATGAGCATTTAGGCCGTTTTATATTTTAGTAATCCTCTTTTGATTGATTAAAGAACCATTCTTTTTGGTACAAGCCAAAGTACAAACAAGCAGGTAAGCATTCTTATAAGAAAATGTGTTGCTATTTGCTAATGGTCTACCGTCTACGGAGATGGATTTGATATATATGTATAAAGACATCAACTAAAATCCATATGTTAAGGTACGTGTTTTTTATATTATTTATTACCAAATTTTTGGTTAAAGTTTGAGAAACTTATGATGTATAAGTTCTCTCTAATATAAATTATTATACAATTATGAAAGGATTCTTACGCTAATGAGTAGATTTCTTTTTTATAAATTAATTAAAGAATTGTGAAAGGTTTTTTAAACAATTTTTTTACACGGAAACTAAATGCAAAAAGTCTTTTTTTTTTTTTTAAATTGGGTCTCGCTCTTATAAGGTTAGGGCGAGGACAAAAGAAAGAGGTCAAGTGGGGAGGTTCGACGTCAGTTAGTGACTTATTGGAACCAGCGTGAGTGAGTAGGTTAATATCAAGTGTATTAATGGTGCAACCCAAAAAATGATTACCAATTTGTTGGGGTTCAACTTTTGGTGGTCCATGTTATAAGAACTAAGCGGTAAGGTGGTGGTTCACCATTTGGATGGTAAAAAAAGCTCGAGCTCGACGGGTATACTCGAAATATTCGGGATGGGTATACAAAAAACCCGAGGGGTATGGACCGGGCATGGTACGTATTAAGATTTAAAAATTTTTGTAGGTATGGGATTAGATGATACCATACCTGATCACTTGAAACCACATACCCGTAGAGGTGCCCAAAAAACCGGTTCCGGACCTGACCCGGAACCCTCGTGGGTACGGACCGGGTTTTTGGTTTCTCCCTGGAACCGTACCCGGAACTGGAATTGACCCACACCCGTCGGAACCGGTTCTACCAATACCCCGTCAAAACCCGATAAAAAGCCTGCAAACTTGGTCAAATACCCTACTATATATACCTCGAACTGGTTCCTACGTAACCCGGTTCTTAAATTTTGTTGACCATACCCCGAACTGGTTCTTACCCGTATTGGTTTCTAAAAATACCCGGTTTGTGCACCTCTACATACCCATTTACCCAAAACATGTACTTGGAAAAGTTTTAGTTTGCCTTAATTCTTGTTTATTTTTTTTTTTTTCAAATTGCGAACTTTTACAAACAACCAAAACACCAACAAAACAAGCAGCCTCCACAACCCGGTGAGTAGCCGCCCACCACACAACATCAAAAACTACATTAATAAAAGTTTACACCCATTCGGCCGGACTGAAGTTCTGAAATTAGTTTTATTTTTAAACCAAAGAAAACCAAGCGATCTGATATCTCGAATTAGCTCTTTGATCTTGATCTCTTTTCTTTCGAAAACTTTTCCATTTGTTGTCTATTAATGATTCATTTTAGTAGGTTCAATATAAAAAAAATGTTTCACCCGTTGTCCTTGTTCAAAAAAAATCACAAGAAATGTCGATTTAGCTTTAGAGGTTTAGTTTATGTAAGGCCCCGTTACCGGTAACCCTACTTTCGTGTTGGATTTACTCATAAACACAGTTCTAAATATCAGAGTTAATTAAAACATTTATGCGGAATATAAAACTTTCATAAAACATTACAATATTTCATAACTTGTCTCAAAACATCATTTGTCTTTCACATTAAAACATTAAAATTAAAACATCGTAAGTCTTCAGATGCCAGGCTCTCATTCTTCTGCCATGTGTCCCCGCTCAAGCCAGCTGTCTCATCCTACTCACCTGCGTGCATACTAAAAGTCAGCTACGCTGAGTGAGTTCTAGTTAATCACATAATCATACAATACATTCTTTACATTTCATACTTAACCTCCTAACTTTCTTTCATACACACTTAAGTGCTTTTACTTTCATTTTTACCTTCATACTTTCTTTACATACATAATCATACGTTTTAAAGAGCCTTTCGCCCTATAACCTCACAGATATTATAAGGGTCTGGTCCCTAGTTTTCGAATATTAGAAGGGTTCGATTCCCTAACATCACAGATATTATAAGGGTCTGGTCCCTACCATCACATATATTATAAGGGTCTGGTCCCTAGTTTCGAATATTAGAAGAGTTCGATTCCCTAACATAAATGATATTATAAGGGTCTGGTCCCTAACATCACAGATATTATAAGGGTCTGGTCCCTAGTTTTCGAATATTAGTAGGGTTTGATTCCCTCTTCGTTACCATACATTATACCCCGAGTATTTTTAGGGCTCGGTACCCTTTTCGTAACCATACAACCATACATCATACCTCGAGTATTATTAGGGCTCGGTACCCTTTTCGTAACCATACAACCATACATCATACCTCGAGTATTATTAGGGCTCGGTACCCTTTTCGTAACCATACAACCATACATCATTATTTCCTTCTTTTATTATCTCTATCATGTTCATACGCATAAGCATTCATATTATACTTACCTTATACATAGCATTACAACCTGACAGTACGTGCAATATCCGAAGATCGTTCACGTACCATCAAGCAATCATTCTTACATAACACATATATCACATAGGGCATACACTTATCACTTAAGATAAATGTATTAACAACACATCAAGTATGCACACAGCCCCGAAAACATAACAAGGAATGGGGCTAGAAACTCACCTGAACACGGTTACGTTCACCGTTAATCGTAATTCCTTTCTTCAGTTGTGCACGGCTGACTGTATAACAAGTATACGTATCAATTAACTATCACTTCTCATAATGTATTTCTATCTTTATATGACCCACAACGAACGGGGGTCTGGGGGCAGCGCCCCTGGCAGCGGGGTCTAGGGGCGGCAGCCCCTAGCAGGGTCCAAGGGGCAGAGCCCCTGGCTGGGGTCGAGCTGCCAGATCAGCTTGGAAAAATTTTATTTCCATTAACTGTGTTAACACATTTTTCATTAGATTTTTATTTTCTAATCGAACTTGACTTTAGGCGAAGTTAACCCTCGGGCGAACTTAGCTCTAGGCGAAGTTAACCTTAGGCGAACTTAGCTTTAGGCGAAGTTACCAGCTAGGCGAACTTAGCTTTACAGCGAAGTTGCCATCAGGCGAACTTGGCTTCAGGCGAAGTTGTCATCAGGCGAACTTGGCTTTAGGCGAAGTTGTCATCAGGCGAACTTAGCTTGCAGGCGAAGTTCATCAGGCGAACTTAGCTTGCAGGCGAAGTTCATCGCTTTGAAGGCGAAGTTGCCCAGATGCAGGCGAAGTTGCCCAGACAGCCGCTGTTCGGTTTCTTTCCAGCATTTTGAGCGATTTTAACACCCTTGCTATGGTTCAATATCATTCACTACGCTTCCCGACCATTTTCGGTCGCTTGTACACTAAAAAGCTTGGATCTTTAAACTTCAAAGATCAAGAATCATACCTTTTTGGGCTTGTTTGGATCTCGTTTACTTGCTGTACACTAATCGCTCTCTCTCGGACCTGCCCGACTCTTCCCTTGGCTCGGCCGGCCGGCGGCGGTATGTGTGTGGTGTGTGTGTGTTTTGGGGTGTTAGGGAGTTTGGTGAAAATGAAGATATTTTGGGATTTTGGGGGTATTTATATCCCTGAAATCCCATTCTCATTTAACCCATCTCAATTAATCCACGTCCAAGACCCGCTCCCTACCCGATATTAATTAATTACGCGAAATCACTAAACATAACTTCCTTTATTCATCATTAAAATTTTTAGGATGTTACAGTTTAGCTTTTAGAGTTAGATTTTCACATTTTCGGGTTTAGCTTTAAGGTTTTGGTTTTTTGTTGGTGGGGTGGGGTTAGGTCTCTCTCTCTCTCTCTCTCTCTCTCTCTCGTATGCCGGGTGGGGGGGGTTAAGTTTTTAAGGGTTTTTAGATTTATAAGCAACAGATGATCAACGAACAATATTAAATGGATTGCCACAAATCTTTCTCACCCTTCTTATTTTAGGATAATTCAACTCCAAAAGCTATACTGATGTCGGTATCGTCTCAAATTCGTGACGAACCAAACCAGTCCTGAAAAAATATCAGTGACAGTATAGTATTATGGAACTAATATCGGTGTTCATTCCAATGATTTTCGTAGTTGTGTACTTGTGTGTAATCTTTTTTCTCGACATTCTGGTATAAAATATGTTGAAAACAAAGTTGTATTCAAAATAGATTATGTTTGTGGTATCGTAAGTGATAAGAGTGTCTGGCCTGTGACGACCCAAACTGACTCCAACCCATGCTAATTCCAACGTATCCGCGCGCGACCATCACTTAGTTATTAGGGCATGCAGAGTGGGTAACGAGGAAATGCAATTCCCAACTGGTGAAAAGAAAAACCCGGACGATAATACAATCTCCCCATGTCTGGGTTTTGTATTTTGTTCCAGTTCGGTGAAAATCACTTGTTTTCACAACATGAGAATTGCTGATTTTGCTATTTCAGATTGAAATTATGTCGGCGAACCCTATACCGGGACAACTCCTGAGAGCATCCTCAGCCCATCCCCTAAAATTATGTGAGGGGAATTTGCAAATTATATGGTGGGGTTGTGATTGTAAATTATAGGGTAGAGAGAAAAAAGGTAATGTCTTTTTATAAATTTTGGGAAACTTTGGTTGCCCCTATTTATTTATTAATATTTGTTGAATTAGTTGTGAGTAGGGGAGAGGGAAACTGTAATGATAAATATATAAAAAATATTATTTAATTGATCATGAGAGAAAAATATAGTGTTTTTAACCAAATGGGGAGGAGAGACGGACTGTTCCCATTTTTTGGATCATCTTTATAGTTATATTAAAAACACTATATTTTCTCTTTTATGTTTAACTACATAATCCTTTTTTATACTTTTATCATTACTGTTTCGCTCTCTTCTACTCATAACTGTTTTCAAGAAATATTAAAAAATTTATAAGATGCTACAAAAACTTTTCAAATATACAGAAAAATCACTATACTTTCTCTCTCATTTACTCACAACGCTCTAAACATACCCCAAATTATAAAACTCCGTTCACATTATTTAATGAATCGAATGTGAATGCCCTTATGCCCTTATTATTTATTTAGCATGTACCCGTGAAGTATTGTGACTGACATGGTGACTCATAAAAAGGTGAATTTATTGCAAATCTAATAAATACTTTTAAGTTTGCTGATATACAATTCACCTACTTGTTTCTTTGAACATCTGTAGAAAACATTTTTTAGTAATTGTCTACATTATAGTTCGTTATCAAATTTGTTTGGTAAATTGGAAATAAATAATCTTATCTTTTATGTATTGCCTGATAATAATCCCACCTTTAAAAATCACAACCAACGGTCCAACCTTGTAACTTTTTTTTGTCTCAATGGACCTCCATTAAAAAACACTTAACGTCGTTTTTCCAAGTTTCAAACCAATGTTTTAGGGTTTTTGATCGGAAGAAGGAGACGAGTCGACTGATGTAAAACTTCTCTCGAACGGTGGTCCAATCAATGAAACAGTGTTTCAATTCAGATGTTTGAATTTCCGATCAACAAAAATCAAGCCATTTGAATCGTCATTATAAGATAAGTTTTACAACAGTCGACTCGTATCATTCCTTCAATCAAAAGCCCTAAAATATATGTTTGAAACTCGAAAAAAAACTTAACGACGCTAAGTGTTTTTTAACGGAGGTCCACTGAGACAAAAATAGTTGGACCGTTGGTAACAATTTTTAAAAGTAAGATTATTATCGGCCAATACACAAAAGTTGGGATTATTATTTGCGATTTGCCTATTCGTTTTGAACAACTTTCTTAGCTCTTTTATTTAAAAATATTGGACTCAACGTTCTGTCTTTCAAAACAGGAGTGTACAATCTGGACCGAAATCGTTTCTCGGGTTGGACCTAGATTGGGATCGTCATACAAATACAAAATTGTTTAGTATTAGGGATATATATATATATATACACTAGTTTTTATCACCCCGTATTATGAGGTTGTTTTACTTTGTTCGTTGCTAATATTTATATATATTTTTGGATTTTAATTTTATTTATTGTAAAGAGATTAATAATATACTTAGAATTTGATGATGAAAGGTTTCACAAATAAATGAGATGTTATAACCCGGTTTAAAAGCTATCTGGGTTTGGTGAGACTCATGACCCACTTTATTTTTTTTTACTATAAAATTGTTCTTAATTATAAATAATATTTTTTTTAAATCGGATATTAATTTTTAGTATATATGTATTTTATATGATTTTCATATCAAATATTTGGTGAGATTAATTTGTAATTTAATGAGATGTTATAACCCATTTAATGACTATCTTGGTTTGATGAGACTCATACCCGTGAACTCGGGTCAAATGCATGAGAAGCCTCTACTTACAAATAAAACAATTCGATGGCTTGAGAGAATATAGGGAGCAGCCAAAGAGCTTTTATAGGTTTCGTTCATATATACATATAAGACTAGTTTTTGAACCCGTGTATTACACGGGATTTGTTACATAATAAAAATAAATAAGTTACGTTATTTGAAAGAAATGAACATAATTAAAGGTAGGAAGAAAATAAAATATATACTACAAATAATAAGAAGTGTATAATCTCAAATTCACAAATTAGAATGAGATAGCCCATTACAAAAATATAAAATATTTGTCAAAATTGTTTGGCTCATTACCCATTAATAACTAAGATAAATGAAATGAGAGATTAAAAAATTAGAAGAGAAATTATAACTCATTTGTCAAAATTCTTTTGACCCATGACCCATGGATATGCAGGATAAATAAGATGAGGAATTAAAGAATTATAAAGGAAATTATAACTTATTTGCCAAAATTATTTTGAATCATGACTCATGGATAGGATGAATGAGATGAAAGATTAGAAAGGAAATTATAACCCATTTATCAAAATGGTTTTGCCCATAATCCATGGATAGATAGAATGAATGAGAAGAGAGATTAGATCAAAAATGAATTTGGGATTGTCACATCATCCTCATTATTTTCTTTTATTAGTAAAGTTAGATAGATTATATTAGATTAGACATATCTCTAATATTTAGTTTATCCCGTTAGTCACTTACCCTAAGTTTTTTTTGTTATAGTACCGAATAATAAGTTGCTAGCTTGTATATTGCTCTTCAAATATGGTGTAAACAACATTTCATAATTGGATTGGACGATGAAACCTGTCGTCTTACCAGTTCACTTTAGCGGTCAAGCAGGTAACTGGCTAATCCCGATTTAAGAACTAGAAGACGTCTTAAATAATATAAAAATTAAATTTGTACTTGTATAATTGAATTGTTTGTGCCAATTTAACATGCACCATCGATAGGTTCGATTCAAGCAGAATGTGCAAGTCTTTATGACCATTAAATACATATTGAATAACCAACCAGAAACATGATATATACATATATTAAAGAACCAAAAAGAAGCATAACGGCATAGTATGTACAATTGTACATATCAAAGAAACGACTAATGAAAGCTACATGTTCCTAATTGAAGGTGATTTGAAGATGAACTGGTGAAAAGCGAATACTAAAGAACTAACTGAAGCTAGTGTTTTCTAAAAGAACTTGGTCGATTGATAGAGATTTTGCACGAACAGAATTTGCCATTTGGTTTCCCTGCCCCATGAATGCCTGATATTGTTAAGTTTCTTTTTAATCCTTTTTTTTCGAATGACTAATTTGAATCACTAGGGAGCGTCCACCTGCTCATTTCAATTCCTTTCTTTCTTTTTTTTTTATTTATCCTAATCGGGTTTGGATTGACCTTATTAAAATCAGGAAACATCTAACAAACTTCATCAAGGGGAATTCAATACTTAATTGCCGTGTTGATAGTAAGCTTCTAGTCACGTTTGTCGAATATAATTTTTAATAATATCCTTCAATATATTTTTTTAGCATATCAATGTGGTCTAAAATAGAGGTGTTCAAAAAAACCGGTTATAGAACCGGTTTGGTCGGTTTAACCGAAAACCGGTTAATAGAAAAACCGGTTATTAAATAACCGGTTAGACCGGTTATTGAACCGCCGGTTAGTACTTCCGTTACTCATTCGTGGACAAAAACCGGTTATTGAACCGGTTAGTAAAAAAACCGGTTAAATTTAAAAACCGGTTATTAAAAAACCGGTTAACCTAAAAACCGGTTAAATTTAAAAACCGGTTAACCGGTTTTTAGGTTAACCGGTTTTTGACCGTTATAAAACGGCCATATGACCGTTTGGGTCCTTTTTTGCCCGTTTTTTCTTGATTTCTAGCCGTTTTTTTAACATTTTACCCCCACAAACAACTATATATAGTTTAGGTTGGGTAGGTTAGCTCACACTCGATTATACAACTCTACTAGCTCTAAACGTTTATTTCATACGCGATTATTTTGTTATCTCACACTCAATTATACCACATTAATTGTGTTTCATCAAATTTTGTCAAGTAGGGGTAAATGTGCACCATATGATCCTAGAAACTGGTTATTGATTGAGATCGTTACGGAGGTCCTTCAAATTTTTAAATCTTGCACAACTAGTTTATCCGGGGTTTACTATCCAACAAGCCCCATTGCTTTACCAAAAATTGTTGTCATGTGCACAAAGTTGAGTGAACTTGATTGTAGGGGTGCACCTTATTTTGATATGGGTGTAAAAATGAAAGAAAAATTTAGAAAATATTTTCAACAACTACCCGCTGTTTTGACATGTGCTGCTGCGTTAAACCCTTGCATCAATGTTGGTGGTGTTGAAGCTTTAATAGAAAAAATTTGTGATGAGCTTGGGTTAAACGACGATCAAAACCCCTATTATAGCCAAACTTTAAAGAATGCTTTCAACACCACCTTGTCAAACATGTATGATGTCTACCTTACAAAATACGGGTCGTCTTCCCAAATTCATGACTCTTTAAGAGTTGTTGCCCAATCCCAATCCCAAACCGACCTTGAAATAGGGATGTACTACATGATTTGGGAAGACGCCGGTAAACGTCAAAGGGTAAACACCCCAAGCAGTGAACTTGGAAGGTATGGTGGTACCAACTTTGTGAAACACATGACTCCGGATGAATTTAGAAGTCTTGATTTGCTGGCTTGGTGGAGAGGTAAGGAGGATGAGTTTCCGATCCTCGCCGCCACTCTAAAATATAAGTTTTAGATTTTCAATGCACATGCACTTTAATCGAGAAAAAAAAATGATATGTTTAAACTAAAATCTTGATGAAAAAAAGAAAAAAAATCGAGAACTAAATGTTTAAAATGTTCAGTTTATTTGTACATATTTATGTGGGTTAACTTACTTGTTTTACTCGTTTAGTATAGGAACTGTAGTACTTAATACATGTTTATTGTGTTTCAGGTCACAGGTACTTAATGCGCTTAATTTGGGCCTATACGAGCATGGAATGAAGACCCGGGATGTTCAGCACGCTTACCGAGGCAATCATGTGAAGTTGCTGAGAAAAGAGACCCATCGCGTAGCGCGATGGGTAT
The DNA here is from genome assembly GCF_021521415.1 of Bidens hawaiensis. Taxonomy (NCBI): domain Eukaryota; kingdom Viridiplantae; phylum Streptophyta; class Magnoliopsida; order Asterales; family Asteraceae; genus Bidens; species Bidens hawaiensis. The sequence continues at coordinate 616,531 of NW_027492332.1, forward strand.
TGAAGGTGGGGCATTGCGCTACGCGATGCCCTGTAAATGACGGCGTTCACTTTGGTCCATCGCGTAGCGCGATGGACCAGGAGAGAGGACCATCGCGCTACGCGATGGTCCCCAAAATCGGGAAAGTTAGGGTTTGTTTTATACAATATTTTGACGACCCTATATGCCATTCTTCACCTTCCAGGCGATTTTCAGAGCAGAAGAGAGAGCCCCCATCACTTCCAATCATCTCTATGCATCATACATGGCCTACCAGATCATAAACGAAGCCCGAGAGATGCCGATGTGCGGCTAGTTCCTTCGAGTCGTACTCGGGATGTAGAGTATTGTATCTTTCAGTTTTTCTCATGTATTAAGAACGAATTGATTGTAACTATCTTTGATGCTAATCTATGAGTATTGATGTCTAGTATAATTGTGCACAACGTCAGTTTAGGTTTATTTCGATCAGAACAATTAGTGCGCCAGTTGCTATGATAATTGCTTGTAGGATTGTTTTGACCTGTTAATTGCAAGAAAGCATACGTTTGCCCTTAGTTGAGTCACACTGGCAGGGACCGTTTGATAACCAGTGCCGTGTGTTAGCGAGCGTGGATGCCTAAGGTTTAACCGGTTAGTCAGTCTGTAGTTGACACAGGATAGTTTATCTGTTAAGTTGCATGAGTTTGCTCTTAGGTTACGTACTTGGATTCCCGGGTGTGATTTGCTTTGATTGATTGGATACTTGATTAATTGTTCGTTTATTAGAAAACACAAACTGTTTGCTAGTGTGATCAGCACTTTAATTGAATTACTTTATAATGTTAGGAATCGTTTACACTTTACACTGACCACATACTCCTCGTGGTTTGACACCTTACTTACCCTAGCTTGCTTAGGTGATTAAGACCTTGATTTAATTGTTTTTTGACTAGATAGCATCAAAATGGCGTCGTTGCCGGGGAGTTAGTGCGCTTAGTGTTTTGTGTTAATTGATTTCTTAGTTTAATTTAGTTTTTGTTTTTATTTTTAGTTTAGTTTTATTTTCCCATTTTACGCGGGGTGTGTTATTTGTGCAGGTAGCAGGTTTATGCACACCCGCTATTCAGGAAGAAATTCTCCATTGATTTACGAGCCAGAAATTGAACGTTTAGCTCGGCTGATCAGACAGCCAGATATGGAAGGTCAGAACCAAAACCAAGAACCACCACCCGAAATTAATGTTTTCCAACCCGAACCAAACCAACCGAATAATCAAAACCCACCAAATAATGGGCTATCGCCACCAATAAACACCAATCAACAACCCCAAAAATCAGCCCGACACTCCAGAAACCGAAACCAAAACCATGACAGACTCGGGCCATCAACCCCGAACAATACCCCTCGTCACCGACAGACGATTATTCAAGAGTTTGACCATGTCAGTATTCACACTGAAGATGAAGAAGAGGTAGATGAGGAGGAATTTGGGCCGAGAAATGACAATGTGGGTTTGCGTGTTGAAGAAGTTGAGGAACCAGTTAAGGTGAGAGGTAACAGGTGGAGGAACAGGAATCTTGATCGAGGTGGTATAGGAAGATATCAGGAGGAACAGAGACAGCCGATTCAGGTTAATCGGGGAGGTTTTTAGGAACCAAGGGCCAAACAAAGGAATTACAGGCCTTCGGTTCAGGGTGTTAACAGTCGGTTCAGACCGGCTATTTCAGATGGTGCATCACCTATTGTCCCACAGGTGCGTGTTCAGGGACAGCCGACATTTAAATCCCGTCCGTCCTACATCAACATAGTTCCCCATTTTCACGGACTGGGATCAGAAGACCCGTATTCACACTTGTCAGATTTTTCAGCTATTTGCAGGTCTATTGGTGATGGTACTTATGATCAGGATGAGGTTCAGTTGCGGTTGTTCCAGTTTTCATTAAAAGACAAAGCAAAACACTGGTTCAACTCGCTACCGATGCACAGTATTGAGAGCTAGGCTGAGATACAGCAGGTTTTCCTTAACGAGTATTATTCGCAGTCGAAGACTAACGAAGCCCAGATGGAGACTCGACATTTTGCACAGTCACCGGGTGAGTTATTTCATGAGGCATTTATTCGTTATAAGGAGATGATCAGGAAATGCCCGCACCACCAGATTGAGTTGTGGGAGTTAGTGAAATGTTTCGTTGACGGGTTGACTTACGAGGACAAAAAGTATTTGAAATCATCATGTAATGGGATGTTGTTGAACCAACCGGAAGAGGATGATTGGGATTTCCTTGAGTTTATGTGTGAGGATTCCAAGTCAGAAGCAACAGCTGAACGAAGATGAAAATTCGGGGTTACCCGAATAGTTAAATCATCTTCGAGCGAGTCAGTCAGAATTGCAGAATTGGAACGCGAACTCGCGAGTTATCGGAAAGAGAAGAAGAAAGAGGTTGGTAAAGTCGAGGTTAAATTCCCGGTTTGTTCAGATTGTGACGAGTTGGGGCATAAGGTTGAAGATTTCCCCGGGGTTGATGATGAGGAGTATACCGATGAGGAGGAAGTCAGTTACGCGTACGGGAAGTCCAAGGGCCAAGGATTCAATTAGAACACTTATCACCCGGGCCTAAGGAATCACCCGAACTTCAAATACGGGAGCGCGTCAAACCAGTCGAACCCGAACTTTCAGGGGTCCAGTCAGAACCGACAGCAGAACAACTACCGACAGGGTAGTTCGAACAGTCAATATAACAGCCGGGGATATGACAGAGATGGTTACCGGGGTAACAGTTCGTCAGGGAATCAGAATCAGGACCAATAGAAGGCTAGTTTGGGAAATTCAGATGAGTCAATACATTCAAAGTTAGATGCGTTGTTGAAGCTCGTGACTGATAATCAGAAGGAAACGCAAAGACAGTTCGAGTTGACAGACAAGTCAGCAGAAGCAATGTCAAAGCAGATTGGTCAGCTCGTAGCAGACGTGGCGAGATTTCAGAAGAACGCGGGTCAGCTACCAAGCGATACCACAGTAAACCCGCAACATGCCAGCTCAAGCTCGAAGAAGAGTAACAGTGTGCACATCAACGCGGTAAGTCTTGTACCTCATTTTGAAATTACTTGTGTTGAAGTTGAGTCACCACCGCAGTTTATTGAGGCGGTGGTGAATGATGTTAATGATGAGAACGAATGTGTTGGTCAAAAGGAAACAATTTCTCAAAATGAATTGAAATTGAACTCTAATGAATCAACTTTTTGTGAAAATTGCATTTGTGAAAAATGTTTAAATGCCAAATTGACCAACACAGATGATGAGGAGGTGGAGGATAATACCACCTCAAGTAAACTCCAAGACCCGGGAGTGCCACTTTTATCAATTCAAATTGGAGATTTTAAAACTGATCGGGCACTTCTAGATCTTGGAGCATGTGTTAGTGTCATGCCCGGTAGTTTATATGATCAGTATGAGTTTGGCCCGTTAGAGAAAGTAAACACCACCGTGGTGTTGGCGAATCAAACTCAAACACACCCCCGGGGCATGGTCACTAATGTAATGGTTCAAGTGGACGATTTTTGCTACCCAGTTGACTTCCTGGTACTTGATTATGCTAAGGGTAATATTAAACAATCTGAAGTCATACTGGGCAGGCCGTTCCTTGCCACAGCACATGCGGTAATTGATTGTGCTGAGGAAATTTTGGGCATTAAGTGTGGGAACCGTGTTAAGCGGTTATTATTGTTTGAAAATGCTACTAACCCTCTTGTTGACAAGTGCGTACCATCGTGCACAAATCATACAAGAGAGGGATGTTTTGTAACTGACAGGAATGACCTGAAGGGTGGCAGTGAGAGGAAAGCAAGGAGAGGAAAGAAATCGGTGAGTTCTATGGTGACCTCACCGATTTATGAAGCTACTTGAAGCATTCGAGGTATTGTCGAGCTGTAGACACGCAATTCAGCGCTGACTGGGAGGCAACCCGGGGTTTGTAAGTGTGTTCCATTTTATTTTCTTTTCGTTGTGTCGTTGTTTGACTTTGGTCTCGAGTTCTCTGCAGCATATCTCAAGTGTGGGAAGGCTTTTGATGCAGTGTGCGTCTTGGAGGTTCGGTAAATAATTGGTTAATTTCACGGCTTTTCAGGTAAGTGTTGCAAATTCCGACTTCGGAAGCATGTTCAGGGTGTTGTCGGGATGTCGAAAAGTGACTAGATCGGAAAATGCCCGACCCCAATTCGGCAAAAACTTTCTGTTCACTGGGGACCATTGCGCTACGCGATGGCCCTGGACAGCTCACCATCGCGCTACGCGATGGTGGCTGGGACTTCCCAGACATCTGACGTCATCGCGTAGCGCGATGACGCCATGACCAACCCCATCGCGCTACGCGATGGGGTCCAAACCCTAATTTGAATTAATTGGGTCGCGTAGCGCGATGTGTGCTTACCTGACCCATCGCGCTATGCGATGGGTCCTCGGATCTTAAGAAATATATATATATATATATTTAAAATAAATAAGTAATAATAATTTAATAATAATTATATATAACAGCACTCTTACTTTGTCTGCTGTATTTGATATGTATATTTGTCTATATTTGTATATATATTTGTGTTGCTTTTGTAACTTTGTGGGTGTGTTTACTATAAACCCTCACGAGACCTCACTCGTCCACCTGGGCTACCGAGGGGTTTAAAGGGCTTGTTGCATACGCTAAATGCAACCGTGATTCCTACGAAAGTGAGTTAGGTCTTTTATTATTTTTAATTAATTAACAAAAATTTTTATGAAATTAACTAACTCGGCTCGGTAATGTTTTTATAATATAATAATAATTTTAACTCTCGAAAGACCTAGGTCTTATACTTGTGAGTGGTTGCTTATACATGTCTCGAGATTTGTGCAGATTTGGTTAGACAAAATTGGTCAGTGGTGGAGACATGTGTCACGAGTGTGTTGAGAGTTGTGGGCCGAGTTTAGCATTACATTGTCTTTACTATCAGGTGATTTCGGTTTCATAAACTATTTTGTTATTTTTATTTTTAGTTTTTAGAATTGTAATTGTATAATTTGCGTTAGTTCATCACATTTGTTCCCCGGGTTTTAAGTGGTATAACTGTCAGTTCAACCCTGTCCCCCAAATGATTATTAATTGTTTTAACATTGAGGACAATGTCAACCTCAAGTGTGGGGATTGGGGAAAATTGAAAAATTTTAGCCCGATAGTACCTCGAACAGTATTCAAAAACGTAAGTTGTTAAATGTCACTTATTGCTATTAATGCCAAGTTAGAGGTTTTTGGTCATGGTTGGTTTTTTAGCTTCTCGATAGTTTTCCCGACAAATGTTTTTAAAATAAGAAGTTGAAAATGGAATCGTTTAGGCCGGGATAACGAGTCAAGGGAACGGGTATACATGTTTCATATCGGCAGCCCATATTTCCAGAAATATTGTGAGATTGGCCCCTATACTTAATACACATTTATATAATAGATATAAAACATGTCATGTCATTTATTGAGGGAAACCGATATGTTTTACAGAA